>NC_045774.1:33300000-33925000 GCF_008692025.1 Phocoena sinus | reverse complement strand
CTCACCAAAAAGACATGCTAACTGAAGGATCAGAACAGAAAATAAAACAAAACAAAAAACCTCAAAGATTTCTCTACGTAATGGTGATGAACTCATGTACGACTCTGCAACCTGGGACTTCTCACTAATGTCCTGAGATGTCTGGCTGGGTAAGAGATTACCAGATAAACAAGAGAAAGCCTAAGAAACCTCTTACAGAAAACTCCCTCTATTAGCAATCACCCTCATTTAGGAACAGTACCTCCACTACGCCAGCTGCAGGGGAAATTAATTAAATTTAATAGAAGCCACGGGGGAAGTAATTAAATTTAATAGAAGTCATGGATTCCAAATGAAGATAAACTGTATTTGTAATCAGACCTACTGTGTCACTTACTCATTCCCCCCGTTCGTAAAAGCTTGAGCCAAACCGCCTTCCCCAGGAACATCAAGTTACCTGGAATCACTCCCTCATTCTCACTTCAAAACGTAAAATGACTGATGCGATATGCTATGGAAAGCATCCCTAATTCTTTTCTTTTTTGAAGCTCTTTTTTTCAAAATAAAAAAATCTGCGCCACCGTAACATGTCAATTATGTGTAAAAGAGCAGATCTGAATAGCACAGAAGCCATAGCACAGATAAGAAGTAATGAAAGGTTGGCATGTTTGCTTTGGGAAGGGAAACTAGCGGCCCATTCATCTAAATGCAGTTATGTTTCAATTTAACTAAATTACAAGGTTCGAAATTAGCAATGCTTCAAGCGCTCCAGGCTACCGTTCCCACCAGAACACTTCATCTTTAATACCTGATCCAGCTTGCAAATCAAACTAAGGAAAACAGTAGGGGAATATTCTCAAAACATCTTTTTAACAAAGGCCTTTCCTAACAACTACAATCTTATGGTTTTTTACCCCTCAGAAAATCTAAAGCTTAAATGAGACAAAGCTAAGTAATAATCGATCCTTTTTTTTTTTTACTGTATGTTCTATGTCTACTTATTTAAATACTTATCTTACTTATGACGATAAAGTGTAAGCTTCTTATGGACAAAGATAATTTCAGTTTCCAGTTTCTTACCTCTAGAATACTTAGCACAGCACTGTGTACACAGTGTGGGATTAGAAAATATTTATTATCCCACTTTAACGGAAAACAGTTGGATAGCATTACTCTCTATGAAATCATTACCAACACTAGTTTGAGCAGACAAGCTTCTCTTGGTTAGTAGCATGGGGCTAGGCAAGAATGCCAATACTTCCACCTAAACTGGGAAACAAGAAAGAAGTCTATTTTGGAGTTATTTTGAGGTCTAACTGCTATGTGATTTGTTAAAGTAGTTTAAGACAAAATAATAATTGCTAACATATAACAAGTATCTACCATATGTCAGGCACCATGCTATAAGCATTGTATGTAGATTCTCTCATTAAATGCTCACTAAAACCCAAGGAGTTAACTACTATGTTTACTCTCGTTACAGATGAAGAAAGTACAGTTTAGAGGAGTTACATAACTGATTCAAGAACCTAACAGCTAATTAGTGATGGGATTAGGGTTTGAACCAGCCTTAACCTGTTAGGGGTGCTTGAAGGTAGTGGAAAAACCTTGGCCATTTTCCAGTGTGCAGAACCAAGACCATGTTCCTTAATGATAAGAAATATGCACAATGCAAAAGCAGACCCTCTCTCTCTTTTCTTCTTTTTAAAATTTATTTATTTATTCTATTTTTGGCTGCGTTGGGTCCTCACTGAGCTCGGGTTTCTTTTACTTGCCTCAAGCGGAGACTACTCTTCGTTGCGGTGCGTGGGTTTCTCACTGCAGTGGCTTCTCTTGTTGCGGAGCACGGGCTCTAGGCACACGGGCTTCAGTAGCTGTGGCACACAGGCTCAGTAGTTGTGGCGCATGGGCTTAGTTACTCTGGGGCATGTGGGATCCTCCCGGATCAGGGCTCGAACCCGTGTCCCCTACATTGGCAGGCAGATTCTTAGCCACTGCACCACTAGGGAAGCCCCAAAGCCTCCCTTTTTACTTAGAAATATTGGTGTCATGTACGTAAGAAAATATTCCATGACTTACTGAACATTTTTCTTTACGTTTTAGCAAACACAAATGTGTTACTGATCTGGCCAGCCACTGGCCATGTTAGATGCCCTTCTGTGTATTTCACCTTCACAGTACTTATTACTATATTATACTGAAATTATGTGACTCTCCCACTAGACTGTGACCCAGTTAACAATAAGGACCAGGCCATTCATGCCAGCAACATTACGGTCTGCCACATAATAGATGCTATAGATGTTTCATAAACCTTTTGTGGACTAAACTAAGAACTATTAATTTTTTTAATAACCTTGGTTCTACAGTCCTAGAGAATCAATAAATGATTCCTATTTATAATTATTACATCATTTGAGTACATATAATTCCAGTTGGTCACCTGTTCTGCAAAGACTTCTCTGGTCTCTTCGTTTCACATACTCCCTTCTCCATAAAATTAAACTCTGAGCCCCCCCGTATCTCTTCCTATTATAGACCTCATAACACTTTTTCCTCACTTACATTCCCCACTGTCTCCCTCTGTTAAACTATAAAGACCTTATTATCTTGCTCCTCTTTTATCTTTAGCCCCCAGCACAGAGCATGGCATATATGAGACATTAAATAATTATTGGAAATAAATTATTTATGTGTGTGGCTCTTTAAGATGCTAGCTCTTTGCCATCAGGAATCAAAGATGTTTTACTCTGTATGTTTGTAGTAGGGTAGGGGCAAGAAATTACAAATATCATTTACAACTTCAACTGTAATCATTAACCTAGCGCAAAAAAAAATTAATCAAGTACAACATTTAAAAGTGGTACCCTGACAAAGTATTTTGCCATGTGTCAGTAGGAAAGATCACATCAATTCTTGTGCGTTCCTTTCTTATTATATTCGTTTTACAAATTGTGTTTAAATGTTTTTACTGAGTAATTTTTAAACATAAACATGCATATGCATCAGGAAGAGGCGTCACAAAATTGCATACTGCACATAGTTGAAAACAGCCTCCTGTAAAACATTTTTAAAAACCTATTCCTTGGGGGCTTCCCTGGTGGCACAGTGGTTGGGAGTCCGCCTGCCGATGCAGGGGACACGGGTTCGTGCCCCGGTCCGGGAAGATCCCACATGCCGCGGAGTGGCTGGGCCCGTGAGCCATGGCCGCTGAGCCTGCGCGTCCGGAGCCTATGCTCCGCAACGGGAGAGGCCACAACAGTGAGAGGCCCGCGTACCAAAAAAAAACAAACCTATTCCTTTTTCTATGTAACTTTGCATTATTTAAAACACAGAATAATATCTATATTTTATTATTTCATTAGAATTTACTATTTTGGTCTTTCCTGGTATTTGATATCTATCTATGGAACTGTTTTAAGTTCTTGTATAACTTGAAAAGAAAACGCAGGGCTTCCCTGGTGGCGCAGTGGTTAAGAATCTGCCTGCCAATGAGGGGGACATGAGTTCGAGCCCTGGTCCGGGAAGATCTCACATGCCGTGAAACAACTAAGCCTATGCGCCACAACTACTGAGCCTGTGCTCTAGAGCCCACAAGCCACAACTACTGAGCCCGCGTGCCACAACTACTACAGCCCATGTGCCTAGAGCCCGTGCTGTGCTCTGCAACAAGACAAGCCACCACAATGAGAAGCCCACGCACTACAATGAAGAGTAGCCCCCACTTGCCACAACTAGAGAAAGCCCACACGCAGCAACAAAGACCCTATGCAGCCAAAAATAAATAAATAAGTAGATTTATTTTTTAAAAAAGAAGAAAATGCATTATAAGCATTATTATTGTTAGAAGGACACGTCTCTCATGGTTCTAACTAATACTTTAGTGTTGCTTTTTTCCCCACAAGGGAAACCTGAAAGAAAAGGGGGGCGGGTGGGAAACAGAAAGACAATACGATCTCTACTCCCCAGGTTAAAAGAAAAAATGGTTTTTTCCCCCAATGTGCAATTTTTT
This sequence comes from Phocoena sinus, assembly GCF_008692025.1. NCBI lineage: Eukaryota > Metazoa > Chordata > Mammalia > Artiodactyla > Phocoenidae > Phocoena > Phocoena sinus. The sequence continues at coordinate 33,921,009 of NC_045774.1, read as the reverse complement.
AAATTGTTAACCAAAATTAGGAATAAATATTTAATACTTGTGTGTAGATTAGACCCTATGTGAATGCAGTAACTGAAGAGTCAAACACCCTTAACTCATTACCCTTAACTTATTATGAGACTGAGATATGGGGTGAACTAGCCACTCTTTTCATAAAACACTATTTTTTTACTTGAATGAATAACTGAAGACAACCTATTCAGAATTGAGTATGACTAATATTTTCGGGAAAAAGAGCAAGTGAGCCTGTCACTTCAAGGAAAATAACTGACAGTGTCTGTTGCCAATGATAAAAACTGAACTTTTAAGTGAAAATTAATATCTTGAAAATTTTATCCACCATCCTGAGCCTGACAGCATTCCAACACTTAAACCATCTTCTGATATTAAGAAATGTTAGTTTGATTACACACATAATGAAATACGTCCACATCCAGAAGATCTGTACAACTTAGTGAACTGATATTTTCCAACTGACCAATGCATGATGTTACAAATCATGCATAGGTAAAGATCTATACAAACACCAAAAATACCAACGTATGTTACTGTAACAAAGTACAAAATGTTCACTGTAAAGGTTTCGATTCTTCGTTGAAACTAACTTTTATGAAATTACAATCTGTAAAGTTTTAGTGCAGTATCAAAGAACATCTTCTAAGTCTATTAAAATACACCTCCCTTTTCTTTCACATATTCCACCAAAAGAACATATTACAAGAGACTGAATGCAGAAACATACAAAAACCTAGCTGTCTTCTAATAAACTAGAAATTAAAGAGAATTGTAGGGGCTTCCCTGGTGGCGTAGTGCTTAAGAATCTGCCTGCCAATGCAGGGGACACGGGTTCAAGCCTTGGTCCGGAAAGATCCCACATGCTGCAGAACAACTAAGCCTGTGCACCATAACTACTGAGTCTGCGCTCTAGAGCCCGCGAGCCACAACTACTGAGCCCACATGCCACAACTAGAAACAGGGCCACAACAGGGCTCTGTGCAACTAGAGCCCTGCTCCACAACACGAAAAGCCACCGCAATGAGGCCTGTGCACCGCAACTAAGAGTAGCCCTTGCTCGCAGCAACGAGAGAAAGCCCATGCGAAGCAACGAAGAACCAATGCAGCCGAAAAAATAGATTAAAATAAAATAAAAATAAAGAGAACTGTAAAATATGTAGAGAAATGTCAGCCTTCTCACTAAATTTTTTGTTCCAGAAATGCAGGGTTTTTTTCCCACAAAAATGTTTTATGTTAACATGTAATGGACTTTTTAATTATTATTTTTTAAACTTCTCAGTTTTAATTTCTTACATGGTGTATGGTATATATCGTTAGACATAACCCACATAAACAAAAGTTCTTTTCTGTCCCCAATAATTTTTAAAATCATAAATGGATCCTTACGGATCCAAAAAGTTTAAGAACCACTGACCTGGGGCTTCCCTCGTGGCGCAGTGGTTGAGAGTCCGCCTGCCAATGCAGGGGACGCAGGTTCGTACCCCGGTCCGGGAGGATCCCACATGCCGCGGAGCAGCTGGGCCCGTGGGCCATGGCCACTGAGCCTGCGCGTCCAGAGCCTGTGCTCCGCAATGGGAGAGGCCACAGCAGTGAGAGGCCTGCGTACCGCAAAAAAAAAAAAAAAAAACCACTGACCTAAACTAAAGGCTCATTAACTACTTTATAACATAATTCTCTAATAGGATTTTTACCAAATCCTTAATAAAATTAAGATACGCTTTTCCTATGCACACAACAGAGCCTATAAAATGTCAAGCACTATGTTAATTCCTCAGGATACAAGATGAAAGTGCTTAGTTTTTTTGTGTTTTTTTTTTTGCAGTACGCGGGCCTCTCACTGTTCTGGCCTCTCCCGTTGGGGAGCACAGGCTCTGGACGCGCAGGCTCAACGGCCATGGCTCACGGGCCCAGCCGCTCCGCAGCATGTGGGATCTTCCCGGACTGGGGCACGAACCCGTGTCCCCTGCATCGGCAGGCGGACTCTCAACCACTGGGCCACCAGGGTAGCCCAAAAGTGCTTAGTTCTTGCCCTCAAGTTGCTTACAGTCTCACACGGAAATGTCCTCATCATCCCAGGACTGTTTGGGTACAGGACATGTGGCAGCTTGAACCCACGCTCAAAGTCAGCATCACTGTTCTGCCAGTTCAGAATGCAGAATGCTTCTTACCAGTTCAAGTTGCCACTATTAATTTCTGCTCATCATATTTCCTGTGGTTTTTGTTTGTTTGGGTCTCCCTTCACTTTTCCTGGATTTTCCAACTCTCATATAAAAGGTCCCCCCCACCTTTTAAATAAGCAAGGCCTCCCATCTGAGTCTTCTCTCCTTTTCACTTAAAGTATGCAAAAGTGTGTTTGGTATAACCTTGAAATCACTTTTTTCCCCCGCCGAGTTAATTTGTTTCTGGTTACTCTTTACTGCCAAAGAGTATTGTAGGGATTCACTGTATCCTCTTTATAAGCTTAAAGATTTTAAAAACTTTAGATAAGGTAAAATTATGTACCTCTAAAACCTAAGCTTTAATCACCAGAGAAAATAATACAAGCATACTTTCTTAAGTTTAAATTCCACATCTACAATGAGGCAAGCCACAGAAGAGTAAGATACAACAAGATCTCTTTTGAGTGCTCATTTCCAAATAATGAGCAACACCTACTGAAAAACCACAGCAAAATTCTAAGCTGGTCACGATTAGTCAACACCTTATTCCTTCACTGTTCAACACTAGGGAGTAACTAAAAAAATGTAAACAGGCTACAGAGAAATGACCAAGTTCTGACATTGAGAAAGTTAACTGGATCATACTCTCTAAAATTCATGTTATTCATTGCTAGGTAGGTCTCCTGTACTGGCTGAGAAACAACCTTAAATGGCTTCTGGAAAAGGTTATATGCTGCTCTCCAAACCACTATTAATTCCTATTAAACTCTTCCTCTACCTTGTCAGCATAAGGTGGTTAAGAATAAACCCTGTGTAGAGGAGCCTTGGTTCAAAGTTCACTGTGTGATACTGAACACTTAACCTCCTTAAGCCTATTTCCTCAGACATGACTAAACGCAGCTAACCTGAAGACTTTGATTGAAAGATATCATAAAGGTAAGTAACCACATTGTAACCATTCAAAAAATGCTACTTATAATGGTCTAATAAAATTCCAATCATCATATACAACTATACATATGACCATTTTTCTATGGCATAATCTGAAGGTTAAAAACGCAGAGTCATTCCATTTCTTTGCCGAAGAATAAAAGTGAAAGAAATCCACACAAAGGATAGGATGGAATTAAACATAGGAAATATCCCACTCTGACAGGAGCAGAGAACCGGGATCCACTGCACAGGCTCTGGGTCTCCCAGCTGTCTGCACCTATCAGCCCCAGCCCCACCCTTTGCTAATCCCATGACTTTGGACAAGTAGATACATTTCAGCTTCCAGTTCCTCCTCCACTGCATGAAGAATTAGATTCTCTACAAGATGTTTTGAGGGTCAAATGGGCTAATGATTGTAAAGGGCTAAGCATAAAGCTGGGCACAGAATAAGCCTGGAAGAAATGTTAGCTAGCATATTATTTTCAGGTTGCCTTGAGAGTGCTTCCTCTATGGTTCATTTACTTTAGTTTGTAATTTAACAGAAATAAACAAGCAACTCCCAGAACACACCTACATAAATTGCTTTGAATGAAATCCATATGCTGTGATAAAGTTTGGCAAAAGAATATATCATGTAGTAAAAACAATAGTTATCTTGTAAATTTGCTTTTATAATAAGCAATAAGACTTTGGGAATTGAAGTACATCCAAGCTCTAGACTGGTGCTTCTCGATCCTAGCAGCACATAAGAATCATCTGGAGAAATTTTTAAAAATACGAGGCATGCTGAGGATCCAACTTAGCATGCTGAAAACTGATACATAAGAGAATTGTCCCACCTTCTCATTATGAACTGTATTTCAAGGTAACCAAATAGCCCTAGCAGATTAAAAAAAAGTTCTATAGAAAATATTTCTAGATAATATATGGAGAAGGAACGATATAATCAGGAAATCTCCATTTTACAACCCTAAATGGAATAAGGCAATGGTCATCAATGAATGACAAATGAATCATTAGGTATAAGGTTGATGAGAAATCCTATAATAGAACAATTAGGATTTTACCACCTGAAGCCACTGGTCCATCTTACCACCGGTAAATGTGAGGCAATCAGTCCTTATATTCCTTGAGACATGGTGCAGTAGAAGTACTTGAGGGGGAAGAGGTTAATAGGAAAGGAGGAAGGGTTTGAGGAGAGGAGGAGAGGGAAAACAGAAGAGGAAAGGGAAGAGAAAGAGAGAGAAAAGAGAGAAGAGGAAAAATAGGTAAGAGTAAAGGCATGAAGAACGAGAAAAGAGGAATAAGGGAGGTCAGGAAGGAGGGCAGGATACGAAGAGTAAATGGTGATGGAGACGGAAGCAAAAAAGAGGGTATGATATAGGAAGCAGAGAAGGGAAAGAAGATAAACAGACAAAAAGTTCCTGACTCTAGTTGATCCTGAAACTCACCATTGTCCCTTAGTAACTAGGCACCCCAATGTCCTTATAATGATTTTTGTTTCTTTGTTCAAAATAGCCAGTGCCAATTCTATTACTTACAATCTTCAGGGCTCTGAATACAAGTAGAATTTAGAGAACAGAAGAGGGATCTATTTTATTCCTGTCTTAAAACACTGCAATAGTCAATTACAAGGACTATTTCAGATTAAATCTAGATAGATATTCCAAATGACAAAACACTAGGAAACAAATGCAATCAGTAACTTAACCACATTCTAAAATAATCCGATCCAATGAGCATAAATTTGAATAGTAACAAGAACTTAATGAAAATTTTAAATGACCACAAAGAAAATTAAAAAGCAGAAAATCTGCCAAAGAAAAACACATTCCCTGCATACTTCATAATAAGGGAGGAAGGAAGGAAAGGGAAGGGAAGGGAGGGAAGGAGGGAGGGAGGGATGAATGAAAGGGAAAAACACAAGTTCAGATGCTGTTAAACAAACTTTGATGATAATTCAAAAATGACTGTCTAGGGCTTCCCTGGTGGCGCAGTGGTTGAGAGTCCGCCTGCCGATGCAGGGGACGCGGGTTCATGCCCTGGTCCGGGAGGATCCCACGTGCCACGGAGCGGCTGGGCCCGTGAGCCATGGCCGCTGGGCCTGCGCGTCCGGAGCCTGTGCTCCACAACGGGAGAGGCCGCAACAGTGAGAGGCCCACGTACAGAAAAAAAAAAAAAAAAAAAAAAAAAAAAGATTGTCTAAACAGTATATAGTAATGTATTAATAATAAAATGCCTCAAATGACACAGGTTCCAGACCAGGCTCTGGCTAACCAGCCATGTTGTCCTGAAGAAATCATTTTACTGTTCTCCTTTCACATCAAATTGACTAGTCTGAAAACCAAGGGTTCTTGTGAGTATTAAATATAATGCTGTATATGAAAGCCTTTTACAAAGAACTGATCTCTATGTAGAAAATATCAGAGCAATTTAGAAGGCAATTAATAGCATAAAGAAGATTGAAGATAGAGTACTAATGTAAAATGAGCTATTCTAGTAAGTAACTCAGAAGCTTAGTTTTTTCGGCTCCTAATTGATAGGCTAATTATATGTATCAGAAAAATAATAAAACTTAATTTCTACAAAATTATTTTATGATTTAGACTTTGTTAATTCAGACAGGTGTTGCCCACAATTTTTAAATTAGTAAGTTTTTACTGCAATGCTATTAAGCTGCACGGAAAAAATTAAATGATCCCAAAATGGGTATATTTGCTCATTTGAAATCTCATTAAAATTCTTATCATTAAGTACACTCATTTTCTTTTTAGCCTCATGCCAATTCTCTGCTTCTGTGACCTTGGAAGCAGGGATACTGCAGGTAGGAAACTACCATTCCCACTTAAGCTCTCACTACAGTGAGACTTTCTCAGAATTTGGAAACAAGCGCACCTTCCAATACTGAAAACAATAAAAATTAACAACAATAAAACAACAAAAATATTAGAAAGCAGCATATCCCACCTTTAAAAAAAAATCTATCAATCTGGATATGAGCCCAATGGCAAGGGCCCTGGCTCCAGAATCAGATTCAAATCCCAGCTCCTCACTTATCCCAGGATGTGATTTGAGGCCAGTTACTGCATGTTTCTCTACCTCTTTTTTCCACTCTGTCACATAGGAAAGCAAGAGTAGTTATCGCCTAGGGTTATGAAAACAATCTGAATGTGATCACGCACATAAAGAACTTAGCACAATGTCAGGTACAGAGTAAACCTTTGACGTACATTGGCAGTCATCGTCGCAGAGTCCCAGAGTGTATTCTTAGGAAAGTTAGAACATGATACATAAGTGAACTATTACAAGTTTACTCACACTCTATTGTCTGAAGTAGCAAGGGCGAAGATATGCAAGCCATTTTAGGGGAAGAGAACATAATTATTGGTTGTTGTCTGAGTCAGTATTCTCCGAAGAAACAGAACCAATAGAAATACATAATATAATATATATTATATATATTACACATAAATAATTACATATTATACATATGTATATACATACATATGTATACACACACTTATAGGAATTGGCTCACAAGATTATGGAGGTCAGGAAGTCCCATGATCTGCCATCTGCAAGCTGGAGAACCAGGAAAACCAGTGGTATAATTCTGTTTGAGTTTGAAGGCTTGAGAAGAGGGAGGCCAATGGTGTAAGTCCTGGGCTGAGTGGGAATGTAATAGGGGCAGGGGTGGGAGCACAGCTGTTAGCTCAACCGTTATCGGGGGACCGTTATCATGTGACTGTTATCGTGCGACAGCGCGTGACCATTAGCGTGCAACCGTTACTGCTGCGGTTAGAGATCCTGCTCCGCCAACACGCAGCCTCGCTGTGGTCCTCGAGGCCAAGAGTGCAGTGAGAGGCGGATGGAGGCGGCCTTCTCACCAGCACCCCTCCAGGCCCTCTGGCCTCGGGGCCGGCCAGTGAACTGGGGGGCCCGGGGACATGCTGAGGGCTGTGTCCCGCAGAGCTCCAGAGTTCTCTTCACGGCCACCCACTGTCCAGGCCCAGGCCTTGAAGCAGCAGAGAACCTCTCCCCCAGCGCTAGCTCTGTGACCTAATGGTGATAGAAGTCTCCATGGGTCACAGTGCATGGAGGCCTCAGCAGTTGGAGTGTACAGACACTGCCGTCAAGGTAAGAGCTTCAACCAGCTTCAGTCTCTCCGTTCAAGTTTCAAAACTTGGGCCAGCTTAGATCAGCCATCTACCCCTAGGAGGTGGCCAGAGGTCAGGGTTAAGGTGCAAGGACACTGCAGATCATTAGTTCAGGTCCACCTCTGTGGCTGGGGCTATTCTCAAAGAAGGGCAATTGCTGTGAGCTGGGAGTTCACCTGATTGGTGTTTGCTACATGTATTCCTATTGATCCTATACAAATGATTCTCTCCGGTTAAAATGAAAACCCTGAGAGCCAGGTGGGTCGTGGGCACCTGGCTCCCTCAGTGATGACAGCTTGGCAGGGTCTGAGGACCTGGCCCCGAGGGCGCCACCGGCTGAGATCTACCTCTTCAGCGGGGCCTGGGCACTGGCAGGAGGACCCAGACTGGGTGCTGGACAAACACTCCCGGTCAGGGTAACCGGCCCACGCAGGGACCCCTCCTCTTAGCCAGGGCCTGGACCTTGCAGAGTGAAAGTTGAGCCTTGGGACCTTGCCCCTTCTTGTCAGAACAGAGAATAACATTTGTTTTGGTGGAGGTTTACAGGAACCTCGTGACCTGACCTCAAGAACAAAGGATCTGACACCAAGAAGCTTGTAAAAACTAACTATGCCCCTCCCTCACCTTTCTTATAGAAGGGCTTTGCTGAAAGCTTTCGGGGAGTTTGGGGTTTTTTAAGGCATGAGCTGCCCGTCTCCTTGCATGGCCCTGCAATAAGCCTTTCTCCACTCCAAACTCCGACGTTTTGGTATTATTGTTTGGCCTCACTGTGCATCCGGCACACGGACTTGCGTTCGATAACAGGAGGCTCAAGAACCAGGAGCTTCAATGTCCGAGAGCAGAAGATGGATGTCTCAGCTCAACCAGAGAGCAAATTCACGCTTCCTGTGGCTTTTTGTTCTAGTCAGACCCTCAAAGGACTGGATGATGCTCACCAGCACTGGTGAGGGTGATCTTCTTTACTCAGTCTATCAATTAAAATGCTAAATCTCATGGGGAAACACCCTCACCATGGGTTTCAGATACACAGAAATGTTTTGCCAGCTGTCTGGGAATACCCTTAGCCCAGTCAAGTTCACATATAAAATTAGCCGTCACAGCGGCAGTGGTATTTGTCCAGTACAGTTCAGAGTGAGAAAACTCTTTCATCCTAGAGATGGTTAGCAGGTAACTGCACAGCAATGTCCAGAGACAATTTATACAGCAACCAAAATACTCTGAACACCTAATTCACCAAGTTCCAGCACTGGTTCACCTAGAAAACATCTAATCTATAATGCTATCTCTTTCATGGACTTGGTCAGCAAAAGAAATTAATGGAAGGCTTCCCTCATGGCGCAGTGGTTGGGAGTCCGCCTGCCGATGCAGGGGACGCGGGTTCGTGCCCCCATCCGGGAAGATCCCACATGCCGCGGAGCGGCTGGGCCCGTGAGCCATGGCTGCTGAGCCTGTGCGTCCGGAGCCTGCGCTCCGCAACCGGAGAGGCCACAACAGTGAGGCCCGCTTACCGCAAAAAAAAAAAAAAAGAAAGAAAAAAACGAAATTAATAGACAGAATCAGGAAATTACCTCCAATTATACATCATAAGTCAGTTTCTTCTCACTTTGCTTATGATGAATCAGTCTCCTAAAAACAGATTAAACCAAAATTTTAAACCTGCAAAACTCAAACTCTAGCAGTCAAATGGAGTGACATCGCCAAGGTTCTAAAAATCTGTATACCCTGACAATCCATGAGATCACATCTATTTTTCAACAAACGAAGTACCCACTGCCAGGGCTTCCCTGGTGGCGCAGTGGTTGAGAGTCCACCTGCTGATGCAGGGGACACAGGTTCGTGCCCCGGTCCGGAAGATCCCACATGCCGCGGAGCGGCTGGGCCCATGAGCCATGGCCACTGAGCCTGCGCATCCGGAGCCTGTGCTCCGCAACAGAAGAGGCCACAACAGTGAGAGGCCCGCGTACCTCAAAAAAAAAAAAAAAAAAAAACAAAGGACCCACTGCCAGACACAAAGTATAAAGACATGGTCCCTGCCTTCACTATATAGTCAGAGAGGGCAGAAGCTCAAACGAACTTGAATATGAGGCCAGCCTTATGACAAACTACACACAAAGGGCTATGGAACAGAGAACTGTCAGAAATAACTTTAGATTCAATAGAGAAGTTTGTTCATAGGGATCAAATCTAATTGTTTCCCCTGAGAGTTAGCAATTAAGAATGGGCAGAACTCGTATCTGGAATAAGTAGTAGAATACTAAATATTCTTCAGTGGAGCACAAAATGACACAAGAAGGAAGGCAAAGTACCACAACACCTTTGAAACTAAGCCATCCATACAGTGTGGAGGATCGTCTATAATTATGATATCCTAAACCAAAGACAAAGAGAGAATATAATTTAAGGCTGAGCTACCACATATTGACAGTTTATATACATTACTTAACGAAAAGTAAGATGGTTTTGGACCTTTACTATTCTGTACTACTGACAACTGCCTGAGTTTCTAGTTTTCTAAGTTTTTGAGTGAACATTAAATCAGATGCAAACTCTTACTTTCAAATGTCACACAGAGAGTAAATGCCCTTCATTATGGCTTTGTATACATAGAAAGATAGAAGAGTATTCATATACTTTATGTATAGTTTTTTTTGCGGTACGCGGACCCCTCACTGCTGCGGCGCCTCCCGCCGCGGAGCACAGGTTGCAGACGCGCAGGCTCAGTGGCCACGGCCCACGGGCCCAGCCGCTCCACGGCACGCGGGATCCTCCCAGACCGGGGCACGAACCCACGCTCCCTGCATCGGCAGGTGGACCCTCAACCACCGCGCCACCAGGGAAGCCCTATGTATAGTTTTATACTTTCCTCTTTAAAAGTACACTTACTTCTTTTTATTTTTTTTTTTATTTTTTATTTTTTTTGGCTGCATTGGGTCTTTGTTGCTATGCATGGGCTTCCTCTAGTTGCGGCGAGCACGGGTTACTCTTCGTTTCAGTGTGCGGGCTTCTCATAGCTTTGGCTTCTCTTGTTGTGGAGCATGGGCTCTAGGAGCACGGTCTTTAGTAGTTGTGGCTCGCAGGCTCTAGCACACAGGCTCAGTAGTTGTGGCGCATGGGCTTTGTTGCTCTGAAGCATGTGGGATCTTCCCGGACCAGGGCTCGAACCCATGTCCCCTGCATTGGCAGGCGGATTCTTAACCAGTGCACCACCAGGGAAGTCCCACTTACATGTTTTAAAAGCTTAAAATTATTTCCCAAAGATATTAAATTCTCTTTCTTAAAGACCTGGGCTTCAATAAGAACTCCCAATCCACCCCTGTAATCCAAATTCTATTTGGTCCTGCAGTGAAGTCAAATGTGAGATCCTGACATCAATTTGTTGCCATGGAAATAATTGAGATGTCAATGTTTCTGCATTATGACTGTACCACAGGAGCAGATGGGCTGACAAGGAGGGAAAATATCTTTGCAAATATCTCTCTAATAATTAACCAAGGTGTCAGGTATTATTTTAAATTTACATTATTATAAAAATTTGAGTTTAAGATCAATTTGAACAGAATACAACTAATTTCAACTTCTGAATTTTTGCTGAGGACAACATTCAAATTATACAAACAGAAGGGCTTGCTATGGTCTTTTTATCCATTTCAGTGTGTTTTCTTGCTTGTTGTATCAGTTTTGTGCTGCGTAAAAATATAAATAACCACGTTCAGAATAAACCAAATTTGACAAAAGCAAACTATTTCACGTAGAGAAGTGGTGGCAATGTTAGATGATGAAGATACACACTCAGTCCTTGAACGTCTTTCCACCATCTACTGAAAATATTTTCCTTCTGAAGAATACTGCACTTGGTTAAGTAACTTATACAACTAATCATTAACAATATGCTTTTGCTATAAAAATGTTTGTGGGGTCCTCTATTTGCCACTGTCCTATGAACTTCTTCCAGAAAACTGGTTATTTGATATAAAGACCAAATTTGTTTCTGAATCCTCCACAGTACTTAGCCATAGCTCCTGGACTAAGCTGAATTCACTTACAGAGAATTTTTCTAAATGTAACAAGGGTTAATATACTTAAATAAAATAGGCTGAGAGATTATGTATATGTACACGTATATACATACATGCCTAAACTGTGAAGTATGAAACCATCACTCTCCTAATCTTTATAAGATACTGTCATTCGTAACTCCCCCGGTGGCACAGTGGTTAAGAATCTGCCTGCTACAATGAGATACCATCTCACACTGGTGAGAATGGCCATCATCAAAAAATCTACAAACAATAAATGCTGGAGAGGGTGTAGAGAAAAGGGAACCCTCTTGCACTGTTGGTGGGAATGTAAATTGATACAGCCACTATGGAGAACAGTATGGAGGTTCCTTAAAAAACTAAAAATAGAACTACCGTATGACCCAGCAATCCCACTACAGGGCATATACCCTGAGAAAACCATAATTCAAAAAGAGTCGTATACCACAATGTTCACTGCAGCTCTATTTACAATAACCAGGTCATGAAAACAACCTAAGTGTCCATTGACAGATGAATGGATAAAGCAGATGTGGCACATATATATAATGGAATATTACTCAGCCATAGAAATAAATGAAATTGAGTTATTTGTAGCGAGGTGGATGGACCTAGAGTCTGTCATACAGAGTGAACTAAGTCAGAAAGAGAAAAACAAATAGCGTATGCTAACACATATATATGGAATCTAAGAAAAAAAAAAAAATTGTCATGAAGAACCTAAGGGCAAGACGGGAATAAAGACGCAGACCTACCAGAGAATGGACTTGAGGACACGGGGAGGGGGAAGGGTAAGCTGGGACAAAGTGAGAGAGTGGCATGGACATATATACACTACCAAATGTAAAATAGATAGCTAGTGGGAAGCAGCCGCATAGCACAGGGAGATCAGCTCAGTGTTTTGTGACCACCTAGAGGGGTGGGATAGGGAGGGCGGGAGGGAGGGAGACTCAAGAGGGAAGAGATATGGAGATGTATGTATATGTATAACTGATTCACTTTGTTATAAAGCAGAAACTAATACACCATTGTAAAGCAATTATAATCCAATAAAGATGTTTAAAAAAAAAAAAAGAATCTGCCTGCCAATGCAGGGGACACGGGTTCGAGCCCTGGTCCAGGAAGATCCCACATGCCACAGAGCAACTAAGCCCATGTGCCACAATTACTGAAACCCACGTGCCTAGAGCCTGTGCTCCACAAGAGTAGCCACTGCAGTGAGCAGCCCGCACACTGCAACGAAGAGTAGCCTCCGCTCACGGCAACTAGAGAAAGCCCGCGCGTAGCAACGAAGTCCCAGCGCAGCCATAAATTAATTAATTAATTAATTAAAAAAGAAAAAGATATTGTCGTTTGGAACCTCTTACTCTACCACCCACAGTGAGCTCTTTTTATCCAAACATGAAAACGTTGCTCTTCCCCATTGTGGGCTAATTACACCATCTGTGTAGCCACAGCATTACTGATGTTACTCCTTAACATTTCCACACGTATTGCCCTCAAACACTTTGTACTGTCAAATGTACAAGCGGTAGACAAGTGCCCGATTCCTATTCTCAACTTTCTCTGCTGGGGCAACACTATGCGGAAATATGGGCAGATTTCCAGCCATTTCACCTGAATCTAAAGGTGCGAGTTGTAAAGATAAACAACAACAAAATCAATCCCCTTCCCTCATCAAAACTAAAAATTGGAAAAGATGTAAATGTTTTGGGGAACAAACGGAAACAAAGCCAGGAAAGGGAGGAGAGATGAAGGGTAACTCATCTGACAGGCATTGCTTATCCTTGAAATTAAGCCAACCAGTTTATCGTCTTTATTATAAAATAAAGACAAAATAAAGTTAATAAAAAGCTACAAATCTCCTCACAGATTAGGAGTATGTAGCCACACACCTGCAAGATAGATAGATAGGTAACTCTGTACAAAGAAAGTTAAAATACAACCTCAGAAAAGATCATAAATACACTAGATATCTGAGTGTTGACTAGAAATAAATGGTTATCTCATTTAAATTGTTCACAAGAAAAAAAACACACCACTTGAAAGAACCAGAGCATTTTTAAATGTAATCTTTTGTTAAACATATGAAAGAAATCCATTATATTCATCTTCTCCTTACTGTTCCCCACACCCATCTCTATCATCAGTAAAAAGGCAAACACATATTGATCAGTAACTTTTCTCATGGCCATTAAATAATAAACATATTCCTTTGATTATTAAAGCCCACTGAATTTTGAAAATACATGCATTTATTTAAAAATTATACGCGGGCTTCCCTGGTGGCACAGTGGTTAAGAGTCCGCCTGCTGATGCAGGGGACGCGGGTTCGTGCCCGGGTCCGGGAAGATCCCACATGCCACGGAGCAGCTGGGCCCATGAGCCATGGCTGCTGAGCCTGCACATCCTGAGCCTGTGCTCTGCAACGGGAGAGGCCACAACAGTGAGAGGCCCGCGTACCGCCAAAAAAAAAAAAAACAAAAAAAAAAAAAAAAAAAAAAAAAATTATACGCATATAAAAATCTATCCTCATAGCTTGAAAGCTGGTACATCTAAAGATGGGTACTATGGGTTAAATTTATCAGAAGTGTATTATAAAGGAAGAAAGAGGATGCTAAGTGTGGTGGGATATTTGGTAGACTCCACATCTGGAAAATCATTATCTCTATGTTCCTTAAAGTTTTAATATCCAATAATTCAAAACATCTCCTTGTCGTTAGATTATCACACTAACTAATATACCCATTTTCTACAAAAGTCAGGACACGGTACCAAAACATGGCAAAGTTCACCACCCACTGTTACAAAGGAAAAAAGGAAAGGAAACCCACAGCCATCAGGGCACCTTTTCCCACCCTACCAAGTTCCATCTTGGAGGCAAATGATAAAGGCCATCCTCACACCATCTGAGTGCTTTTCATGGACTCTGAAAAGATGACTTTGAAACCTTTGTACCCAGAGCTGCTATTAAAAAACAACCTGACACCCAAAGAAACAACAGTCATTTGGACCAGTGAAAAAACAAAGGCCCTCAGGCTGGCCCCTCCCTCTATGGACTACAAGAAGCTGCTAGCATAGGCATATCTCAGAGAGATACCAAGAGTTTGGTTTCAGACCACTGTGATCAAGTAAACATTGCAGTAAAGCAAGTCACACAAATTTTTTGGTTTCCCAGTGCTTATAAAAATTATGTATACACCAAACTGTAGTCTACTAAGTATGCATAGCATTGTCTAAAAAATGTACATATCTTAATTTAAAAATACTTTATTGCTGGGCTTCCCTGGTGGCGCAGTAGTTGAGAGTCTGCCTGCTGATGCAGGGGACATGGGTTTGTGCCCTGGTCCGGGAAGATCCCACATGCCGCGGAGCGGCTGGGCCCGTGAGCCATGGCCGCTGAGCCTGCGCGTCCGGAGCCTGTGCTCCTCAGCGGGAGAGGCCACAACAGTGAGAGGCCCGCATACCGCAAAAAATTAAAAAAATAAAAATAAATAAAAATACTTCATTGCTAAAAAATTCTAACCAATATCTAAGTATTCAGCAAGTCATAACAGTAACATCAGATATTAATGATCACAGATCACCATAACAAATATAATAATAATGAAAAAGTTTGAAATATTGCAAGAATTACCAAAAATGTAACACAGAGGCGCAAAGTAAGCAAACACTGTTGGAAAAATGGTGCTGACAGACTTGTTCAACACAAAGTTTCCACAAATCTTCAGTTTTTAAAAAATGCACTATCTGTGAAGCAAAATAAGGCAAAGCACAATAAAATGAGGTGTGCCTATAGTCTGTTACTATAATTCTTTAAGTTCGTCCAAGCGCTAAACCTTCATGGACTACCATTTCTAATAAATAAGGCAATAATGGTGTTTATCTATCAAAATAACAACATTACATTGAAGATAACAGTAATGTCTCAGTCTATTTGGGATGCTATAACAAAATACTGAGACTGCGTGGCTTATAAACAACAGAAATTTCTTTCTCACAGTCTTGGAGGCTAGGAAGTTCAAGATCAAGACACTGGCAGATCTGGTGTCTGGTGAGAACCCACTTCCTCGTTCATAGGTGGTTGTCTTTTCCTTGTGTCCTCATATGACAGAGGTGGGCAAGGGAGCTGTCTGGGAACTCTTTTATAAGGGCACTAATCCAATTCACAAGAGTTCCACCCCCATGACCTAATAATAGCTCCAAAGACCCTACCTCCCAATACCATCACGCTGGGAATTAGGTTTCAACATATAAATTTTAGGATAACACCAAACATTCAGTCGATAGCAAATAGTCTATAGTTAAAGGGAAAAGACGCAAAGAGACAGAGAGTCATAATACATCACTGATTATTTATTTGTTATATGGCCCAACTGTGGCTTGAAACCCATGAAGAACATCCTTTTCCCTCCAAAAGAAGCAATCATTACGGACGATTATAGTTGCAAATTTGGGGGTTCCTTGCTCATTAAGCTACTGGCACAATTCAGGCGATTATAATATTCTTCACTTAGGAGAAACAAAGCACACCTAATGTAATGGAGACACAATTGCAGCTGATGGAAAAGATGCAAGAAAAAAGCTTCTCCATTAATGACGTTGAACTTCTGTAAGAAATGATAAAACAGTCAAACTTTAATTTCTCCACTTTTTTCTCACTTAAGGTCAAATGGATGAAAGGGGCAGGTAGCATCTGTCAAATTTTATATTAGTTTTATAACTGTTTACTTACATATTTATTTTTGAAGGTTAGAAAAGTAAGCACCTCAAAATGGAGGACAGATATAAAATAAATAACATTTATAGGTATAAATATAAAAATAATATTTTCTTAAGATATTACAACTTGCAGCCATCTTTAAAGGAAAATGTTGAAAGAAAAAACTGCAGCTTGAAAGAAATTGTTTAAAAAATACTCTTTCAGACTAATCATTTTTCATTTTTTATAATGGACCAATTCAATCAAAATATTTCTCTTCAGCACACAGACCCATGTATTGTCCAGAACTGTTAGGAAAAAATACATATTTATGCACTTGTAGTATAAAATAGATATGTGTAACAATCTTGGAAGAAAAGATTTTTTTTTTCTTTTGTCACTCTTTTTTTATATATAAGAAATCCAGATGTCCTAATGAAAAGCCACAATTCATCAGACGTTGAAACATCATGGAGATATAAGGAATAAATAAAAGCTATAAGAATGCATTAAAATGATACTTAAATACATTTGCCTAACAAGTCCCCTGAGGGGGAAAACTGCATTAAAATAACTATTCTGCACACACACCAATTTTAAAAACGGATTGTAACTGCTTGCAAAAGTTCCAACACATATTGACCTATTTCTGCCTTTTTTAACACAAAAGCACCTGACCACTACTAACATTAAAAAGAACATACACTTAATTTCTAGGAAGGCTAAATTGATTAATAAAGAATAAGGAAAATTTGCCCTAAGAAGCAGAAAAAGGAAAGTGGAGTACCAAAAAGACCAACCTCATGACAGTATGATGTGATGAGAATGATCTAGTTTTAACAGCTTTATTGAGATATAATTCACATACCACAAAATTCATCCTGTTAAAGTATACAATTCAGTGGTTTAGTATATTCAGAGTTGCCCAACAATCACCACTATGTAATTTTACATCTCTTCTCTCCTAAAAAAAAACTAGTACCTACCAGTAGCCACTCCTCACAACAACTTCCCCCCTCCCTTAGGTAACCACTGATCTACTTTGTCTCTAGAGATTTACCTATTTTACACACTGCATATAAGTGAACTCATTTAGTATACTTTCTATTATGATTGGTTTCTTTCACTTAGCATAATGTTTTTAAGGTCCATCCATGTGGTAGCATGTATCAGTATTCCACTGCTCGTTATTGCTAAATAATCAATCTTTCTTTTTTTTAATTGGGGTATAATTGCTTTACAATGTTGTGTTAGTTTCTGCTGTACTGTGAAGTGAATCAGCTATATGTATATATATATATATATATATATATATATATATATATATATATCCCCTTTTTTTTTGGATTTCCTTCCCATTTAGGTCACCACAGAGCACTGAGTAGAGCTCTCTGTGGTACACAGCAGGTTCTCAGTAGTTATCTATTTTACACATAGTGGTGTATATACGTCAATCCCAATCTCCCAATTCACTCCACTCCCCCTTTCTCCTCTTGGTGTCCATGTTTGTTCTCTACGTCTGTGTCCCTATTTGTGCTCTGCAAAAAGGTTCATCTGTACCATTTTTCTAGATTCCACATATATGCACTAATATACTGTATTTGTTTTTCTGACTTACTTCACCCTGTATGACAGTCTCTAGGTCCATCACATCTCTACAAATGACCCAGTTTCGTTCCTTTTAATGGCTGAGTAATATTCCATTGTATATATGTGTCACATCTTCTTTATCCATTCATCTGTCGATGGACACTTAGCTTGCTTCCATGTCCTGGCTATTGTAAATAGTGCTTCAATGAACATTGGGGTGTATGTGTCTTTTTGAATTGTGGTTTTCTCAGGTTATAAGCCCAGTAGTGGGATTGCTGGGTCATATGGTAGTTCTATTTTTAGTTTTTTAAGGAATTATACTTAACTATACTGTAACAGGACGGTAACTATACTGTTCTCCTTAGTGGCTGTATCAATTTACATTCCCACCAACAGTGCAAGAAGGTTTCCTTTTCTCCACACCTTCTTCAGCATTTATTGTTTGTAAAGACAGTTTCAGGAGATCTGCCATTTTTCTAATTTCTGACCTCTGAGAATATTGGGAGGGGGGCAATGAGGATAAAACAGGAAGGAAGGTGTCTGAAGAAGATTAGTAAAAAAAATCAGTAGAAGGATCTAGAGAAGCACTTTCCAATAGACATATAATTAAACCCATAGACGTAACTCTAAATTTTCTAGTTAGCTGCATTTTATAAAGTAAAAATCATGACATTAATTTTAATAATATTTTATTTAATGCAATATATACAAAATATTACCACTTCAATATGTGATCAATATAAAAATGAAAATATTTTACACTCTTTTCTTCAAGACATATCCACTATGTAACATACATTTATCTCAGATCTCAATTTTGACTAGCCATATTTTAAGGCCTAAAAGATATATGTGGCTAGTTGCTACCATTTAGACAGGATAGATTTAGTGAGTAACAGGAGAGGGACAGCAGAGAAAAAAGAGAATAATTAGAAACAATGAGAAATGAAGAACATAAAGTGTAAACAGAGTTGAGAATGGAAGACTATCAGGGAAAAAAAAAACAGACATATTTTAATTCTAAATGAAACGTTTTTTGAGTCCCACATCTATAGTACTTACCACAGTGTATGACACATGGTAGAATTAACCGACTAACTGGGTTACTGGGGAGACTAGAAAGGCAATATATGCCTGTCCTCGATAAAATATCACCAAGAAAGAGAGAGAAACATTTTTTAAAACTCTAAGTTAGAAAGTGATACCCCTTATATGACAAACGCAGATAAAGTGACTGGAAATGGTTTAGAGGTGATGGAATTTATTCACAACTGGGAGAATCCAGCACTACCCTTCCAAGTTTGCCCTATCCTCACTCTGTGCTCTTTTATACTTGAATTGCCTGTATTAGAACAGTTTAAAATTAAAAGCCTGCTTGATGTTAGTGTACTCATCACCCAGTAACCTCTAGCATGCGATTCCCAGGGTTAGTAACCAGTGTAAGATTTGGAGCTCTGCTTACTTACATATGCATCATGTCTGTGATGTGCATTCTCTTCTTCAAACTACTAAAGCCTCAATTTACCTATAAACTATAACTTCATACCATATGTAGCCAACATCCACCAGCCACTCTAAGAATTCTTATTGGTATGTAGTTCTACATCATTAGTATTCTACCTTAAGTTGTTTTATATACAACAAATTTACACTTTAATTTTAAATAATGTGCCCTTCTAGATAACTACAACATAAAATTAAGGTAGCTATTAGCAAAATTTGAAACATTTTAATTCAAATTTTATTATAATTTCTAAAAAATAATTCAGCCTTCTCTAGAAAAGTCAAACCTTACTTTTAAATAAATGATTTCACCTTTGAACTCCATGACAAACTTAGAGATAAACTAAATTATGCCTGGTATGCAAGCACCTATTCATTATTGCATAATATAGGCAAAAAGCCAAATTAAAATCAACACAAAAGCTTCCTGTATCTTTATATAGATAAACAGTTGCTTCAACTGCGAAATCATTTGGAAAATCATAATTATTAAGTCAGAGGGTCAGTCTAACCTCTAGATGGAAAGAAAATGCTAAGCCAAAAACTAGATAAATACTGGCATAGAAGCCAAAGTAAATTCCTTAAAATCACTAGAACTTTTGAGAAACAGAGGCATGCATTAATAGCCCAAAATATCCATTTGTGTGATCTGCCTTAGTAGACGTTAAAGAAAGCTAAAAGATAATTTGTATAAAATTAACAAAGCAGATCTCTGAAATCTAAAAAAAAAAAAAAAGCTGTACTAATATAACTCTAAATCAAAAGCAATAACTTAGCAGTCTTTGAACATCCCCTTATGTATTTCACAAAGAACCCTTTAGAAACTTTGTTTTAGTTAAAACAACAACAACAGCTACCCAACCGCTCCAGCACAGTCCCCACCCAGTAAGCAACTTTAACACCAGCGTGATCAACTCTTCCAACTCATGACAAAAGAGAAAATTCAAACAAAAACACCAATTTTTTTTTATTTAGAAATAAAGTCATTGAGGTTTGTTTCTTTTCTTTTTTTTTTTTTTTTTTAAGATAAAAACAACATGACAAAAATATTGCTGGTCTACAGGAACGGTAATAACAGGTCACACGAGCTACGGATGTAAAGATTAAATACAACTTATTCTCTCTTTCTCTTGGGTTTGATTTTTATGCTGAAAAGCGGTTTGAGAATTTGCCATGGGCAGCCCTACACTACCCTTATGTATTAAAAGGCCTTGTCCAAAGCAAATATGACCGTCAGTAAAACAAATAAAATTTATATTTTCCATCGAAAGCAGTTTGATAACTTAAGTGCATTGAGGGTGAAAGAATGGCTGAGATGCACAATGGGGGTCAGGGAGAGGTAATGAATGATCGTGCTCAACTTAAAAATAAGTCTCCGGGCTTCCCTGGTGGCGCAGTGGTTGAGAGTCCGTCTGCCGATGCAGGGGACACGGGTTCGTGCCCCGGTCCGGGAGGATCCCACATGCCTCGGAGCGGCTGGGCCCGTGGGCCATGGCCGCTGGGCCTGCGCGGCCGGAGCCTGTGCTCCGCAACGGGAGGGGACACCGCGGTGAGAGGCCCGCGTACCGCAAAACGAACAAACAAACAAACAAACAGGAAATATTTCTTTTATCCTTCTTTCTTTCACAGTGTCTCAATATTTCATAATATTTTTTATTTGCTGTTTAATGTCAAGCTCTCTTAGACGTGGGAATACTCACAGGGTGATCACAGCTCCTCAAATGTGCCTGGGCCCCTTTACTGTAACTCAATAAGCAGGAGGCACACACTAGATTCAACCCTCCCTTCACCAGCACCCAAGGTCCCTTCAAGGGCAGAGGGTGAAGAATCACTGGACTGGGTGGGACAGAAGAGCACATGGCCAAGAACACAACCCATGGGGACAAGAGGCAATGGGAGGTGGACCACATGTGAGCTGAGGGCCCAAGCCTTACTTAATCTCCTGCTCCATTGTCCCATGGGGCTCCATTTACAAAACTCAAATCAAAGATAAAATTAATACGAATTTCAAGACAGCAATCTCAGGGCATTAAACCCCAAGTGTGTGCCCTCTTCTGAATCTGAGGCCCTGTGTGACTGCACCGGTTGCCTGCCCATGAAGCAAGCCCTGACAACTGTGATTCAGATGAAGTGAAACAGCTACTGAACTCTTCTTTGTAGCAGCTACTGCCACTTTACTTGATTCAAGCTGTCTTCATAACATCCACTTCCAAGTCTTCGTCAATGCTACAATTATAAATAGTAGAAATCTAACACGAAGAAAAATACACTGGCTATACAATATCTTACCTATTAATTCATGTGTCAGACGATCCATACAAACTGCAAGTCGGTCCTGACATTTAAAGAAGACAATAGTATGGGCAAGAATGGCAAGTATACCAACAAATAGGGGTGTTTTTTTTTACCTAAAAAATAAAACAATTACAGTTGAAAAGTTTTCTATGCATAATGTACAAGACTCCTACTGGCCCTAGGTTAAGAACTGCCAGTAGCTGCATTTCAAGCCTTTGAAATATATAAAATGGCTAGAAATTTTTAAATTTTTGAAAATCTTTGAAATGCAAAGTGATTAGAAACCTGGGAGAGAATTAGTTTCCTTCCTAATAACCAGGGCGGGGAAGAGCAGCTATGGTCAGATATACAGACATTTTTTAAATAAATCATTTTTAACTGGGGATGGGAAAAAACTAATAATGACTTTGCTAGTACAGAGGAAAGGAGTATGGCTCATTCTAACAAACAAACAACTGAATATGAGATTTAAATGAATCAGCTAGAAAAGGTAGGGTATACTTAAAAGCAATGCACACATTACTTTCTTTGAGCCAAGGTATTTACTATACATAAAATTTAAATAAAACTAAGAGAATTAAATTAAACGGATGAAATGTACCCTCAAATAATGTTGGGAGACTAAAGCTGTGAATGAACTAAGACTCCTGAGAGATACTAAAAATAACAAAAGATGCTTTTACTATTATATTTTGGACAAGAGGAACAAAGAAAAGTTATGTTCATATCAGGGCAAATAGTGCATTGTTAACAATGGCAAATCCTATTTTGGTTTTGAGAGGGTAAGTTAAATGAAGGAGGAAAAGAAGAAGAAAGTAAACCCTGCATACAGATGAGAATTCTATAAAATAGCAGATGACCACTTCTGGCAAGTTTAAGGATCCATTCCCAGAAGAATTACAACCCACCATGAGAAATCATGCCATTGATTCCACTTTGACTAAAGTCACAGGTGACTTACACATCACCCATGCAATGCACATTTTTCAGCCTTCACTATTCTTGATATTTCGGCAGAATTCAATACTGATGACCACTCCATCCTCTTCACATTCTTGCTTTCCATGATGTGTAGCTACTATTTCTTCCAACTTTTCTGGCCACTCCTAGGTTTTCTTTGCAGATTCACTGTCCTCTCACTGGCTATTAAATGTTGGAATCTCTTATCAGTATCAATAGCTTCAATTACAAACTAAAGCAGATGTCTCATAAAGTTCTCTAATCCAAACATTTCCTTTGCACTCTAGACCTATATATCCAATTGCCTAAGTTGATCTCTCAACTTGTCTGTCATAACGACATTTTTGACATATTCATATCTAAGCTTATAATCTACATCCCCATCCTCACCCTCAAACGTGGTCCTCTTCCAGGGCTCCCTCTCTCAGTAAATAATACCTCCTATCATCCAGATTTACCCAGAAAAAAACAGGATACAATCTTGACTCCACCTTCTCTCTCATCCCCCATTCAAACCATCACCAAATCTTGAGATTTTACTTTCTCTCAAGTCCATCCCCTTCTTTCCATATCCTCCAAGACAACCAAGTTACCAACTTCTCTCACTCCTATAGTTACCAAGGTTTCAACTCCTTTTTCAGGGCCACTCCTACCTGTTTCCATTCTGCTTTCTACATTGTAGCCAAAATGATCTTCTGAAACAGAAATGCATTTTTATCACCACCATTACCACTCCTTTTTCCAACCCTTGAATGACTTCCTATTGTCCACCCTTAATCTGAGCATCACCTTCCTCTTCATCTTCATCTCACTCAACACGTTCTCCCACTCTGTACTCTGTGGATTCCAGCACCTTCAGTCACACAATCTTTGTAAATGCTGTTCCCTCAAACTAGAACACTTTGCCCTCCAATTCATCTCTCTTTATTTATATTTGTCCCTCAAATCACAACTCACCTTTTGCGGGAAGCTTTTCCAGATACTCATAGCAGCATGTATCTTAATAGTGTATATCTTAATTAATATGTATCTTCCTCATTAGACTATAAACTCCATGAGGTCAAGGACTAAATTTGCTTATATTCAGTATCCTCCATCTACCATCTGGCATAGTACCAGGTAATTAGTAGATACTCAAGTCCTTGTCAAATAAATAAAGACTGTTCTAATTTGAGAAATCTTACTTGATAATCTTTTTTATTGGTGATTGAGTCATCAGGACAAATTAATTTGGGATTCACACTTTCTACAAATATTAACAAGTTGATATTCCTACGTTTACTAAATATATATGCAAAACACACAGAACATTGGACAAATTTCAGTCTGGCAGCATTACACAAATCTTGAATTCCAAGGTTTTATTTAACTATACTCTTTGGCAGGAGTTTATTAGGACCCTCATTTAACTGTCAACACCACTGCTGGACATTTCTTATTATATAAAGTGTATTTTCAAGTAATGCAATTTGTCTCTATTTAGACTGACTCCTTATTTTTTTCAGTGCTCGACTTCATATCACTGCTCAATCTATTATCTCTAACATAAAATTTTATAACTAAAAAATTCTTCTGGAATCGGTTTAAAGAAAAGGATTTCCTAACAAACCCACCAGTAATTCCACAACTTCCAGGGACAGCATCCAAACCTCCTCATTGGCCATTCATTTATAGACATGTCCACCTACCCTGCCCAGGCACAAAGAAACATATTGCTACTAGTTCTATTTTCTCCTACCTCCCACCTAACTAGTGTTTGTCACTTTCCTTTAATCAGATATTTCTCCAACCCTTTCTTTAAAGTTGCAATTCATCTATCTCAATCAGAAATAATTTTCTAAAATCTGTGTACCAAACAGAAATACTGCCTCAGGCTGGGGTAATTCAATATACACATTAAACACCTTTTCCCAAAAAAAGTCTTAATGTATCTGATTTCATCACCACAATGTAAGTTCCTTTCTCACAGAAGCTCCCTTTGATAAATACATCTCACAACTTTGAAACAAGGTAGTCTGTTGATAGCAACGATAAATGTACTTTTCACAGTTGTAGCAAAATAAGATCACAATATCCACGGCAAGATTAACAAAACTTGACCAGTATCTAACCTTGAAAAAATGGAAATGACCGCTATAAATGAGTGCTTTCCTCCATTTATTTTATCTACCTAGAAAGCATATATTAAGCCATCTATCAAGAAACAAAAGGTTATCTTGTGTGCTTAGCTGTAGATATATGCCAAGGGAAGTTGTTGTTACAAATTATCAGGGTAAGAATCCGCAGGAAGAGAGCTGAGTTGCTCAACTCACAGTAACTTGAAAATACCTCCAAAATAATTTATATCCTGACCTGGAAAGCCACTTTGAATCCAGTAAAACAAAATGCTGGCCATTTCTTATATTGTTGTTATTTATTAACACCCTAGAGTACCTTTAAGGAAATGCCCTAACATAAGAGTTGAGGATATGGGAGAAACAGGAACATTAAACAATCAAATAAGTCTGTATCTGTGCCTCCAAACAAATAAGCATTTAGGTGATTCTAGTCACATTTTTATTTTAACATGAGTACTTAGATTAACACTTGTGATGGAATAATGACCCCAAAAAATGTCTATATCCTAATCTCTGGAAACCATGAATATGTTAGATTATGTGACAAAGAGGAGTTAAAGTTGCAGATGGAATTAAGGTTGCTAATCAGATGGCTTTGAGACAAGGAGATTATCCTGAATTACCGGGTAAACCCAATGTAATCATTATTGTCCTTACATGTGGAAGAGGAAGCAGAAGAAGAGAACCAGAGACAGCACTGTGGCAAGTGTGTGGCCTGCCTGACCATGCTGACTTTAAAAACAGAAAAGGGGACAGGAGCCAAGGAAGGTAGGTAACCTCTAGAAGCTGCAAAAGGCAAGGAAATGGATCCCTGCCTAAAGCTTCCAGAAGAAATCCAGACCTGCCTTGATTTTAGCCCAGTAAGACCCCATCTGCCCTGACCTCCAAAAATATAAATGAATACATTTTTGTCATTTTAAGCCACTAACTTTGTTGCAGCAACCATAGAAAACTAATATAATAAAAACTTTAAAACTAACAAAATATTTGATACATTCTGTTATTCCTAAGCATAATGGTAAACTAACCACCCCATGTAGTTAAAAAACAAAAACTCATGGTCTACTTCAGGCCTCACTAAAACAATTAGTTAAGTTACTTCTCCTTGGGCCTCAATGTCCTTATTTTTCATATAATGGAGTTTGTTGGAATGTTCTTAAGATTCCTTTGATCTCTAAAGTTCTTTGTTTCCCTGTTTTACAAATGTTAATTATGAATTGTTTGAATCTTGTTTTCTTTTCTATGAACTCATTTTGTTAACCTCTAATGAGCTTTTTAACAAAAAAAATCATGTTAAAGTAAATCTAAGTTCACAGAATTATTCATTGTAACCTACTGTTTTTTACTTTAGGCCTCTAACAATTTCTTTGTTTTACTATGTCACTTCTCTCATCTTTCAAAAAGACCAAGTTCAAGCAAAAGAATGCTTCAGTTAGGAGTTTCAGTCACCTTTGTTCATTGTTGTTATCTTAGAAGAGGCAAGGCAGAAAAAAAAAAAATCAATGAAGAATCAGTGAAGAATTTTGCTTTTAAATAATTCTTAACATACAGACCTTTACAGGTTCAATAACGCATTATCTAGAGAAGAAACAATATCTCCTTTTTTAATGTCTAAAAAGCCTTTCCTGTAAACTATTACAAGTCCTGGTTATATTGCTTAATATCCACAGTTTAAAAAAAACAAAACAAAAAACTACTCATTTTCACTATATTTAACCATGCAGTGAATTTCTTTCTCTTAAAAAGGAGAGTGTGCCACTAAGGTGAAAAGCAACCAGATTAGAAGAGTTAAAGCCACATTACATTAAGGGCTAACTTAAGTCTCCTTTAAGTTGGAGAGTCAAAATATCATATCGTTAGAATCCGTGATAGTGCCTTCAACAAACACTACTGAAGGACAACATTTAAAAACAAATTTTATGCAACAATGTTCTCTTGGCTTTAAATGAATTTAGTATGCCATGCCTGAGAGTAACTAACAATTGAGGCCAGAGATGAAAACAGAGAGTACGTATATATGCAACATTTTCCCAACCACTATCACAAATATGCCTAATTATAAAGGTATTTGCAGAATATCCAGTTTTCTGATAATTATGTGATTTTATGTGTATTTGGAAGCAAAAATTGGGGCAGGAAATGCATAGGAAAAAGAAAAATGAATGGGGCAGAGGATTCTAGATATTATGAAATATAAGCAGAAAAGGATGGGACAATCCTGTTCCAGAAGAAAAACAATGATGATTAAAAAGAAAAAGTGGAACCATGACAGAGAACAGGACAGTGGTTTCCAGGGACTGATGGGGGTGGTGGGGAGGGAGGAAATGGGGAGGTGTTGGTCAAAGCATACACACTTTCAGTTATGAGTAAGTTCTATGGATTTAATGTACAGCATGGTGATAATGTATAGTTAATAATACTGCATTGTTCACTTGAAATTTGCTAAGAGACTAGATCTTAAGTGTTATCAGCACATACAACAAACATGGTAACTTATGTGAGATGGTGAATGTATTAACTTGATTGTGGTAATCATTTCACAGTGTATATGTATATTAAATCATCACATCATACATCTTTTTAAAATAAAATAAACACTTTTACATGCAACAAAAAAGAAAAGACAGCTGTCAAGAAGAGTTTGGTGCAAATGGGGCGACAGAGATGGGATAGGGACTATATTAGTGGGGAAAAGAGAGGTCTTAAAGGGAAACAATTACCAGTAGGTGAAAAACGGAAATCAGAAATGCATTTAATAGATACAAAACAATCTCCAACACACACACACACACACACACACACACACACACACACACACACACACACACACACACTCACACCTACACACACCAAAAGCAGGCCAATCAATACAGAGAAAGTAGCCTGACTGTGAAATGGGCCAGGCTAATGGACTCACAGTTGAACCACATTCCTTCCTATTTTTAATCCCAAGCTAGAGGTCCAGCAGGTATATATGAGTGTGTGTGAGGTTAACACTGGATATTTTCATATTGCAGTTTAGGGCCTGGGCTTCAAATGCTTTGAACATAGTTGTGCTGATTATGGTTTCTCTACAATGATTTTACCAGAGTTAAGGTATAAGAATATATCAGGGGCTTCCCTGGGGGCTCAGTGGTTGAGAGTCTGCCTGCCGATGCGGGGGACATGGGTTCGTGACCCGGTCCGGGAAGATCCCACATGCCACGGAGCGGCGGCTGGGCCCGTGAGCCATGGCCGCTGAGCCTGCGCGTCCGGAGCCCGTGCTCCGCAACGGGAGAGGCCACAAACGAGAGGCCCGTGTAACGCAAAAAAAAAAAAAAAAAAAAAAGAATATATCAGAAGCAAATCCATGCGTTACCTTATGAGAAGGAGGTGAAAAGTAGAGGAAGAGAGGAAGAAGACTAAAAACAGGCCAACAACAGACACAAAAAGGGTGAGGGGGAGGTGGGGGGGTGGGGAGAGAGAGTAGGAAAGAGAGACTGAGACTGGGAGGAGAATAAGGAAGGCAGTGCAAAAGCAGAAGCAACGCCTCCACATCTTGCTTTCTCCCCAAGGCTTTGTCCCTCAAGACAGCATAAAAGCCATGTGAAATCAGGAGGTTCTGCTGAGCCTTTGTTCTTAATTCTGTTCTGTTTTTTTCCCTTCATGAATTCTGCCTATTTTATTTGAATAGTCCCCCAGAAGCCTGGTTTTGTAGCTTCTGTTTATTCACATGGTTCTGTATGTCACAGATGGTGCAACACAGCCAAACACAGGGAGTGGCTGTATGTGTGTGTGCCCGTGTGTGTTGACTGTTACTTTTGTTTTTTGCTTCCCTACCTGCTTTCAGTATCGGGAACTCTGCTGATTTGCTTTTATCTTTTTATTTTGAAATAATTTCAAACTTACAGAAAAGTTGCAAGAATGATACAAAGAACTCCTGTATATCCTTTACTAACCAAACTCACCAATTTTCAACATTTTGTCACATTTGTTTTCTTTCTCTTTCCATATATTTAATATTTATTCTATATAACTGTATACAATTTAGTTATGTTTCCTAAACAATTAGTAGGCTGCATACATGTCCTTTACCCCCCAGTATTTCCATGGTGTATATTTCCAAACCACAAGAATATTCTCTTAGGTAACCATAATACTGTTATCACATTCAGAAACTTTAACATTATATAGCGGGAAGACTATATAATATAATATAGGGTCCAGCAAACCCTTGAGCCTAACCTGACCTACAAGTGATTTTGTAAATAAAATTTTACTGGAACCCAGCCATGCACATTCTTTTCTGCTTTGTCCATGGCAACAATGTGAACAACAGCAGAGTTGGGTAGTTGTTTCAAAAGAGACAATATGGCCTGCAAAGCATAAAAATTTTACTATTTGGTCTTTTACAGAAAAAAAGTGTTGCTTATCCCTGATATAATTCATGCTTCATGTTCTATTGTCAGTTGTCTCAATAATGTCTTTTTACCTATATTTCCCAGTCTAGGATTCAATCCAGGAATATACATTGCATTTAATGTTCACATCTCTCTTCCTCCTTTAATCCAAAACAATCCCTCAGCTTTTCTTTGTCTTTAATGACATTGTCATTTTGAAGAAGTCAAGCCAGGTATTTCTTAGAATATTCCACTATTTGGGTTTATCTGATGTTTCCTCATGATTAGATTCAGCTAATGCACTTGTTGTCAGAACACTACAAAAATAATTTTGTGTTTTTCTCATGGTATCATACCCAGGTGCATATGATATCTGTGTGCCCCTCCTTAATGATGTTAATTTTGATGTTCTGTTTCTCCACTATATAAGTACTCTTATCTGTAGTGATGCTTCAAGACCAGGTAAACATTCTACCCTCCATCAAACTTGTTCTGCCCCCAATTTAACATCCACTAATGATTCTTTCTCAAGTCAACTTTTACTAATAGATGCAAAATGGTAATCTCGTAATTTGTTTGTAATATCACAGAATCCAAGACGGTATCAGTTTATGATCAGAAATCAGATGTTCAGAAATATTAAATGACTCGTCTGTTGCTAGTTATTTTTCAAGGAGCTCTTAGAGAACTTTAGAACTTCTAAAACTCTTAGTTTTTGATGGTCCTAAAGTCTCTCGGGCTCCAGAATACCAGTGCAGGCAAATGTTCTCAACATTCAAATAATCAGAATCCCTTGCTCATCAGCACACAAAACCTATCTTGTAAAGTTCCCACTTATATTATACAAAACCTACCCTGTGAATTACCAGTTATGTTTAAAAGCGATATTTTTTAACTTCCACTGTTTTCACTCAAATACGAATATTGATTTCTGTAGTACAAAGTAGAAAAGAGACATCCAAGGCAAAATAACACACACAAAAAAAACTCTAACATTTTGTGTAATCTCAATTGTGAGTCTGTGCATAAATCATTCCTTTCCACTTAACCTACCAGGACCACAGGGTTCAATTACCATTGTCTTGGGCTTGAGGAATTAGGGTACAAAATTTAGGGACTATATTAGTTTATTAAGGCTGCCCTAACAAAATACCACAGACTTGTGGCTGAAAAGAACAGAAACTTATTTTCTCACAATTCTAGAGGCAGAAGTCCAAGATTAAGGATTTGGCAGATTGTGTTCTTAGAAGGCCTCTCTCCTTGGCTTTCACATGGCCACCTTCTCGCTGTGTCCTCACATGGTGTCCCGCTATATTTGTCTATGCCCTAATTTCTTCTTCTTCTTCTTCTTCTTTTTTTTTTCTTCCTAACCTCTTCTTATGAGGACACCAGTTGCATTGTATTAAGGCCCACTCATAATCTCATTTTAATACCTCTTTAAAGGCTCTATCTCCAAATACAGTCACATTCTGAGGTACTGAGAGTTGGGACTTCAACACATGAATTTTGGAGGGACACAATTCAACCATAACAGCAACCAATAATGAGGTTCTATTTAAGATATCTGCCACTGATATTCTAGGCGGCACTAAACCATACCTATTTATTGTATACTTGGGTCTTCTAATTCAAAGTGGGACCATGATGGCAAAAAAAAAAAAAACCCTGAAAGTCATGTTGTGGGAGGAACCTGAATATGTATTTAAAAGAGAGATGGCACAGGGGGACATGACGGCTGTCATCTAATAGATGAAGGGTTGTCATATGGAAGATACATTAGACATTGACTTGTTTGGAGTCATTCTCAAACGTTTGAACTAAGACCGGGAAACAATACATTTTTCAATGGAAAAAATACTCTTTCTATCTTACCTGACACTAGAAGGAAAATCAGTGACCTCAGAATACAGAGTAAATGTTTAGAATAAACTGTGAATTGAAAGAATGGTAAGGAGTTGGTAAAATGAGGCTGTATATTTGTATTTGTATATTCCTTTTCTCAAATCAAACATTAAGATAAAAAGCTTCCAAATGGCTCTGTCTATCAAAATTTAAGTTTTCTGAACTTCTGCAACAACTGAAAACTCATGATTGCCTGAGGCTGGAGCAAGAAGTGAAGAATCTTCATACCAATGCTCAGTGTCATTATATTTTTCTCTGGAGCAAAATGTATACCGCAAATGGTCAACTACACAAGGACAGAAAAGGACACCTCCAAAAGAAAAAGAAAAAAAAAAAAAAGATCATATATGAGTGCTGCAAACACACTTAAAAATGCCTAATAACTCAACTAAAGCTGAAGCCATACAATGTACCTAATATTTTAAGAACCATTAGTAGTTATCATATACCAGCTCTCAGACCAAGAACTATTGCCTTTCCACACTAATTTTATACCATAAAATTTAAAACAATCACCTTTATAGGAAGTGGCAAGGCAGGCCACACACACAAGTGTATGAAGATATAAAATGAGTACATCCTCTCTCCATCCACTTTGGATTTCAAACCCTGCCTTTATGAGAAGCTAAGAAGTTAGAAGCATCATAGCACAGTTTTTACAGACAGTGGGTTTAGCGTCAGGCTCCCTGGGCCGGATTCGGGCCCTGTCATTATCAGCTATGTGACCCTGGGCCAGGTACTTAAACTCTCTGTGTCTGTTTCCTCGTTTGTAAAATGGAGATAATATGGGTTAGTAAGTACCTCATTTACTTGCTGTGAGGATTATACAAGATAATATATTTAAAGAGTACCTCATACATAGAAACCATTTAAATGGAAAAGCTATATTCCTTTGGCCATAGGGAAACAGTGAACATTTAAGAAAGGACTCACATGATCAGATTTTTGTGTCAGACAAATCACTTTAAGAGCACAGTGAAAGATGGATTGGTTAGAGGACTTTATCTATGAAGCCAAGGCAGGAGAGCAGATAAGGAGACTACTGCAATAGTCCAGGAAGGATATTTTGAGGGTCTTCGAAAAAGCAGCTGCAATAAGCAGGAGGTGCAGGTATAGGAAAATTTAAAGAGACGGTAGAGGTTTTGGTGTAAGGAAGGAAAGAGAAAGAATCAGTTTGGTAACTGTAACTCTGAAGGACTGGTATGAAGCATGCTTGAGAGCAAATGACACAGCTGCTTATAAATATGTTGAGATTAAGATAAACACTCCTGAGCATCCCAGTGGGTTATTGCCTTAAGTAGATCTGAAGCATAGAGGTAAGGACTAAGCTAGGATACCATTTTGGGTGAAAGTCAATCATATTTCACTGATGAGAAAAACATTCTAAATTTCTTTTAGAGAAGAAACAGATGGCACTTCCTAATAAAGAGGGGGTTTAGAGCCACATCCTAGTACCATGTTCAGTGTTAAGTATTTCTGTACAGTATTTCATACTTACATCAAAGTCCTTCTATCAACATTGCATCAATTCTTCAAAATTAGCACTGGTTTTGACAGATCAAAAGATTAGAAAAGATGTTTTCCCAACTTAGGTTTTCTGTTATGTTTCATTCATTATTTCGATGTCATTCCCCAAAGAGATTTAATTCTGCTGTCCATGAACTACACCTCCCAACGGCAATCCTTATGTTCACCAGCATCATTTCCTCTCACACCAAAAAGCAATCTTGTTTGTACTGGGGTCATGTAAACTGAACCTCAAAAACATCTCACATAGTATCCTGGTTGTGAATATGTCCAAAATGACCTGTGCACTGGGGAGCATCCTTTTTGTCTGAGGTCAACTCATCCAAAACTATGTAAGCAGTATTGTCAGGTAGGTGTTAATCTTTGGATTAAATATGTATACATAGTACACTAGAGAATCATAAAGTTATTTTAATAAAGCAGGTTTGGTTTAATAAGTATAAAATATGTAGATTTAGTTTTATCTCAACACTCTTTACTATGATTTGGTAGACTTTTTAAATAATTTAGTTTCATTCATGGCTAAAAAATCATAATTTCATTTTGATTTGATGCAGCAAATTACTGCATATTTTTCAGGTTTATGGTTTATTACTTAAGTCCTGGAAACCTGCAAATAATTAATGAGGAACTTAGACCATGTGATTTAAGGTCTAGATGATGATAAATGTCAACAAACATGGGTTCTTTCTAAACTGCTTTTTAAAAAAATCAATCTTGAAATTGAAAAAAAAATCAAATTTTACTAGGTTGTTAGTTACCACCAATATGTAAAATAAGAACGCTTCCATGTGTTTGGTTTTCCAAACACTTAATAAAGAGGCAATAAAAAGTTAAAATGTGATTTTAAAAAGAAACAGAACAGTCAAGAATGCCACATAGAATAAAAATGTTTACCCATTTTGGTGTGAAATTACCCTGCATTAAATGTTAGGAAAAGTAACACCCTTATTGACAAATAAAGCAAGCCAATTTTATTTCAGGAAGCTAACAAATTCTATTAAAAAAATACACACAGTTACACTTAGGAATCTCTTGCAGATATATTATAGCTGAGAGAGAGAGAGAGAAAAAAGAAAAAGTTAATACCATTATTTTCATGGTTATAGTCAACATTTACCACGAAGCTGCGATCTCTGTTTTGTAACCTATAAAGTCTTAAAGCTAAACTTCAAGAGGAGTAACCACCATAAATCAACTAATATTATTTTAAAAACACTAAAAAAAAGAACACACTTACCTAGTGCTTTCTAAAACACTCGGAGAAGAAAAACTTTTGTGTAAAAAAGCAGCCGATATTTGTGATGTAAACTTGGCACATATAGAACATATTCAAATTTACAAGTTAAATACTGCCTTTTTTTTTCCATTCAGAATACAGCAAAGTTGATGATAATAAAGTTCTTATTCAAAAACCACCCTCATTTCATAGGTCTGAGGGAAGAGGCAGAGCTCAACTCTGAGACATTAATAGCTCCACTCTCTGCCATCATTCTCCATATGCCATTGCCACTATCATTAAATTAGAGAAAGAACGGGGCACTACATATAAAGGGATGTGCTGATGCTCTTTAAATAAAAGTAAATGAAAGAAGGGGCAAGGCATTCCTCCCAACTTGGAACTAATGAATGCAGGCAATCTTTGGAGACACTGTTTTGATATCAATCCTCAATGAATCAAAGATCAAAGAGTTTAAGGACCGGCACAATTTTGCTTGTGGTTCATGGATTCCTTCCCACCTTGCCCACATCTCTCCTCCCCATGCCTTTGTTTTCTGGTAGCGGTAACAGAATATACATAAGAACTTCACTTCTTCCTTCCTCACTGGATCCAGTCCAGCACCATTACTGTGTCTGAGCTTTGGTAGCTGCAATGGGATGCATGCACCGGTCAGAGGCAAATACTTGTAGTGGTTTATTCTCCCTCCCTGTGAACTGCCTCCTACCTGAAGTACTGCTGGGTACGTTTATTTACTTATGCTGGGACTGCTCTCACGTGCCTTTGGTCACCTATCGCCTCTGGAAAGCGGAATACATGTTTTCAGGGAAACCGAACATGACCTCTATCTTGACAAAGGCAAACAAAATAATGCTGCAAAACAAGAGTGTGGATACAGGCCATTTTGCGTTTTTAGGATGCTTTTGCCACTCTAGGAAAGAGATGATCTCACATACATGTGGGGTTTTGTTTGTTTGTTTTTCAGCAAAAGGAAAGATAATCGTGCCTTGGGTTTCTGTTACTTAGCAGAACATTTTCATAGTTCTGCCCACATCAAAGAAAAGAAGTATTATAGCTAGAAAAAAATTAGTAAAACAATTATCTTAAAAGTTTTGTTAATTTGCAGACAAATTAAGAAGTACATTCAGGGACTTCCCTGGCAGTCCAGTGGTTAAGACTCCACACTTCCACTGCAGGGGGCATGGGGTTGATCCCTGGTCCGGGAACTAAGATCCCAAATGTCTCACGGTGAGGCCAAAAAAAAAAAAAAAAGAAGTGCATTCAGCTCTAGGATAAGATATACTGTTCAGAATAAAATTCCTAGGATTCACAATTCAGCAGCCATTTCCTACAGCACTTCCTCTTCCTGGACTAATGGGTGAGTTGAGCATTTACCATCCTCCAGGGTTAATCTTCGTCACCCAAGGTAGTGGGGTACCCAATCCTTCCAAGAAGGTTACAGAGAAAGCCACATATTCTCAGTGGGTAGAAGGGTGGTTCTGAGGCTGGGGTGAAGCCTCAGCGAATACTGACTATACCAGAGTGAACCTGGTATAGCTCTAGATGGAAAAAAAACACAACTGCTCAGTGACTAGCCCATCTGAGATCCAGGAGACTTCTGGTCCTGCCACAATGTTAGTGGTGTACTCAATAGTCCAGATGTTCACTAGTGCTTTACTTCCCCAGGCTCAATAAAATGTATGGCTCCAGTGCCAAGTTAGTGAAACTAATTAGATGTCTCAGATGGGGGAAAAAAAAAATCTGCATTTTACTTCTGAAATGATTACGACAATGAAAATTAGCTGGGGGGAAGGAGGGAGACAGTAATCTTTGCCATTCTCGGGTAGATGTTACCTACTATAAATCCTCCTTCAAGTTCTTATTTACAAACTAAACAGCATCATAAAGTCCTGTATTGACTCAATCCCACTGTCCAAATTCCACTGTAACAAAATCCATCTGAACTCACACAATAGTGTTTACAGATGGGGGTGATCAAACAAAGCTGGCCCAGGGCCTCTTGGTAGTAAACAGATTGGGAGGCGGTATACTTTTAATCTCAATAGTTATGGAAGAGGATATGTCACACACGGGTTTCCTCTCTCCGCCTTCCTGCAAAGGATATGCTTTGTTTGAGTAAAGGGTAGTACAGTTTAGGTAGGATTTGAAAATGGAATGATTAGAAAGGATTGTAATTGCTCAGTGAAGACAGACTTAAAGGGGGGAAAAACGTTTTTCTTCTCTCTTGGCACGCTAAATTGAGTGTCTTGAATCTTACTTCATAATGTTTATTTTCCTACTTATTAGAACTTCCATATTCTGTCCTGTGGTTAAAATAGGGAATCTATTCTTATAATTTCTACTTCTTCCATAAAATTCTTTCTTACACTTTAATATTCTGGAAATAGTACAAGGAGACTACCCGAGGTCACCTACTGTCTCAAAACCAAACTAAGTGGCTTTCTCAACCTCTCGGGTCCCCTTGGCCTTCTCTCATTTCTCTAATTTATTATTGGTCTTAACTTCCACACCATTGGCTATAAATTACATGAAGGATTTTCCCCCCATCTTCCCTCCAACCTTAGCCCCATGCTCTTTTCTTCTTCCCATTTCTTCCTCAATGAGCTCATCCATTTCAGTTCTGAAGACAGTCTGTGGCTGACACCCAGGAGCCATCACCAGGCCTGACCTCTCTCATTCCTCTTTCACTCTGGTACTTCCAGATGCCTGCAGGACATCTCACTCAGATGTCAACTAACATTTGATATGTGAAAACCTGAGCTCATCTTCTTCCCCCCAACAGTAAGCAAGTGTTCGCAAATTTCCCATAACTGTCAACAGTGTTCACTCAGTCCTCCCAATCCCCTAGGCTCCAAAATGTAGAGTTATTTTTGACTCTTTCCCTCTTCTTCATCCTCAACCTTCAACTCATCTGCAAACTCTGCCATTTCTTCCTCTACCGTATCTCCCAGATCTCTCCTTTCCTCTTCATTCTTAAATGTCAGTCCAGCCCAAGCCCTTACTCCTCACACATAAATTAACAATAAGTCTCTTGCTCATCCACCCACCTTCATTTTCTTCTTCTATAACTGAATTGTCAGAATAACCTTTACCAAATACTGAGGACACCTGACACATCAGTCTAACACCCTTATTTTCCTGATGAAAAACAAAGGCTCAAAGAGGTGAAGTAACTTCCCATGTTTACATATATATCAATGGTTTGGAGATGGAGCTAAGGCTACAGAACACAGGGTTCATGACTTCCAGTCTGGTGTTCTACCCACTGTATCTGGACACTTCCCCAAATCACATCAACCACCATGGCCAAGGCCAACTCTGAGTCTTAATGCATCACACTATAGAAGGCCTAAAATCTTACACTGGTCCATTCAAGCCCTTAAATATACTTGCACTGTTTCTCCAAACTCATTTCTCATTACTCATTATTATACCCCTCTTCTCTAAGTCACTCTTTTTGCTATGCTCATACCAACATAACTTTTAACCCCACTGCTGAGTGTACATACAATACCCTGCAAAGGCAATCCTCTATTTTTGACCCATGCTTGAGTCCTGACAACAGTTTTAAGACAAATATGGGACTCAATTAGTCTTGAATTTCTAATTCCAATTTCAAAGAGCAAAAAAATTATTTAAGAGCCCTAATTACACCTTATCTTTTGGAGTAATTTTGAAAATGCATTTTCATCATCTCATACGAATTCTTTAACTTTGTTCTACCACAAAAACTAAATATACAGCCAATTACTTAAGCTCAACTGTTAACTGGTCACTTGCCTTACCTCATATACCAATGGTTTTGTCAAGATTTAGAACATGAAATCCTTTATCTTTTTAAAATTTTGCATACCAAATGTTTTGTATTTATACTGCTTTATAGTGTTGGATGCTTACAACCTACAACAATTGCTGAGAGACTAACCAGTCCAGACTTTGAGTCAGTGGGCTGACATAAGATGAATGAATGCAGACTCACTTTCTAAGTGATGATGTGATTCATTATTTTCCTATTTCCCCACGCAACATCTGCAATATTGTACTGCAAAGACTGTGGTATCAAGGCCCCCTTTATTTAAAAAAAAAAAAAAAAAACCCGTTCACACCTTTTTCTCTTCCAGTTCTAAATCTATCTCCACCCTTCTTGATCAGATTCAAACATCACTCCTCAGTTACCTCATATTTTTGATCATGTTATATCCCTTCAGTTCATTTGTTTAAAACTGTAAAATTGTTAACTTAGTGTGAGCTGGCCTTCAGTTTCTACCAAGAATTTTTATAAACAGACATTTCAAGAGTTGCCAACAAGATGTACATACTTAAAGGAACCAGGTCTTACAGGTCTTTTACCTCTTCCAGGACTATATAGTATACTATTTTACAGAAGACAAGCACTCTGTAAAGGCTTGCTAACTAACTCAAGAGTGCTTCTAGGGCTTCCCTGGTGGCACAGTGGTTAAGAGTCCGCCTGCCGATGCAGAGGACACAGGTTCGTGCCCCGGTCCGGGAAGATCCCACATGCCGCGGAGCGGCTGGGCCTGTGAGCCATGGCCGCTGAGCCTGCGCGTCCCGAGCCTGTGCTCCGCAGTGGGAGAGGCCACAACAGTGAGAGGCCCGCGTACCGCAAAATTAAAAAAAAAAAAAAAAAAAAAAAAGAGTGCTTCTAAAATGGACCAACTGGCTGCTATGCATTTTCTTCTCAGAATATAATTTTGTTCTAATCGAATCACTGTCAAAAAAGTAAAATACATAAAAATAAATGAATACATAAATCCTGTTGCATGGATTTCAGGCATTAATACAAATTAGCAGTTTACAGGTATTCTTATATGTTGTTGTTTGTCTGCTTGTTTTTAACCCTCACTCCTAGTGACAGAAAGCATGTTCTTGCTGTATTCAAACAAGAAAAGTGACTGAAGAGCCCTAATAAGACCTGGATAATATTGAACAATATTCCCCAGCCCTCTGAAGAAGTGAAGTACCAAGTGAAATAGCCAGAGCTATAATATCCACCCCAGCCTATAAGTGAAATCAAATACATATTCCTTGAGATCTGGCAGTATCTATATTTTCTCATCATTCATATTACACGGCACTGCGTTTGTTTTTAGCCACAATGTATGGCTTAAACTACTCTGAAATGGGAGCAGACTGAAAGAAAATCTGGACTATCAATGATGTGTGATCATAGTGATGAGAAATTAGAGGAGAAGGAGGTGGAGAAAGAAAAGAAAGACTAAAAAGAGAGACCTGTTTAAAATAAAAGGTATATTCCAGAAGAGACAAATAGAAACACACAGTAGGAGAGAGGCTCAACAGAAATGCTAAAAGTATACTGGCAATGTGGACATTTTCAGATACTCAGTGGTTACATCACAGTAATGAAGGACAGCCAAATCACAGAAAAGCAGTATCTTCTCAAAAGCCACTCATGCGGGGCTCCCCTGGTGGCGCAGTGGTTGAGAATCGCCTGCCAATGCAGGGGACACGGGTTCGAGCCCTGGTCCGGGAAGATCCCACATGCCGTGGACCAACTAAGCCTGTGTGCAACAACTACTGAGCCTGCGCTCTAGAGCCTGTGAGCCACAACTACTGAGCACGAGTGTCGCAACTACTGAAGGCCGCATGCCTAGAGCCCACACACCTCAACAAGAGAAGCCACAATGAGAAGTCTGCGCACCGCAACAAAGAGTAGCCCCCACTCACCGCAACTAGAGAAAGCCCGTGC
The DNA here is from genome assembly GCF_008692025.1 of Phocoena sinus. Lineage (NCBI taxonomy): Eukaryota > Metazoa > Chordata > Mammalia > Artiodactyla > Phocoenidae > Phocoena > Phocoena sinus. Next base: position 33,881,765 of record NC_045774.1, on the reverse strand, counting down.
AGCAACGAAGACCCAACACAGCCATAAATAAATAAATAAATAAATAAATTTAATTAAAAAAAAAGCCACTGATGTGCCCCTTCAGTTAGTCAGTCAGTGAACAGTTTCTGCTACTGGTGGGCAAACAAAAACAGAAAAAGCTGGGTACAAGAGAATACAGAGAATTCCCTACTGTTTGCAATCAACAAGACACCGATTGTTCTTGGTTGAATGGCTTATTCTGGGAATTCTTCTGACAGGAGAGATCAGATAGCATCTGTCTCTTACAAGTAAAGGCTTAAGCCAATGAACAGTTCTCATTATCCCAGACAACAATAAATGAAGTCAGAGCAAGGAGGAACCAGGTGGTATCCTGCTCATAAAACCACTTGATGCATCGACATCACGTTTTTTTCCTAACTGAGCCAACTCAGGGCTAACTTCCTTAGATGCTAGATTCTTGATAAAATAAAACTTTACTAATCTGAATATCTATTATTATTTAGACATGGGCTCTTAATAGCGCAGTAATACCACCAATACTAGGCTCAGTGATTTTTCTATTTATTCATTTTTAATGCTTGGGCAATACATCACCTTATCAAGGCCTACAAGAAAGGGATATTTTTCTACCAACATATTTTATCCTATTGACCCATTTACATCTTATTTTCCACTACTCTGAGTGTTTAAAAACAAAAAAGCAGCCTTTCATAGAATATAATTCAAAATTAATAATTCTGATTTTTCACTTCCTTTTCTTTCTCATCTTCTTTTCCTCATATGAACAAGTGTAGTTTAAGTACAGTAATATTGAGCCTGACTTTCTGAGTAACTATTTACTCATAATGATGAACAAAGGAACAGAAAACAACATAATAATGGGAATCTAATGTAGTAAAGGAACCCACACATTTCCCTCATGTACAGCTCGTGGACGCTACGCTGTGCATTCAATGTCATTTTGCATGCAATCATGGCTATCACTTGATATGAAGTCTTAAGTAAAATCTCTATACTCTATCATCAGATAGTGCCTACAACTAGTTTAGAATTATACTGTAATTAAACTGAAACTCTAATTAAAAGTACTAGGCTAATGCAATATGAAATGTCCTTGATCATCACAGACCAATTATGTCTCGGTTTGCCGTTGTCTTCTGGTGTGTATAGATTTTATCTTTTCATAAAAATAACAGAACACAGGTTTGATAATGACATCCTGGGCAGGATGTCCTGGTAATTTCCAGAGTCAGTCATTTCTTTTTCAATTTATTTTCTCCTCTTCATGGTTTTGTTATATATCCCCAATGTCCCTGGATTCCTCAGAAACATACCCTGACTACTGACCAAAGTGTCCTTCAAATATAGGAACTGATGATACACATATTACAATGGCCATAATGGCCACATTTATCAAATCAAAAAAAAAGCTGGTTTTTTTCATGTGGTATTCATGGGCTTATCCATCACCCTTGGTCTTAAATTGTTTCCAAAACAGTATAAAACAGGTTTAATAAGCAGTAATCTTTTATCAAAGCTAGATTTTCCCAAGAATAGTGGGTTTCAGTTCCATTAATTCTTCTTTCTACTTCCTTTTACAGAAAGAAGCCTTAACAGTAAATGCTTAGCAACATTCCTAAGAGCAAAATTAAAATCTAAATCTTCTTAAAAATTAATGCTTTCTACTGGTTGTTTTAATCCTGTTTATAATCTTAACTACATTTTCAAGTGAATTATTAACCATCAATAAACATCTATCTCCAAGTTTTAACAAGTTAAACAATCTAATACCAGCTTCAACAAACTTGAGTAAAACTGAATCTGTGATACAAATTTCATTGTTGTTGAGCCAGTTATCAAATGATAATACTAAGACTATCTGTTCCCAGGGTCAGAAGTACACTAGGGAAGAAAACATTTCCTGAGTAATCCTTTGTAAAGTAAACTTTTAAAATGCAAATTAGTCATTTGTAAATGACTTTTGGTAATGCTCTATTTAAAAAACAAAATGTTAAGAAAATACTGAGTTATACTTCAGCAATGCAGAAAGAGGCAATGGAAAATTATCCCCCTCTATATTTTTTCTACAAATAGTGTCCTCAAAAATAAATTTACTTAGCAGAGTCTGATCAAATCAAATCACGTTTTAAAACTCAACCGTTCCTTCCTTTCAGGAAATACAGATCAGGGCTTCCCTGGTGGCACAGTGCTTAAGAATCTGCCTGCCAATGCAGGGGACACGGCTTCGAGCCCTGGTCCGGGAAGATGCCACATGCCGCGGAGCAACTAAGCCTGTGCGCCAGAGCGACTGAGTCTGCGCTCTAGAGCCCGCGAGCCACAACTAATGAAGCCCGTGTGCCTAGAGGCTGTGCTCCACAACAAGAGAAGCCACCGCAATGAGAAGCCCACGCGCCGCAACAAAGAGTAGCCGCCATTTGCCGCAACTGGAGAAAGCCTGCACACAGCAACGAAGACCCAACGCAGCCAAAACTAAATAAATTAAAATATATATATACAAATCAAACCCACAACCCTAACTGCTGAAATTTTAATTTGCTTCAAAACACACACTCACCCCATAAAAATTAAATTTCCATTTTAGCCAGCAGACAATCTCAACAGGATGTTCATATTTAAAGCATTAGAATGAAGTCTCTGAACCCAAAATAAAAATGATCTACATATAACAATCTCAATTATGTGAAGTTTTAATGCTACCCACAAAAAAATACAAGCTATATAATTACAATTCAACTATACGATTAGGAAAATTATCAGAAGTACCTAGTAGTATTCTTTGGCTTTGTTGCAATCAACCCATGATGAAACTTTAAAAAATAATGGCATTCTAAATACAGAACAATTGTTTATAATAGCACACATTACACATTTACTGTCAGGTTCTAGGCAAGAAACCAGTGCTTGTGCTACTAAGTCTTCACTCAGTTATGCCACCATCAAATTTCTAACAATTCCCTTCACTGGAGGGAAAAATAAAGTGGAAAGGAGAAAACTTGCCTAACACCCGATACTAATGTGATCTTATAAAGATCTATATCATTAAAATGCTTTACCTAACAATTCATTCGTTGAAAATGCATACAGGGACTTCCCTGGCGGTGCAGTGGTTAAGAATCCGCCTGCCAATGCAGGAGACACGGGTTTGAGCCCGGGTCCGGGAAGATCCCACATGCCGCGGAGCAACTAGGCCCATGAGCCACAACTACTGAGCCTGCGCTCTAGAGCCGGTGAGCCACAACTACTGAAGCCCATGCGCCTAGAGCCTGTGCTCCACAACAAGAGAAGCCACCGCAATGAGAAGCATGCACACCACAACGAAGCATAGCCCCCGCTGTCCGCAACTAGAAAAAGCCCGCATGCAGCAACGAAGACCAAATGCAACCAAAAATAAGTAAAATAAATTTTAAAAAACAAAATGCATACAGATGACTATATTTAATACTGTATTGAACACCGCAATATGCTAAGAGAGTAGATCTCAGGTACACACATCACACACACAAAAAATGACAACTATTGAGGAAATGAAATGGTAATTAGTTGGATTGTAGTAGTCATTTCACTATGTATTATGTGTATCAAATCATCATGTTGTACACCTTAAATACAAAGTCCCATTCTTGGAGAAGACACACAGAGATAACTCATGTGTGTTGCTATAATAAATAAAATGAAGTGAAGCAAAAGAAGAAGGAAAAGGCAAGAAAAGAAAAGAGAACTATTTGGGCTACAGTTGCTGTCACAGTGATGCTAGTGAACAAAGGGAAATACCATGTATTGATAGCAACCGGAAGGAGATCTTCCACGGGGACCAAGATTGGATGTAATAGCCACAGAGAGGATGTAGAAGCAGAGGAGGAAAGCTGACAGGGTCCAAGAAGAAACAGAATGGTGCTCCTGCGAGAAACATGTTATTAAAGAACAAATTAACAATAATCAGAAAAGCAATAATGCAAAATACCTTCTAGGAATGAAGAATAATCAGCAGTTCAGTGTTAAACATACTTTGAAGAAAACCTAGCTAACAGTTTTTCATTTAATCTTTATAATAGAGGCATTTTTATCCCCATTTTGGACCAAGGAGAAGTCAAACAATGGTTTAACTAATGTAACTTTAGATAGCGACTGGCAGAGGATTTGTATTCAGTTTTATTTTGTCTCCAGAGTCCATGCTCTTTCATTATGCTGATTTCTGTGACAAAAATCATTAAGTGCCTGCCCCCCAACTATAACACTGCTGTACCACACATTTGGTTTTCTCTCTCTAAAGCCAACATTTCTTTGGGGACAGAGCATACTTAATGTGAATAAGGACTCTGTCAGACTATTAGAATTTAAGCATTCTAAAAATTTAATACTTGTCTCATATCTATATTCTCTTTATCAATAATCTTTATCTTCCAAATAACTGTGAACCACGTGTACCCAAAAAAGGTAAAGGAGTTATGTAAGGATGGTGCCTATAAAGAGAAAAGATACTCCCAGGGGTAATGAAACCAGTTATGAGTCAGCAAAGAAAAATTCCCTAGATTAGGCAAATTCTAATGATTTCAAGGGAAGCATATATTTCTCATAATTAACTTACATCCTATGTGCCAGATACCGTGCTAAGTATTCTACATGCATTATACCATTCTAAGATAGGTACCATTGTTAGCCCCATCTAGATTAGTGAATTGAGAATTTAATATTTGCTCAAGGTGATACACTTAATAGGTGATGTAGATAAAATATGAGTCGCAATGGGAGAGACTGGATACATTAAATGTTAGCTAGGAATTTATTCCAATAATACATGAGTAAATTGATAAAGGATTGAAATAGGGTGAAAGCAGTAAAAATTACAAGGAAGGGACAGATCATATGGTCTAAACAAAAACTACATAGGATTTGATAAGTAATTAAATACACAACATATTAAAATGTGTTAATTTTTAGAAATTACAATAAACAAAGCTGGTGCAATTGTAGGTAAATGGTGGAAACATATATTGCTATTGTCCATACAAATGTGGAATATCCATTCAGGAATCCAATATGGAATTAAACATTTTTAAATAGTCTCATCCGGGCTTCCCTGGTGGTGCAGTGGTTGAGAGTCCGCCTGCTGATGCAGGGGACACAGGTTCGTGCCCCGGTCCGGGAAGATCCCACGTGCCGCGGAGCGACTAGGCCCGTGAGCCATGGCCACTGAGCCTGCACGTCAGGAGCCTGTGCTCCTCAACGGGAGAGGCCACAACATTGAGAGGCCCGTGTACTGCAAAAAAAATAAATAAATAAAAATAAAATAAAATAGTCTCATCTTTTTTTCAATAATCAAGTGTTTAGAAATTAACCCAGGGAACACTACTAAAAATGTACAAAGTTCCTTGTTATTTTTAATTGAAAAAAAAATTTTTAAGGTGTGAGAAAAACCCTAAATATTTAACATAGGCTAAATGACAAATTATAGTGAGAATTCATGTATCATACAGGTTTTTCTGACAAATACAAAGAAAATATTTAGGGGGAAAAAAGGCATTATTAGATGTATTAATTGGGAAAAAAGCTTAAAACAAACTTGTATCCGTGCTGTGATTATAACTATTGACAATAATTTATGCATTAAAAAAGAGGTAAAACATGAACACAGATGGCTTCCCTGGTGGCAGAGTGGTTAAGGATCCGCCTGCAATGCAGGGGACACGGGTTTGAGCCCTGGTCCACGAAGATCTCACATGCCACGGAGCAATTAAGCCCGTGCACCACAACTACCGAGCCTGGGCTCTAGAGCCCGCGAGCCACAACTACTGAAGCCCGCAGGCCTAGAGCCCGTGCTCCACAACAAGAGAAGCCACCACAATGAGAAGCCCGTGCACTGCGATGAAGAGTAGCCCCCACTCGCTGCAACTAGAGAAAGCCCGCATGCAGCAACAGACCCAAGTCAGCCACAAATAAATAAATAAATTTTAAAAGAAATATGAACACAGAAAAAAACAATTTGATTATGAGTTTGGTCATAAGTGACAGAAAGTGAACTCAAATTAGCTTAGGCAAAAGGAGAAATGTATTGACTTGTGGAATCAAAGGAAGTGTTGAATAATAAACCATAAGATATGCAAGGAAAAAGCTAGTTCTCATAAATAGTTGAGTTAAAAAACAAAATTCAACTGGTAAATTTAAAAAATCTTATTGACTTTATTCAACAATTCACAAATCAGCAGCACCCAATCTAGCAGATAGATAGCAGCTCCAAGCTGCTGTACGAAATGAAAGACTTTCATAGTTCCTAGCAAGAACAAAGAATATTAGGCTAAAAAGTAGAATGGTTATTGCAATGTTACTTTCCTTAGGGTCTATTTGGCAGATTACCTAATTAGAGCTGATCAGGTGATTCCTGATTGACTGGTTTAAGATTCCACTTCTGGGAGATAAAACTGTAATTAAATCTTGGTTTGGTGACCTGAGGCTTAGAATAAGCAACTCCATTTGGAGCCTGCTGCCTTGGTTTTAATAGTCGGAACCAGGGATTTTTAACAGGGTGGGAAATCTTCAGTTCCTCTAATACTCTTCTACTGCTTTCTCCACAAGGGAGGAAAGATGGATGCCATGAGCTCTAACATTTTAAATCTTACAAATTCACCACCTGTCAGCAAATGACTTTCTTGTCTCACTTTAAGAAATCCCAGGGTAAGATGCTTATCTTCCTAATGTGTCTCAGCTATCCACCTCTGGATAAAGGACACCCTGACTAAAAGTTCCTCCAAGACTGCATACAATGAAGAGGTGTACTTTCACAATGCAAAATCTGGATGCTGCTCTCAGAATGCAGAATAGATGCTGGGCATCCACAAACTACAGTTGCCTACTCTAGGACCCAAAAGAATATAATATTTGGAACCTAAATAACAGCACATAATTATCCTTGAAACAAGGGTTCCACCTCACCTTCCATGTTAAGCACCGTGATACTGTGATTTATAATATGAAATATATGTTGGTCTTCAGCCCTGTTTCTAGCACAGAGCTCCTAAAACACTTGGCATTTCCTAAGTGAAAAGTGCAATAAAGGTCTTGATATTCATAACAAATCCCTTTCAACCACACCTGAGTTCATGTTAATGCGATGACCTTTGAAAAGTACCCAGAGAAGGGGGGCTAGTTGCCAGGGGAACCCATCACGTGATTGGAGGGTTGGAACTTTTCAGTCCCACCCCCTCACAACACAAAACACCTCTGGGGAGGGAACAGAGGCTGGAGGTTAATTCTATTGCCAAGGGCCAATTATTTAATCAATCTTGCCTCTGTAATGAAGCTTCCATAAAAACCCAAAAGAACTGGGTTCAGAGAGCTACTGGGTTGGTGAAAACATGAAGATTTGGGGGGAGTGGGTGCCTGGAGAGGGCATGGAAGCCCTGAGCCCTTTCCCTATACCTTGCCATGTGCATCTCTTCCATCTGGCTGTTCCTGAATTATATCCTTTTTTAATAAACCGGTGATCTAGTAAGTAAAATGTTTCTCTGAGTTCTGTAGCCACTCTACCAAATTAATTAAAGCCAAGGAGGAGGCTGTGGGAACCACCGATCTATAGTCTATCAGAAGCATAGGTGACAACCTGGACTTGCGATTGGCATCTGAAGGAGGAGGGATAGCCTTACAGGGCTGAGCCCTTAACCTGTGGAGTCTGATGTTATCTCCAGGTAAACAGTGTCAGAACTTAGTTAATTGCTTGGTGGTGTTGAAAAAAGAAAAAAAAAAACACACATTGGAATTGGTGTCAGTATCAGAGGCCTGTTAGATAATTCCATGTTAAAATTGCTTGAATGCAGAGAAAAAAAAAAAAAAACTATTTACAGTTAGTTTTGCCAATAAGTAGCCCTGATTTAGCATTTCTGGGAGTGAGTATTGAGGGAATGTCGTTCAGGAAGAAAATCGTTATACTTACATTGTTACAGTGGTATTGAAGTTTTTCAATAAATAAATTTAAATGTCATTTAATTCTTTAAAATCTGATTAGAATTCTTAAAACTGAGTTTCATCTATAATGAAACATGCAATAATTACTTTCTTTCGCCTTTCACTGGCAAATAAAATGGTTTAAAACTAGACCAAGCTCAGAGACATTAAAAAAAAAATTTTTTTGCACTGACATAAAGTCATTGATCTCTAATGGGAAAGAAAAAAAAAACTACTCTATAAGAAAATAATTTCTTTTTCTCATAAATTACATACATCCTTTTATTTTTATTGTGACTAGGCTTCAGAAAAGAGCATACTTTAAAAAAAAAAACAACAATTCATGTGATTCTCTAATATACTTTCCACAAATCATAAGACTAGTGTTTTGAAAATATTTCCACAGCAACCAATTTCAGTGACATAAATTGAGGAGGGTACATTCAGGTATTAAATAAGGTAACTATTTTATAAAGACAAGTATCTTATTTTGAAAATAAAATATATTTTCTACTGAAATTATACACAGAAATACAGAGATAACAAAGTGATTCTATGATAGAAAAAAACACTTCATAAATCATTCTAAGGCAGTTTATGTTTAAAGTTTCACACTTAAAGTAAAGCATAATACCTTCTCTTGTTTCTTCAAATCTATCATAATAAAAAGTGAACTGATATTAACATGATTTCATGTTATTATTACATGACTATTATCATGTAATAGTCAATCATATAAAATTAAGTAAAATATATTGGGCTTCCCTAGTGGTGCAGTGGTTGAGAGTCCGCCTGCCAATGCAGGGGACGCGGGTTTGTGCCCCGGTCCGGGAGGATCCCACATGCCACGGAGTGGCTGGGCCTCTGGGCCATGGCCGCTGGGCATGCACGTCCGGAGGCTGTGCTCCGCAACGGGAGAGGCCACAGCGGTGAGAGGCTCGCGTACCGCAAAAAAAGAAAAAAAAAATTAAGTAAAATATAAAATCTTAACATTAATCACTACATATAATTATTTTCATCTGTGTCTAAATATCTGTATCAAATTTTATTTATATGAAAGGCACCTGACAAAGTACATAAAATAGTCTCCCTTTACTTACATCTTAAAAGGAAGATCAGGACAAGAGTCCAAGTATTCGTTTATAAGTTTTGCTCTCCTATACAACCTACACATTTGCAAATGCATGGGAAATGGTTAATAAGCTCAGAAATAATTATTTCCCAGACCAATCCCAATGTAGCTATGTATGTAATCCATTCTGTATGTATTTTCAGGCAAGATCCCACAATGTACCTACCCTCAATGGTCACAGCATTTTTACAACTGTACCATTTCTTTAGGTTTAGTGAGGTATAAGTAAATATCTACCAAAAACACTATCATATTTTAAAGACCATTTTAAAACATACAACATATTAAATGTACTTTAAAATAATTAAAAAGTGCTCAATCCATTAGTTAGACCGGTCTTGGGCATTAACATGGAGACTTTTTTTTTTTTAAATCTATTTATTTATTTTTGGCTGTGCTGGGTCTTCATTGCTATGTGCGGGCTTTCTCTAGTTGGGGCGAGTGGGGGCTACTCTTCGTTGCTGTGTGCAGGCTTCTCATTGCAGTGGCTTCTCTTGTTGTGGCTCGCGGGCTCTAGGCACACAGGCTTCAGTAGTTGTGGCACTCGGGCTTAGCTGCTCCGAGGCATGTGGGATCTTCCTGGACCAGGGCTCGAACCCATGTCCCCTGCATTGGCAGGCAGATTCTTAACCACTGCACCACCAGGGAAGTCCCAACATGGACACTTTAATTCTAACAAATTTTCCTCTAATTTCTCCCTTTCCCTCTTCCTGTCCTTTCCCAGAAATTCCTTTCCAAAAGATGGCAATAAGGGATATACTACGAAAGCATCCTGTAACGGAAATAATGAGACTAATGCTGGGAAAAAATGAAGGTGAGTTTTGCTATCATTTAAGAAGTTAATGCATGACAAGAAAAATGTCAACAGTGTTTACTGACCCTGCTCATTCTGAACCATGAAATTGTTTGAGCCATGCAAATTACTAACCATGATAAAAATAAGGGATTCTACAGATATATCATTCCTATACAGTACAGCCCAAAGTGAACACGCCATGGATACTGTGCACTAGAAAGCAAGGAGGTGGGCAGAGCAAAGGAGGGAAGGGAAAATGCCAGAGGCAGTATGTAGTCACACAACCCAGGCCCAGTTAGTGGGAAGCTCTGTCCACATGAGAACCAGTACAGCATAGTGGTTAACAACATTGATTAAATAATCACACTTTCCAAGTGTGATTTCTGACTTGGTCATTTTCTAGCTGTATGACCTTGATCCAGTTGCTTAATATCTCCATGCCTCCATTTCCTCATATGCAAAATTGGTCTTTATTAATCTGTAAGAGCTGCCATAACAATATACCACACACTAAGTGGCTTAAACAACACATTTATTTTCTTGAAGTTCTGGAAGTCCAAGATCAGTGTGCTATCAAGGTTCTCCTGAGGGTTCTCTCCTTGGCTGGCAGATGGCTGCCTTCTTCCTGTGTCCTCCCATGGCCCCTTCTCTGTGCACTTGAATCCCTGGTGTCTTTCTCTTCTTATAAAGACACCAGTTCTATTGGATTAGGGCCCCACCCTTATGACCTCATTTAACTTTAATTAGCTCATTAAAGGTTCTACCTTCAAATATAGTCACATTCGGAGTTAGGACTTCAGCATATGAATGGCGGGTGGGGGGGGTGGCGAGGATCACAATTCAGTTCCTAAGAGTGTATAACAATAATACCTACCCTCAGATGATGTAGTGAAGATTAAATGTGTTAATTTACATAAGGTGTCTGGCACATGGGAAGTGCTATATAAGTGCTTACTATTAGGCTAAGTTCCATTAAATTTACATTTCTAACGAGTACCCACAAATCACAGTACCAGGTGGATGAAAACAGACATTAGTAATCTGTCTTTAAAATGTCTTGTACGGGAATGGTGATATCTTCGGGGGAAATGTAGGACACATTTGCTGGAAACATTTATCTCAATTCAAAACCAGGGTGGTTAATATAGAAATGTTAGTAGTTCCTAACCAGGAGCAAAACCAATATATAGGTTTGATTTTCTCACATTCCCAGTGGGACACAAAGGCTTTTTGTGTCTCAGGATTATGTACTGATAAAGAATGCGGAAAGAATGTTTATGAGGAAGCAGACAAAAGCACCCTGGCTCCCATGTATCCACACTCGGCAGCTGTACTGTAGTTTGGGTTATACCAATAATTTCCAATTATTTTACCTGAGGTCAATTCCCAAGCTGGAAAACAGTGATGAGAAAGATTAATTTAGACAGACTCAAGTACTCATACGAACACCAAAATCTACCACCAACTTAAGTATTAGGCTTACTTTAATATATAATTTTTTATCTTGTTACTTTTTCAATCGCCCTTCATGATCCTGGTCAGGGCTCTGTGTACCACAAACATGACGGGTGCAGAAGAAAATGGCTGATAGCAGAAAGGACAAGGGTGGTAAAAATTACCACAAGCAAAGGATGCTAAAAGCTAAGCGAGGCTGCTAGGTAACTAAGAGCCCAAGCATTAAGGCAGGAAGAGTTTTAGGTGATGAAGCTTCCCCTGGGAATTGATTCACCAATGTTCCCGATTTTTTAAACGAATTTAACATAATCTTCTAATTATGGAAGTCTGATCCTATCGCTCCCCTGCCTAAAACCCTTCAATATTATCAGGTTGTCTCCAAGATAAAGCCGACACTCAAAAGTGGCACAAGACCCAAGGGTTTTCCAATCTAGCCCCAACAAATTGTCACATTCGCCTCTAGTGTCTTCAAAGACACCAGTACCAGTTCTTCTTAACTGCTTTATTTCTGGGCCCTTCACAGGTTACTCTCTCTACCTAGAAAATCCTCCTTGGCTCTCTCTTACCCTTCTCATTCCTGCACGTCTTTAGATCTCAAAGCTGCTATCACTTACTAGGTAAACTCCATCCAACCGCCCCCCAACTGAGTAATCCAGCTCTTCAGTGTGTTCCCACAATGCCAAAACCTAACACTATTATAGAATTTATCATACTGGTATGCTGTAAATATGTAAGCCACTCCCCTGTTCTTCATCTGGAAACTCCAAGGGTAAGACTTAACCCAACTGTTCCCTCATCTGTGCTGTTTTTCTCAACTTTTCCAGGGAGAGCCAGTTTTTCCCCAGTCTGTCCTCTCTCAGCATTTCATTCCTAAGTGAGTTAGAACGTTTCTCAACAAGTCCATTTCTCTCAACAGACTGAAGTTCCTGGAGGGCAAAGTCTAAACAGACCCCAGCATAGTGCCTAGCATATACTCATGGCTTAACACGTTTGCTGTTACTAACTGGCTATTCATGAATTTGCTTGAGGTTTTGCAGACTAGGTCTTATGCTGAAGTTCATCGTGACCAGTTTTTTAAAAGCGTATAATAATTTAATTAAATCAGGTGTTATGTTAAATAATAAAATAAGCTACATTCTGGTAAGTTTTGACAAAGATTTTCCCTTCAAAATACATCTCTTACAATTCGTATTATTATACTTCAGACAAGACTTAGGAAGTTTTCTGACCAGCCAGAATTACAGTGTGTAAATAAGGAACAGCCTTGAAACCGCTGCCCAACAGCTGGAGGACTCAGTAGGAGCCCCAAGGTAAGAAAACACTTGTTTCCTGGGGGGTAAAAGCTTAGAGCCAAACACAATGGTACAACAGAAACAACAAAACAAGAAAAAAACGTTTACAGGATTTATCTTCACTCTTTGGGAAAGAAAATAAAATATTACAAGCCTTCGATTGAAGGGGCACCATGCCATCATGCAATCCAAAAGCATTTTAAAGTCTGCCCGTGATGTTTTCTAGTAAACATTTCCGAAAGAGCCTGAAACTTGATTTATGTGCATGAAAGGGAATAAGAGTGTACCTCCTACATTTTACAATTCACATTAAAATTGTCAAAATGCCCTCAAAGTATGTAGGGAAAAATAAGAGTTGAACTCCTATTTTTCTGACTTTAGTAAGCAGCCAAATGGTAAAATCGTTGCTATTTTCCAAAAAAAGAAAAGAAAAAAAAGATTCTCAGCTCTTGTATGTGTCCATTTTCTAAGACAAGTCATTAAAGAAAGCAATTTTTTTAAAGTGTTCTTCCTTCCTCCATATCTTATTACACACCAACTCCATGCAATCTAAAAGAAACTGTGTATATATGTAAGGGTTGGGGCATACATATACAGATATATGTATTTATATATACTCTAAAGAAGAGAAAGGTAACAGGGGAAGAACTTCAAAAAGAGTAAAGGTTATCACTCAAGGAAGCTAAAGTATAAAGGAGAGAGAATCAATACAGAAAGGTGACCGAGGATAAGGAGCCAGTTGTTTGGAACTGAAATGGGTAATTTTCAGTGACTAAGTTTTCAACAGACACACATGTACATATATTTACACATATCCCTTAAACCACAGTAGAAAGAGAAACAATTTTGTAAAGTAAGAATATTCAGTCATGATGCCTAAAATAGAATCAAGCAGGAGAAGAATAACATGCAAATTTGTTTTTAAATTCTTAGGGAGGCAAAGGTCCAAAACGCCCAGCTTTCGTGTTCTCTATCTTGGTAAATGTTACAGTTTAAACCAGGTGCTTAGGCAGCATCTCTCATCCTTTCCTCTAAATCCCCACAAATCTATCAGTAAGCTCTACCATTCCTACCTTCAAAATACCTCTCTTACCTGTCCGTTCTCTCACCCTACCCTCACCCAGACCACTATCATCCCCGAGATTACCAGGATGTCCTCCTAACTGGTCTCCCCCAAATACATATGGCCTTATCCAAACCATTTTTCACACTGTTCTCAGAGTGATCCTTATAAAATGATAATCAGATGATGTCTTTCGCCCACTTTGGTTCCCCTTTTTCCTTATAACAAAATCCTCACAATTACTTATAGCCATGCTCCTCTTCACAGTCTCCTCTCCAACCAGGGTCGGTTTTTGTCAGTTGCTACAAAATACCACCTTCTCTCCAGTCTTCATGCCTTCAGGCAGGCTGTGCTCTTTGCTTGGTATCTTCTGCCCAGCTTTCTTCAAGTCAAGAATTCCTGTTCACTCTTGGGTTCTCAATGACTTCAAGGCAAGGGTAATCTTCCTGAGAGAACTTCTCCTTATATTTCTCCCTACATTTCTTTATAGAACTTTACAACCTTATCATTACTTAATTATGTATAAGTATCTGTTTAACATCAGTCTACCCTAGACTTTAAGGACCATGAGGAAAGGTCCATGATGTAAGGGACCATGTCCTCAGTCCCTAAAAACATGCCACAGTGAAGATGCTCAATGTATATTTAAAGATTCATTGAGTGTCCTCCAAAGTCTTGGGAGAAGAAGCAGGCCTAATGAGGAAGTCTGATCTTAGATTACAGCAATGTGATAGCTGGAAAAAAACAATTTCTTAAATCTTGAGGTTGAAAAGTAGGTTAGACAGAGAGGGAGCTAGTCATAAAATCCTGTCCTGTAGTAAAGTGAAAAACAAAGAATATTAATTATAAAATTCTTCCTATGATCGTTATATACTTTATCTAGTAAGGAATTTATCATATACTTTATATCTTGAAAGTTTCTATCTAAATGCTATACATACAGTAGTATTTAATAAATGACTATTTTTAATATAAAATATTAAGTCAAAATGAAATAACTTAAATTTAATTTAGGATCTGGGATTTTGAGACCAGGTCCAGATTTAATCTGTACATGGCCTTGTCCTAGAAGATCCTAAAGACAGCAATATTTAAAATAATGTCACTTCCTTTAGCTTGACCATTAGTAACAACATAAACAGCCTTTTTTTTTTTTTTTTTTTTTTTTATAAACAGCCTTTAAAATTATTATCATCCAGTGAAATTCATTATCTTCTAAACAAACAAACATTGTATAAACCAACTCTGCTTCTAAATAAATGTTACACAAGGTATGATAATGAACTAATGATGATGTGATGTGACATTTTCAGGTGCGGTTTGTGGAACTGCTCTCATTTTATAATAAAATTCTTTATAAACAGAAAAGAGGATAGTTTTCCCTCAGAAATTTTTACTCAAAATATGTTTATAATGCTTGGCATCACAGTAAACTAAAGAAGGCCAGAGGGGCTCTGGACTCAGTAAAACATAACAGGTAACAAACATTAGATTACTTATAAACTAAAAGGGATAGTATCCGAAAAGGATAACAAAATAACCCTATGCCATAACCCTTCCACTCACACAACAGCATGGGACTAATCACTTATAAAATTGCCTTATGGTAATTGTCAACATTGGAGATGACTGTATTCTACACTGCCAGCAGTGAAGTAAATTTTCACTTCAGGGGTATAAAATAAACATTCAAGTGCTAATCAGTAACAGAACACTAATCTTAATATAATAGTTTTAAGCTGCCAAGGAATGAGGGAATGAATAACGTTAAACTCCCTTTTTAAATATTTTTAACTTAATTATCCCTGGCTATACACTGAAAAAATAAAACTTTTAACACAAAGTAGACAGAAATAAAATTAACTCTAAACACTTGAGATTTTTATCTTGCTTTGAAATGAGTAAATGTAAAATGTCACACTTAACCAAGTAACATCAAACATGAGAGTCGTACACTTAAATACTTTGGCTTTCTTGTTTTGACTGAATCCTTCCCATTTCCCCCCCTTTATTTCTCATTATTCCATCACTCTTACACATTCTCTCCCAGTATTAATTCATGCATATTTTGAGAAGCCCTGTGCTCTTAGTTTAGATCCAAAGTTTAAGTGATTATCACTTATCAGAAGGGTTTTTTCCCCTCCCTTTCTATCAGATCTAACTAACACAAAAACAGTAAAATCTCATTAATTGAAGGTGGTGTGAGGTGATTCTGTGAATCATTTAAAATTTTGAATTGCTGAATACTTTAAAAGAAAAAATTTTTTATACTTCGAAGTACTGTTTCTAACAGTAAGTGTTTTATAACATGTTGACTAACATTAAGTCCTCTAGAGGATTTTTCTCATGAATAGGTATGGGTGCTTTGCTATTAGCATACTGTTTATATCTGAAGTGTAAAAAAGTGAAACAATTAGTTCCCTTAGGAACTGTAAATAAATCCCCTGAAACTGTAGTTATCTTATTTCCTTAACACTTTTTTTCTCAAGTTGTTAAAAAGATAAATCACAGGCACACTTGCATTCGAAGGATCCTAACTTCAATCTAAGGACAATTCCGGAAGGCCTTCCCCTCCCTGCAGGGGTCCAGGAATCCACGTTTGGGGTATTTCTTTGAGAAATCTCAGCACTTGGAGTATGGGGGCTCTTCCTGCCCACTTAAACTAACCACCTCCCTCCAACCCACTCATGAGACATTTATTCAGCTCAATAAACAACACTTGGCAAAGAGCCTGCCTCTACTTAATTTGCATCCCAATATCCTCCTGTGCTTTTAGTTAAGACTAGACTCAGGAGCTGCTGGAGAAGAGAGACATCAATGCTCCTCTGTCCAGATAACTGCCTGTTCCTCTAAATGTTGAGAAATCTGTTTAATGACGATAACGTTCATAACTCTAAGCCTCTGAATGTATCCTGAATTATGAGTTTATTCCATACTGACATACAAAATGCAAAATATGCATGTTTTTGTCATTATATCCTGAAATTAGGCCACAGAATAAATACGGAGTAAAAACATACCAGATGGCCACATAGATAGACAGATGACTGGGGGAGAGAGAGAGAAAGAGAAAGAGTGAAAGAGAAAAGAAAGAGACAGAGACAGAAGGAGAGGAGACAGGCAGTAGACAACTAGCTACTTTACTGGCTACTTGTATTTATTAAAATACCTCCACTCAAAAGTTTTATAATCAGGGCTTCCCTGGTGGCGCAGTGGTTGGGAGTCTGCCTGCCAATGCAGGGGACACGGCTTCGAGCCCTGGTCCGGGCAGATCCCACATGCCGCGGAGCGGCTAGGCCTGTGCACCACAACTACTGAAGCCCACGTGCCGTGCTCCCCAGTAAAAGAGGCCACTGCAATAAGAAGCCCGCGCACCACAACAAAGACCCAACGCAGCCAAAAATAAAAAAATTAAAATAAATTTTAAAAAATAAAAAAATAAAGTTTTATAGTCAATTGGAGGTTTTATGTTTGCTTTCTTTTTATGTTTGTTTTGCTTTCTATACATCTTGGATAACTTTTTATTTAGAACTTTTTAGATGTTCCACTGAATATCACTATTGGTATTTCAAACTTTTGTTGAAAATCAAGTTTTATTTACACAGTGTTATTTTTCTTTTAAAACCAAGATGCGGGTTTATTTGAAGACAAATGTAGATAATGAGCTTGTACAGGTATGTCCAAAGTACACTTGCCTTCTGTTGTTTTGTAAAGAGTATCACCAAAATGGGAAAAGTAAATACAAATAAAAATCATAGCTACTTTATTCACAACATCTTGTCATAAACAAGAAACAAAAACTATTAAAAGTACTCGACAGGAATGATCTCTACTCATGAAACAACGAATTGGAGACTTCTGAGTTTGAAAAATACTTTAAAAGGCACTTAAATCCGACCATCTCTAGTCAAACCTGGTAGTCATTGAAGCCTCTGAAGAGGTAGAGAGCAAGTTATTGTACTACTAATACCTTATTTTGTGTATAGCTCCTTTAAGGTTAGAAGAGCGTATTTACATCAATTACCTTACTTGATCCTTACAAGCCTGTAAAGAGTTAGGGTGGTGGTGGTAGCATTCTCCCCAATGGAGGGTAAGGAAAGAGGCCTGGGTAAGTTAAATCAGTAATTTGCCAAATTAAGCAAAACCTGTGCTCTTTGTAATCTGATAGAAGTGCCACAACATAATAGCTAAAGAATGACCTTGGAGTTTATAAACTGTTGACTTAGGACACATCACAGACCTAGGATTACCTCATAGGATTGTAGCGAGCATTATGTGAAAAAGAAGTGTAGAGGCTTTCCCACTTTTTTGGTCAGAGCCACAGAGGAAAATTCATCTCACGTTGTGACTCAGTACACAGAAACATAAAGATAAATAAATCTATGTAATAAAGACCAAAGTTTCAAGAAACAATACATCCTCTATAAGATACATGCTTATTTTTATTATTGCTGTTATTAATATATATTCTTCTGTTTCATTTTTTAAAAAACTGGTTGCTACCAGCTAAATTGAATTTGGTACCCAGAAAATGGGTGGTCACGTGCATTTTGAAACTACTGAGCTGAGGCTTATAAAGTTCTTAGCTCAGTGCTGGACCCAGTAAACCCTAAAATGTTATTTACTGAAAATAATACTTCTAAAAGTAAACATCAGTCATCATAGGTTAGTGGACATAAAACATTAAAAAGAATATATTTTTTGCCCTTGAAATGACAGCCTAGACATGACATGTAAACAACCCAGAGAAATATACACTAATGGCTTCAGTTAGTGACACAGAATCAGGTAAAATCCTGATGCTCAGGTAAAATCGTTGTGTCATGTCACCAGGCTTCAGTGAATAAGTGGCTAAATATAGTGAGAAATGAATTACAGATCTTTATCAGGCCCTGCTGAATAAACAGTGTTGAGATACAAAATAATGCAACACAGATGCTCTACAATGGGTGGTCCCAGCTAATACAATCATGTGATTAACTCAGAATGGGGGTGGGGGGAGTCTTTCATTTCAATCACTGTGACCACTCTCGGTAAGCTTTCCAGCCTTATGAATTACAATATACCTAGCATAATTAAATCTTTGATTATACAGCTAATTCAGTCATCTTTGTGAATATCAATTAATTGCTAGAGTATTCTAGGCTTAAAGATAAGAGACTGAGTTTAAAGTCTACTGATCCCAGGTCACACGGCAGAAACTGATTTTATAAAGTAAATCCCTGAGAGTTTATATGAACATATGCCTCTTTTCTATGACCATGTAAGTGCAGAAAACAGAAGTTTCAATTACATACTACAGGCATAACTTGTTTTACTGCACTTCGCTTTACTACACTTTGCAGATATTGAGTTTTTTATAACTTGAAGGTCTGTGACAACCCTGCGTTGAGCAAGTCTTTCAGCGCCATTTTTCCAACAGTATTTACATACTTCGTGTCGCTGTGTCACATTTTGGTAATTCTCACAATATTTCAAATTTTTCATTATTATTATACTTGTTATGGTGATCTGTGATCAGTGACCTTTGATGTTACTATCACAACTCACTGAAGGTTCAGAGGATGGTTAGCATTTTTTTAGCAATCAAGCATTTTTTAATTAAGGTATGTACACTGTTTTTTAGACATACTGCTATTGCACACTTAATAGACTCCAGTATAGTGTAAACATAAGTTTTATATGCACTGGGAAACCAAAAGCTTCATGTGACTCTCTATTTTGATGTTCACTTTATTGCAGCGGTCTGGAACCAAACACACAACATCTCTGAGGTATGCCTGTACATGTTTTGTTAATACTGAGTAATATTTGTCTCTTTTTTCCCACAGTTTCTTCAAGAATGGGAGACCACTAACTGAGAAGAATTAAAATCTAGATTTTGTTTTGATTAGACTGGAAACATTTTGTTATGGAATTAGCTTCAAATTGTAAAGTTTGGAATGCTTCCAATTTCTTAAAATTGTCTTATATGTTGGAAGACAGATTTTCCCCAGATATGAGATGAAAGATTTTGTATTAGATATACAGAGAGAAATCCATTTTGCCAAAATAAGTCACTTGGGCACTGTCAGCACTTTGTCATATTGCAAAACTCAATGAACACGTACATACACACACACACATACAAACCCTCCTATCAAAAAGGAAAAAACACACACAACATATTCACTATCTGCCAATTTCAAAAAAAAAATCCTGCAATATACTCTAAAGTATGCATATCTTACTTTTAGACACTAACTTCTTTGTGGGCAGAGCCTAAAAAAGGCATACGGGCATGCACAGGAATTTTCATTTAGCAGGTGTAACCTATAAGACATTTTTTAGAACATGGAATATTCTTGCTTTATAGAAATAAATATAAAAGAGCATGTGTTAGGGCTTCCCTGGTGGCACAGTGGTTGAGAGTCCGCCTGCCGATGCAGGGGACGCGGGTTCATGTCCCGGTCCGGGAAGATCCCACATGCCGCGGAGCGGCTGGGCCCGTGAGCCATGGCTGCTGGGCCTGCACGTCCAGAGCCTGTGCTCTGCAACGCGAGAGGCCACAAGAGTGAGAGGCCCGCGGACCGCAAAAAAAACAAAAAAAAGGAGCATGTGTTAAAGCAAACATTTCACTTGTATTTGACACTGGTAGAGATTAAATAATGAAAAAAATGTTTAAATCAAGTAAAAGAACCAGAAGTAACTTTAGCTATGAACTGCATAATTCATTGTATTTTCCATAATAATATAAAAAATTTTATTATTTATAAAATTATTTATATTTTATAATAATATAAAATATTTTTAAACCAAGACCTCAAATAAATTTAAGATAAGAAACATACGCTTTACATTAAAAAGGTAGATTTTGTAGATGTTAATTTCATATACATCAAGAAAAAAATCCACCAAAGCAATGTAAAGGAGAATGTGATGCAAATCCATTCACTGTCACTGACATTTATTCTCCAAATATTTCTGAATACACAAATGCTGGGTGGGCCACAAGCAGTGTGTTATTATCAGGATTATATAATAATTTTTGTGCTACATTGGCTGGAAACCCACTACCTACTGTGTAATATTCTGGCAAAGATGGCTTAGCATGAAAATGCACATAGTTCAAAGGCAATGACAAGCTTACTCTTTAAGTAGACTTAGCAGGGCTCTACATTAACTGTCCTTAAGAAGAGCCTGACTACTGACACCAACAACTTCCACCAAAGATGTTCACCCTGGGCAGTGAGGAAACTTGAGTTAAACAGCAACACAGTCTTCTTGGGACTTTTCCTGAGATTAGGCTCTACAGTGGATGCTCCAAAGCCTCTGACATCAGCATTTTATATTGATGAACCTAAACCTTGTTGATAACCGAATCCTCATTAATGGGTTTCAAGATGGACTTAGTCTTTCTCACACTAAATTCTGCTGTTCGGAAAGAGTGTTCTAGAAAAGCCCCATAATTAAAGAGGACTCCCTCACTGGGCCCCTCACACCCATATCCAAGATTATAATGCACCACGTGGTATGCTTGAGCAAGCCTATACCAGCACCTGACAGTCAGTTATTAAAATTTTCAGCAATTTTGTGAGCCAGTTGTTAATCACAGCCATTAAAAAATTAAATTATAAAAACTTACATTTGAATAAATTACATTTAAAACAGAGCTATTAACTCAAAACTCTTCACGTCCTAATTATTTTACTATTACTATATTTACGTTTTGAGGTTATTTCCTTCTCTTGTGTCTGTATGGTGCAAATATTATACTGTGCTGTGCTACAATGCACCTCTTCCCAACTCTGTGTCAGTAACGTTGGTAATTTGAAATCAGCCATAGGCAGGAGTATTTACATGGTGGAAACTGGCAAATGCTAAAACTTGAATTTCGGTGGGTTCTTTTTTTTTTTGAGAGTTGATTATTAAACATTTACCACCATCACCATTACTTCCTCATTTTTCCATGAGCATTGTGTGCCCATTCTTGGGAATTCTGCCATGGTTGGCATTCTGATCCAGAAAGGCCTAACTAATCACCCCCGGAGTGAGCATCCTTTGCCCATGTCCTGATGGTCCTTGCCCCATGTCTCTCTCATTCAGAGCACCCCCCCCCACTCTGAATTATACTTTATGTATTTCTAGATCCCAACTAGTCTGTGAGGTCCTTGAGTATAGGGACTTAGTCAACTTTTTCATCTTTTTGCCCTCTGGGCTAAACACACTGCTTGGCACAAAACGGACATGCATTAAAGGCTTGGTGAACTTAACCAAATTATCATGAAAGAACTGAGACAAGCTCTGCCATATACATCTTAGTGAATCAAGAGGCCACTAGCTTACCAGCCTCTAACAGGGATCTTAAGCTATCATATGAATGCACATAACAACGCTGCCTGCCCCAACAAGGTATTGCTAAAAGGAAAGTGCTAATAATTTAGACTGGTATCTCCTACTTTAACAAGCTCAAAAGAATATTATATTTGACATGCTGTCATTAAAATTTAAGTTTTCTATTGCCATAATGTACAGAATACATACATCCTTTTTGTCATTGCTCACATAAAAGACAACACTTGGGCTAGCCATAATCCCAACAACAATAGATGAGTGTGTCAACAAGTATAAGTCTCCACCTCAAAGGAAAACTCTCACTGCTTTCAAGGCATTGGCACCTGAAAAAATAAATGCTGATATGACATCCTGCCCCTCCTTTCTCTCCTCCTCTTTACTTGACTATATTTGAAAGCAACATGAGACACTCTTAATAAAATTACATGCTTTTCTAAAATGTGTCAGCAACCAGGGAAGCTTGTGGTGTAATTATGAATGAGCGATGGGGTTGGAGAGAGTGCTTTTATCTCTTACTGTCCTGATTGCAAACTGTGAGCAAACTGTGAAGAGACCAGGAAAGATCTTAAATAGATACTTCAGTGAACAGCATGTACTTGTGGGAAACCCAAAGCACTGCCCTATGGATTCCTGTACCTAAGCCAAAGAAGTGAACAACAGCCCTCAAAGCAATTTGCAGGCCTCACCTAGGATCTGCATTCCTGATAAGAGTGGGCCGGACGGTCCCGTGGTTAAGACCCTGTGCTTCCAATACAGGGGGTGCAGGTTCAATCCCTGGTCAGGGAACTATGATCCCACATGCCAAGCGTCCAAAAAAGAAAACAAGATTCCTTATCAAATCCTCCTGGGTGAGGACACATAGTTTTCAAGGGCAGGAGCCCACTGTGTCCCCCTTTGCCTGCCAAGCAATAAAGCTATCCTTTTCTACTTCACCCAAAACTCCGTCTCCAAGATTTGATTTGGCACCGGTGCACAGAGAAGCTGAGCTTTCAGCATCAGGGGGAGGGGCCCAACAGTGCCCAAGATGGATTTTTGTAGGAAGGATGAAGTCTTAGAGTCAGAATTAACTTGATTTAAGGAAAATAAATTTAGCAAACTAAGATTCATACCCAGTATATTTGATTGTGTAGCTCCCTCTTTCTTACCTCTCCTCTCTTAAATGTGGATTACTGGGGCTTCCCTGGTATCGCAGTGGTTAATCTGCCTGCCAATGCAGCGGGCATGGGTTTGAGCCCTGGTCCAGGAAGATCCCACGTGTCGCAGAGCAATTAAGCCCGTGCACCACAACTACTGACCCTGCGCTCTAGAGCCCGCGAGCCACAACTACCGAGCCCGCACACCTAGAGCCCGTGCTCTGCAACAAGAGAAGCCACGGCAATGAGAAGCCCGCACACCGCAACAAAGAGTAGCCCCCGCTCACCGCAACTAGAGAAAGCCCGAGAGCAGCAACGAAGACCCAACGCAGCCAAAAATAAAAATAAATTTATTTTCAAGTGGATTATCATTTGTATAAGCTATAATATATATATACATATTTTCCCCCATATACCCCCTCTCCTCACACACTCATAGCCTCCCCTACTCTCCACATCCCACACAAGTGTGGTATGTTTGTTCCAATGGACAAACCACATTGACTCATCATTATCACCCAAAGGCCATCTTTACTCTTGATGTACATTCTATGGGTTTTGACAAATGTATAATGACATGTATCCACCACTGCAGTATCATACAGAATAGTCTCACTGCCTTAAAGCTCCTCTGTGCTCTGCCTGTTCATCCCTCCCCTCCCCCACTGCCCCACAACCATTCATCTTTTTACTGTTTCCATAGTTTTGCCTTTTGCAGAATGTTATATAGTTGGAATTATACAGTATGTAGCCTTTCAGATCGACTGCTTTCACTTCGTAATATATATGTCTTTCCACGGTTTTATAGCTCATTTCTTTCTAGTGCTAAATAAATATCTCATTGTCTAAATGTACCCACGTTTATTTATCCATTCACCTCCTGAAGAACATCTTGGTTGGTTCAAGTCTTGGCAATTATGAATAAAGATGTTATAAACATCCAAAAAAAAAAAAAGAATGGACCAGGAAAGGTCACAATCCACTCTCAAAATCTAAGACTTTGCCTTAAGAGCAAGGAGTCAGAGCACCTGGTCCTTCAAGAGATATCTGCACCTGGTTGTGGGCTTGTCGAATTCCCTCATGCAAAAAGACTGGAAGCCACAGTCTGAACCACACTAACTCGAACTTATAGTTCCTGTATAGATTATTATATTTAAGTATACGGCCTATTATACATAGGTCTGTCATTCTCAGTCTTTTTCTGATTCAATATCCCTTATGTTTGTTATGAAATATATAAGGAACAGTCTGCTTTCCAAATAACTGGGTCATGATTCTGAAGCAGAGAACAAACAGTCAAGGTACATATCCACTTTTTTGAATGGATCAATACTTAAGATTACATGTGCTGGGACTTCCCTGGTGGTGCAGTGGTTAAGAATCCTCCTGCCAATGCAGAGGACACAGGTTTGAGCCCTGGTCGGGGAAGATCCCACATGCCGTGGAGTGGCTGGGCCCCTGTGCCACTACTGAACCTGCACTCTGGAGCCCACGAGCCACAACTACTGAGCCCACATGCCACAACTACTAAAGCCCACGCACCTGGAGCCCGTGCTCCGCAGCAAGAGAAACCACCGCAGTGAGAAGCCCGTGCTCGGCAACGAGGAGTGGCCCCCCTCGTCACAACTTGGAAAAGCCCACGCGCAGCAACGAAGACCCAATGCAGCCAAAAATAAATTATTAATTAATTTTTAAAAACCTAACAACTCACTTAAGATTACATGTGCCACAGAAGTTTTTGGGTTTTTTTTTTAATAAATTTATTTTATTTATTTATTTTTGGCTGCATTGGGTCTTCATTGTTGTGCACGGGCTTTCTCTAGTTGCGGCGAGTGGGGGGCTACTCTTTGTTGCGGTGCGCGGGCTTCTCACTGCAGTGGCTTCTCTTGTTGCACAGCAGGGGCTCTAGGCGCGTGGGCTTCAGTAGTTGTGGCTCACAGGCTCAGTAGTTGTGGTTTGTGGGCTCTAGCGCGCAGGCTCAGTAGTTGTGGCACACGGACTTAGTTGCTCCGCAGCATGTGGGATCTTCCCGGACCAGGGCTCAAACCCGTGTCCCTTGCATTGTCAGGCAGATTCTTAACCACTGCGCCACCAGGGAAGGCCCAGAAGTTTGTTTTTTAATGCTCCTTTTTATTAAGACATGAACCTGGTCATACAGTGTACCAAAATGACAACATCTTAAGAAACTTACTTTGTAAATGGAGAGGAGCTTATGAAGACACCTGCTACCACCAGAATCACAATGACCCATGTCGGTAGGAGCATCCAGTGAGGATACAAAATTGCATTATTATGGTGGTAAACTGAATATTATAAGAGCACTTAGTTCTGCAAGATTCAAGCCTGCAGTACAAATAGCTTCTCTGATTTAAAAAAAAAAAAAAACTGACAAGAATGTTTAATTATATCTGGAGAGCAACCATTTTCACAGATATAACCCATGGAAAAGGGAAATTTATTTCAATTAAAACTAGAAGAGATGCAGTAAGAAGGTGAAAGAGAACAAGAAATCCAAAGCTTGAATTGGACACGAAATCCTTGTTCAAGTTTAGAAGGCTTTCCTCTGCACTGACTGGCCAAAGGGCAACTGTGCAAGTGAGCTAACAGTGTTCAGAAGTTCAACCAGCCCCAGGCTCCATACAGCAGGACTCTAAAAGGGCTTTACCCTGTTGATAATGGCTTGAAAAAGCCTGGGGGTTTAAACGGATTTGAAACTACCAAGGCTAAGGAGGACTAAACATCAACGAAAAGAAAAAGAAAACAAAAAAAGTTATCTAAAATTCATAGGTAAACGGCTATTCTAAATGCTAGTAATGTATTTACTTACCATGTGTCAAATGCAAATGAAGCCGTACAGATATCCTTTAGTTAAACTACATTCTTCAGGAGCTAAGGAGCCTCCCTATCTCTGCTTAATTCTAATAATCCCACTTCTAAATCGGAGTGCTGCTCCTAAACAAGACACTAGTCTCACTGGGATGGACACTTCTTGAAGTGGTATAGACCACACTTAACTTTCTGGTCAATTCTCATTTTAATCTTATTCCTGAATTAGAGTTTTCATATTTTAACTGAGCTTACACCTCTCCAGGGAGTAAGCTGTTTCACCAATGTCCCAAATTTCCCACCTCCTGCAAGCTCCCTAAAAAATGTTAAATGCATTTTCCACAGGTTGTTTTAGGTATTTTACACCAAAAACTTGATCCCATTCACTCTAGCTCCCCCACCCATCACTTGATAGTGTTTTTTGGTTTGTTTTGTTTTTGTCGCTCTAAGATTCTGATTCTTAGGAATCAGTGTAATTTTGCCTATTGTTTTCATAACACTGAGTTATATTCTTTATAGTGCTTGCTGTGGTCTTTGTTAACTGGCAGATGAGTTGATCTATTTCAGGCATCCTGTTATCTACTCTCTGCTGGGTTTATTTTAAAGTAAAAGATAATGCAGTCAGAAACTTTAAAAGATAACAGCATGGGATCAGGATATTCTGCAAACATTGTTTAATTTAGTCCAGTAATAATGATGACGATGGCCTCTCACCTTCTGAGATGGCCCACATTCTGTCTATGGAGTGTGTCTCTCTAAATAAATCCACTTCTTACCTATCACTTTGTCTCTCACTGAATTCTTTCTGTGATGAGACATCAAGAACCTGAGCTTCATTAAGTCCTGAGACCAGGAACTAAGGTCCCCACCCAGATGGGGGATGGCAACTTCAGGCTGAGCACAAGATTCCTGGAACACCATCCTGTTACCTCACCACCAGCCAATCAGAAAAAAGTCATGCACCCTGCAGCCCTCACCCCAAATTTTGCCTATAAAAACTTCTCCCTGAAAACCATCAGGGAGTTGGGGGTTTTGAGCATGAACCCCAAGGCCAAGGGCCCATTCTCCTTGCTTGGCCCTGCAATAAACATTTCTCTGCTCAAAAACAAAAAGATGATGATGATGATAATAAAAGCTAAAGTGGATGAATTTTATTAGTGTGCCAGACACTCTTTTAAGCACTTTACCTCAGTGTTCCTCAAAACAAACATCTGAGATAGGTACTCGAATCATCCCATTTTACCAGATGTGGAAACTGAAGGAATGTGGTTGGGTCACATAGCAAGGAAATGTCCGAACCAGTATTCACACTCGGGCAGTCAGGTTCCAAAGTCTGTGATATTAAATACTATGCTATATATTCTGACTGTCCTTTGCTTAAATATGAAATGGGCATAAAATGTTAGTGACTCGACTAAAACGGTTTTCTAAATTTCTACTTTTGAAGCTTGGGTCTTTGTAATTTGGCAACTTTGATTTTGCTTCAAAAGAATTTACACATTTCCAAAATTACTTTTCTCCTTAATTCACCCACTGCAAGTCCTGTGGGCCTCCTTTAATACAGATGTTCAGAATCTCCATTTCCTAGTAGGGCAATAGGTGTATTGAAAGGACAGTACTGTTGCTCCCCTTCAAACTGATTGACCCAGGCGCCAGGAATAGAATTTGCTCCGCTTCCAGGATGCAGGTGCAAGGGCAGGCTGGGGGATGGTCAAGGTCCACTCTCATTCCCAGCTGCCTCTCCGGATCCCCTCCCTAGTGGCCGCCCCCCTGAAGCAGTAGAGAGGAGACAGGTCAGAGTCGAGGCACCAGTGACCGTTGATAAGCAGCTGCAGGCACAGCCAGTACGCATCTGCGGCCCAAAATCCAGGGCCTCTGAGCAAGAAGGTTGAGGTTGTGAAGACATATTTACATACACTGTCCGCTGTGAGGATGCCTCCCCACCTTCCTCATCCTGCCTCAAAAGAGAGAAAAAGTGAGCTTCCAGAAAACAAACGTGCTCTCTCCTCTGCCCGACTTGTTTACACTTCCGATTAGTCAACTTTGGGGAATTTCCACTTGGTGGAATTTTACTATCACTGCAGCATATCTCTGAAAATTTCTTTTTTCGTAAGCTTCTAGTTTTTTATGTGTAGACTCAAGGATATGGAAAGACTGCTGACACACTGCATTGTGGACCCACAAATTGTGAGAGACAGACTTCGGCTTTGAGACTTGCCAAGCCACAGGGGTAAGGTCAATCACAAAACAGATCCAGGCTTCACCCGTGAGTTGCTAAATGCGGAGCTATGCGAAGGTTACCACTGCTTTACTGTCACAAAAGTCATATCTGTGCCCACCAGCATACCCAGGCCCTGCCACAGTACTGACACATAGTAGATGCTCAAAGAACTGTGGAGTGGAAGAGTAAATAAATCGATGCAAACCTTACAATCGTGCTCTCACCAGTTAGGCAAACCAGCTCAGAAAGCAAGAGCATTTTTTTCTCTCTTCACGAAAATATTCAAGAAGAAAAACTATACATACAACTTTCTATATATGAACACAGTCCTTAAAACATATGTTCAAAAATTATCAGTAAAAATATTTTTATAATCACATAATATTTATTAACATATCTGGCGAGAGTACAAAAAATGTTTTGGAACACAAGAGAGTAAAACTTACATGTATATATGAAACCTACATATATATATATAAAACTTACACATATATATGAAAACTTACATAAGAGTAAAACACAGATATGTGAAAATGGGGGCTAAGTTTTATGATACATAACAAAATTACTCATTGTTCACAAGAATCTTACTGACTTCTTTTCCATACCACTTTCCCCAAAAGCTTAGATATGCAAACAACTTAGATGGCAATGCATAACTTACATATGCAAATATACAAAGCATCTATTGTTTTCATTTCCGTTCTTCACCATGTATTTTGTGCCTTCAACACAATAATTTCTTTATTATCCAAGTTCCTATTCCCCCCCAAAAAAATTTACATTTTTATGGTACTTTCCAATCAGAAATACTTTCACATATGTTACTCATTCTACCTTTAAAAGTGTCCTATTGAGTAACTAGAGAAGCTATTAAAATGACTCTTCATTGTAATATTCCCATTTTAGTGATAAGGAAATCAAGATCAAGTAGAAAGGAATTACTCCAAATCTCAGAGCCTGAAAGTGACAGAGCTAAGAGTGGGACACAGCCTTATAGAAGCCCAATGCTCTGTGCACTAAAATGCTCTGTACACAGACCTCCAAAGAATCCAAAGAATCCTTCTGCTCTCTCTGAAGCAGATCGCTGCTAAATCCTTCACCTCATGTACTCCCCAAGTACTTAAATACGAATTTAGATAAAGAGGCAAAAATAGATCAAGACTATACAGCACTCTGCCTCAAAGAAGCAGGGTGTTGGGCAAATTACTACAAACCTCACCATTCAGGAGTCACAGCTAACACACCTGATGAAGGTATAATAAGGGGTAAAAAAAGAGTCATAGAGAAAACAGGCAACACACAGAGAAGAAAATAATAATTCATTAAGTTCTTTAAGATAACAAAGGTGTGTGAAAGCAAACCTCCAGTGACAGAAGGAAGCATGCTGAACAAACAGCAGTCAACAACCTTCCTCCCTAACCACTGCTTTCACCCCTAAGTGCCAGGCCAGCTGCTCTGGCCAGAGAAGGGAGGACACTCTAGTCTAAACTGGCACAGCCACATTTGGGCGCCTGATCCTCAGGCACAGCCAGCGGCAGGCCGCCTATCTAACTCAGGCCCAGGAGATAAATCTCTCACCGTGAGAGGGGGAGGCTAGGCAAACAGCTGCTACTTCTCTACACTTCATTCATTATTCAGTACCTTCTCACAGCAACTCTGTCCAACATCCCATGTTTTCAGATATGCATTATAAAGTCAGGCAGCAAGAGGTGGGAAGATCAAAACTATAAACAAGTTCACCTTCACCTCCTGCGTTTTTCAAAATTTGTTTCCAAAGTGAAGAGTTAACTAGGTTTTATTTCTCTGTGTCAATTAGTATCATTTACCATGGTAGCTTACCCTTTGGCATCTATTAAAAACAAACAAATGCATACATGCAAACACCTGTTCACGCACATATACATGTAAATAAATCCTGCAGGATAACTGAAAAAAACAAGCAATTATCTAAAATGGTCTCTTTCTGGTAATTCCCTGGTGGCCAGTGGTTAGGACTCTGAGCTTCCACTGCAGGGGGCACGGGTTCGATCCTGGTCAGGGAACTAAGATCCGGCAAGCCACACGGCGAGGCCAAAAATAAATAAATAAATAAAATGATCTCTTTCATTCACAGACACACAACTTATTATCACCTCATACTTGGAACACCGTTCTAATCAAAGCCAGTCAAGTCAGGTTTGCCTTTGGAAACACTGGTTTTAGAACTTCAGAGTACAAACTAAAATAATTTTTTAAAACCTTAAATAATAACTATCTATATAAATAACCACTAAGCAAAAACAATGCATATGTTTTAATAACAGTGACCAATAAGTCAAAATCTCAAGTTTGACCTCAAGTTCTTTCAAGCTATATGACTTTGGGCAAGTTATAGCAAATTAACAGGCATTTGTTTCAAAGGTCCCTTTTAACACTCAAAATTCTGTCAAATTTTAATGTTGGACTTATTCAATACTGAGGCAAAGAGAATACAACCATGAAAATAACAAAATGCATGCTTTAAAGCAGGGCTTAAAGACCAAAAAAGAAACACTCCCTAAATGATGAACAGCTGATCGGCAATGCACACAAACCTGCCACAATCTGATGGCCTCCTTCCTCTCTTCCTCCTTCACCTCCTTCCCCTTAGAGACTAAGGCTCAGACCACCGCGTCTTCCTGATGTTACCACCTACTGGTTCAGAGCAGGGAACTATCTGCTCCACCTATCTTTTCCCCACCACCTCCTTTCACCCCCGCTCAGAAGGATTA
The DNA here is from genome assembly GCF_008692025.1 of Phocoena sinus. Lineage (NCBI taxonomy): Eukaryota > Metazoa > Chordata > Mammalia > Artiodactyla > Phocoenidae > Phocoena > Phocoena sinus. The sequence continues at coordinate 33,850,822 of NC_045774.1, read as the reverse complement.
TAAATACACACACAGGTGCACCCCTCTCTGCTTTCACTGCTCACGACTTATTTAATTCTATCTCAAGTAACCACACTGTGGTTTGGCTGCTTTTCCAGAACCTATCCGTCTATCTGTTGACAACTGATAGTTTCATCCACAGTCCCCTCACCCGCATCAGTCCACATGACCTGGTTGGGGGATCTAGGGCTGAACCCAGAATGCTAGTAAACTAAGCCAATCAGCCTACTTCCCCTCAGGAGCTGGAGATATGATTCACCGAATCCAAGGCCAGTGAATCGCAGGGCCTTTTCAGGTGCCCAGCACATAGTGCACATTTTCCTAAAGGACCAGAATCTGGAAGCTGCCGAAACCACCTCGCCTCTACGAGAAGCCTAAGACCGAAGTTCTGGAGCACACCAAAGCTAAGTTGAGCAGGCAGAGAAAGGTCACATCCCAGTGGAATTATGTGAGCTCCTAAGTAAAGCTCCACCTGAACTATCAGTTAGGAGAGACAATAAATTCCCCTTTTGTTACAACCAGTCTAGGCTGCATTTTCTGCCACTAAGTAACCAAAAAAATGTCTTATTGCTACATCTGTGTATATATTCAATAATGAATCTTGGCTCTACTAGTCCCTCACACTGTCACCTGAGGCAAGTTAATACTTAACCTCTCTAGGCCACAGTTTGCAAAATGGAAATGATGCTGATCTTAAAGGATTATGGTGAGGATTTTAAATTACATAAAACACCGATCATAAGGCCTGGCAGGTTGTAGGCACTCAGTAAATGGCAGTTCCTATTGTTGTTTGGGCAACTGCTTTTTGCTCTGTCCTCTAATGTGTGAGGGAATAAATGAACCTAATTTTTGCTGACAAGAATACAAGTAGAATTAGTACAAACAGCAAGAATTTGGTGTAAAACTAGAAAAGGTAACAAATCAGAGACTTTAGACTTTAAAGTTCTTCAAGATGTATGGAAGTAACTTTGAGAGTTTCGCTCCATCACTAAGTTCTCTAACACTGATCTGTCCACAATTAAACCTCTTCCTTTGAACACTAATGTCTAAATCAAGTAAATGTGGAAGCCACTGATTTGTATTCATTAATCCAGTAACTATATTTTGTGTATTTAAAACAATACAGGTTAAGCAGACTTTCACTTATATTATCAAACATGTAGAGAATTCTGCTGTGCACTGCCCCAAACTCCATCTCCTGATATCACAATACAACCATTAAGGGTTAACATTAATTTATATCTCTTGTTTTCAATTAATTTCTGCCATAACCATGTCATGATGCCAGTATTTTCTGAGTCGCTAGTGAATGGCAAAAACAAATAGAGCAATCGTGATTTAATCAGAGACTTCACTGTTCAAACAGCCAGCAAAAGTAGACACATTTAGAATAGTAAATGGATAACAAAACACACTTACAGGCTCATTAATAAGAAGGCAGTTAGGTCTTCTGGGAAAATTCATTTTCTCAAAGAATGCTAAAGCAAGCTACAAAATGCAAGTAAAATTGTGTTTTGATATGAACAGTGTACACTATTACATCATAATTTTTCTCTGGAGAAAACTGACGAGAATATCTGTTCTTAAATATGAGCACAAAGGATAGTAAAAAGAACACCAGTGATATTTAATGCATTCTAACTCCCATTCATTAAATTTGACTGTCCTATAAATGAGCTCCTTATTACAAAAATCCTTAAAATACACTTAGAAGAGAAAGAGAAATATAAAACAAGAAACTGCAGTTACTAGTTAAAAAAAGAGGGAATTATCGTTTTCCATATCAACATGTCAATATGCAAAGTAAAAATGATTGGCATATATCATGTTTGGTTCCTCAGATGATATGTTTACCTTTAAATATTCTTATATAATATGTTCACAACTAAAAGTACTTAGCCTTATTTTTATTCTCTCATGAAATATTTTTTTCAAAATTGTCTGAGTTTTCTTTTTTAAAACCTGAACAGTATTGCTGTTTTGATGCATCTGGGGTGTTAAATTATAATTCAGTAAATACTGATCAGAAATATAATTCCAGGGAAATCTGTTTCATGTTGTAATTAATCCTTTCACAGTACTCTTACAACTCTACAGTAACAAATCTTTTCAAGCTGATCTTTCTTTGTCCTAGAGCAGTGTTTCTCAAAAATTAAATGTTCAAGCAAATCACCTGGGGATTTTACTAAAAGGCAGATTCTGAGTCAGTAGGTCTGGGGTGGGCTCTGATATGTGGTCACAAGATCATCGCAAGTTCCCAGGTGATGCTGATGCTGCTGGTCCATGGACCGTAATTCAAGTAAGCAAAATTCTAGGGCATCTTACCACTGATGAATCCAATGATCATGAAGCAATCAGCCATCAGCCTTTAAATGGGCAATGAGGGCATTAGAAAGTCTTCCTCTCTCTACTCTTGAATTTGCTGGACGACCTAAGTCGAATCACATCAAGGAGCTGAGGCCAGTCTGCCACTTAAGCAGCTGCTAGCACCCTACCGTCCAACAAGGACTAGGGGAATTTCTGTAGCTGATCAGCTGCTGCCCTGGACTGGGTTTGGAGAATAGCCTACAAGCAGCTGGTTAAGGCACAGGCTGCATTTGGAAGAGTTTATATAAATAGATACCAATCTATTGGAATTAGGTTTCTTATTTTCTCCTTTAAAGTACAGTACAGTGCAGTATATTATATACTATATAGTTCATAATTTTCCATTTCAGTTTCTTCATCTATGAAGTTGACAAAATAATTCTCTACTTTCAATACTCTATCTAGAATATAAGTATAGGAGTTTGATCCCATCTGTAGATATTCTTGGTTTCCTTCTCACTCGAACCTTTGGACAATGATGTTCTATCATTGTTAAGATATGTGTGTGTGTGAACACACATATTTACATCTTTCAATTTTCTCAACAAAATAAATGCAAACAGTAACTCTAGACACTATTTTATTTGGATTTGTTTCTGAGCTCTTCTTTTGAAAACAATTCCTAGAATGACACCTGTAAAAGGATTCAGCTAGCACGGCTCTGTTCATCATTTTTATTAACAGAGCTCTATCTACAATCGTATAAAGTGCAAACATGGATTATTTCATTCAGGACCACTTAATTTGCTCCTACAACAATTGTAAGTGACAAAATAAGCCGCTTGTAATTTTTATGGATTACCAACACACAGAGGAGAATGCCAAAAAACTCAACCAGAGTTAAGTGGGGAAATGGCAGTGTTCCACAACAGGATTGATGTGATCCTTACATCCCAAGCCCAATGTTTCCCAGAAGCTCAACAATCTGCAAAACCACACAAAACTTTTTTAATTATGTAAGTTCAGTTTTTATTACTAAAATACTAACTACAAATCAAAAGAATTCCCATAAGAATACTGCAGGAAAATAAACACACCTTTCCCAACAGAATTTTCATGGAATTAATAAAACCTTTTACGTGGAACTATGTTTAAGAGCATTTCTCATAAAAACACAATTTCCACTAAGACGGAATCTGAAGTTTGTAAACCATCTACCTCCAGACTTCTCATTGACATCACACATTAAAACATAACTTTTAAAGTTTTCCAAAGCCCAGATGTATGTCACTATCTCAAAATAACAGGCAATGTGGCACTCAAATTTTTTCTAACCCCATTTACAAAAAGGAACTCATGGGCTTCCCTGGTGGCGCAGTGGTTGAGATTCTGCCTGCCGATGCAGGGGACACGGGTTCGTGCCCCGGTCCGGGAAGATCCCACATACCGCGGAGCGGCTGGGCCCATGAGCCATGGCTGCTGAGCCTGCGCGTCCGGAGCCTGTGCTCTGCAACGGTAGAGGCCGCAACAGTGAGAGGCCCGCGTACCACAAAAAGAAAAAAAAAAAGGAAACTCTAAGTCTCTCTTGCATTGAGAGATATATAAGCACAAACAAATACTCTGTGACATTAAAAGATTATTTCATGGATTTACAAATTTATTTCTACCTTCAATTGAAATAAAAAATTAGCTTGATTGATGTACTTACTTTGTTATCAAATACCCATTTAAGATATCATGAATTGACAAAATACCATTATTCAGAACTATGAGAAACAGCATGAGTTTTGATGAAAGAAAAACAAGTCATGTTCAAAAGCAATTATAACGTTTTTAGGCAAAAAGAAACACCATTTGATAAAGGAACACAAACCAGACACATATGATCAAAGGGTAAAGTCTGAGAGGAATACACAGAGGGAAGTTTTTACATCCACAGAATAAGAAATGAATGTGTTCGGGCAAAGGCAAAGGCTGATTCCAATAAACAAATCAAAAATAGGGCTTTTTTCCCTCTTTAGAAAATTAAAGATCAAACACACACACACACACACACACACACACACACACGATCCCAGTGCTTTGTTTTGTCTTTAAGAACAATCTGTAAACTCCCTTGATGTTTCCTGCTCTCAGTCTTCCAACAATCCTCTTCCTGCCCTGCGTGAAGAGCAAGTAGGGGAAATAGGAAGAGCACAAGGCAGAGGAGGACAGCATTTTCTATGCCTCAGAGAAGCAGATCCATATTTAGCATGACTTACACTGTCTTTAACACCATCTTGAGCAGACCTAGAACACAGCACTTCAAAAGCATTAGTAGGCAACAACCTAGTTTCTCTATATAGGACCATATCACATGAATTAAATGTTTGATAAAGGCCATAAAAACGTGTAGTAAACCATCACTGCCTAAAATATGAGATTAGGTGGGAGGACTGGCATTTGCTCTGATTAATGGTTGAGTCATATTTCCAGTTTCTAAGAACATGATCAGCACCAAAAGGTATCTAGTGAAAACAAAAAGGCTGTGATTTTGTGTATCTGCATGTGGGGCTTTGTTGTTGCTAGAGGGGAGTGGGAAGGAGTGTGGGAGAGGGGCAGAATGGCAGAGGGGTTGATTTATTTTTCAAATTCACATTTATGAATACAAAGAGAAGAGCTGTCAGCAGCACACATGCCAAAGCCCAAATAGCAGCCAGACCTGCCTCTTCCCGTCTGGGTTGGCCAGACACAAAACGACATCTTGCAATGTAGGAAAATCAACAGAGTCAGTTATATGGAGACTGGTGAAAGAAAAACCAGTCCCAGAAATGTCTGGTTACATATTATTAATAGTTTAGAACTTGGAGTTTTAATGAATTGAGGGATCGAGAGATTGTGGCCAATCAAAACCAGAAAACCAACAGGCAAACCTTTAAAAAGCTGTCTCTCTGATGTATCTTCCCAGTAGAGATAATAAGTATAAGAGAAATTTAACTCACATACAGAGACAGCAAAGAGTGAGACACTGGGAAAGTGGCACTGCTTAGATGAGTTGCAAGGTTCTAAGGAATCAAGTAAGTAAACGCTTACAGTGTGACATGCCAGGAACTATATCCAAGGCAGGATCTGGAGTTGCATTTCCAGGCTCACATCATACTAGAGAGACAATAGTCCCTCTCTAGGTCACTGATAAGACTGCATTTAAAAAGCCACATATTTTTCTCCCACTGAGATGAAAAGGGTGAACAGCCAATAGTTAAACAGACAGCTAAAGAAATTGACTAAAAATAAATTTCTTCTATAGTTTGAATACTATGAATGTTAATAGTGACTCTTCCACAGGTTCAGCTCAAGTAAGGATTTACAGAAGGTAAGTGAAAAAAAAAAAAAATTAAAGGATAATTTCTCTCAATGTGCTGATAAAATTATGGTCTGGCCAATCTAGGATGTTTATGTTTAACAACAATTAAAAGGAATGAATGGCTGAGTGACACACACACACACAAACACACACACTCCTGAACAGTCTGTGCTTACCAGGACAGACTAGGGGAGCAAGAAAAGACTGAAGTCAAGGCACTTAGCTACTTTAATATATGATGATAACACCCCAGATAGCTGCATAATGTTTGACAATATACAGTTCCAGCTCATTTAAACTATTTCACACCATCTTCATAAAAAGCATGAGGAAAGGTCAGAACAGGTATTATTATCCCCATTTTACAGATGAGAAAGCTGAGTCTCCAGGTACCTCATCTATGACTGATTTTGTCAGTCATCTGAGTCCTAATACAAAAAACTTTCTCACATTATATCAAGAGATGGCAACTACACAACCCAGTGAATAAACTTCAGCACATCCTTATGATTCTATGCCTCAATTTCCCCAGATGTAACACAGATATAACACATTTTTTTAGGTGTTAAGTGAGCCATCAAACTGAAAGAATATAAGTTGAGATTTATAAGAAGCTCTGGAAGTTCAGGTTTTCAAGAGGCTCACCATGTAGCATTTTTACACCTTAACCCCAAAAGCTAAGAAAAAATTCAAAATGATGAAAATGTTCCTAAACTGTGGTTTAAACAAAGCAGACTGGATGAGTACATGATATATCAAAGATCCAACAATCTGCAGTCTTTCAAGTTTTGCTTTCGAGGCTCACCATGTTAGGAAGCACACAATAATATCTAAAAGTGGAAAATGGCCTAATAAGTGTGATTTTAAAACATACTTTAAAGTTCTGAACATGTATTTGTTTTACACTTTTAAAGCATTTTTATTTAAATTTCTCAAAAGAAATAAAAGTTCATCATTTAAAGAACGTAAGAAAAAAAACCAAGAAAGAATACACCTCCAATCTCTGACCCCGTGTCTTTGCAACAAATCTGACTGCCATAAAATCTGATGACAGAAGAATAACAAATGACTTATGCGAAGCAGAAAATGGAAATTTTTACAAAACAAACGTTTAGCTTATGGAGAAAGGCAGATCCACAATCTGAACTGTGGGAATAAAAGACATTCATTTCTGGGCATATGTACAAAACCTGAATGGCAAAATTTTGAGATACAGTCCTGCCACAATTGCACTTGTTAGGACTGCACATTCTTTCACTTAACTATAAAATAAAGTCGAATGTTTTGCTTTGTCAAAAAAGAAAAGCCAGGCTTATTTAGTTAAATTACTTGGAACTGCATATCTAAGAACATAACTGTTCATTAGAGATAGCTGAACTCCAGGGATCAGAAAAGCTCATCTGTACATTCCGCTGGAGGAAATTTAATATTTATTTGCTCATTAAACGGTAAATAACATTTGAAAAGAGAAAAAGAAAAGTTTCTTTATAGATGAAAATATATCTATCAGTTGTTGAGACATTAATAGTTGCAAATTTTGAATACATATAAGTTTAATCATACAATTGGTACAATTCCAACTTTCAATTAACAAACTACATGCCTTTTCAAGCGTAGGCTCTCCGTGCATTGACAAACACTGTGCAGAAATCAATACCCACTCCAACTTGCCTGCATGTAATATCTTACATCAAGCACGCTTCCAGTACCAACGGGCATTATATGTCAGACATGCTTGCAGTAATGCTTACTCCAGAAAGAATTAAAATTAGGCTTTCATTGCACATAGCTGTTGTCCTCTGTATACATCACCTGTATACATAACTTTTCCTGTACACGCTGCATTTCATAACCTGCCTGAGTGCACAGCACATGCTGCCATCTGAATTTGTTATCTACCTCCTTTTACAGAGTTCTAAAGGGAGGAAAGAGAACGGAAAGGAAATAAACATTACTCCGGAAAATAACGATTTGAGTTTACTTCCAGGAAACCAGGCAGCCACAACAACGAGAGAAACTGACAGTGCAAAGTTCGTCCGTTCTCCGCGTCCTGTGGCCTCAGCCAGGAGCGCGGCTGTCGCTTCCCCCGTTTTGTCCAGCAGCCCTCGGCCACCTCTGCGTCTCCATCTGCACCGCGCGAACCAAGGAAGCAGATGCGCTCGCCAGCCAAGCTGAGCTGGGTGGGCTGGCCAGAAAAGTTGTCTGGACTGGCGGGAGGCTGACAATCGCCGGGGAGCCTGCTCCCCAGCGTCCACCTGGTGAAACTTCACAGCCCCCAGAGGAGAGAACGAAAGAAGCAACCGCCAGGAAGGGTCACAGAACTGGAAGGGAACGGAGGACGGCACTGGGAGAAATGGGGTCTCACGGATCTCTAAGCGGCTTTACTAGGACCCAAAGGGCTAACTGGCGAGACCACACCGGATGCCTCCTCTTGGGTTCTCTGGGCGGGCGGCAGTCGTTTGTAGCCCCCATCACGCAGGCCGGCTCCGGGAGGAGCTGGGCCAGCTTCGCGGTGGCTCTGCCGGATGAGCGGGCTCCCCCACCGCGGGTCAGGCTTCCCGGACCCGGCGCCTAGACCTCGCTGCCCAGGACTGCTCGGCGTGGATCCTTAGAATCATGTTTCAAAACATCTTACAGGCTCCGCCAACACACACACGGAACCTACTCCGCGCAGCGCTCTAACCCACAGGGCGAACCCAGGAGCAGCCCCACGCTGGAGAAGGCGACAAGGACTGGGGGAGGGACGGGGAAGTAGTTAGACAATAGTCAGGAGAGGTTATTCCCGGGACAAAAAGCACCTGGCAAAGCGCGCCGAGGTCACTCCCTTTAAGTCTCCACCTTTCTGACAATGGCTTCCCTGGGAATTTTTTTTTGGAACGCTCTAGCGGCGGAGAGCAACAAGCCCGCACTACGAGCTAGAGAGTAGCAGTCCCCAGAGTCGTAACTACTTTTTCCTTCTCTCTTCCCCGGCGCGGTGCAGCCGGCGCCGGACGCCGAGGCTCCCAGTTTCCCAAGAAAAGCACTGTCTCGCGCACTCCCGCACAGCCCTGCCCGCCTGCGCCTGGAGCGATCCTCCGCCGGGAACAATGGGTCGCGACGAGGAAACTTACCTGCCCCCGTGGCGCCCAGCCCCGTGCCCCGCGTCCCAGCCGGCACGGGGTCTGGGGACATCTCTCCCTCTGCCCACCCCGGGTCGCGAAAGCTTCCCCGCCTTGCCCCCCCGGCCCTAGAGAGGAGCCGGCTCCACCCCTGGCGAGCCCCGGGTCGGGGGCATTCGTCGGAGCTCCGGACGCCTCCTCGGCCACTCACCTGCGGAGAACTGGCCTTGGGCCGACCCCAGGAGAGGCCAAGGGGAGAGGAGCAAGAGCGCCACAAAAGCAGGCAGCGCCGCCGCCACTGTATCCATGTCGACTTTGGGAGAAGTTTCAAGCCGCTTTGCAAAGAGCTGCCTGGGGGTATCGCAGCGAAATCCACAGCTGAGGGGTCGGCCGGGCCCGGCGGGGTGAGGGCGGGGAGTGGACAGCCTCCCGCCCGCACTTTTTCCTGCTCCGCGGTCGCCAAACTACCTCTGGGGCGCCAGCGTTGCCCGAGTCGCCGGCCGGCCGCGGCAGCAGCTCTCCATGCTCGGCAGAGGCTCTCCTGTTAGTCAAGAGTTACTTTGCTCTGGGAGGGATGGAGGCGGAGCCGGGGGTGACGTCGCCCCGCGGGCTCCGGGCGCTTCTGAGGAATGCAGGCTCGGGTGCGGCGCCGCTGCCGCCGCCGCCGCCTCCTGTCGGAGAGACGCGCGCCAACCCCGGCCGCGCGCCCCGCGCTCCGCGCTCCGCGCCGCCTTTGTTCGCCGCCCTGGCCCAGCCGCCCGCCGCCGCTCGGGGGCAGCGGGCGCGAAAGGGGACCTGCGCCGTTGTCTGCCCTGTTTCAGAAATCGCAGTTTGAAAAGCGAGAGTTGGGTAAGCAGTGTGGCCGGACCCCAGAGGATGAACGCGGAGAAACCCCGCCGCCCAAGCAGAGGCGCCCCGGGGTTCTGTCCCCAAGGCGGAGGTCCTACCGTATCGGTGGCCGGTAGGAAGAAGGGGGAGTGTAGAAGCTCCCGGAGGAAACACCCACCTGCATCGCAAACTCTCTGTTCCCTATTCGTGTAATAAGGAATGAGACACCCCACCCCCGTAGAAAACTTATTGTTCCTTCTTCATATAAAAATAAAACTTGAACCAAAATAAATGTTCGGTAACTTCCCAGTGTGAACAGTTGGCATGTCTCCTTTTTGGTTTGTCATTTGCCGAATATTTGGATTTACTCTCTGCTTCACTGACTTTGCTTATAGTTCTGAAACCTTCCGGCCTCTTTCTACTTCCCTCCGGAAGAACCTAACAACTGCATCAGGGCTTATTATCCTTGCCTTTCACGAGGGTATGCTGGAGTAGGAAAGGCTTTTTGTTTTGATTTTAGTATCTAAGAGATATTTAAGACATAAGTATTTAACAAAAGAACTTTACACGGACAATGAAAACAGCAACAAATGATTTCATCCGTTGGAAAATAATGCTATATTATGACAGTAAAGTATTTTACAGTTTGCTGATTCTTCAGAAGCTTGAAGTGGTTTCACCATATGCCACATTTATAATACTTGCTTCTGTGAAGACTGTATAGTGCATACTTTATTCATTTTTGTAAAATAGCGAATAAAATAGATGTGGTCACAGTAGAATAAACAACATTTATTCAGAATGTTGGTGTCATATATACAATTCCTAGAACAATGGAATCTCTTGATTGACATCTGTCAGTTACTCAGACACCTTTAGCTTTTGTAAATCATGGACAATGTGACATTCAATTTAATATAATATTCACACAATTTCCCAGGACACATATCCCTTTATTCAGATTAAGTATACGCTATTAAAGACCAGGTTGATGGTAGAACTCATTATATATATATACACACACATATATATATGTGTATACACATATATATATATACCAATCAGCAAGGAAAATACTTCTTTAAAAATTTGATAAGAATAGATGCTTGATTAAACGTAACTGGCAGTCTTATAGCTGGCTCATTGGCACACTGACTAGCTCAGCACTTGTCAATTCAATTCAGCAATAAGTTCATTCTTCCTTAGGGTGCAATGTAGATTATTTTTTAAGTCATTAACCTATAACTGTTAGCACATCACTGTTCCTATTTCTTTGATTGAAGAATATTCCTAAATCCTAGGTAACAAAAAACTGAAGGACATATATTTTCCTTTTAAAGGACTTAGCAGAACTTTGTAAAACTTAGCAATAATATGTCTCAGGAAAAACAAACACCCCTCCTCCCCCATCCATAAACTAATTAATCTGTTCTATTCCTGACAGAAAGTTCATGACTTGGTAGGTTTGTTTGTTTAAACACACAGAAAGCTTGTTTAAAAATTGACATACAGTGCCAGGGCAAAGTGCGCACAGTTCTAGCTTGCCCATCCCTTGGGTCAACTGACAGAAGATTAATCTCATTTTCTCCATTCAGGAAGTAATAACAATAACAAGTAATGTTTAGAGCGCTTACAATGTGCTAGGCACTGGTTTAAAATACATAATGTCTCGTTGAGACATTAAGATATACAAAGTCCCCTTGAGTTAAGACAACAATCCTATGACATCAGTACAGTTATTACTCTCATTTGACAAATGAGGAAACAAAGTTAGAGATTAAGTAATTTGTCCAACAGCACATATATGAGTAAGAAGTGGGGGAGGGGAAACAAAGAGGGACAAGGAAATCCTCAAATGGAGTCAGCAAACTAGCAAGGATGTCTTCTCACTAAAAATCAAAGCAATGCCACAAAACTTTTGGACAAGTAAATCAGTACTTTTGTCCTTAGTTGTCACTAATGCTGGCCACAATACCTAATGCTGGCCACGGTATATTGAAATCATTTGAGTAGAGAATATATGTGTCTTTCACATAGTACTCGGCAAATATTAGGAATTTACTAGGTCTTTGTTAATTTGAAAGAATGGATGAATGTATCAATTAAACAATAGAAGAGTAAATTTGATATAACAAAAAAATTGTCAACATGTGTTCAAAAAAATCACTAAAATGTTTGTATTCTTTAATCTACTAGCTATTCTAAGGAAATAATCTAAAATATGAGAAGTGTTACAGACACAAAGATATTTATCACTTACAAAAGGGAAAACTGGAAATAATACAAAAGTCCAACCATAGGCAGATTCATGAGCATTATCTGGATTGAATATCTCACAGCCACTAGAAATGAAGGTATTAAAAAAAGAGTAAGTTGCAAAGTGGGAAGATGTTTCTGATAAAATGTTGGGAAAAAAAAAAGAGAAGACAATACAGATACATCTTCAGTTTGGGAAGATGAAAATGTTCTGGAGATGGATGGTGGTGATGGTTGCACAACAATGTAAAAGTACATAATGCCATGGAGCTGTATACTTAAAAATGGTTAAAGTCGTAATTTTTACGTTATGCATGTTTTACTACATTTAAATAATTGGAAGATGAAGTCAACATATACTATGATTACAAATAAGAAAAGAAAAAGGCTGAAAAAAAATCCCGATAAACCATAATATTGATATAATTAGAAGTAAATGTACAATAGTAACATTTTATAACTGCCCTTCCCTATTTTCCTACTGTTTTTGGTATGTGGTTATAGTATATCTTTTTAAAGAAGATAGGTTTGTAGTCTGATTTTTTTTTTTGTAGTCTGATTGATTGCAGATTTACCAAGAAATAACTCCAGTCAAAAATTTAGATCTACATTTGACAAAATGTTTTCTGTACAATCCCAGTTCTATCAAAATTTAGCAAGTAAAATTGGAAAATAGGGTCTTCAGATCAAATTAGCTTTAACTCTAGATTGAGCAAAGTTAAACAGGTTCCTTTACTACAGCTGGCTTCTTTACTGCAGAACTTTTCAATGGTTACCAGTATGGTATTTTGCAAAGTGAATCTGTTGGAGAGAGGAAAGGAATACATTGTTTCTCAAAGTTTTGGACAATAGAACTCTTTAAAAGAGAAGTATTTCTCAGGATTAGGGTTCCAGGGAAATAATTTGGGAAGCACTGCTTTAAGCAGCATTTAACATCTCTGTGTCTCAATTTCTTTCATATGAAACTGAGGCTTATCAATCAGATTTTTCAGAGGACTAAATGAAATATAGTATATTTTAATATGTATTTTTGTAAAGATGTAAATTTAGTTATAGGTATAGATATGAAAGGGCCTGGATGATATTAATTGCTGAGTAAAGGTTCTTTTCTTGTTCCACTGAAGGATTATGTACAAACATGTACCCAGCAAAACCAAGGTTTTATTTACCCACTGAGAGACCATGAGTGTACCCACAGCATGTATTTATAAGCAATTAGATAATATTCTCAGTTTGTTAATAACAACTGATTGCTTATATTATGCTTTTCAGTTTGTAATGCCTTTTCACCCACATGATCTCAATCTATCCTCGCTCCAACCCTGCGAAGTAGGCAGGGCAGGTAGCATTATTAATTTTCACTTAACTGATAAGGAACCTCAAGTTTAGAGTCATTAAAATACTTGGCCAAAATTTGACGCTGGTCAATAGCAAAGCTGTCACTCTGAACTGCATATTCTGATTCTGAATTTCATTTTCCCCCCATTCCCCCAATATTTATGTACCTAATTCTCATCTCTAAAAACGTTCATTTGAATTAGTTGTCAAAATTCTCAATGCAAATTCATCAGATAGAGCTTCTTAGGCTAGTGGATGGAAATGAGATTCTATTTTCTCTCTGAAAGCAGAAAAAACAAAAACAAACAAACAAAAAACTAAAAGCACTTCCTCACAGTCATAGCCTTGCATGGGTATGTATGTTGTCAGTAGAGTCCTCCAGGAAGGAAGGGGACAGAGAATTTCTGACAATAAAGCCCTTGAACAGAACAGGGACTACCAGAAAAAAAAAAAAAAAAAGTGTTATGCCTTTGAAAGCTATTGTTCTGGATGAGCGTTGGAGACTGTAGGGCAAAGCCCATTGATCCCATGAGTAGTGCTGGAACCTGGCCAGTTACTACTGAGATCTTGACATCAGAGCATGCAGAAACAAATGGAATTGTGATGGCTATGTGCTTATGTCTCTAAGGAAATCCTCCTCTCTGTATGCTCTTAGGAAATTTTGGATCAAGTGGAAAAAAACACACTGTACGCAAACCCAGAGTTACTTTGTGAGTCCCTTGAACCCTTTAAAATATCCATAACTGAAGATTAGTGGAGAAAACACTAGTCAAGATAATGCATGATCCAAAGGTTTTATCCAGGGAAGGGAAAAAAAAAAATGTGAGCAGCTTGAGAGCTCAGTGTTGTCAATTTGGAAGAGCAATTTGCCTACAGCTGGATATAATTAACAAGCATGGGTCAAAAAGGAAGCCAATCATAAAAGTGTGAATTGGATTGAGGTGGAGGGATGGGACAGTGACAGTCACTTCCAGATCTGGTATATTCTGACTTCAGAGTCTCTCTGCATTTTCAAAAAGCCTAGTCTAATGATGTTAATAAAAGACTGAGGGAAAAAATGTTTGGTCTTCATGATACCCTAGTATGTGTTTGATAAATCACTTTCTGGGGTACTATATGGTATCTACTATATGGTATCTATATGGTATCTTATTCACCCTTTATACTAGTGGGCAATTTCCACACCAAAAAAAGTATATTTTTCCCTGGCTCACTATAAGAAAAAAGGCATAAAGGGCACCAGCTATACAGCATCCTATTGAATCCTGTTTGAATTATTTTGTTCTGAATAGACAAATTATCCTGGGGTATTTTTTTTGTTTTTTATTTTAGTAAAACCCAAGAAAGAGGATAACTTAAAACTAATTAAATACATCATGTATTTAATAATACATTTTGCAGGGTTAAAAGCTTGTATGCAAAGTTGCAGCCTGAGGAGAATTAATACAGCTGAATGAGAAATTCTCTAGTGATCATGTTCCTTCCTTCCTCCCACTTACTTCGGAGGGGCGGGGGCTGGCTTCACATATGGAGCCCTGTGGATCTTGCCATCTTTCTTCTTTGCTTATTCTGGTCTTGAGACAGAATGAAATAGAATTCTGAACACAAAATGTGGTGCTTCCAAAGCTCTAGAGATTTTTCTAATCCTCTAAATGTTCTCCAATAAAATCCTCCCTACACTGTTGGTGCTGCCACCACATTCATAACCAGGGGAAGTCAGACAAGAAAATGAACCATTAAAACCTACACACAAACATAGGGGCTCATTTCAGTGCTGAAGTCCTCTTTAATCAAAGCAAAGAACTCATTCTGCCACTTGCAAGCATTTATTAACTGTACAACACGCTGCTAGTTACTCTATGGGAGATACAGGATAGCATTTTACATTTGAGATTAACAGACAAAAAAATAAGAGAAAACAAATCGTGTGTGTGTGTGTGTGTGTGATATAATATATTCAAAATGTGAAGAAATAGATAGCAAAATATTAGGTCCTGAGGAAGGGCAGTAGGAGGGAAAAGCTTTTGGGGATGACCAGTTTTAAGCTGTATCTTGAAGAAAGTGATAGTTGTGACTGGCAGGGGGGAAAAAAGGCATGAGATGTAAACTATTCTTTTGAGCTTGAACTTCCTTGAACAGGCTTTCTGTGAAGTAGTTTTCTCAAAATATGCCTCTCGTTGACTGCAACACCTGTCTATCCTGGAAGTAAGCTCTCATTTCGTTGTTGAACGGTTTTAAATCACCTGAGAAGTTCTGTCAGAAGACATATAAAATACCTTTATGTCGTAACATCCGTTTATATGCTTTTAAAGCTTCACAACTGCCTAAACTAAATAAACTCAGAGTTCATTAGGAAATAGCCGTACAAGCACAGTGGAGTATTAAAATCACATGTAATTTCTTTGGGGCCATAATGAAATAGTCAATTAGCTCTTCACTTGTTGACAACTACAGCTGATATAAGTTAATGGTCCACTGATCTCAGCAGAAAGTCAAAGGATGACAAACTACAATAGTCTGGGAAAAGAATCAGAGGCTGAGTTGATTAAAACCTAGTTTTGTTTCAGTTTCTGCATAATGTAAAATGGTCAGTTAACTAATTTTTATAAACTTTAGAGAAGCTTGGTGGTCAATGGGAATGTACATGGAAATAATAATATTAGCTAATTTAAAAAAAACACTTTATGTGGGTTGGTAGGCAGAATAATGACAAGCTCCCACCCTCCCCCCAAAATACCTGGAAGCTGTGAATATGTGAATATACTCCTTTACATGGCAAATGAGACTTTACAGATGTGATTAAGTTAAGGATCTTGAGATGGCAATATTATCTTGGAATATCTGGATGGGCCCAATGTAATCCACAGGGTCCTTATAAGAGAGAAGCAATAGAATAAGGGAGAAAAAAATGGAAGGATGGAAGCAGAGATGAGAGACGAGAGAGATAATGCTACACTGCTAGCTTTCAAGACGGAGAAGGGGGCCAGGAGCCAAGGAATGCAGGTGGCTTTTAGAAGCTGGGAAAGTCAAGTGAATAGATTCTCCATGTGGAATGCAGCCCTACTAACACCTTCATTTTAGTCACTGAAATCCACTTCTCTGACTTCCAGAACTCTAAGATAATAAATTTGCATAATTTTTAGCTACTAAGTTTGTAATAATTTGTTACAGCATCAATAGGAAGCTTAATACACATGGGTTATCTCATTTGATCCTTAAAGTTATTATACCTACTTTACAAGCTCAAATGAAAAATAAGAAAACTCATGCTCAAGTAGATTAAGCAATTTGCTTAAGTGGTGAGCTAAAGCACAAATCCAGGCACTCTGACTCTACAGTCTGCAGTGTTAAGAAATATACCATTTCAAAACACTCACTTTGGGCTTCCCTGGTGGCGCAGTGGTTGGGGGTCCGCCTGCTGATGCAGGGGACACGGGTTCGTGCCCCGGTCCGGGAGGATCCCACGTGCTGCGGAGTGGCTGGGCCCGTGAGCCATGGCTGCTGAGTCTGCGCGTCCGGAGCCTGTGCTCCGCAGCGGGAGAGGCCACAACAGCGAGAGGCTCGTGTACTGCAAAAAAAAAACAAAAAAAAAAAACCACACTCACTTTGACCACAATGAGTTATCTCCTCACACCTGTCAGAATGGCTATTATCAAAAAGACAAGAAATAATAAATGTCGATGAGGATGTGAAGAAATGGGAACGCTTGTATAATGTTAGTGGGGACATAAATTGGTGCAGCCACTATAGAAAATAGTATGGAGTTTCCTCCAAAAAATTAAAAATAGAACTACCATATATCCAGCAATTCCACTCCAGGGTATTTTTCCAAAGAAAACAAAAACTCTAATTAGAAAAGATATATGCACCCCTATGCTCATTGTAGCATTATTTACAATAACCAAGATATGGAAGCACCTAAGTGGACATCAATAGTTGAACTGAATAAAGAAGATGGGGTATATATATATATATATATATATATATATATATATATACACAATGGAATATTACTCAGCCATAAAAAGAATGAAACCTTGTCATTTCTGACAACAAATGGATTAGACCTAGATAGACCTAGAGGACATTATGCTAAATGAAATGAGTCAGACAAAGACAAATACTATATGATTTCACTTATATGTACAATGAAATCTAAAAAACAAAACAAATGAACAAACAACAAAACAGAAAGAGACTCATAGCTATAGTGAACAAACAGGTGGTTGCCAGAGGGGATGGGAGTGTAGGATGAGTGAAATAGGTGAGGGAAATTAAGAAGTACAAACTTCAAAATGAGCCATGGGGTGAAATGTACAGTGTGGGAAATATAGTCAATAATAATGTAATATCTTTGTATGGTGACAGATGGTAACTAGAATTATTGTGGTGATCATTTTGAAATGTTATAGAAATATCAAATCACACTACATTGTGCAAAAGGAACTAACATAGTGTTAGTTATACTTCAAAACAAACAAACTCATAGAAAAAAAAGATCAGATTTGGGCTTCCCTGGTGACGCAGTGTTTGAGAGTCTGATGCAGGGGACACAGGTTCGTGCCCTGGTCCGGGAAGATCCCACATGCCGCGGAGCGGCTGGGCCCGTGAGCCATGGCCGCTAAGCCTGCGCATCCGGAGTCTGTGCTCCGCAACGGGAGAGGCCACAACAGTGAGAGGCCCGCGTTAAAAAAAAAAAAAAAAAAAAAAAAGATCAGATTTGTTATTGCCAGAGGAGGGGCACAGGGCATTGGATAAAGGTGGTCAAAAGGTACAAACTTCCAAATATAAGATAAATAAGTACTAGGGATGTAATGTACAACATTATTAATATAATTAACACTGCTGTATGTTATATATGAAAGTTATTAAGAGAGTAAATCCTGAGTTCTCATCACAAGGAAAAGATATTTTTTCTTTTTCTTTTATTTGTATCTATATGAGATGATGGATGTTCAATAAACTTCTTGTGGTCATCATATGATGTATGTAACTCAAATCATTATACTGTACACCTTAAATTTATACAGTCTGTATGTCAACATATTCAATAAAACTGGAAAAAAAATAAAATAAACTTTCCTCCAAATTAAAAACTCCCGCTAATTTTGAATGGTAAAAATATATTGAAATACCATACAAAGGTTCATTTGTGATAGAAAATTTATAAAATTTTAAAAGTGTATTTGTAAGTTTCTGTATTTGCAATGAATACATTTCTTAACCTTCTGTTACAAATCCTTTACTATAAATGCTAGCAATAACATTTTGGTTTGGTATAACTATATTCTTTAGTCAGAGGAACACATAAACTAGGAAATTGCCTTTATAATAGTTATCTTGAAGATTAACCATCATTTACATTTGGTATATTTCCTGTGGTAACTTTCACTGTATTGTCTTCTATAGATTATAACCTATTGAAAGGGCTGAGACTATATTTCCTCTATTTTCTACAAGGCCCACAGCCCATGTCATCATAACCACTTGCTTGAATCTTTTTTACCTGAATCAGTTGGTCATTAATTCTAGGGATAATTGCCTCCTCAGAAATTAAATTTTTGTTTCATTGGTGCATACGCTGTCACTCTAATTTGGTGGAACTCAAGGATTGTGTATTGTTTATCATTGTATCTCCACACATAAAATAATTACTGTCACATAGTTGTTCAATTAATGATAGTTGAGGAATGAATGAAAGGATGGATGGATGAATGAAAAGACTTTTCAAGGTCAAATGGCTTTATAATCTGGCAGGAAAAGATGTAGAATTCTGAGATAATGAAAGAACAAACCCCTGAAAAGAAGGTTTAAGAACAAAAGAACAGGGTAAGAAAATCTTAACTCCTATGGCCACTGGAGTTTAACACTATTATTCTGATGTAAGATATTGAAGCTCATTTTTTCCTTTATTTCATTTCTAATACATTTTTGTTTATAGCTACAATATTGATCAAGAATACAGACATATTCATTTATTTCTTTTTGTGTTCTTCCTGCTAATGAAATATTTTCTTTTGTGCATAACAAACAACTGTCAACATCACTTATCTGCACCCAGAGATAATGAAGGTTTAGGTTTACAACTCATCGTATGATACTCAGAACTCAGTTCCTGCTGCAGCAATGAGAGCTGTGATTCTAAATCCAAGGCATCCTGGGTAAAGTGAGATTGCACCCTAAAACAGTTTAGGGCTGTTTAATTCATCTTAGATCTGAGTGTTTGAGGATTTTGTCCCTTTCTAGATAGCTTCAAGAAAGGAAAGGTAAGTTCATACCCCATATTCAGAATGTTGTCTTTCCATTGTAAAATATCTCAGTAAACAAATCGTAATCAGGTTGATAGCGTAGGATCCAGTTACTGGTTATACACCCTTAATTAGGGTGGTATGACTCAGACATCTCTCCTGTCAGCCTGTCCTACACAACCTGATTTTTTCTTCATTTATTTAATAAATATTCACTGTGTGCCTCACAGTGCTGGGTACTATTCTGCTTAAACAACAGGGTGCAAAGTAGGCAAAAATCTCTGCACTGTATTTATATTCTAACAGAGAGAGATGGATGATAAACAAGTAAAATATATAGATGGCCAAGAAATAACTTCCATCATTACAACTGATATTGTGACATCTCAAAAATGTCACAAACATAGATAATTTTATTGTATTTTGCATTTGAAACCAAGCCTGGGTTCAAGTCACTTTGGTAATAATGTTAGCAAAAGTAAAATTTTTACTCAGTATAAGAAAAGATTGTATGATTAAGAGATAACATTTTTTTTCTTTGAAACCATTTCTTTTTATATTTTATGAATAATTGTGTAACTATCTGGGTTTCCTTTTTTACTTGGGCTGCTGGGAAACTCAGAGCTAAATTTGTGGTCATTATTTAGCAATTATGTACAACTTATTGGTCTCTATTTTTATATACTCAATTTCCAGTGGTCTCATTTTACTCTTCTACCTTGGTTTTCCTTTTACCTTGATACATTTACTTATTTATATTTTAGTGTATTAGTTTTATTTTTGTAAACCAAAAGCTAAGTCTCCCAATAAATAAGCAAAACTACCCCAGGAGAATGGGTACTTAAGTTTTGTAGATCTATAGCATAACTCAACCTTCCTGCTTCGTAAACCTTTTTAGATAAAAATTGCCAAGTCACAGGAAGTCAAAGTGCCGTAAGATTTAATAGTGCATCCTCAAGCATGTGCTAATTAACCCCTTGTCAGGATGAATGGTGCCAGGAATGGTATCTACATAAGGAAAGGCTACTGGTTAAAATGTAACCTAAGTTTATTCATCTCTAAATCACAGAATTCTAGTAGCTTTTAAGTTTCTATCTCCTCTATGTGACATTCTGCCAGTTATCCTTGGATTTTGGTGAGAGAAAGGGATTAGGATGACCTACCAGGTCTTCCAAACTCTTAAGAAAAATAAATCTTGGTACAGAATCTATAAATCTTACAAATAGACATGTTTGAGGGGCCTAGGTAAGACACTAGAAATGCCTTTACATTATTGCAACCTACTCCTGCATTAAAAAGGAAGTATGTGATTCAGATGCAACGGTATGATTTCTCAATGAAGAAAATTACACCTGAGTTGGCAAGTGACAAGACACATAACAGAACTATTTTGTCCGGTAGTAATACAGCTGCTGATCAGTTTACTAAGGAGCCCAGGGGTAGATTAATTATTTAGCAGTGAAATAATTTGAAAAGTTGGCCCTAACGAGTTCAATACAAATTGAAACACCAGACTGCAAAACTCTCAGCAGTAATCAGAGAAAATGCAAGTGAATTTGAAACTAGGTTTTGCAATTGGTCTATCATCTCCATCTCCTTTTTCTTCCTCTTAACCTTCTACCTCCGTTTTTCCAACTCCAGCTCATCCAATTACCTCCACTCCCCCGCAGCCGCCACCCCCTGC
The DNA here is from genome assembly GCF_008692025.1 of Phocoena sinus. NCBI lineage: Eukaryota > Metazoa > Chordata > Mammalia > Artiodactyla > Phocoenidae > Phocoena > Phocoena sinus. The sequence continues at coordinate 33,829,720 of NC_045774.1, read as the reverse complement.
CCGCCGGCCACCCCATACGCCCACTTCATGCTAATCAATACCTTCCTAATAGGGCAATTTCTCTCTGCATCTTTCCCTCCCTCCTTCCCCTCCCTTTCTTTCTACTGATATATTTAGTGCTCTCTACCGGGCATTGAAGGGTAAGGAGGTAGCGCACAGTGTCCCATACCTCCAAGAGCTTAAGCTACCATCTAATGGTGAGTGTGGGGACTTGGAGGGTGACATGTGGAAAAGAATTAGGAGTAAAGGCAAAAATGATAGGCACAACTGAGGTACAAACAATCGGCTGTGAAAACACAGATAGAGAAGCAATTAATTTCTGTCATTTTCTAAGCAAGGATGGGTGACAAAATATCTTCACTCTGCTTATTCCCCTCCCATCTGTTTCTCTCACTTTTTATGGGGACAATTTGGGATCTGGGTTGTCTGTTTCCGCTACTGAAATGTGAAACTGGAGGATGAAATTTATTCTGATGTCAACCATAGAAGAGGCTGTATTTAATTTAATATCGTGAAAGAGCAGTTTGGTGACCAAATCTCTATGAGGAACAGTGATCCTAGGTTTCCATTGCCAGTTTCTGCTTTAGGACCTGCAATACTAGTTGTTTGAGGCATATTTTCTCATTTCTTCCTCTCCCTCCAACTTCCCAATGCCTTCCTAGGATTTCCCAGTGTTTTGCCTCACTAGTTCCTTGTACCAGACTATTCTAGTTGCTGCATACTTCAAGTACAGATCAGACTATGTAACAGGACAGCCTGGTTGCCTATGTGTTATGAATTATAGACACTCTCCAGAGTCACTTTGTCTAAAATGCCATCATTTTACTTGTCTTATCAAGCATTCAAATGTTCCTGTGAGGGTAGAGTAGAAGTTCTATCAGTCATTTATACCACAGTTTGAATTATTTTATCATATCCTTTTCCCCTAAACATCTAGCGGTCATGAGCTACCTTCAGGAGGCTAATTCACTCATTCAGGCTCTATTTATTTAGCATCCTATTTCAGGTTAACTTGTTACAAAAATGGAGAAGACTTGTCTGACTCGTATGCCAGTTGGGAAAAGAAACACACCACAACATTAATAAATGAAAACTGTAAGGAACAACCACCAGTGCTGCCTTGGGAACTGGGTATAGGCTTCAGAGAGAGGATCACAGATTTGAGGTAAATCTTGAAGTTTAAGTTGGAGTTAACCAGAGCTAGGGAAGGAGGGAAGAATTTGGAATCCTAAACATTTTAAAATAGGGAGGTTTGGCGTGAAGGCCAGGATAGAGACTTTAAGCAGCCAGGAATAGCGAAAGACAGTGGGTAGTGGAGAAGACATAGATTCAGAATTTGGGAGAAAATGTCAAAAGGGAGATGGGGACAGGGGAAGATCATAAGACAGTCTGTGACTATTTTAGACTTTTGCCATTGAGAGTTTGTTTTAAGAGGCAAAGCAACAAGGCAGTTGGGATTCCACTAGTAGGATAATTTGGAAGGAATTAAAATATGAATAATGGAACTGACAGTACGTGAATCGTGAACATTCCTTTTAATCAACCCTTCTCCCAGTCACCTAGGATCTTCATTGTTTGTTACACAGAAACATGTTGAAAAGCACAGGAATCCTGGTTCTATCATTAACTAACTGCTTGCAAGTACTCTAAACTTCCAGGAATCCATTTCTTCATATTTCATAGGAAATCACAGGAAAAGATAATCCTCAAGATCGATTTTAGTTTTAAAGGCTATGATTATTTTTAGGTCTCAGAAGAATTGTGTTTTGTATAGCACTACCTTCCTACTAGGAACATAAGCATTACCAGAACATTGACACCAAAGAACTCAGGAGTTTACTATTTTAAATTTTTTAAATAACTTATTTCCTCATTACAAAAAATAATATACACCAATGACAGAAAAATTAGGAAGAAGAAAACCTGTAAAATGTCACAACTCCTACCCACTTAGACACAACCATGGTTGCTACTTGATGTATAACCTTACTAAGAATACTACTATTTCATGTAAGACCATATTAAATTAATGGTGAATCAGTCTCTACTAGAAAAAGCTGTTTGCTTCTTCTAGAGCTGAGAGATTTTTACACAAATTACTATTGAGCATTTCATGGGGTTCAACAAATCCAGGCAGATTTCATTCTCCCTAGAAACTCAATCAATCTACATTAAGTAAAAACTAATAGAATTACAACTCCATACAAATGTCTTCCCTATGATTTCAGATTAATGCTTCCTTAAAGTGTTTCAAGGAACACACTAAAACATTAACAGGAGGTGTGATTTATGGGTACATGTACCATGTACCATGTACCATAGAAAGCACAAGGTACTTTCTATGGGTTGTGTTTAAACCTCACAATAATACAATAGGGCAGGTATTTTGATCCCAGTTTTGTAGATAAGATTTCAGAGACTTGGAGAGGTTAATTGACTTTATAACAGACATATTGCAGTAAAGAGCTGAGCCAAGATTTGGACCCCAAACTGCCTCGTGCCAAATGCCATCTTCTTACCATAACACCAGCATTCATCAAACTCTTTTCCAAATGATACTAGTGTCTGGTGAGAAAATAAGACTGTTCCCTGAAAAAGGGCTTTATCACCAACTGTGCTTGAAAAACATCACACTGCGGGCAAGAAACATATTTAACTTAATTTAATGCTCAGTTCCTTATTATTTGAACACTACACATATGTTTTTCACTAACAGACTTTCAGCCACATCACCCTAGAGACCAAGGAGAGTAATAATGAATGAGGAAACCCAGGCTTTTCCCTATTCAGTACAATTTAAACAACCACTGCCTACCAGCAACATTTTATCCAAGTTTAGGGAACCCTTGAATAATAGAGTATAAAAATATCAACAGTTATTATTTTCTTTCTAGTCTCAACTACAAACAGAAATGGATTTATTAAAGTTAATGAACCTTAATCTATAAAGCCTCTTACATTGACCCCCTTGCAAAACCATGGGAGGTCCCTAACAAGGTGCGCATATCACCATAAGCTTTTTGTAAAATTTGTGGAAGATAAAAGTTATTATATGTGCAATTGGTTAAGATTTTGTCTCTTTCCTCTTCATCTTTCCCTGTGCCATGTTTTGCCCTACTGAGAGATATTGGAGTAGTGGTGAAGTTTTTTGGTATTCAGTTAATTAGATGAGCTGGGAATGCAATTGATTGTCTAATGCATTGATTATCAGCTGGAGATAATTTTGCCCATCAAGAGATATTCAGCAATGTCTAGAGACATTTTTGGGTTTCACAACTTGGGTGGGAGGTGGGAATGTTACTGGCATATAGAGGAAAGGGAGGCTGCCAAACACCTGGAATTCAAAGAATGTCCCTCCCTCCCACCAACAAAGATTTATTGGGTCCAAAATGTCAATATTGCCAGGCTGAGAAATCCTGATTTAGTGGAACACATTTTTGTGGTTTGCAATCACTTTCATGTAGAGTTAAGTTATTTCTGCTTGTCCTGGTGTAGAAATGACTTCCATGGATATTCTGTGCTGACACTCCCAGGGTCATGATATGAACATGGAAGAGCAGAAATTGTATGTGAACTGGCTCTACAGTAATTGACAGTAGAGTATATAAGCAGGTTGCGGAGGAGAAAAGGGTTTTGAAATTTGTGGAGCCAGAAGCTAGCCTGAGATAACTTTTCCAAACATTGAATAGCGAAAGCAAGGGGAGGCTGACTACTCAAAACAGAAGTCCTCTTCTGTTGGAAACATGCTAAATAACACAGCATATACAACTGTAAATGCACCATACATTTTTCTCTTTTTGATGAGAATTATGCAAAATGGAATTTATAGAACTCTTCAGATTGATTGTAGGGCACGCAGCTAAAGCAGTACTACAAACATTGTGTATGTCTGTTTTTTAAAGTCACCTATTTTGGGCATTCCAATATAGGGGCATCTTGGCATGACAATACCAACTACCAGTTGTAAGGCTGAAATAAAGGTTTCTAAGCCAGCATTAATTAAAACTCATTTGTTCTACAAGACTAGAAGACAGGCTGAATTATCTTTTCATTCCATTTAAAGAAAACATAGGAATCGTCACATAAAAAGGTATTATACAGGTATGATGGGCAGTTAATTAATTATAATTAATTAATGACAATAATGTTAGGCTTTTCTTGAATTTTGTGATGTTTATTTGTCAGCTTTTAAAAATACACAATTTATTTTGTTTTTTTATCATCTTAAATATTCACTTTTGAATCTAATTAAATTTTAATTGTAATTTCTTTTCTTAAAAAGGGTCCACATAGTTGTATTAGACTTCAGGCCTCACAGAACCTACATATTCTCTTATATATACATTTTATTTTGATATAAAATACTGAATTGGTATTTCTTTTGTTTCTTTAAAGGCAACGTTTGCTTCTAGCTCATGGCTCATTGCAAAAAGCAGCCCCACTGAGAAGTCCATTTCTTACCTTCTTCTGCTCTCTTACTAGGACTGAAATATTCTCTTCCATTTCCCTTACTTAATGGAAAATGAAGATGCAAGGAGAAAAATCCCATTTCCTCTGTGAAACCTTCTGCCCTAAAGTCACAAACATAATTTATGGATTCTAGCCATGCTTGCATTCCTTGCCATGCCAATAAAGTTTATTGAAATTGGAACTGGAATTAAAAAGCTTAAACCAAAAGAACCAGTCTGGGATTGGGATTGGAAAAAAATATGTATGTAGGCTGTACCCAAATAAGAATGTTGCTCTACCTCGGTCAGACTGTAATGCAAGTTAGCAAAAGTCAGCCTCTTTTATTTTGTAATCCAAGCTAATCATGTTAACATTGAGGAAATTTTTCATTTTTATTTAATATTTTATGACCTAAGACTTGTCATTCCATATTAGAAAGGAGGTCCAAGAAAAAAAAAAAAAACTTTTGCCTTGTGGTTCAGAGTTCTAGGGCTTTAAGATTTAGAGAGAATATGACAAAAAATATCTATGGTAAGGCTAAAATTACTAGTCAGGGTGAACATTATAAAAATGTAAGTAAAAATGAATTTAAAAGTGATATGAGTACATTGAATTGGTTGAAATGTAAAATCCCACAGAGAAGTATTTGTGGATTGCTGCAGGAAATCTACATTAAAGTACATTATTTCATGCAGAGAGAATCTTACTGAAATTATAAAGTACTCCTATGGCAAAAAGGAAAGAACAACCCGCTGCTTTATAGCAGCAGTCAGAGTAACAGCACACATCTCAAAATAAATCCCTCACACTTTCAGAGGAATAACTCCTGCTAATCAAATGTCTCAAAACATCTGGGCACTACTTGAAGTTGCCTGAACATTCTGGACAAAGAGAGAGAAATGTGGGTTGCAATAGGGCATAATAATAGTTCAGAGATGCTGCTCTTGAAGCATATCTAATTTCATTCAATCTTAAAATGTCCCATTCTAATAGAGAGACACAAGAATGATGGGCATTGAAAGCCCCAGATTGCAGATTAGGGAATATATGAAGCAAAAACAACTAGTAGGCTGTATGTGTGGGGATAATAGAACAAATTAAGCATCTGAGATCCTGATTCAATTTGTTATACTCTACTTTGTGTAGCTCCAAAGTGATCAGGTAAGCCTGTTGCCAGAAACTTTGGGGGAGAATCTGTATGCTTGGATGTTTTAGTGGGAGAATTTAGTTGAGAATTCCACTAAGCTCTTAGCATCAGGAAAATATTTACATGGGTCTATAGATACAATCTTTTGCAGAATGAGGAAAAAAGGAAGTAGTCTGATATTAAGAAAAGGCTACCAATCCAGAGACAGAGAAACCGTTCATAACTGTGACTTCGGTAAATCTCATTAATTTTCCTGTAAAATATGCAATAGTATACATATGAGGGTGTTGTGATGAAGGTTAAATAATAGTAACATATGTGAAATGACTTCACATGGTGGTGGGAACAGAATGGTTTTCTTATCGTTGTTTTAATAGTTATTCTGTTCTTCCCTCATCTGACCTCAGCTATGCTTAAAAATAATCATGTTTAAGAGAAAGCTGTTTGTCTACTATATTTTGAAATTAATTACAATAATTTTGTTTCTTTATATGGGTAAACATTTTGAAATTTAAGGGAGAAGATGTCAACGAAATGAAGAGAAAGACTTACTCATTAGATGATTCAGAGAATAACATTAGAGTTTATAATTGCTTAGGAGTAGGAATGGGCACATGGCATTTTAATAGTACTAACATTATAAATACTCAGGCTACTTTGTGCACTCAGAATTTCTTTTCAATTTAACAAAGTCCAACCTAATCTGAATAAAAATCAAGTTTCTAAAAAACAATATTACGTATGAAAACCATGCTGAAATTAAGTGCATTTTTTAATTTAAGCAGGAAGCCTGAGCTAACAATTTCTATCATCCAATATGAAATGTCTAATACATTATTCACCAGAATGAAACACACTTTGATTTCTCCCTCCCTTCCCCCTTCCTTCTTTTCTTCCTACCTTCTCGTCTTCCTTTCCTGCTATCTTGTTTTCTTTCATTAAAAAGGAAACAGAAGTCAGTTGGCCCTCAGTCTCAATGTACTACATTTTAGACCAGAAAGATTTCACTGTGATAGTCTTATCTATAAGTTTGTTCTACACAGACCCTGATGATAGTATCATAATGAGGTTCCAATGTAATAGGAACATAATTTACTAACTTAAATTTAATGTAAGTATATATAAAAGTATATCTTAAGTATGCTACCTTAAATATGATATATTATCATTTTTACGGTTCTGCCTACCACACCACCATTCATAATTCTTGAGGTTTTCTCTAAAAAAACATTGGTTTCGTGATCCATAGCCACACTTTTCAGAAAATACATGGCCATTCTGGAAAAATCTGGAAAAATGAAATTGAAATAGAATAGTTGAAAACTACCAGACCTATATCTATATCATCAGCTCTTTGAAAGTTAATGGAAATCTGTTAAAATGTGTGCATATACTTTATTTTTCATATCTAAGGCTATCTCCTCCAGTTTTATGCCACAGTTTTCTTCTCTTCTTCTCAACATATTGAAATTGCAGGTCCATAATGCCTTATCTGCAAATCTGAAATCCAAAATAGTCTGAATACCAGAAGATGTTTTGAAACTCATATGATGGCAAAACCTAGCAGAACATGAGATTATTTATGATCTCGATTTTACACACTTACGGATGTTAACACATTTCCCTGCAAAAATAGCTGAGCCTTTGATTACAGTGCTTCTACAGACCCCACTGTAGCTGTATGTGATATATGGTATATGTACCATATCACTGCTCTAAAATTCTAAAAGTTCTTAACTTTGATATACATCTTGCCCCATGAATTTCAGGAAAGAGGTAGTAGACGTGGATTTCCTTTAGGATCACTCTTGTTGTATTGACTCTCAACTTTTCTTTTTTATTTCTATTTTGTAAAAGTTCAGTAAACTTGGATTACATTAAAGGTCAGCTTTGTTTAGAAATTGATCAGGGGTTAATAGTTCAGAGCCTCTTTTGTGAGCTATTAAGAGTGGAATTGAAATTATTTCTATTACAGAACAGAGAACACTAGATGTTATACAAGGGTATCCATTTGAAAACCAACAGACAAAAAGATATGATTCCTTATCATGGTGGGAAATAGAATGCTAAATTCTAGGTAATCTTGTTTAAATGTAGAAGATTCATTTTAGCAACACATCTCAAAAAGTGATGCCTGGCACTGTATCCTAACTGCTAAGAGTCCCATGATTATCTACTATAATCCAGCTGTTTTCAAAGTTTTTGATAGATGGCCCTTGGTGCTCTGCCATCCTGCTCTGTGAATCATGTAATTGTTTACTGTACCGGTCCATTTCTTTCCCATTTAGTACTATATCTCATATATAAACCCAGAATATTTATATCTCCTTTCTTTGATGATAAAAAAAATTTTATGATTTTTATATAAAGGAATTCAGAAGTCAAGTTAGTAATACAAAAAGATATAAATTTTTGCCCATGTTAGGTCTTTCCCTTCCTTTCTTCCTTCTTTTCTTCTCTTCCTCCCTTATTCCTTCCACCTTTTCTTCCCTGCTTCCTGCTCATTTGTCCTTTCTTCCTTCAAATGAATATTATCTTTAAGAAATCTGATGCAATGTGGAGCCCTTCTCTTGAAGTACAATGCTTTTTTTTCTCATATGAAAGTTAAATACATGAATATTGCCCTATTTAAAACAATTGTAATTAACTCTGTCTTTATGATGAAAATGCTATTAGATAGCACTTGATCAAATGATAATATGATCATATAAATTAAGCAAACATAGCTCATATGTTAATGACATTTGGTCTGGATAGAAAAATACAAATTGGAGAGTAAACTTCTTTAACTTGGTAAAATTTCTATCAACTCAGAATGGTAAAAATATCCCACTATAAACTGCACATATTTAAGTACACAATTTGATAAATTTTGACATATGTATACACCTGTGAAAACATCAACACACTCAAGATAATGAACTTATTCAGCACCCCCAAAAGTTTCTTCAAGATTTTCTGTCACCCTTTCCTTCCACTCCTCTGGGCCTTCTCTTCCATCTTGTCCTCAGACAACCACTAATCTGTTTTCTGTCACTATAGATTAGTATGTATTTACTATGATTTTATATAAATGGAATCATACAATGTGTATTTCTTTTCTGACTGAGTTATTTCGCTCAGTCTATTTTGAAACCCATCCATGCTGTTACTCTAAGTACATGTAGGTTAATTGCAGATTGTGGCCCTTATCAGGTTGAAGATCTTTCCTTCTATTCCTAGTCAGTTGAGAGTTCTTATCAGGAGTGAGTATTGAATTTGTCAAATGTTTTTCCTGCATTTTTTTCTGCAAAGAGTTTTTCCTTTTTAGTCTGTTAATATGGTGAATTACTTAGGTTAACTTATATATTATTGATTTCAGTTTTGCTAAAATTTTAAGAACTGTTTCATCTACGTCCATCATAAATATTTGTCTGATTTTGGTATTAGCATACTCGTGCTAGCATCATAGAGTGACATGGGAAGTATTCCTTCCTCTTTAATCGTCTGTAACATTTTGCAAATACTTGGTATTATGTCTTTAATGAATGTTCAGCAGAATTCACCAGTAAAGTCATCTAGGACTAGAATTTTCTTTGTGGGAAAGTTTTTAACTACAAATTTAATTTTTTCAGGTAAATATAGAGTGATTCAAGGAGGTGAATAAACCTGAATAGGACAAACACAAAGAAATTCACGCTAAGCTACATGAGTATCAAACTTTTGAAAACTAAAGACAAAGAAAAACTATTTAAAGCAGAGAGAGAGATGACACATTACCCAAAGGGAGAAAACAATTCAAATGACAATAGATTTCTCATCAGAAACCATGAAGACCACTAAAATGCAGCACAATATTTTTCAAGTGGTTAAAGAAAAGGTCTGTCAACCCAGAGGTCTATATCTAGCAAATATATTCTTTAAGAATAAAGTGGAGATCAAGAAATGTTCAGATGAAGAAAAACTTAGAGAATTTGATCCCAGTAGACCAATCCTCAAATAATGGCTAAAGGAAGTTCCCTAACAGGAAGGAAATAATAAAAGAATAAATCTTGAAAAAAATGGAAAGGTAAATACGTGTTTACTTACAATAATTTTTTTCTTCTCTTTCTGAGTTTTCAAATTGTGTTTGACAGTTGAAGCAATAATTATAACACTGTGTGATGTGGTTCTAAGGGTATGTAGAGGAAATATTTAAGACTTATTATAAATGGGTAAAGGATTGTAAGGGAGCTAAGGTTTCTATATGTCACTTGACCTAGTAAATGATCAACAGCAGTAGACTGTGGTATGTTAGGTACATATAATGTGATAAACAGCATGGCCACTAAAAAATACAAAGACATACACTTAAAAACACTATACACAACCCCCTCAACTTATGATGGGGTTATGTCTCCATAAACTCATTATAAGTTGAAAATGCATTTAATATACCAAATCTACTGAATAGAATAGCTTAGCCTAGCCTACCTTAAATGTGCTCAGAATGCTTACGTTAGCCTACAGTCAAGCAAAATCTTCTAACACAAAGCCCATTTTATAATAAGGTGTTGAATATCTCATGTAATTTATTGCATACTGTACTGAAAGTGAAAAACAGAATGGTTGTGTGGGTACAAAATGGTTATAAGTATACTGGTTGTTTACCCTCGGGATCATGTGTTTGGCCGGGAGCTGCAGCTAGCTACCACTGCCCAGCATCATGAAAGAGTATCACACTTGTATCACTAGCCCAGGAAAAGATCAAAATTCAAAATTTGAAGTACATTTTCTACTGAATGCATATAGCTTTCATACCATAGTAAGCCAAAAAACCATAAGTTGAAACATCAAAGTCAGGGACTGTCTGTAGATAGATCAAAATGGAATTCTAAAACATGTTCAAGTAACCTGCAAGACAGCAAGAAAAAAACACATAAATGCAAAAGGAAGAGAACAAACAGAAAACAAAAAATAAAATGGCACACTTGAACCCTAACATATTGATAATTGCACTAAATGTAAATTATACAAACCCAAGGAAAAGACAGATATTGGCAAAGTGGATAAAAATACATGGCCTAACCATATACTGTCTGCAAGAAATTCACTTCAAGTATAATGACATAGGTAGATTGAAACGAAAAGGATAGAAAAAGGTATACTATGCAAACCTTAATCAAAATAAAGCAGGAGTGGGCTTCCCTGGTGGCGCAGTGGTTGGGAGTCCGCCTGCTGATGCAGGGGACACGGGTTCGTGCCCCGGTCCGGGAGGATCCCGCATGCCGCGGAGCGGCTGGGCCCGTGAGCCATGGCCGCTGAGCCTGCGCTCCGCAGCGGGAGAGACCACAGCAGTGAGAGGCCCATGTACCACAAAAAAAAAAAAAAAGAAAGAAAGCAGGAGTGGCAGTATTAATATCAGATAAAGTAGACTTAAGAGCAAAGAAAATTACTAGACACAGAAAAGGCCATTATACAATGACAACAGGGTCAAACCACCAAGAAGACACAGAAATCCTAAATGTGTACTCACTGAACAATGAGTTGTAAAATGTGTGAAGTAAAAACTGATAGAACTGAAAGGAGAAATAGGTATAACCAAAATTATACTTGAAGACTTCAACCATCCTCTGTCAAAAATCAATAGAAAAACAAGACAGGATTTAGAAGAGCTCAACAACACCATCAAGCAGTGAGATCTAATTGAGATTGAAAATTCTACCACAAAACAGCAGAATAGTTACAACTGCTACAGAACATATACCAGGATAGATCATACTGTAGGCCATAAAACAAAGCTCAACAAATTAAAAGGAATTGAAATTATAAAGAGCATGTTCTCTGATGGCAACAGAATCAAACTAGAAATCAATAACAAAAATGGTAACAGGAAAATCTCCAAACACTAGGAAGCTAAACAACACACTTCTAAATAATTCATGGGTCAAAAAAGAAGCCTCAAGGAAAAGAAATACATTGAACTAAATGAAAATGAAAAAAAAAATCAAAATTTATGGGACATAGGTAAGGCAATGCTGAGAGGGAAATTTATAGCACTAAATGCTTACATTAGAAAAGGGGAAGTCTCAAATCAATAATCTAAACTTATTTTCTAGGTCCTTAAGGACCTAGAAAAATAAGAAAAAAACAAAGCAACCAAAAGGAAGGAAATAATTTAAAAAACAATAATAAAGTAAAGAACAGAAATACATGAAATGGAAAACAAAAACTATGGAAAAAATAAAGAAAAAAACAGTTCTTTGAAAAGATCAATACATTTAACAATCTCTAGCAAAACTAACAACAACAAAAAGGCATAAATTATGAACACCAGTAATGATACAGGGGATATCACTATGTTATCCTGCAGCCATTACAATGATAGTAAAGGAATACTGTACTACAAACATTAAACTCATAAATTTGACTACTTATCTGAGGTGAAATATTTTCTCAAAAAAGCACAAATTAACAACTCAATATGAAATAGGTAATTTGAATAGCCTTACAAATATTAAGAAAATTGAATTTATAATTAAAAACTCTCTTCCCAAATATTGACTCAAATGGTTTCATTGCAGAATCCTACCAAACATTTAAAGAAGAGTCAATGCTAATTCTATATAATCACTTCCATAAAACAGGAGTACTTCCTAAACCATCTTATAAAGCTAGTATTTCCCTGATACTAAAACCAAAACAAGATGGTACAAAAGAAGAAAATATAAATCAATATCTCCTCCAAATAGAGATGCCAAAATTCTTAAGAAAATATTAACAAATTGAATTCAGCAATGTAAAGAGAATTATACACTATGAGCTAGTGGGATTTAGTCCAAATATATAAGGATACATCAATATTTGAAATGCAATCAATATAATTCATCATATTAATAAGATAAAGAAGAAATATCACATGATCATATTATAGAAAAACATTTTACAAAATTCAAAACCTACCTATGATAAAAACTCTCAGAAAACTTGGAATAGAGGGGCAACTTCTCAGATTGATAAAGAACATCTACAGAAAACCTCTAACCGATATACTTAATGGTTAAAGATTTATTGTGTTTCTCCTAACATCAAGAACAAGGCAAGTATGTCTACTCTCACCATGGCTATTCAACATGGTACTGGAAGTTGTAGCTGGCACAATAAATTAAGAAAAAGAAATAAAAGGCATACAGATGAAACAGGAACAAAATTGTCTCTAATTGCAGATACCATATTCTACATAAAATATCCTAAGGAGTTTACAAAGAAACTCCTAGAACTAATAATTGAGTTCAGTGAAGTCACAAGATACAAGATCAAGACACAAAATCAATTACATTTTTATATTCTAACAATGAATACATGATCACTAAAATTAAAAATGCAATACCATTTACAATCACTCAAAAAATTTAGGTGTAACCCTAACAAAACATGTCCAGGACTTGTATGCTGAAAATTATAAAATGATGAGGGAAGACATGATTAAATTTCTAAATTAATGGATAGATGTAATATGTTCTTGGATTGGAAGTTTCAACATATTATAGATGTCAATTTTTCCCAAATTGATATATAAGTATAATGTAATTCTTGTCAAAATTCCACAGATATTTGCTTTTAGAAATAAAAGAGAGTTTTTTCTAAATTTATATGGAAAGGTAAAGGAACTAAAACAGGAAAGGATTTTGAAAAAGAAGAATAAAGTAGGAAATATTATTTTACTTGATTTCAATACATACATAACTACAGTAATAAAAACTGTGTGGTGATGGTTCAGGGAGAGACACATACATCAATAGAACAGAATAAAAGACTCATATATAGCTCTAAACAACTATGGCTAACTGAATTTTTACAGAGATGATAAAAGCAATTCAATGGAGGAAGGAGAGTCTTTTTAAACAAATAGTGCTAGAGCAATGGGATAACCACAGGCAAAAATTCCTTCACCAAAACGTTGCACCTTATACAAATATTAACTCAAAATGGATCATAGATTTAAGTGTAAAACAAAAACTGTAAAATGTTTCAAAGATTATATAGAATAAAATCTTTAGAATTTAGGGCTTAGTGAAGAGCCTTAGATGTGACACCCTGCCAAAAAACAAAAAATACCCCATGATCTCTAGATGAAAAGAAATCCAATAAACTTGCCTTCATCAATATTAAGAAATTTTGCTCTTCAAAAGAGCCTGTTAAGATGATAAAAAGACAAGCTACAGACTGAGAGAAACTGTCTGTATACCTCATCAGACAAAGGACTCCTATTTTGAATATTTAAGAATTCTCATAACTCAACAGTAAAAGACAAAAAAAAAATTCAAACAAAACTAATGAAGAGACATTTCAAAACAAATGGAGAGGTTATACAGATGGCAAATAAGCACACGAAAAGATGTTGTGCATCATCAGCCACTAGAGAAATACAAATTAAGACCATGATGAGATATCACTTCACATATACTAAAATAGCTAAAATAAAAGAATGGTCACAATACAAAATGCTAGCGAGGATGTGGAGAAACTCAATCTCTCATACTTGCTGTTGGGAATATAAATTACAGCCCCTGTGGAAAATAGTTTGACAGCTTCTTTAAAAACTATATATATTTACCATACATTCCAGCAATTGTACTCCTGAGCATCTATCCTAGAGAAATGAAAATTAATGTGCACATAAAACTTGTACATGATTGTTTAGCAGCTTTATTTGCCATAGCCTCAAGCTGGAAAAAGCTAAAATGTCCCTAAATAGTTGAATGTCTTTCAAAAGTACATCCAGGGCTTCCCTGGTGGCACAGTGGTTGAGAATCTGCCTGCTAATGCAGGGGACACGGGTTCGAGCCCTGGTCTGGGAGGATCCCACATGCCATGGAGCAACTAGGCCCGTGAGCCACAGCTACTAAGCCTGCGCGTCTGGAGCCTGTGCTCCGCAACAAGGGAGGCCGCGATAGTGAGAGGCCCACGCACCGTGATGAAGAGTGGTCCCCACTTGCCACAACTAGAGAAAGCCCTCGCACAGAAATGAAGACCCAACATAGCAAAAATTAATTAATTAATTAATAAACTCCTACTCCCAACATCAAAAAAAAAAAAGTACATCCATTCCATGAAAACTACTCAGCAATAAAAAGAAATGAACTATCGTTATATTTGATACAGTCTTGATGTGGAAAAATTTTCATTTTTTAAAATAGCCATTAAAAGAGGATGGGCAGATTTGAATACCAAAAAATTAGCCATCTGAACAGCAATAAATCAACAAATTTATTTTGATCCTGACTGATGTAGGACCACAGCATGTAAGATGGGGTTTGCACATTGAAGAACTATCAGCACACTATGAAGGAAATCTTCAGGGCTAGATTCAGGGAGTTTTGTCTAATTTGTATATTTTTTAAGTTCAAACTTTAAAAAATTTATTAACAGCATTAGAAGTATAAAAATGTCAGATAATCACTAGCAGTTCCAGAAAACATGTGAATCGGAATAAAAATAATAATAATAAAACCTTCCTTGACTTACACGGAATATTATTGATTTGTTTCCTTAGGTTGGTTTTCACAGATGTTCCCTACAAAATTTGAAAATAGAAATTAATTTTAACTAGTGTCATCTGATGTGTAAATACCTACCTTATGTGTGTATTTGTCAGTTTATACCTCTTCATGGGCTATAACACAGTACTCTCAAAGGGGAGCTTTATCTTTTCTGCTCTATGATTGTTTTCATTTCCATTAAAAGAGAAAGGCACAAATAATAGATAGAATGAAAGCATGCAATCTATGTTATGTCAGTAAATTCTTGAGGTCTATTAAAACCCCACGTAAACTTGCAATTCTCTTGAAAGAGCATATAGGAAGGCCTTTCTCCCGCTGCTGTTTTTGCTGATGAGATGCCAAATGTCTTTACAGATACATCTCAAAAGGAAAGAGAGAAAGAAAGACGAGAATGCAATTACAGGAACTCTACTCTTAAAAGTAGTTCAAAAAAGGTGACTGATTTTTATACTTACTAGATCACCACACAAGGATAATTTCAAATCATGTTCATTAACAATAAAAGAGAATTTGATCTGATTTTTAAATATTGGATTATATCTAATAAAATGCATGAAATGGCCATCAACTGCCACTCAAAACTGTGGAGCTTCATCTTGTGATTTTTTTCATTTAAAAAAATATTTCAAATTTTAAACTTTGAACATTAAAAAGAATTTATTTGGAATCCAATTTATTTTTATACATCAATACTCATAAGCTATACTCTGAAGACTTGTTACACCACAATGAATAGAGAAGCAATCAATATGTAAATATTACTTATTTTCAGGCATAGCTTTTTTTTACGTAGTATAACAAAGGAGTAGCAACAATGTTGTAAATATAAATTCTGCAGTCAAAAATTTCAGTAATTCCCTTTCCTGTTTTCAACAATGACAAAACAGTCCAACATTCAAATAATTTCCATTATTTCTGTATCTTCAAAGAGCTTGTTCTTTATATACAGGAGTTGCTGGTTTGGATGAATATTCATATTTGTGACAATGACAAAACAGTCCAACATTCAAATAATTTCCATTATTTCTGTATCTTCAAAGAGCTTGTTCTTTATATACAGGAGTTGCTGGTTTGGATGAATATTCATATTTGTGAACATATTATTGGCATTAATAGTCTTTAATGAGGATCAGCACAATATTAAAAATTTCTAATTTCAAACTTGGGATTTCAGAAATATTGATTGTTCGCTTATTATTATATTCTCTGGGAGTTTACAACCAGGATTATCCAGTAAATAGAAATTTCAGAAGGTCAACAAAAGAGTAAAAATAACAAAACTTCTCTCTTTCTCTGTCTCTGTCTCTCTGTCTTTCCTTTCCCTCCCTCTTATCCTCCTTCTTCCTCTTTTGCCTTTTTTATAATAGTGAACATAGCAAATTGAGTTCACAGTTATTTGAGATTGGACACTATTTCTTATTCATCACTTCCTAAGTTAAATTATACATCTGTTCTTTAAAGCATCAAATTGTTACAAAAGTGTGTAGGAAAAATAAAACTGCCTTTGAGGCTGGGTGATATATTTTTAGTGTTCTTGAATATAGGTGTAAATTGAAATGGAATAAAACAAGCAAGAGCAAACAGGGTAAGAATTAAAAACACTTTATCTTTGTTCTTTCATTTCCTTTAATACAGAGTGTAATCAATACTTTACAACAGGGTTAATACACTCTCTTCAAACATGCTATTATTCTTTCCAAGAGCACAATAACTTTGTTATGCTGTCTGCAATCTTTCCAAAGTGACAAGAATGTGTGGGTATGTTAATCACAAGCAATTCTTGGTGCCCTCTGTTGGAGTATTTTCAGTATACACCAACAATAGCATAGCATCAAGAACCATACAGCTGCAGGTAATTTTAATGGTGGAAGTTCTAATTTTAATTAGTATAATTAACTGAAGCAAACAAAAAATAGAGATTTACTCTTTTTGCTCAGTAGTTATTGAATATTCAGATCTTACATCTGCTCTTCATTCAAGCAAAGCCTGAGTTGCATTACTTTGCTTTAAAGTAGGCCTAGTTTTATTTCATATGAAGATAGTTTCTCAATTTACTCCTGGATATTTTAGCATAGTTCAATTTATTTTTATAAGGATTCTGTGTTTCTAAAAATGTACTAAAAATAAAAGCAAAAATATTATTTGAGCAACATATAAAATATCGAGTGACATACATTACTAAAACTTGTATTTCAACCTGTTTTTCACAAATGAGAGCAGAAAATCCTTTCTCATTGGCAGTTTTCTTCTTATGACCATTACCACCAGTATAACTAATAGTAAAAAGCATATGTGTAGAAATCAAAATCAAATAATGTGAATTAAACTTCTCTAGTATATATGACATCATATTAGATAATTCATCACTGTGATTTCAAATGGGAGAAACAAAAGGAAAGGTATCTGTTATGGATTGAACTGTGTCAACAAAGAACATATGTGGAAGTCCTAACCCTGGGATCTATGAATGTGACCTTACTTGGAAACAGAATTTTTGCATATGTAATCAAGTTAAGATGAGGCCACAGTGGATTAAAGTGGACCCTAATCCAATGCCTGGGGTCCTTATAAGAAGAGAAAACAGAGACACAGAGACACACACAGGAAGAAGGCCATGTGGAGACAGGCAGAGATTGGAGCTATTCTGCCACAAACCAAGGAACACCAAGGATTGCCAGCTACCACCAGAATCTAGGAAGAGGCAAGGAAGAATCCTCTGCTAAACTTTCAGAGAGAGTATGGCCTTGCTGACATCTTGATTTCAGACTTTTAGTCTTCTGAACTTTGAGACAACACATTTCTACTGTCTTAAGCCACAGAGTTTGTGGCACTTTCTTACAGCAGCCCTGGGAAACTAACACAATCTCCAGATTAGGAGATAACTCCTAATCAAGGAGATTCTTTATTTATTAGGGCCCTTCAAGCCCTACATATCACATGACTTGGCTGGGAATGCAGACAATGCTGAGAGAACAGTTTGTAGGAAAGATGACAAATCATAAACTGCTTTTGTGCACAATTACAAGAGGAAAATTACCTACATCTAACTGATGAAGTCAATAAGCTATACTACAAAAAGAGGACACATTTTGATGTTCTTCAGATACTGAAATTCTGCAAAGAAAAACACAATATGTGTACCATCACTTTATCAGCTACTTAACACAGCTGATGTTCTCTTTCTCTCTTTTTTTTTTTTTTTTCAGGCTTTCTCTAGTTGTGGTGAGCAGGGGCTATTTTCTGTTGCTGTGCTCAGGCTTCTCATTGCGGTGGCTTCTCTCGTGACTTGTGGGCTCTAGAGTGCAGGCTCAGTAGTTGTGGTGCACGGGCTTAGGTGCTCCGCAGCATGTGGGATCTTCCCGGACCAGGAATAGAACCCATGTCCCCTGCATTGGCAGGCGGATTCTTACACACTGTGTCACGAGGGAAGTCCCTGATGTTCTCTTTTAAAAGCATTTTTTGAGCAATTATCAAAGTGGAAAATTATCAATATAAAGCAAACCAATGAATGAAAATTTCAAATAATTTTAGGACTGGAAGTCTTAGCACTGATCCTGTCAAATTATTATTCTGTTGGCCTCCTTCCCTGGCCCTTGCCTTTCTGTATTTTGGCCCTGGCTTATTACAATCTAGCATCAGCTTGCGATATTATTTGCAAATAACTAGGAATCCCCTAATACTGAGAGAGCAAAACACAGATGATTCAGAGAGGATAATGTATTAGATTGAGAGAATAGAAGAAAAAGATAGAAACAGAACTTTAACAGATGGACTGCACACAAAATAATTAAAAGATGGTACATTACATCAAGGAGAGGAAATAAACATTGAAAAGGAAACAGAAGAAAGGAAGAATCAGAAACAGACAGTGCCCTGGAAAAACAAGAAAGCTTGAAACAATATTAGAGATAGAAAAAAAAAATAACCTAAGTTGCATTTTAGGGCAACATTTTAGAATAATATATAGGATTATAACTTCACAAATATCTTTATAAAATGATAATTTGAATCAAAACAACTACTAAATAATTATGTAAATGCAGCTTATTTTTGATCAAATATGTGATTGGAGAGGTTTATAATAGATTTGTCAGAACCATGAAGAGAATAGATATCTGGAGGTCACAACAGTCTTCTTGAATTTGTGTTCTTCATACTTGTCCAATAATCTCAGGACCGGTAGGTTCACTGTGCTCTTTCCCTTTAGATGTTGTTAATAGGAGCTTCTATGATATTTAATTAGTGTTTATAAAATACTTTATTTTCACAAAATGTGATATAAAATATTATCAGAGATCTGTGTATGCATTGTGTCTGTGTGAGACAGTATCCACCAATAAACAATACAACACCTTTCTTCAGAAAGCCTTCTCTGCTCAAATAATGTTCACACTCAATTACTCTTATGATGAGAACAAGCTCATCTGCTGCTGTGAATAGATAAGAGGCACAAAGTATGTAAGAAGAGAATAGAGTGGAAGAAACATTTTATAATTGATCAAGATCTGCTGTTAATAAGTTATTAAAAAATAAACATTATTATTATAAGGTTATTCTATCCTGTTTGCTTTCCTACTCTCTATGCTATTTTTTCCCTTTCTTCCAATTTTCCATTTTCTACACTTTGTTACCTTAGCCTTCAAAATCATTAAGTTTCCAAAGAACTATTAGCTTGGAAAATGTACATTTTCACCACTCACATTAATCTATACTACCACATTTCTTTTTTAGTCATTTTTTTTCTCCTTTCTATCACCTAGAATGCTGTCCACCTTAAAATTCTCCCCACTGCTTATAATTCCATAAAGGTAAGGGTGGGGATGAAGGATGATGAATATTAGGTTTAATTCACAGTCATATTCTTAACACTCAGTGATACATGCCATTGTCCACTTGCCTGAAAGGATTTGTACAAGTGTTTCCTGTTTAAATGCAAAACACATTAATCTATTATCAACCAACATTTTAATGGCGATTATCCATGCTTATCCAATGGCAGGCCCTGGGGAAAAGAGATAGGGCCTTGAGAAGACAAAGAACCTGGGAGGTTAGATGGACTCAAAAGGAAGGAAGATTAACACATGGGAGGAACTGAGGACAAACTGCCTCATCATTTTGATGGTCTTGCCAACCACAAGTGCTCCAACTGTCCCAATGTCCAAAACTTTGCCATAATTACTTGACTATTCGATAGTTAATTCTCATCTCTTGCTATAATTTAGTTTCTGTGCATTAGATTTGAGAGCACAGGTAGGTTGCCCTCTTCAATATCCTCCCAGGTATACTTTTTCTCTGACACCATTGAAAGCTTTTTGTTTGTTCTATGCTCAGATGTATTAAACAAATTTGCTACTTGGAACTATGATATGAAAAACATCATAAATACCTGTGTCTTCCTTTGGGTTTTATTATAGTTTGACTTCATCATAAATACCTGTGTCTTCCTTTGGGTTTTATTATAGTTTGACTTCATCATAAATACCTGTGTCTTCCTTTGGGTTTTATTATAGTTTGACTTCATCATAAATACCTGTGTCTTCCTTTGGGTTTTATTATAGTTTGACTTCTCTAAAAGATTTTTTCTCTTTCTGAGTTCAGTTATCATCTCCGTAGCAACACCCTCAATTCTGTTGCTTCACTTAATAACTTTCATACGGTGACTTAAATTTTACTAACATGTCTTTTGTTGTTTCCTTCTCCGTATTTTGTGGTTATTTTTTTTCTCTTTCACCAATATCTCCCCCCTGCCACCCCCATCCACCCCCAGCCCCTGGTAACCACTATTCTCTTCTCTGTTTCTGTTGAGTTCAGCTTTTTTAGATTCCACATCACATGTAAGTGGTATCATACAGTATTTTTTTCTGACTTATTTGGCATAATGCCCTCAAGATCCATCCACATTGTTGCAAATGGTAGCATTCCTTCTTTCTCATGGCTGAATAATATTCCTTTGTATATATATGCCACTTATTTATCCATTCACCTATTGACTGACACTTAGGTTGTTTCCAAATTTTGTGAATATCTTATGAATAATGCTGCAATAAATATTTTTGGTGTTTAATTTTTTTCTTCTCCTCACTAAACCCATCTTCTTTATATCCTTCTGTAAGATGTTCAAAGTCACCCCAATCAATCAATGACCAAGCCTTTGCTCATTCTTGTTTCTCTCTCTTTTTCAAACTCTCTGTAATCTGCTCCATTTTATCTTAGCCCTTGGCACTCTGGTTGTCAGGGACTTCCTCTTCTTTGCACTGATATCTATGACCTACTTCTCTTTAATTTTTCTTGCCCTTTTGCTTCTTTTTCCCCTAATCTATTTAATCTCCTACATTCCAAATGATTTTATTCTCTCATAAACTGCTGCGTTTGTTCAATTCACTTCTACATTAGCAATGTATATCCTTTATACCTAACACCCTTCAAACTCCTTTGCCACACCCTAAGCTTTCTTTTAAATATACATGTTACTGGTTTTGATAATTAATGATGTGCATGAGTAGGTGTTTTTAAAATATGATCAGTCCAAAAAGAACTGGCAAAAATCCACAATGATAAAGTGTAAAATTAGAAAAACAGTTAAAAAATGGTTGTACATGTGCACCAAACCCTGCTCATTCAACAACAGCTAATATCAGAAAGACCCACTGTTGAAGCTGCAACAGTGATGGAAATTTGAGCAGCTTGATTATGTGAATAAAATATAGCCTTGCTTATTTATACAAAATCAACAGGTATTTATTGAAGTTTATTATATACCTGAGTATGCTGCTACATTATATGAAAAATATAGATGAGTTTGAGAAACTGCATATCATACAGAAATGAACAATTTAGTAGCTTTATCTTTGGACTTCTCATATGATTGTCCTTTCTCTGTGCTTAAAAGGAATTACTGAGAGTTCCCTGGTGGCCTAGTGGTTAGGATTCCAGGCTTTCACTGCCCTGGCCTGGGTTCAATCCCTGGTCGGGGAACTGAGATCCCACAAGCCGTGTGGCACGGCCAAAACAAAACAAAACAAAAATGAACTACATAGAGAAAAAATAATTAAAAAAAAAGAAATTATTACCTAAATCAGGGATTATCTGGGCTACAGAATTCTTGTTCTGGCTACTACGTTGCATTATTTCACAGGACCTATTGATTATTTCTTCTAAGTATTTCTCATCTATTCAGTTCTCGTTATTCCACTATTATTACTTTAATTTGGTACTTCTTTAATAATTAACTAAATAATTATATTAACTCCCTAACTTGTCTTCCTGCCTCTGTTCTCTCTGTCTCTGTCCCTGTCTCTTTCTTTCTCTTTGTTTCCACCCATTGTCTACCTATCTATTTACTGTCTATCGTTTGCCGTGCTCTTGACTAAAGCCCGGTTTAGTCAAGGCACCAAGGTGGTGCCTCCCTTAAGGAACTAACAGCCTGGTCTACTTCACTAGTGCTACAAGGAAAAACCTTGTATTTTCCTTTCTTAAAAAAGAAAAAAAAAACTTTAACATATTCCAGTGACTTTTAGGATAAGGTTCAAATTTATCAGGGCTTGCAAGACCCTTCACGTTTTCGCACAATATATTATTATTTGGAGGGAAAGGAAGGAGCCAGGGATGATTGATGTCCTGCAATGTGCAGGGCAGTTCTATATAACAGGGAATTACATAACAAGAACTCTTGCATGACATTCACATGCCCACAAGGTGTTCAAAACTTCATCTGAACCCAGAGCCTAACTCTGTTTTTCATTATGTACAAAGCTTTTATTTTATTTAATTTTTTGAAATGGTTTTCATATGCACTGATTTTGATGCTGATTTCAACCAAGATACTAAACTAGTCTGACTGCTAGATTCCTCTTTTATTTTCAACCTTCAGCAACCAGAACAGGAACATGAACAACACTGGGTTATCACCTCTCTGTTGCTCTCTCAGCAACTGGTGTGTGTGTGTGTGTGTGTGTGTGTGTGCCCTCAGATGGTTTTAGCCTGGGATAAGATGCAGTTCTGTTTTTGCTCCCCTGTCCCCTTTTATCTTGGTACAGTTAACACCTGCTCCAAATCCCTGCTCAAAACTCTTGTCCCAATATCCTCAAGAGTAAATTTTGGTCAGTAGAAACAGTTCTTTCCTTCTAAGGAACTAAGAAAAATAGGTGAAGACAATTCAACTTCAGGCAATTGTGTCTCCACCCTCATTCTCCAAATTCTTGGGAGAGTGGTACTCAATTTTAGCTGCACAATGGAATTATCTATGGAACTTTAAGAAATACTAATGAATGCCTGGGTCCCACCCTTAACAGCTTTGGATTTTGTTGGTGTAGGGTGTGGCCTGGTGATTAAGTGGTTCTCTATACAGTTTAGTACTAAAGAATTATAATCTAAGGAGTATCTCCCTCTAATACTGATTCTACTAAGGGTGGTGAAAGGTGAAGCATTGACCTGAGAGGTTTTTGGAGTAAGGCATGATTTTTCTGGAATTTGGAACTCTTCATCTTAGGAGTCATCAAACCCCCTCACAGGTACTCCCTGACTCAATGAGCTGACACACTGGGAAATACACACTGCTTGACAGCAAAGCTGATACTTCTAGAACAGTGGTTCCCAAATTTTGTTGAAATCTCATGGAGATGTTAAAAAATACTAACACCTAGCTCCCACTCCTAGACATGTTGATCTAATTGCTATGGAGTGGGACCTGACTTCGGGGATTTTGAAAGTTCCACAGGTGATTCTAATGGGCAGCAAAGCTCGGAAGCTACCCCTAAAGAAAAAGCACTTAGAATAATATAACAGGACACGTGAGGAGCACAGCCATTTCAAAACGAATTTCTGGATTACAGATCTCCACAGAAGCAGATTATGAATTTAAAATTATGGAAGATATTAGAAAAATAAAAACCAAAATACATAAATAAGAGTGTGGGTAGCCAAATTCACACCATATACATATATAAAAGACTAACAGACTCGAAAATCAGATTGATATCAGATTTTTCAACAAACATACATAAGAAGATAATGAAGAGGTATTTTATAAGTACTAAAGGAAAATAGTTTAAAATATAGAATTTTCAAATATGCCAGCATAATAAAAATAAAAATTCTCAGGCATGGAAAGTTTCAAGAGAATTGCCGTGAGATAATGCACAGAGACGACAGTTTTAAGTAAAGTAGGATGAGAGAAAAATCCAAGAGATGCTGCAAAAGATATATGAATTAAAGGTGACTGACAGGCTTGGCAAAGTTTGTTCTTATTGTAGCCATTTATTTAAGACTAAATAAAAAGAGGAAATACATCCACAATAATCCAGAATTAAAAGTCTTGAAAAAAAATTACATGATGTGAATTGTTGTGGAGGAGAATTAAGGAATTTAAGAACTTGCTAATTTCTTGTCTTAATAGGGAAGACTAGATTTGTTTTTTTTTTAAGAGATAAAGTGTTAAAAAGAAACAGTAAACAAAAATAAGTTAAGGTTGGTGAAACATTCAAGTATATGAGTAATAATGATGAATGTAAATAGGTTAGACTCATGAATTTAAACTCCAACTTAAAAACTGAACATATAAAAAATCCATATAGATAGATAGATATAGACATAGATGGAGTTTAAAAGACACATTGACCTTACTTGTGGCCAAGATAGAACAAGAAAAATAAGATTTACTCTTCAATCTGAAAGAACTTAAAATCTGGACACATATAGGAAAGAACAGTTTTCAAGACATTTCCCTCAAATAACAAAGGACAGTGATCTCTCACAGATAGGAAACAAATGAGGTGAACCTTCTGATTGCACCAACCTTGAGAGAATGTCCAGATTATACGGAGGGTAAACTCAGGTGGAGATCAGTGGACTTCCTGATTTGAGGAGGCTGAGCTAAGAATCCAAGGAGAATGTAGTTAAAAGTTCACGTGGCAGCTAGAGTACCAGAAAGGAAATAGCTACATGAAAATAAAATTCTGGACAACTACTGAGAATCACCCTTGTATAGTCGGCAAAGTAGTGATCAGTGCATGCATTTGAGAAAACTACCTCCATAGTAACTGAGGGGAAAAGAACACCCAAAGTGATTAAAGGGAACAGGACCCATCTATCAAGTAGGATGGAGAATAGTCATTGCACCTATCGCCACACTGGAAAACTATACAATTCACAGGGCCCTGGGTAGTAGGGTCTAGTCTTGGCACTGGGAATATTTAACTAGTTTGCATTAAAAAAATAACTCTAGTTTGCATTAAAAAATCTTAAAAGCAGGACTTCAAAGGATCAAACTATTTTATCTCAGAAAAAGCTCAAAATATTTTTAGAATACAAAATATCCAGCACCTAATAAGGTAAAATCTATATTGCCTGATGTTTAATAACATTTTTCTAGACATAAAAAGAATGGGAAAAATACAACCCACATTAAGGGGAAAAATCAGCCAATCAAAATCAATCAATGAGGACTTCCCTGGTGGCGCAGTGGTTAAGAATCTGCCTGCCAATGCAGGGGACATGGGTTCGAGCCCTGGTCCAGGAAGATCCCACATGCTGCGGAGCAACAAAGCACGTGCACCACAACTACTGAGCCTTTGTTCTAGAGCCCGTGAGCCACAACTACTGAAGCCCGCGCGCCTAGAGCCCGTGCTCCACAAGAGAAGCCACTGCAATGAGAAGCCTGTGCACCACAACAAAGAGTAGCCCCCGTTCACTACAACTAGAGAAAGCTTGCACAAAGCAACGAAGACCCAACACAGCCAAAAATAAATAAATAAATAAATATATTTTTTAATTAAAAAGAAAAAGAACTTCTGGTAAACCTGTAACTAGTGTATGAAATAGAGCATGTTTAATATACTTTGTTAAAGGCTTCACAAAGCAATAGGAGAAGATTAAGCAAATTAAACAATTCAAATCAACAATGGGCTAGTTTTAAAACATTTTTAGGTAAAAATTAAAATGTGTCTTAATTTTATGTTGGTTACCAAATGATAATCTGCACACATTTTCAAAGTTAAAATAAATATTGTATTGTTCTTGTGACACTTTTAATTCACTTATATGACTTATAATGTAATTCATTACCAAAAGATTCCTTACTTTTATGGGGATAGTTTACATACAAATATGTATCAAAGTAGAATGTTTTAGGTTTTTAAAAAAAATTCTCCACATTTTCCATTTTCCAATTGAGTAAATCTCATCTCTTATGTTACAAGTCAAACACAAACCTCCAACAGATTTCTCTGGCTTCCTTAATAAAGGCAATAGAGTGATTCAATATTCTGTTTCAGATTTTTTCTCCCAACCTTTTTCTGTCTCTAGCTATGAAGTGATGGGCAGTGATGGTAGGATGGCATTGAACATAAAGTTCTGAAAATCCTATCCCTCTCACAACTGTTTCACAGTTGGTTCCTTCCAGGGATGACCTACAGAAAGACACCACAGCATCCAGAAGGAGTTGAATAAAATAATTCGTGGAAATCCTATCCCTTGAATGCCTTATGGGAGAAGTATCCTTAACGATTTCCTCCTTCTAGAGGCATATGTGCACCTTCTAATCAAATTGTGGTTGACCACATACCGGTCTTCTGCCTCCAGGAAACTGCCAATCAACAACTCAAATTGCCTCCACTTGCCATGAGTGAATACACAATTCCCACTGAGTTCCTGGTTGGGTTCACTCATTCACCTATCTCCCTGCCCCTCTTTCTAGTTTAGGCAATAACAGATAACTGTTTTGAGTTCTATTTTGTTACACATGGTGCTCTTTACTCATAATTTCACTTAATGCTCACAACATCTCTATGTGGTTGGAATTACTATTATATTTTAAAAGGAAGGAAATGAAAAGATATTTAGGGAGGTAATTAACTCAAGATTATGCAGTAAATAAATAGCAAGGCCAATAAATTAAATATGGTTATTTAACACCAGGTTACACAATTCATTCATTCATTTAACAAAATATCTAAGTATTTAATATATGTCAAGCAGAGAGCTAGGTGTTGAGAATGCAATGATCAAAAAGACAAAGAAGGTACCTGCCCTTTGGGAATGTAAATTCTACTGAAGGAAATAGATACAAGTAAGGAAATAGATTAAGCAGTAATAATTTGTAAACATTTTGATGAAGAAAACACATAAGGAACCCAGTAGGGAAGAAAGGTGTTTCTGAGTAGGGACTGGTTAACCTAAACCTTTATTTTATTTTATTTTTTTAATACTTCTCTGACTCCCAGACCTTTTTTTTTTTTGGCTGCATTGGGTCTTCGTTGTTGTGCACGGGCTTTCTCCAGTTGTGGCGAGCAGGGGCTACTCTTCGTTGCGGTGCGCGGGCTTCTCATTGCCGTGGCTTCTCTTGCTGAGGAGCATGGGCTCTAGGCACGGGGGCTTCAGTAGTTGTGGCACAGAGGCTCTACAGTGCAGGCTCAGTAGTTGTGGCACATGGGCTTGGTTGCTCCACAGCATGTGGGATATTTCCGGACCAGGGCTGGAACCCGTGTCCCCTGCATTGGCAGGTGGATTCTTAACCACTGCACCACCAGGGAAGTCCCTAAGCTAAATACTTAGAAAGACAAAGGATTGGACAGGGAGAAAGATAGGGAAAAACACAGCCTCCCAAGCCTGCACACAAGCCAGTATGGAGGATGAATTGCATGTGATTTGGGTAAGACTTGAGAGGTCATATACGTAAGGCATTTTTTTGGCATGTAATTTGGCAATATCCATCCACATTTTAAATCTGTTTAAAATTGCTTGGATGCAGCACTTTCTTTTCTCATAGGCTTATAAAAAATAGTCTTGCATATGTGAACTAAGCTACTCAAAATTGGGTAAATCTTTCCCTTTCCTAAGGGAAAGGA
The DNA here is from genome assembly GCF_008692025.1 of Phocoena sinus. NCBI lineage: Eukaryota > Metazoa > Chordata > Mammalia > Artiodactyla > Phocoenidae > Phocoena > Phocoena sinus. Next base: position 33,801,761 of record NC_045774.1, on the reverse strand, counting down.
GGATATGGAATCCCAGGTTGTTGTGTCTGTTTTTTCTTTTCTTTTGGTATCCTCTAGGCTATAAGTTATAATGCTCCATTTTGGGTTTCTTCCCTACTCTGCAGGCAGTCACTGATAGAAATCTTTCCTGGAATAGTAAGGAAAATAAGGTACAACAAAGCTGACATGCCACATGCTGGGCTGTATTGCAGGTGCAATCATAACTTTTAATAAAAAAAGTTTATTTTGGTAAAATAATATCTTTCCAGCTGTCCTAACAGATACCAGTGAGAAATGCCCTCCGTGGACAGAATGGTGGTGGGAAGCCATCCCAGAACCCTGAGGGCATGCCCTTAGGGCTGAAGCACAGAGCATTCACATAGTGTAGTAGTGAGACTGCCGATCTACCAGTAAAGCCTGCTCTGTAGGACTGCAACAGACTAGATTTTTATTTGTGCTTTCGTTTTCCTGCAAATCACTTTTGAGTTTGTTTCTCAAGTCTGGAAGCAGCAGGCATGTCATTCTGGCAGAACCTTTCTCAGCGAGTTTCTAGTTGTTTTATTGTTTATTTAGAGTGTGGGGTGAATAATAATGAAGAAACTGGTACCATGGGTTAAGTCTGGGCAAGTTTCCTCTTGCAGCTCTGCCAGCATTCCACATTCTAGGCAGAATGGAGAGGTAAGCCAATTATCTAGGTAGTTTAGGCCCAAAGGTAAAAATAAAGAGAGGATGATTAAGTCTTCCTCTACCTCCTGCTTGTGTCACTGAGGCAACAACCACAATGTTCTGCTTTCGTCTGGCTAGGTAAACCTGAACCTCTCATGGCTCAAGGTGACTTGTATTGTGAAAGTAGACTCCATCCAGCTCAGTAGGCTGTGACTTCTCTTTGTGTGGTGTAAAGAATGTATGAGGTTACTGGGGCATATACCCTGAGAAAACCATAATTTTAAAAGATACATGTACCAGAATGTTCATTGAAGCACTATTTACAATAGCCAGGACCTGGAAGCAACCTAAATGTCCATCGACAGATGAATGGATAAAGAAGATGTGGCACATATATACAATGGAATATTACTCAGCCATAAAAAAGAACGAAATTGAGTTATTTGTAATGAGGTGGATGGACCTAGAGTCCGTCATACAGAGTGAAGTAAGTCAGAAAGAGAAAAACAAATACTGGATGCTAACACATGTATATGGAATCTAAAAAAACGGTACTGATGAACCTAGTAGCAGGGCAGGAATAAAGATGCAGACATAGAGAATGGACTTGATACAGGGGGAGAAAGGCAAGCTGGGACGAAGTGAGAGAGTAGCATTGATATATATACACTACCAAACGTAAAATGGATGGCTCATGGGAAGCTGCTGCATAGCACAGGGAGATCAGCTCAATGGTTTGTGATGACCTAGAGGGGTGGGATAGGGAGAGTGGGAGGGAGACTCAAGAGGGAGAGGATATGGGGACATATGTATATATATAGCTGATTCACTTTGTTGTACATCAGAAACTAACACAACATTGTAAAGCAATTATACTCCAATAAAGATATTAAAAAAAAGAATATATGAGGTTAACTAGGGCATGTAGATAGACATGATCTAATTCCTGATTCCAAGCTTATCACTTATTGCCTTATTTCTTTTGCTTTTGTATGCCCTTAAATCTCCAGCATAGTTTGGCATCAATGTATTCACTTCTATATTAAAACTTTTTCAGCTTCAGATCATGTGATCATTGGAATAAACTGTGACATGTATTTACATTAATGTTTATCTCCTTCCTCCTTCCCTTCCTTTCTTTCATCCTTCTACATTTATTTAGTGTATATAATATCCCAGGTACTGAGCTACATATTACAGAAACAAAGTCAAATGATAATCCATACCCCAATAAACCCAGACTATAGTTGTTGGGGAGACAGGCAAGTAAATTAATAATTATAATACACTGTGGATGAATACTTGGATAGAAATATACATTGGAAGCTGCTAGACAATAACACAGGATAACATTATTGTGCCCTGACTAATACACTTACACATACAAAAATACACAAAAGCAAACAAAAAACTAATAGTAAGAATCAAAGCTACCCAGAAAGGAAAATGCATATCAACCCAGATGCTTATTAATATGTCTTAGTTTTTAAAATTTTACAGAAAATAAACCTGATATATACTTACTGGTGGTCTAGGAAAAATAGATTGACTGAATAAAATAATTTAAATAAAGAAGAGGTTAAATTTCTCTTTATCTTTCTTTGAGTTATAATCTCCATTACAATATGGGTAATATTTATTCTTTCTTTGAATTATCTACATTTCATGACACATAGCAGATGCTTAATTAAAATGTTTGGAGGAAAGAAGTAAATACCACAACTTAAAAAAGTAATAATTCTTTTTTTGGGAGGATATACTTGTGAAACATATTACCTACTTCTCTGAATTAGAAAGAACAACACTGAATGTGACATCATTCCTTTGAGAATTCTGAGTCACTATTATGATCAATAATTATTTAATTCAGCTTTAGGTGTACATGCAGATAGAGATATAGGATGTAGGGACAAATGGATGTCAATTTGAGGAGGTACATCACATTTTTTTCTTGAAAAGATGCCTAGATTGCTGAATGCTTGCTTCTAGTTTATTTTCACTGATTTGTTTTCCTTTTCATATATATGGAAGAAAACCAATGTATTGCTTGGCCCCCGGGAGAATGTAATAGGGCTATTCTTTCCCAATGTAAATCATGGAATAAAAGTACACAGTCCTCTCTCAAATAATTTCCTTACCCTCCGGAAAATTCTTCATTCTCAGTTGATTTCTTAGTAGCACACAAATCATCTCCTTTTTCCAACCTGTCACTTTTAGCATAGAAATTTCAATATATTTTTCTATATATTTATGTTAATATTTATTGAAAAAGTATTTATTGAGTACCTGCTATGCATCAGACATTGCTCTAGGAGTTCAAGATACATCAAGGAACAAAACAGAATCGCTAACTTCATGGAGTTTACAATCTAATATTTTTAACTGAAGTGTCTCTGTTTTAAGAATTCATGTTAGTATACCTGGGACAAGAACACCTATTCACTTAAAATTTTATAATATTTTACAGTTGACCATGTTCTTTTGGAGAATACAATTTCATTTGAATTCTGCAGATAAGAAGATAGGTGTTATTACTGCTTTTTTGCAATGTATAGGTGCAAAACTTGGGCTCTTAGACAAAACAACTTCTCAAGGTAACACAGGTGTAAGTAGCTGAGCTGCTTGAACGTAGAACAATTAAATATTCCAAAACTGCCTCAGTACTTTTCAATTTAGAAAATATCTTTATATTCATTATTTAATTTGTTATTCACAACGATCTATGTGGTACTTACTGATCTCTCTCTAATTTTGGTACCTAATGGTGTGGAATTGTTGGGTTATCTGTCCAAGGTCATCTAGCTGGTAATGGTGCAACGAGGAATCCAGACACGTTCATTGAAAAAAATCATCTCTGTATGCTAAACACCAGACAAATATTTTCTTTAATCTATCTATATTCTTGTAGGCAGAGTCCTACAGATTCACCATAAATATGATAGAAAGTTTTGAATGCTTTATGAATTAATATCCCATGAAATTAAATTTTCTTATAGCATTACATATTCTGAATAACACCCAGGTACACCATTTGAATAATGAGGTGACAGTGGCAGGCAGCAAAATCACAAAACTATTACACTATGCATTCTGTTTTTCAGACTATATTCTACAATTTTCTTAGCTGAACCTATCATTCAGACAAGGCTTTTTAAAAAGTACACTGCAGGTGACAAAATAAGGTTAAAACAACCAGAAAAAAACAAAACATCATCCATTAATACATGGTAAGGTATCTTTTTCCTTCTTAAACTCAGCAGTTTGAGATTGTTACTGTTTGGCAAGCAGGAGTAAATTGGACCACAATTTCACCAGCTTTGTAGAAGTGTTCCAGGAGAATGTGTTTATAAATGAGTCCTAAAATGCCACATGATTTTCCTGCAGCTTCATTGTTTGATGACTTACTTTCCATGGACACACTCAGTCCTTAGGTCTCATGTCCCACTGCCAAATGTGAAAGCTGCTGGTTAAGTGGCACATAAAGAATTTCTGCCTTTTTGTTAATAGGAAACACTTTGTATATCTGGTTTCTATGGAACTAATTGTTATCCTTCTTGTATATACCTGAACGTTGCCCTGAATATTATTATGGCTTCCTTTGCCAGTAGATACCCCTTACCCAGTACTGTTCAGAGGACCCTCAAAATGATAACCCCTCCAATACAGCCATACCCTCAAGGCACCTATGGTTAACAGGACTCAGATTGCCCGCCTCCATGAATAGCCTAAATAATCTGGTGAAATATAGCTATTTTATATTTTAAGAGGCTAATGAGGTATTTAGAGTAAGGGAAAGATAGGAAACCATCATATATTAGGCATCTAATATCCATCAGGCACTGTGAGGTGCTTTCTACGTGCTGTCTTATTTAATTTTCACACCAGAAAACTTCCTCTATAAATTACATATTATCCCTATTTTACAGATGAGAAATCTGGTACTCAAGAACGTTAAATAGCTTGTCCAAAGTTAAGTGGCAGAGGTGGGATTTCAACAGATTATCTCACTCCTAAAATAAAGCTCTTTCTGTTTACTATTTTGTTTAGTGGGCCTAATTTACCCTTAGGCCAAATGACAGTGAAAGAATCTCTCTTCTGATAGGCAAACTGGCAAATTAAATTTATTTCTTGACTCTGTGGATATTTCACTTTTCATGGCTCTGTTTTTTGTTTGTTTTCTGTTGGTAAAAATTGAACATATTTAGGCAGAAGTAAATTTGGTTAAGGTGAAATTTTGTAAGTTGAGTGGAAGTAAGACTGCCTAACTGGGTTTGCTCACTTTTTGCCCAAAATTCTATAATAATCAGTAGAGTCTACTCAGTCCAGATATCTATATGTGATAATAGGTCAGAAAGATGCTTTTTACTTGAGACTTTGTGAAGTTGACCAAAATAATTATTAAGAATGACTAACTGTGGGCTTCCCTGGTGGCGCAGTGGTTGAGAGTCCGCCTGCCGATTCACGGGAAACGGGTTTGTGCCCCGGTCCGGGAGGATCCCACAAGCCACAGAGCGGCTGGGCCCGTAAGCCATGGCCACTGAGCCTGCGCGTCCGGAGCCTGTGCTCCGCAACGGGAGAGGCCACAACAGTGAGAGGCCCGCGTACCCCCACCCCCCAAAAAAAAAGAATGACTAACTGCACTCCTGAATGGGGATTACATTCATCTTCTGGATAGGTCACCTAAGTTTAGCTAGGGTGGCCATGGAAATAGCTGGTACCTTTAATTGTTCTAGACACTTTGTTTCCTTTGATCCTTCTGGGGATTTCTCCAGGCTCTACTAGCTGGAACTGAAATTTTTTCCCCCTGGAATCCTTACTAATAAGATGTTGGTCCTTGGATGTATGAATAGCCAAAGTTTGATTTAAGTAGAAGGTTTATCAATAGATTTTTATGGAGACGTTGCATCCTTCCCATATACTTGCTGCTTGATTTACCTATTAGCTCTGGTCTTTTCTTGCCTTTGTCTGTATCTATTCAGGTAGGAGTTTTGTGGGTTTTTTTTTTTTTTTTTTTTTTTAATGCGGTACGCAGGCCTTTCACTGTTGTGGCCTCTCCCGTTGCGGAGCACAGGCTCCGGACGCGTAGGCTCAGCGGCCATGACTTACGGGCCCAGCTGCTCCACGGCATGTGGGATCTTCCCGGACCGGGGCATGAACCCGTGTCCCCTGCATCAGCAGACAGACTCTCAACCACTGCGCCACCAGGGAAGACCTTGTGAGGTTTTTTTGACTTTGTTTTATTCTTTTTTTTTTTCCCCACAGCTACTTCTATTTTTTTTAATTTTTAACTTTTTGGCCACACCATGCCATATGCAGGATCTTAGTTCCCTGACCAGGCATGGAACCTGAGCGCCCCCAGCCCCGGCAGTGGAAGCGCGAAGTCTTAACCCCTGGACCACCAGGAAAGTCCCTGTTTGTTTCATTCTTGGTTAAAGTAACAAGAAACCTAACTTAAAGTGGCTTAAATATTAAAAGTGGTTAATTCACTCTCATAACTGAGAGTCCTAGTGGTAGTCTGAGCTTCATGTTCTGTTCAGTGAAGAATCCAGCCCTATTTTTCAGTAATTCTCTTGGCTCTGGCCTCCCGCAGTTTCAGCTTTGCCCTCAGCCTGTCTTGCCTTATGGTTATAAAATGACTGCCAGCAGCTTCTGGAGTGACCTGTTTCTTAATTCAGGTTTGTAGAAAAGCAAACATTGCTTCCCAAACTGTTGAAGTTCTAAATTTTTCTCTGAGTGAATCAATCATGGATGCCCAGGGGCAATGAGTTTAACCTAAATGATTTATTCTAATCAAGGCTCATCCTTGGAGGAGGCCAATTGCACCACATGTGCATTGTTTCTATACAATGGAGAATGACAAATACTTGTAGGTGGTAATCAAAATGCCCATCATACCGCGTGAACCTAGACATTAAATTTGTCTTTATTCTTTTTGTTGTTTGTTTTTTCCACTAACAGAGGAGCAAAGAAAGTTAGAGAAAGGTTATTGGGATCTTTTTGATGAGAAAGCCACATTTTTTTTTTTGCAGTACGCGGGCCTCTCACTGTTGCGGCCTCTCCCGCTGCGGAGCGCAGGCTCCGGACGCGCAGGCTCAGCGGCCATGGCTCACGGGCCCAGCCGCTCCGCGGCATGTGGGATCTTCCCAGACCGGGGCACGAACATGCGTCCCCTGCATCGGCAGGCGGACTCTCAACCACTGCGCCACCAGGGAAGCCCCAAGTCACATTCTTAATGGTAACCACGATGAAAACAGATTTTCTCATTTGTGTAAGTACTGACACACAGTACTGTCAACTGTTTTCAGCAGTAGTTAGTATGGTTCAACCAAGTGGTTCCCAAAGCATGGCCCAGGGACCAGCAGCATCAGCATCTCCTGGGAATATTTAGAAGTGCAAATACTGAAATAAAAACTTTGGGAGTGGGCAAATCTGAGTTTTAGCAAACACTGCAGTTGATTCTGATCACGTTAGAGTTTGAGAACCAGTGCTCTGGTCTAACAATTCCTTCAACTGTCACTATTCTGTGGTTTCCATGTGTACTTCATAGGATCATTTACTTTCATTTAATTGCTATTTGAGACTCAGCTGTACCAGACAATTGAGACCCAGATAAATTGTTTTCTTGTTATGTTCTGGTACATACCAATAAAATTTGAATTCAACCAACCCTGTACAGTCAGTTATGCTGTAATGATTATTTTTTTAAAATGTGGATTTGTTCCAATGCAATTGATATTTTAAGAAAGAAGTTTCACATCAGACAAATTTTGCTTATGCACTGTTTCATCTGCTATAAAAAAAAACAGGTAAACACAAGAAACTGTACACTGCTGAGCTGAGCCTCCTAGGAATGTACAAAACGTACACACATTCACACGTTACAAGGATAATTAGTGGTTCACACTCATCCATATCTGATGCTTCACTTCCTGGTGACTCAGAAAACCTTCCTTCCACACTTCACAATGACTCACAAACTGCGACCCTTTCACAAACAAACTTCAGGTCCTTTTCAAAGTAAAGTGCCATATTTATTGTAGTATTTCTTATCCATTTAACAAGTGTAAAACTGTGCTACCATTTTCATTAGGTTTTTTACTTTTTTTTTTTTTAATGTTCCACTGACAAATTTTTGGAGTATTGTGCCCTAGCCCCTATGGTTTTAATTGCATTCTTTTGCATAGTGTGGAGATTTTAAAAAATTAATTAAGTAATTTTTGGCTGCATTGGGTCTTCATTGCTACACACGGGTTTTCTCTCTAGTTGCCCGGAGCGGGGTCTACTCTTCGTTGTGGTGTGCGGGCTTCTCATTGCGGTGGCTTCTCTTGTGGAGCATGGGCTCTAGATGTGCAGGCTTCGGCAGTTGTGGCTCACGGGCTCTAGAGCGCAGGCTCGGTAGTTGTGGCGCACGGGGCGTGTGAGATTTTCCCGGACCAGGGATCAGACCCGTGTCCCCTGCATTGGCAGGCAGATTCTTAACCACTGCGCCACCAGGGAAGCCCAGTGTGGAGATTTTTAGAAACACCTATGTTCCATTAAAGCAGAACTGAGTGTGATTTGATCAGAACTTAGCAACTTAAAACTATTATAATCCTTATTTCAGGGCAAACTTTTTGTTTTACACTTATAATTATTTTGTTTCCTCGTTAGCAAGCATAGAAAACTGAATTTAAAGTTTTTACCACCAGGGAGTGATAGCCTTTAAAATATTTACCAGTTTACATATTAATGTATTTTGTTTGACTCCAAAATTGCAGGTTGTAGGTACTAAAATATATTAGTCCATACCAGAAAAGATTCCAAGAAAAAAAATGCATTTCTCCTTAATTTCCTCTCTTTTTGCTAACCAATCATCTTAATACACATATACCTGAAAATGCCCAAATTTTCCATCTCTTCTTGAAATAAAGATATATTGATAAGAGCCAAAAGGTTTTTAAAGAATATTAGGAGTCTGACATCATTGTAGGAAGATTTAATAGGAATAGCTGTTTGTTATTAGTATCATTATTGCTGTTATTACTATTTCCTTGAATATATATTTCTTTGTCCTATTTACCCTTTTCCAAAATATTTTTATTCTTGTGGTTTTAATTAATGTTTTAAGGAATGCAAAAAATGCTTGATAATTATAGTCATCCCTTGTATGAAGGACGGAGGTCTTTAGTAAATAGCTGTGTACATGCTGTGTGAGGTGAGAACACCTGGCTTAAATGATGTACAGAAATGACTCTTGGAACTTATTTATTTTTCACTATATTCCTCACCTCACCCCTATTGCTTTATCCAGTGATAAAGTGCTCAGAAAGTATGATTTCTGGAGTACTGAAAGCTCAGTGAGGAAATAATAGCATCTGATGACCCTTTAAAGCATTTAGCAGTCAAAGGTGAGTTGTCTAAAATGCATTTACCCTGAACAAAAATACAGTGAAACTGCTAAGTTTTATCTTTGTAATTACTCATTGCTTATTATTTTGTTGTCTGCCTACCCTGTATGTTTTCCACATCAGTGTTATCTGTCATAGATTATGATCTGTCTTGACCTAGACTCTGTTTCCTAAATTGCTCTGTGCAATTAAATGCTTTGTGATTATGATAAAAAGCACCATTATAATTGTTAGACTAGAGGTGTACATACAAAGCTGTATCCCACGGAGAGCAGCTTCTGTCACTGAGCAACGGCTGGCTGGGTACAATCCGTGTAAGGGTGGGACAGACGATAAGTCAATTTAAAACCATCACTTATGCATATCTCTCAATATGGTACACCAGGCCAATGTGTGTGTATGTGTGTGTAATTCAGTTCTTAATTTATAACAAAAGGAAAAGCAATTAAATTGAGTTATAAAAAAGATCGATTCATAAATTTGTTAATTGGGGAACTTTGAATGGCTTTGCTGATCCCTTATGGTTTGATCTCTTAAATCTGCAGTCTATTTCTCTCACGAGTGACTCAGTAAGTGGTGAGGCATTTACATGTATAAATATAAAATATCAGATTTTATACTTTGTACAATGAAAAAGTCCCAGGCCATACTCTCAAATAACTTCCAGTAACATTTGCTTAATGTCTGTTACATCATTAGACACAAGGTCCTACAGAACAAACAAAATACTCTTCTTCAAAATTAAACTAAAGGATTTGCAAAGATGTTCACATTAAAAAAAAGAATACAGTTAGTTCAATGGGCCAGTCAGTTTCTATAAAACCCCTTGAAAAAATATGAAACAGTTATTAACTTGTCTATTTTAAAAATATCTTTTTTCTTGACTGAGTTTGCAGTCTTCTACTTGTCACCAAATAATAAATGGGCTTAAAGTAGGAAAGGGGAAAAACCAAAATCAGATGTCAAACATACATGTGCACTTTTGGCATTGTATAACGAAGTACCCCTAAATCTTTGATGAATGAATGTCTTGAATACCAAATGGATTTTCAGGGGAAATATAAACTGACAAACATTTCTAAAGTTCTAAAGTCAATTTCCAAATTCTAAGTTATTCTTTCCTAATGTACAAAACCCTTAAGTCTTCAACAGAAAATACTTTTTTTAATTCCCTCCCCCCCAAAAACCCTGAAAGTTTGAAAATAAAAGCTTATATTTTAGGGAATTGGTGAGAAAATAATCCATTTTTATTTTTTAATTTCTTAACATTATTGCTTGACATAAAGTATAAATAAGATCAACCCAGTTAGAAATTCAGGGACCCACAGCTGAGTAGGTTTGAGGATTATCTATGAAGTGTTAGTGAATAATTAGGATTTAAGCATTTATTTGAATAAGTTTGGCTTTGTCCACAGGACCACATGATTCTGTTTTGTTTTTAATAGATCTTATTGGAGTATAATTGCTTCACAATACTGTGTTAGCTTCTGTTGCACAACAAAGCGAATCAGCCATATGCATACACATGTCCCCATATCCCCTCCCTCTTAAGCCTCCCTCCTATTCTCTCTATCCCACCCCTCTAGGTCATGCAAAGCACCAAGCCGATCTCCCCGTGCTATGCTGCTGCTTCCCACCAGCCAAATATTTTACATTCGGTAGTGTATATATGTCAATGCTACTCTCACTTCGCCCCAGCTTTGCCCTCCCACTCCATGTCCTCAAGTCTATTTTCTATGTCTACCTCTTTATTCCTGCCCTGCAGCTAGGTTCAACAGTACCATTTATTTTTAGATTCTATATATATATATGTGTTAGCATATGGTATTTGTTTTTCTCTTTCTGACTTACTTTACTCTGTATGACAGACTCTAGGTCCAACCACCTCACTACAAGTAACTCTATTTTGTTTCTTTCTATGGCTGAGTAATATTCTACTGTATATATGTGCCACATCTTCTTTATCCATCCATCTGTTGATGGACAGTTAGGTTGGCTCCATGTCCTGGCTATTGTAAATAGTGCTGCAATGAACATTGTGGTATATGTCTCTTTCTGAATTATGGTTTTCTCTGCGTCTATGCCCAGTAGTGGGATTGCTGGGTCATATGGTAGTTCTATCTTTAGGTTTTTAAGGAAGCTCCATACTGTTTTCCAGTGTTTGTATCAATTTACATTCCCACCAACAGTGCAGGAGGGTTCCATTTTCACCACACCCTTTCCAGCATTTATTGTTTCTAGATTTTTTGATAATGCCATTCTGACCAGTGTGAGGTGATACCTCACTGTAGTTTTGATTTACATTTCTCTAATTAGTGATGTTGAGCATCTTTTCATTTGCCCCTTGGCCATTTATGTCTTCCTTGGTGAAATGTCTATTTAGGTATTCCACCCATTTTTTAACTGGATTGTTTGTGTTTTTGATATTGAGCTCCATGAGCTGTTTGTATATTTTGGAGATTAATTATTTGTCTGTTGTTTCACTTGCAAATATTTTCTCCCATTCTGAGGATTGTCTTTTTGTCTTGTTTATAGTTTCCTTTGCTGTGCAAAATCTTTTAAGTTTAATTAAGTCCTATTTGTTTATTTTTGTTTTTATTTCCATTACTCTAGGAGGTGAGCCAAAAAAGATCTTGCTGTGGTTTATGCCAAAGAGCATTTTTCCTATATTTTCCTCTAAGAGATTTATAGTGTCTGGTCTTACATTTAAGTCTTTAATCCATTTGGAGTTTATTTTTGTGTATGGTGTTAGGTAGTGTTCTAATTCCATTCTTTTACATGTAGCTGCCCAGTTTTCCTAGCACCACTTGTTGAACAGGCTGTCTTTTCTCCATTGTATGTTCTTGCCCACTTTGTTGTAAATTACGTGCCCATATGTGCATGTGTTTATCTCTGGGCATTCCATCTTGTACCACTGATCTATATTTCTGTTTTTGTACCAGTACCATACTTGTCTTGATTACTGTAGCTTTGTCGTATAGTTTGAAGTTGGGAACCCTGATTCCTCCAACTCCATTTTTCTTTCTCAGATTGCTTTGGCTTCAGGGTCTTTTGTGTTTCCATATGAATTGTAAAATTTTTTGTTCTAATTCTGTGAAGAATACCATTGGTAGTTTGATAGGGATTGCATTGAATCTGTAGATTGCTTTGGGTAGTATAGTCATTTTCACAATGTTGATTCTCCCAATCCAAGAACATGGTATATTTCTCCATCTCTTTATGTCATCTTTGATTTCTTTCAGGATTTTATAGTTTTCTGAGTACAAGTCTTTCTCCTCCTTAGGCAAGTTTATTCCTTTTCTTGCAATGGTAAATGGGAGTGTTTCCTTAACTTCTCTTTCTGATTTTTCATTGTTGGTGTATAGGAATGCCAGAGATTTCTGTGCATTAATTTTGTATCCTGCAACCTTACCAAATTCATTGATTAGCTCTAGTAGTGTTCTGGTGGCATCTTTAGGATTTTCTATGTATAATATCATGTTGTCGGCAAACAGTGACAGTTTTACTTCTTCTTTTCCAATTTGTATTCCTTTTATTTCTTTTTCTTCTGATTGCTGTGGCTAGGACTTCCAAAACTATGTTGAATAAGAGTGATGAGAGTGGACATCCTTGTCTTGTTCCTGATCTTAGTGGAAATGCTTTCAGTTTTTCATCATTGAGTATGATGCTTGCTGTGGGTGTGTCATATATGGCCTTTATTATGTTGAGGTAAGTTCCCTCTATGCCCATTTTCTGGAGAGTTTTTATCATAAATGGGTGTTGAATTCTGTCAAAAGCTTTTTCTGCATCTATTGAGATGATCATATGGTTTTTATTCCTTAGTTTGTTAATGTGGTGTATCACATTGATTGATTTGCGCATATTGAAGAATCTTTGCCTCCCTAGGATAAATCCCAGTTGATCATGGTGTATGATCCTTTTAATGTGCTGTTGGATTCTGTTTGCTAATATTTTGTTGAGGATTTTTGCATCTATATTCATCAGTGATATTGGTCTATAATCTTCTTTTTTTGTGATATCTTTTTCTGGTTTTGATATCAGGGTGATGGTGGCTTCGTAGAATGAATTTGGGAGTGTTTCTCCCTCTGCAGTTTTTTGGAAGAGTTTGAGAAGAATTAGTGTTAGGTCTTCTCTAAATGTTTGATAGAATTCTCCTATGAAGCCATCTGGTCCTGGACTTTTGTTTGTTGGAAGATTTTTAATTTCAATTTCGTTACTTGTGATAGGTCTGTTTATATGTTCTAATTCTTCCTTGTTCAGTCTTAGAAAATTGTACCTTTCCAAGAATTTGTCCATTTCTTCATGGTTGTCCATTTTATTGGCATATAGTTGTTTGTTGTAGTCTTTTATAATCCTCTGCATTTCTGCAGTGTCAGTTGCGATTCCTCCTTTTTCATTTCTAATTTTATTGATTTGTGTCCTCTCCCTTTTTTTCTTGATGAGTCTGGCTAAGGGTTTATCAATTTGGTTTATCTTCTCAAAGAACGAGCTTTTAGTTTTATTGATCTTTGCTATTGTTTTCTTCATTTCTATTTCATTTATTTCTGCTCTGATTTTTATGATTTCTTTTCTTCTACTGACTTTGGGTTTTCTTTGTTCTTCTTTCTCTAGTCATTTTAAGTGTAGGGTTAGATTTCTTATTTGAGATTTTTCTTGTTTCTTGAGGTGAGATTGTATTGCTATAAACTTTCCTGTTAGAACTGCTTTTGCTGCGTCCCATAGGCTTTGATTCATGTTTTCATTGTCATTTGTTTCATGTATTTTTTTATTTCTTCTTTTACTTATTCAGTGATCTCTTGGTTATCTAGTAGGTTATTTACTGTTTAGCCTCCATGTATTTGTGTCTTTTACAGTTTTTTTCCTGTAATTGATTTCCAATCTCATAGTGTTGTGGTCAGAAAAGATGCTTGATATGATTTCAATTTTCTTCAATTTACCGAGGCTTGATTTGTGACCTAAGATGTGATCTATCCTGGAGAATGTTCCATGTGCACTTGAAAAGAAAGTGTATTCTGCCACTTTTGGGTTGAATGTTCTATAAATATCAATTAGATCTATCCGGTCTATTGTGTCATTTAAAGCTTGTGTTTCCTTATTTATTTTCTGTTAGAATGATCTGTCCATTGGTGTAAGTGGGGTGTTAAAAGTCCCCTACTATTATTGTGTTACTGTTGATTTCTCCTTTCATGGCTGTTAGCATTTGCCTTATGTATTGAGGTGCTCCTATGTTGGGTGCATAAACATTTATAATTGTTATATCTTCTTCTTGGATTGATCCTTTGATTTTTATGTAGTGTCCCTCCTTATATCTAGTAACAGTCTTTATTTTAAACTCTATTTTATCTGATATGAGTATTGCTACTCCAGCTTTCTTTTGATTTCCAATTTGTATGGAATATCTTTGTCCATCCCCTCACTTTCAGTCTGTATGTGTCCCTAGGTCTGAAGTGGGTCTCTTGTAGACAGCATATATATGGGTCTTGTTTTTGTATCCATTCAGCCAGGCTGTGTCTTTTGGTTGGGGCATTTAATCCATTTACATTCAAGGTTGTTATCAATATGTATGTTCCTATCACTATATTCTTAATTGTTTTGGTTTGTTTTTGTGGGTGTTTTTCTCTCTTGTGTTTCCTGCTTAGAGAAGTTTCTTTAGCATTTGCTGTAGAGCTGGTTTGGTGGTGCTGAATTCTCTTAGTTTTTGCTTGTCTGAAAAGCTTTTGACTTCTCCATCAAATATGAATGAGATCCTTGCTGGGTAACCTTTGTTGTAGGTTTTTCTCTTTCATCACTTTAAGTATATCCTGCCACTCTCTTCTGGCCTGCAGAGTTTCCACTGAAAAATCAGCTAATAACCTTATGGGGATTCCTTTGTATGGTATTTTTTGTTTTTCCCTTGTTGCTTTTAATATTTTTTCTTAGAATTTAGTTTTTTTTAGTTTGATTAATATGTGTCTTGGTGTGTTTTTCTTAGGACTTATCCTGTATGGGACTCTCTGTTTTTCCTGGACTTGGGTGACTATTTCCTTTCCCATGTTAGGGAAGTTTTCAACTATAATCTCTTCAAATATTTTCTCAGACCCTTTCTTTTTCTCTTCTTCTTCTGGGACCCCTATAATTCAAATGTTTGTGTGTTTAGTGTTGTCCCAGAGGTCTCTGAGATTGTCTTCAATTCTTTTCATTCTTTGTTCTTTACTCTGCTCCTTGGCAGTTATTTCCACCATTTTGTCTTCCGGCTCACTTATTCGTTCTTCTGCCTCAGTTATTCTGTTATTTTATTTATTTATTTATTTTGCGGTACATGGGCCTCTCATTTTTGTGGCCTCTCCCGTTGCGGAGCACAGGCTCCAGATGAGCAGGCTCAGCGGCCATGGCTCACGGGCCTAGCTGCTCCGTGGCATGTGGGATCTTCCCGGACCGGGGCACGAACCCGTGTCCCCTGCATCGGCAGACGGACTCTCAACCACTGTGCCACCAGGGAAGCCCTGTTTTTTTAAATTTAATTAATTTACTTATTTTAGTTTTGGCTGTGTTGGGTCTTCGTTTCTGTGCAAGGGCTTTCTCTAATTGCAGCGAGCGGGGGCCACTCTTCATCGCAGTGTGCGGGCCTCTCACTGTCATGGCCTCTCTTGTTGCGGATCACAGGCTCCAGATGCGCAGGCTCAGTAGTTGTGGCTCACGGGCCCAGTTGCTCTGCGGCACGTGGGATCTTCCCAGACCAGGGCTTGAACCTGTGTCCCCTGCATTGGAAGGCAGTTTCTCAACCACTGTGCCATCAGGGAAGCCCCGTTATTCTGTTATTGGTTCCTTCTAGTGTATTTTTTCATTTCAGTTATTGTGTTTTTTATCTCTGTTTCTTTGTTCTTTAGTTCTTCTAGATCTTTGATAAACATTTATTGTAGTTTCTCAATCCATGCCTCCATTCTATTTCCGAGATTCTGGATTATATTCACTATCATTACTCTGAATTCTTTTTCAGGTAGATTGCTTATTTCCTCTTCATTTGGTCTTGTATGTTTTTACCTTGCTCCTTCATCAGTGACATATCTTTTTGCCATCTCAATTTTTTTTTTATTTTTGATGTATGGGATTGTGTTCCTGTCTTACTGGTTGTTTGGCCTTAGGCTTGCAACACTGGAGTTTGTAGGCTCTTGGGTAGAGCTGGGTCTTGGTGCTGAGATGAGGAACTCCGTGAGACCTCACTCTGATGAATATTCCCTGGGGTCTGAGGTTCTCTATTAGTCCAGTGGTTCGGACTCGGAGCTCCCACCGCAGGAACTTCCATCCGACCCCACGCTCATGAAACAAGATCCTGCAAGCCACAGGTTCACTTTGGGGTTCCTCCCATCTCCTTGGGCATTAGAGTCCCCCACCAGTGGCTGGCAGGCACCCTAGTTGTGGGGGGGTGCTAATGCTGCATCTTTCCACACCGCCATCTTGACTCTGCCTATGGACCACATAGGAAATAATCCATCAAAAGCAGCTTTAAAAAATATAAACTGCTGGAGAAAAAAAAAAAAAGACAATGAAAACATTCTGACATCTCGTCATGATTTAGTGCTGATGAATGTATCTCACACTTGAAGTCTTTGTTTCCTAGTTCTGCCTTGTTCACTAACTCAACATTTGACTTTGGGAAGATCACTTAATCTCTTAGGGCCTTGTATCTCTTATGTCAAAGGAAGTGGTTTGCGTGTAAATCTTTGTTTTTTTTTTGTAAAATCTTTAAAGTCCTCCTATTTCTAAAATATTATTAAATTATTCAGATACCATGGTATGATTTTGAAAAATTATTTAAATATTTACAGAAAAATATTTTGAAGGCACACTGAGGTAGTATGTAGAGAGTCTAAAAAAATCACTGAAGTGTAATATTGCTCCAATAACTGACCACTACTGGAGAGGGGTGCAAGTTCTCTCTTAGAATTTATTTGCCTCAAATACTGATGGAGATAAAAGTATATGAATGTCTATTGTAAAAGTACAGACAATTAGATATAATTTAGCATAATAGATCTATAGATAACATGGACCATTACCTACATATTATTCGTTAAATTTAATGCCATCTAGCGCTCAAGTAATTGTATTGCGCTCCTCATTTGTGTGTTTGTTTATCTTGAGCAAAGTTTATTTCAAAGATCAGGGAGTTTGGGGTTAGCAAATGCAAACTATTATATATAGAATGGATAAGCAACAAGGTCCTACTGTACAGCACAGGGAGCTATATTCAATATTCAGTAATAAACCATAATGGAAAAGAATACAAAAAAGAAGAATGTATATATATGTTTAACTAAATCACTTTACTATACAGCAGAAATTAACACAACATTCAAAATCAACTATATTTCAATTTTAAAAAAGAAAACAAACAGAATGGATGACAGTAACAAAAAAATAAAATAAAATAAAAAGAAAGGCAAAGATCAGTGCCCCTGAGTTAGTCAGGGAAAGGTCAAAGATCATAACTCAGTCCTATGCATGTTAACTAAAAGTGTCAGAACTAGTGGTATTTCTCATTAAAGCCTTTCAATTGCAAGAGAGACAGAGAGAGAGAAACCACAGGGCAGGCATTTTTCTACAGTAGTTTGCTTTAGTGAATGTTGGACTAGTAAACCATTAACTGAATATAAAAACATTGAAAATACATATTTTCATGTTTGTTTTGTGTTGCCTGCCACCCTGACAACTAAGGGGAAAATAATGTATTTGTAGGAGTAGGTAATCCTTGTGTCTCTGAGTTCCTTATGTCTGAAATAATTGGCAGTGTGAATCTGAAATGCAGACACAGAAAGTCACCCTTGGTTTGATGCCATGTTTTTCTTTTTGCTTTTCATGTTTTTATTTTGGTGTATTTTTTTCTGATATCAAATATTACCTTGGTGCTAAAAATCAAGAGGGGAAAATGCAGGCAGAAAAATGAAAAAAAATCATCTCATTACTTCTCTCCCATGTATGATGGGGCTCATGTGATTGGTGCATTAGACTTTGTAGTGTCATTTCACTCCTTTCTTTGTAGACATCAATGGTAGGAAATAAAAAGGGAAGTTCTAAAGTGGGAGGAAAAGCACCCATTATTTATGTATGCACATAGTTTGTGAGGGTTTCTAACTACTGATCTTTAGGTAAATGTCTAGGCTGAAGTAGATTTAAATGTGTAGGTGGCTGGGCTGTATTTTTACATTTATTGTAATTAATATAAAGCAGGAAGGAGAAGACAAATTGTCACTCATTATTTCCCCCAATTGCCTCTGCACAAGTAGGAAAGACAGGGGATTGCTTTCTATCTGCTTGGAATAGACATTTAAACCACAGTGAATTCAAAAACCCTTGGACATTTTTCTTGAAGTTTCCTTCAGTGAAAATTGATAAGAATCAAAAATTTATATTAAAAAAAAAAAATGGCAGGGCCATTGCTCCTAGCAGAGCTATCTGAATGATTTGCTAGGTCAAGCAATCTGTCAACTATTTTCCTCTAGATCAGAGGATTAGTATATCAGGCCAGAGTCTTATCCTGTATAACATTGAACAAACTTATTTTTAGAATCTGACAGAGGGTATGATTTGACACTCCTAAAGGAGACATCTAAGACTTTACTTCTAAAAAACTGAGTGGATATTATAGTAAAATATAATTCCTATGGTAAAGTACAGCTGTAAAGACTAAAATGCAGTTTGAATACATTCAGACTGAGTCTTCAATGCTTTCTCCATTAAATAAAGAGATTGCAAATTAAAAGTACTCAAAAATTGCAGTTGACATTCAGAAACTCATTAGCTTCATTCTTTTCCAAAATCACCATAGCAATTAGTCTAAACTTTAATTGGCCAAAATTGTTCATCACTGAAACACTGATTTTTAAGAGACATATTTTTTTCTGCCTTGGACTTAAATTTTTTAGAATTTTAAATCCATTCCTCTACCAGTTCCTGAAATGGTTGAGCACATTTGCATTTGCATTTTGTCTTTCCATGGAAGACATTCTTTTTCTTGAACTCTCTTATGCTGGCTTCTTATGCTTGGTCAGATGCTGTGAGCATCCTATGCCAATCAGCTATAGATTGCATGCAAATATATATTTCTCAAGGGAAAAATGGAAAACTTTGTACACAGGGATCCAATTTATATTTAGAAATCTCAGATAGGATCTTTTGTCATTCTTAACTATTTCTATGTGATATAATCTTTACATTTTCGTCTCACTTTAACTTCTTCAGTTTAAGACACTGCTTCCTTGTTAAAATATTTACCACCTTAAAATTACCCACTACAGGGCTTCCCTGGTGGCGCAGTGGTTGAGAGTCCGCCTGCCGATGCAGGGGACATGGGTTCGTGCCCCGGTCCAGGAAGATCCCACATGCCGTGGAGCGGCTGGGCCCGTGAGCCATGGCCGCTGAGCCTGCGCGTCCGGGGCCTGTGCTCCGCAACGGGAGAGGCCACAGCAGTGAGAGGCCCGCATACCGCAAAAAAAAAAAAAAAAAAAAAAATTACCCACTACAACTTAATACATTCAAACTTATATTCCTTCCTTCATATATTCAGTCAATTAGTTATTTGTTCATTCAGTAACTTCTAGTGCTGACACTGTGCTAGAAACAAAGAGGAAAGAGATGTGTTCTATGATCTAAAAATGCTTGTAAAGGCCAGGTAAACAAACAAGTGCAGTTAAATGTTAGGAGAACAAAGGCAGAAGAAGATACAGGGCACTCTGGGGGCCCAAAGGAAGATATGGTTTTTACCATCTGAGAGAGGGGAGATGAAACAGAAGCTTTGTGGGTACAGATGATGCATGACCTGAGTGTTCAAAAGAGCTTTTCCAGATGGTCAATGGATGAAGGTACTCTTCTTCCAAAGGAGAACCAGAGGAAAAACACAGGCTGGGAAATGGCAGGGTGGATTCAGGAAACAACAAGGAGCTCAGCCTGGCTAAAGCAGAATGAGAGACAAGGCACAAGACTGAGTCAAGGCCCATTTAATGGATAATATCAAGACAGAGAGTGGATTTCAAACAGCAAAATATGGGTCAGGGGAAGAGTCAGCAAAGTTAAGCAAGAAAAATAATATGATACATTTTTTTTTCTTTTAGAGAGAACACACCAGATACTGGAAGAAATGGAGATGAAACATTTCAGAGTCTAGCTTTTGCTTCTGGTTAACAAAGTCTCTACTACAGTGGAACAAAAACAGAAGTATGCATGAGAGGGAGAGAAGTTGCTTTCCTTCATGAATGACAAGAAGGGTGGAATATAGAATTCTGAGAATATGGGGACCCAAGCACATTCTTAACTCCATCTCTTTCACCTATGCTTGGTAAATATGTGGCTAAACATATAATTATACTGAATTAGTTTCTGTAAAACTCATATGATAAAAACCAAAACTATAAACCTATGATTGAGAAAACAAACTATATGACTGAAACTATAAACTCTATATTTGTAGAAATAATATGTATGGTAACGATAACAAAAAGGACAGGAGTGGATAAAAGGAGCTCTTTGCAAGGTTCTTACATTTTATTTGAAATGTTATAAAATTAACTCTAAGTAGACCATGGTAGGTTAAGAATGCATGTTGAAATCCCCTAAACATCCACTAAAAATAAAAAGCCAGTAAAGGAATTCAGAGAAAAAATAATCAAGTTAATCTAAAAGAAAGTAAGCAAGAAAGAAGACAGGAACAAATAAACAGATGAGAGAAATAGAAAATGAATAAAGTTATAGTTTGGTCTTGAGTTTTTGGTGGTGGTTGTTTTTTGTTTTTTTTTTTTTTTTGTGGTACACGGGCCTCTCACTGTTGCGGCCTCTCCCGTTGCAGAGCACAGGCTCCGGACGCGCAGGCTCAGCGGCCATGGCTCACAGGCCCAGCCGCTCCGCGGTATGTGGGATCTTCCCGGTCCGGGGCACGAACCCATGTCCCCTGCATTGGCAGGCGGACTCCCAACCACTGCGCCACCAGGGAAGCCCAGTGGTGGTTGTTTTTTAATCCAGGTGAAGAATCTCTTGTCTTTTAATAGGAAGAAGTAATTTATTTATATCTAACATAATTTGTGAGATGAGATGGTAAATTCTGCTTTATCCATGAGGAAGAAATTGGTATAGAATATGCCTTTTCTCCGTAAACAATTAGAAAACTGGACCAAATATATGAAACAATTATTTTCAGACATTGGCCAAAAGGTAGCAGAGCACTGTAATTCCTTCACAAATGAGTTAAGCCCTACCTGCCAGAAGCAAAAAAGGCACATGAGAATGGCTTCTTTTCAAAAACATGCAAGTCAGAAAGTAATGAAACAGTATTTTTAAATGCTAAAAGAATTTTATGCTGAATGAATATCCAACAAAATATTTTCAAAAAAAGCACGCAAATAAGGACTTTAAATTATTTACTTATTTAGATAATTATTTATTTAAAAAAAATTTGAGGTATAATTGGCATATAACATTCGTTTCAGGTGTACCATATGATAATTTGATATTTGCACATATTGCAAAATGATCGGCACAATAAGTCTAGTTAACATCTGTCACCAAACATAGTTATAAATTTTTTGTTGTTGTGATGAGAACTTCTAAGATTTACTCTCTTAGTTACTTTCAAATATGCAGTACAGTATTATTAACTATAGTCACCATGCTGTACATTACATCCTCAGGACTTATTTATTTTATAACTGTTAAGTTTGTATCTTTTGATCCTCTTCAGGCATTCCACCCCTTTCCACCTCCCCACCTCCAGTTTCTGGCATCCACCAATCTGTTCTCCATATTTACGAGCTCTGTTTCTTCTTTTTTTTTTTTTTATTCCACATATAAGTGAGACCATATGGTATTTGTCTTTCTCTGACTGACTTATTTCACTTAGCATAATGCCCTCAAGGTCCATACATGTTGTTGCAAATGGTAAGATTTCATTTTTTTTATGGCTGAATAATATTTCATGGGATGTATATACGATGTTTTCTTTATCCACTCATCCATCGATGGACAATTGTTTGTTTCCATGTCTTGGCTATCGTAAAAAATGCTGCAGTGAACACAGAGGTGCACGTATTTTTTCATGTTTGTGTTTTTGTTTTCTTCAGATAAATTACCCAGGAGTGGAATTGCTGGATGATATGGTCGTTCTATTTTTAAATTTCTGAAGAACATCCATATTGTTCTCCATAGTGGCTGCTTCATTATATTTCTACCAATAGTGCACAAGGCTTTCCTTTTCTCCACAGCCTTGGCAACACTTGTTATTTCTTGCCTTTTTGATGATAGCAATTCTAACAGGTGTGAGAGGATAGCTCACTAGGGTTTTGATTTGCATTTCCCTGATGTAGTGATGTTGAGCATTTTTTTTTTCATGTACCTGTTGGCTACCTGTTTGTGTTCTTTGGAAAAAAATGTATGTTCAGATAGTCTGCCCATTTTTTTAAAAAAATTAATTAATTAATTAATTTATATTTGGCTGTGTTGGGTCTTAGTTTCTGTGCGAGGGCTTTCTCTAGTTGTCGCAAGCGGGGGCCACTCCTCATTGCGGTGCGCGGACCTCTCACTATCGCGGCCTCTCTTGTTGTGGAGCACAGGCTCCAGACGCGCAGGCTCAGTAGTTGTGGCTCACGGGCCCAGTTGCTCCGTGCCATGTGGGATCCTCCCAGACCAGGACTCGAACCCGTGTCCCCTGCATTGGCAGGCAGACTCTCAACCACTGTGCCACCAGGGAAGCCCCAGTCTGCCCATTTTTAATCTGATTGTTTTGCATTTCGCTATTGATTTGAATGAGTTCTTTATATATTTCAGATATTACCTTCTTATTAGATATATGATTTGCAATTATTTTATCCCATTCAGTAGGCTGCCTTTTCATTTTGTTGCAGAGGCTTTTTAGTTAGATGTAGTCCCACTTGTTCATTTTTGCTTTTGTTGCAAGTCTTGTTTAGAGAAACAAAAGCTGGAAGAATTGCTAGCATATTTTAACCACAAGAAATATTAAACAAAGTTCTTAGGTTGAAGGTAAATGATCCCAGATGGAAACATATATGTGTACAAAGGACTCAAAAGTGCCAGAAATGGTAAATTAGCAGTAAATATAAAATATTTTCATTTTTCTTGTAATAAAATATACATAACATAAAATTTACCATTTTGACAAATTTATGTGTACATCTAGATCAGTGGTATTAAGTACATTCACATTATTGTATAACCATCACCACCATCCATCTCCAGAACCTTTTAAGCTTCCACAAAATTCTTTTTTTTGGTTTTGTTTATTTTTCACTTGTTTAAATGATATCATACTATTTAAAGCAAAAATAATGACAATGTATTTTGGGATTGATGAAGCAAAGTATATGATAACAAGAGTGCCAAGTGGAGGAGATGTAAGTTTACAGTTGTAATGTCCTCACATTATACATCAAGAGGTATAATATTATTTTTATGTTGAATAAATCATTTAAATAATTTAATAATTTTTAAAAGCAAATTGTGAAAAGTTAAGATGCATACTGTAAACCATAGAGAAACCACTAAAAATATAAAGCAAATAGATATAGCTAATAAGCTAACAGTGGAGAGAAAACTGAATACTACAAAATAATTATATGATCCAAAAGACACAAAAGCGGAAAAAAAAATGAACAAAGAAGAAATGGGACAAATGGAAAGCAATAGTAAGATTGGAGTCTTAAATGCAACCCTATGAATAGTTACATCAATTCAAATGACTTAAGTACACCAATTAAGAGGCAAGACTGTCGGAACAGATAAAATAATGGAGTACCCAATTACATGTTGTCTACATGAGATATACTTTTAATATAATGACACAGGTTTAAAGGTTTAAAAGCTAAAGAATGGAAAGAGATGGACCATGCATTATAAAGCTGTTATGATACACTGAGAGGAATATAGCACCACTTCTGTTATAGTCCTGCCAAGAATGCATACCCTGAATCTGATCATGAGACAAACCCAACTGGAGGGTCATTTGTCCCACAAAATAGCTGACCTGTCCTTCTCAAAAGTGTCGATGTTATAAAAGCCAAGGGAAAACTGAAGAATTGTCCCAGACTGAAGGAGACTAAAGAGACCTGTAAGAGGTAGTTCTGAACTGGATCCTTTAAATATAAACATTATTGGAACAACTGGCAAACTTGAATAGGGTCCAAAGAGGTAGCCTAAAGAATTAAACCAGTTAGCTGACAGTGTTGCATCAATGTTAATTTTCTAATTGTGATGGCTGCATTTTATTATGTAGGAGCATATTGAATATTGGTATTGAGGCTTCAGATTGATAACTTATTTTCAAATAGAACAGGAAAAAAATTCTTTGTGCTACTTATGCAACTTTTCTGTATGTTTGAGAATTTTATTTTAACTTTAAAATTGACTATTAAAAAAAAGAACAATAATCAGAATAACACTGAACTTCTCAGTAGTAACATTAGATGATGGAGATAGAGGGGTACTGACTTCAAAAGTCTGAGGGAAACTGTTTTTCAACAAATAATTCAATGCCCAAGCCACCTATTAATCAAGGATGAGTGTAGAACAGCAACATTTTCAGATACACAAGAACTCAGAAAGCTCTTATCAGAACTGAAGAATCCACTCTATTTAAATAAGGGAAGAAAAAAAAATACATCCATTGGTGAAGAGAAATATTAAAATGGTAGTGTTCATGTTGCCAAAAGTGTTAAAAGAGGTGCCCAAGAGTAGCCAAATCGGGAGGTGGACAGTAGTAGATCTGGAAATTACTATTCTTCATGTAAAAACAGGTACATGCATTCCTTTATGATGATGTTAAAGAATTATATTCTTTAAAATAAATGAAATATGGTGAAGTGAGTAAATAAGTAAAGATGGTAAGTGAAGGCTATTCTTCTTAACAATAGAAGGATGGAGAATGCAGGAAAGGTAGCTAGAGAAGGAACATAGGTTTGAGAGATTTTTTTTCCTGCTAAATTAAGAAAAATAAGCATGATTTTATAATCTGAAGGAAAGCCAGAAGAATGGGTGATCAAATAAAAAGAACTAGAAGGAGCGTTTTTTCAACTACGCTGGTAGAAAGTACGTGACATGCCACGTAGATAGAAATAATTTGAAGTCTTGTGTACTACAGAGAGCCCCACTTTTTTCCATATAGATCATATGTTAAGAAAAAATGGAACATACAGAATAAAGAGGATTGTGAAGCTTGGTGAAGATTTGAAGTCATATTTGTGGCTCATAGATGAGGGAGCTGAAACAGGGACACGTTGGATTGCTGAGCAGCCTTGGATGGTCCCGTGAAGAGATGACTGTACATTTTCAGTAGCACTAGTTGCACATTTGTATGTTTCTTTTTCCTCAAATGTTATCACAGCCTGGGTACAAACAAGTGATAACCAAGGGGGTGGTCTAAACTTTTCCAGGAGAAAAGGAAGTGAAACTATGCAAGGATAACAGACAGGATTAAGACGGAGGGGTTGAAAAGCTGGAGGTCAAAATGCACTGGAACAGCAGTAAGAGTAAGATTACAGGAGCACAGAAGTGGGATGATGTGAAATGTAGTCCAGGCAAGAATGGGGTTAAGGAGAGGGAGACTTGGAATTGGGACTGCTGATTCAAAAAAATCACCATTCCAAAGGAGCATGTTGGTGGAAAATAATCAGGGCTCATCATGTAGAATGAAGAAAAGCAGATAGTGGTGCCCCGGGAACGTGGAGCTCTCCAGTTGTTTTGGGGCAGTTAGGCTGACTTAGAGCCTCTTTGCTGTATTCTTGCATTCTTGGGGCTGACATTTCTTGGATGAATCAAACTTCCACCATATTAAACTATCTGTGGGTGATAAACCACCTACTATGAAGTTGGCCTTTTCCAGATTTCGATCTTTGCACCAATTTAACACCTTAGTCCTTTCTACCAAGGTTGTTTTTTATTTATGCTTTCGATTTCCTCTGCATTTCAGTGATAGTTGTCTTGGCACACAGTCCCAGCTGCAGACAGCTTTTATTTTTAGGTTTGCCTATTCAGAAAGAGTAGTCCCTGTTTAGGGATTTCACTGTCATTCTAAGCTTTCCACTGATCTGCGACCCTGCAGCTTTCTTCAAATTCAAGTCACTGGGGAAACCTTTTGAAATGCTGAAAAGACAGGACAGCATTTTGTACAAGGGAGAAAAAGCAACCAAAAAGAGATTCCAGAACCAAGAAGATACCACAAAAAGGACAGGAAAATGAAGACAGTGACAGAAGCCAAAAGGACAAAAGACAATACATCAGACCCTTAATAAGCCAGCCAGAAGCATCAAGACCAAGGGCAATAACTTGTAGCTAGAGGTTTGCAAACAGGGAAGGAAATTCTTGCTTCATAATTCCCCAAAGTACCACCCAAGGTACTATAGGTCATAAAAATACTTCCTATTGCTAAAATAAGGAAGTTACTTCCTGGTCCACAATATTAGTGAACTGGTTAGATTTTGAGGACTCTCCTTGAAACTCATTCAGGTATAGATATTTAAATAAGTACATTATTTGAGTTCAACATCCTTATGTTGAACCTATATTTTAAAAAAGGAATAATATAGTTAACTAATTGTGCCTAGATATTGAAAATACATTTATCTAAGCATTGCCATAATTTATAAAGGATATGTTCAAGTCCCTTATCCCAATATTTAGCAGTCCTAGTAATGATGCATGAAAGATGAACAAATATCCTGTAAAGTAATTGTAATCAAATGTAAAGGTACAGTTTAGGGCATGCATAAAGTGCCTTTAAACATGGGTGTCAGGAGCAATACGTACTTCAAATGATGCCCCAATATGCCACATTTTGTTCTCTTTGAAGAGCCTGGAAGGGATGATGGTTAGGAGAGGATACAGAAAGCAAGGTACAGGGCAATTGCAAAATTGCAGAAGGAAAGAATTGTACTAGAAAGCATTAAAATTTTGTGGCTCCCAAATAAGACCCTTCTTATCTCAGAAGATTTTAAGAATGATTTTTCCGTCATTTATTTCTTAAAAACGAATGCTATTTTAATCACTGAGGTATACCTAGGGAACACTGAAAGGCCATTAACAATTTAAACTAACTCAGATGTAGCAGCACCTCCACTCACAGCTTCACTCCTGGTTACTGCCTTCTGCTCTCCTCATATGTGGTTCTCCACCCAGGCTCATTCATTCTCAGCAGAATGGGAGGGAACCTAAGAAGTAGGTGCAGGAGAGCAGGCCGCCTGGGCTCAGGGCTCCTGTCCTGGCCTCCTGTCCCACAAGTCGTGCTTTGTCCTTACAGTTCTTTGGCTCCCCTGGCAGTTTCTGATGGCCTGCCTGTTTGGCCACACATTTAGCTTTTACTCCTTCTATTTCTGCGGATCATCTATGATGATCTATGTGTCCCCATAGATTTGACT
Organism: Phocoena sinus; assembly: GCF_008692025.1. Classification (NCBI taxonomy): domain Eukaryota; kingdom Metazoa; phylum Chordata; class Mammalia; order Artiodactyla; family Phocoenidae; genus Phocoena; species Phocoena sinus. Next base: position 33,774,343 of record NC_045774.1, on the reverse strand, counting down.
ATCAAACTGCAGAGTCAAAAGGGTGGCAATCAGCAACCTTAAGTGACAAACAACTTCTGGGGGTTGTGCGATGACAATGGGTCAAAGCTTCAGCTCTACTATGTTGTAACTTTGATCAGGATAAAACAACAATGATGATGACGACGACAACAATTGTAATAATGATACTTTCCCCCAGTCTTAGCATAAAGCTGGATAAATAGAAACTGTTCAATATGTACTAACTTTTATGGTGATGAATAAAAATGATCATTAAGATTTAGATTGACTTTTAGAGGGACTTCCTCTAGAAGGTGCCTGGTTCCCCCAAATTTTCTCACATCTATGGCATTCTCTTACTCTAGCAGAGCTTCTCAGTATTATTACTGTGCTGTTTTCTAGAAGGTCCACATCTACACTTCTAGCTTTGTGGCAATACTGTCCCTCCCAAAAGTCTCTGCTGACACGTTTTACCTGGTATGATGGTCCCTGTCTAGTCAGATGCTATCTTTCTATCCTGTGACACACTTACCAGAGGTGTGTCTCTCAAAGATCATCAACTGCCCTTAGGAATCACTTGGAAAGATTCCCTCCTGAATATGACTCAACACCTCTGGCTCAGCCATTCATATCTCATCACCAGTGACCGTCAGGAAACAAGGTCAGTACAGAAATGGCACTCGCCTCGTTTACTATCTCGAGCTTCTCCTCATTATGAGAAACCTCATAATCCTTAGGTTATGATGATTTATATTGCCCTGTCTCTACAGTTCTTCCTTGGCTCTCATATAGCACTTGTCACTTGTGATTGTAATTGGTTGTTTTCAGCATGTCTCTCCTTCAAAACTCTAAGCTTTATGAAAACAAAGAAAACGTATGTAGCTCCTGATGATGGCTTTATTCTGAGTTCCCAGCCCAAGGATCAGCAGTATCACATAGTGGTTAAGAGCTTGTGATCTGGAGCCTGGCTGCTTGGTTCAATTTATGACTCCAGCTCTACTATCTGTGTGGATTTTGGCAAGTTACTTAAATTACTTGTATTTCAGTTTACTTGCATGAAAAATAGGTATTTTAGTAATAGTGTTTACCTCTTGGGGAAGATTAAATAAGTTAATATGCATAAAGCACTTAGAACAGTGCTTGGCACAGAGCAAATGGCTATTAGAGTAGGTTCTCAATAAATGTTTGCTAGATTAAGAAATGCCACAGTAGGTCCAGCCATCAGCACTCTGCACATGTCATTTCATCAATCTGAATAGTCCAGCTGCCTTCAGAGCCTCTTGATTTTCTTCACACATGTTTTTCATTTACTGCCTCTCAGGCTTTATTGTATTTGTGTCAAATCTACTTGTGTAAACATTCAAAAAAGCAAAACAGTGCTACATGGTTTTTAAAACTGTTATAATTTAGCTCTATGGATTTCTAAAACTTCACATACAAAGCGCTTAACTGCCTCACCTGAGGTTTTATGTTGCTGATCAAATGCACTCATTTCATAAATATGTAGTAACATGGTGTGTGGTGTGTAAAGAACAATGCTAGATTAATGTTTGCGTGTGCACATGTATTGTGTATATTTGCATGTGTGCGTGCAGTGGGAGTGGAGCTGATAATGCCGAAGATGAATAAGATGAAGTCTCTGCTCTATGGAATCTTAAAATTTAATAAATGAGATAACCATGCAAACAACTAGCTAAATCACAAGGCCCGATCCTCTGGGAGCCTGTGAAAATCTGCATCCTGCGCTGAGAAAGCATAATCTCTCTTTGTGTCTATAATTCTACCCAGGCTGGCATCTGAGTTAGAGAGTAGACTCCTAATGTTTCACATTCTCTGTTTGTACAATGTCCTACATCTGTGAACACAGAAGTAAACTGCTGCTATTAGCACAATGTGAAAAGCACTTTTCCCCTGAAAGGAACAAAAATTTTGCCATGAAGCTACAGAAAAAGGTAAGTCTTTCAGGAGAAAGACTTTTCCTAAAAGGACCTCCTAAAGAACATTTTAAAGTATTTAAACAAACAAACAAACCAGGATGAGTAGAGTTTAAGCCTATGCCCCTGAGTAGAGTTTAAGCCTATGCCCCTTCTATATTCTTTTATCCTGTGTCTGTTGACCTTTAGTGAATCACTTCTTTGGGTTACTTATTTCCACCCTCACTTTGTCAGAGTAGTAAGAGAATTCTCAGAAGGGAGACTATAGAAGTCTGTCAGCAGCAGGGTCCATTCTGGCAGGAAAACTATTCTATAAAAGAAAAATAAATGGATTTCCTTTCCCTGTAGTTCAATATTTTCTTCCTCTACACATTGGCTAAATTCCTCCATCGTATTTCCTCACAAATTCAGGGCTGGGTTGCCCCACTGTCAGAGAGCTCTCTTCATTATGATTATCTGTGTTAATGCCATGTCATTAATCCTCACGGGTGTAAGGAGGCCTCACACTGAATGAATGGGGAAGGTCACCATGGAAACGTTTGTCTCCATAGCTGACTCACTGCAACCCCCATAACTGCTGAACCACATCTTGTCCGCCATCTGAATTGCACTGGATGAAGCCACACATTTGGCATCTACTATAGAACCATATTCTTTTTAAAAGCTATAAAAATCTATGCCAAGGAAACATACCTCAGACTTAGGGTAAACATACCATTTCAGATGTTTCTAAGTGGGTGATGCCATGCAATTACTTGTTAACACCTTTTAATAAACACACAGAGTGAACGTTACCTGTGGTTTTCCAGCTCCCAGTTACCGCATGGTGTTGTAGCCTCTGGAAGTGCCCACGTAGGAAATGAGCAAAACACCGACACTCTCACATTTCAGAAAGGATAATCTTCAGGGTTGGTGGGCTCTGTCAACCTGTATCACAGTGAACTGGAGGGGAATAAAAAGGTCTTTGCTGAGGTGTTGTTTTGTTTTGGTTGTTTCAATGCAAAAAATGTATCAAGATAACCCATGTAGAAAAAATTGCATTTGAGAACTACAGATTTCTCACTTAGCCTTATCATGGAAAGGCAGGATATGAGCATTTCCTAGATGGGAAATTAGGTTTATGCTGGGAAATATCAGGCATAAATAAAATCACATGAGAACTACAGTGTACATCCCAGCCACCTCAGCACAGCTCAGTGGAGCAATCTGTCTAGTTCTATATTCAGAGCTGGCTGTGATTATTCAAACCTAGGCCCAAGCAGGAGAGGCAAGCACGGGAGTGAAAAAAGGGAACGGGCTATTTCCCAAGCTGCACACTGTCACTGGATCTTCACAGAGGTAGGTAGGTCCTCATTTCTTGTTTATACATTGGATCTCAGGTGGAAGTCTTAAACTTGACTGATAATAGTAGATGTTTATATAGCACTTGCTTAAACATACGCCAGTCTGTACATGTATTAGCTCATTTGATTCTATAAATTATAATATGAGGTAGGTATATTCTTTACTTCATTTGAGAGGTTAAGAAACTAAGGCATGGAATGATTTAGTGATTTCCCCATGGTCACATAGCTCTTAAGTGACAGAACTGAGACATAAGCCTAGGCAGTCACCCTCCAGAGTTCATTTACGTAACCATTAAACCATACATTTGCTTCTTGTGGAGTCCCATTTATTTGTTCTCTCCCTTTTCCTCTTTCCCTCCTTCTCTTTCTCCTTCTCTTCCTCTCCTCTCTTTACCCCCTCTCCATCTTTCCCTTTTTCTCCCCTCTCTCCTCCTTCCCCACATCTCTTTCTCTCTCACCTCCTTCCTGTTACTCTCCCCCATCTGCCTCCCATCTCTACCTTCATGCCCACTCCCACCATCACATTTTTTCTTGCAAGGTTTGGGATATCTTAAACTCATACAGTGAATTCAGTCTCTTTGTTTACATTAAAGTGTTCCCATTTTATGGAGTTTGCTTCATCTTTTCTTTTTAACTTTCTTATTGAAGTACACCATGTACCTGGTGTTACGGACTGAACTGTGCCCCCTTCCTCCACAACAAATTCATGTGTCCAACCTTAACCCCCAATGTGACTGTATCTGGAGACAGGGCTTTAAAAAAAGGTAATTAAAGTTAAGTGAGGTCCTAAAGATGGCACCCTATTCCATTATAACTGGTATCCTTATAAGAAGATAAAGAGACACCAGGGATGGCTATGCACAGAGAAGAGGCCACGGGAGGAAACAGGGAGAAGATGGCCATCTGCGAGCCAAAAAAGAGAGGCCTAAGAGAACATGGCTGGTGGGGACTTCCCTGGTGGCACAGTGGATAAGACTTCACACTCCCAAAGAAGGGGGCCCAGCTGGATTTGATCCGGGGTCAGGGAACTAGATCCCACGTGCATCCCTCAACTAAGAGTTTGCATGCTGCAACTAAGACCCAGCACAACCAAATAAATAAATAATAATTAAAAAAAAAAAAAAAGAGAACATTGCTGGCACTTTGATTTTGGATTTCTGGCCTCCAGAACTTCAAAGCTATTCTAGTAAATTCCAGAGTTTGTTCTATTATTTTAAAGTCTAAAGGCTCTGGGTCTTGCAGACAAATAGAGTTCCTCTACAACAAAACACAAAACTCCCATTATTATGGGAGTTTTACCAACCACCCCCCCACCGCCTTTTTTTTTTTTTTTTTTTTAACTTACTAGATCACTGGTTTATTATCAGTGCTCTACATGTTCAGGGAAACTTCTCTAGTAATGAGCTATAGAAATGATCCCTGAGAGTATAGCCTTGCTAATCCCATTTTTAGCTCCTGTATTTCCCAATATGTTGCATACCATCTGTTAATCTAATGAAATGCCCCAAGGCTCAAACTGCAACTTTTAAAACCTCTCACCTCTTTTGATATGTGATTGAAGGTCCCATTCTAATGTGGATTAGTTCTTCAATGAAGGAGTAAGGACAACTAGAAGTTTAAGCAGATTTGGAGCTGGGCTGCAAGACTAATGTCATTTGTCTTAATTCCCAGCTTCCAGTCAAGAATGGTGTTGGAATCCATTTACTTACCTTTCACTCCAATCATACTTATGGAAAGGGCAAGTAGTGAACTGCCCCTTGAAGATCGGGGAGATACACCAAATGGTTACAGAAATCTGAGCAGATATGAGAAAGGAAGAGCAATGTAAACACTTCAAAGAACTGCTGGATGGGTTTTGAGGTGACAAAGCTATTACTGGTGGATAGTCAGCATTAAGAGTCCTGTGTCCTTAGGGAACATGTTCAAAAAATGAGTAGATGGAGACTTTAAGGGAAGACAGACAAATTGAACCATATTAAATGTAAACCAGGCAAAAGATTAAATCCAGGCCAGGGTTTGTTACTGTTTTGGTGAGATTATCCACTCTAGGGTGGGGAAGGTACCTTTGGAACATAAAAAACTCACTGACTTCATGTGGTTACCCCAGAGATCTAAAGAGTATGATTTGAAAAACAAATGAAACGAATGGCCAGGCCTGAGAGAGAAACTGAGAGGTCAAGAAAATGAAAAATAGTCACCAAAAACCTACAAATGGTGAGAGACCTACATAAAATAAAGAGGCCAATTTGAGAAACAAATTAAACTGTTAACAGGTGCATGCCTTGATTATCTTGTGTGATCATCTAACTCTTTGGACTTATCAACATTAATGAGAGACCACAAGCATTCCAGTAATAAAAAATCCCAGGCCACAGCTGCTGAAGAAACTTGAAACCCACCCAGGTGTCTGAGTGAGATGCTTCTGCCAGGATTCAGCAGTAATTGTAGAGGAATAAGTATGCACTTTAATTTCTTTGAAAAATTAGCTTACAAGGGGAAGATGTGATGTGTCAGCTCAACTGGGCTAAGAGATGCCTTGATAGTTGGTAAAATATTATTTCTGGGTGTGACTGTGAGGGGATCTTTGGAAGAAAGTAGCTTTTGAATCAGGAAACTGAGTAAAGAAAATCACTTTCACCAATGTGTGTGGATATTATCCAAACTGTTGAGCACTTATATGGGACAAAAAGGTGGAGGAAGGGTGAATTCACACCCTCTACTTGAGCTGAGATATCCATCTTTTGTGCTCAGACTTGGACTTAACACCATCACCCCTAGGATTCTCAAGACTTTGGACTGAATTATACCACCAGCTTTCCTGGTTCTCCACTTGCAGACAGCAGATTGTCCTATTTCTTGGCCTCGAAAACCACATAAGCCAATTCCGATAATAAATTCCTAAATAAATATCCATAAATGGCCTATCGGTTCTATTTCTCTGGAGAACCCTGACTAATACAGGGCCTGACCTCAGCTTAGGTACTTTTATAATACACTGGAACTTTATGAAAACTAATTTGGCCCTAAATTTTCTAGAAAATAAAACTTCTGTTATCAGTGCTAATACTTCTTTTCTCCCTTTGTCCTTTTTATATTAGGATATATTACCAGAAGAAAGATTAAAAATTTAATGATCTCATAGGACATCCTGCCAATGTATACTTCAAAAATTTACCCCAATTTACTTGTCACTAACAATATATAAATATGCAATTTTAATCTGCATCGTCAAAATAGGGTGTTGTCATGTTTTACATTTTGTTTCAGTCAGGAAAGGCTATATTATCCATAGTAGCAAACAACCCCCAAACCTTAGTGACTTACAGTCACTTAGGTTTATGTCTTGCTCAAACTATATATCTTTTTCAGGCTCGATGGGCACTCTGCTCTGGAATCCTACCCAGGAGAGATCTGGAGGGTTTTAAATCAGAAATGGAATATTCTAAGCCGGAAGTGAAAAGCAGCACTTAGGTTCACATCCCCATTAGCCATAACTAGTCATATGGCTTCACCCAGTCATCAGTTGCCCAGGAAATACAAATCTACCATGTACAAAAAAGGAAGAGAGCTAGAAAATACTTCATGAGATCAGCACTCGGATTGTGACACATTTTCACAGATTTCATAGTGGAAAAATGACACCTTGCCTTATTTTGCATTAATACCGCAAGAAACGTTGAGAAATTTCTCCTTTGTGAATTGTTTGTTCATGCTCTTCTTGTCTTGCATATTAATGGGTATGTTGGTGGAGTCCAATAAAAAGTTGGTTGAGGAACTGAAGTTGTTCTCAAGTTATTACCAAGGACTTGCCATGGCCTCCCTTTACCAAGAAGTTCCATACAGGGAAAAATTCTGGAGGGTAGTGATCACTTGATCTGCAACACATCTTAGATTCGTTTCAGTAGGGGCACTGACTGTTAGCAATGTTTGGTAACCTATGATTGACTTGTATTTACAGCAACACAACAGTCAGTCTACCTTACTTTGCCAAATGTATCTATTTTTCCAAGGTACAGTTTGTTTGGCTTTTTTCAATTGGAAGTGACATTAGTTAGTAAAAGAAAAACATATGGCCTCAGGTAAAAATTACAGAAGTTCCCTAGTTTAGACATGCTGGATATGTGTGGTCAAATAATATCACAATTCTTTCTCCTCCTATCGCTCACGTCTTTTTTCCTCATGTTGATCCTTGACAGTTTTTCTCTACGTGGCTAAAAAAAAGAAGCTTTGTAAGCTTATAGGTAAGCTCCAAACCTATATCATTACTGGAACTGTGGATCTCAGAAAGTAGGATATGACCTTCCTTTTTCCACATATTTATCAATCCTCAAAAAGACACTGCATAATCTTGCCTGAAAATATCCCCAAATGGGACCAACCTCTCTATTTAGGGGCATGGGATATACTGATTGGCCAGCTTTGGTTCACCCAGGTATGGGCCAAATTGTATTCTCCCCCAAATATGTATTTTGAATTTCTAACCCCTAGTAATTCAGAATGTGACTGTATTTCTTGGAATATGTTCTTTAAGGATGTAATTAAGTTAAAATGAGGTCATTAGGGCAGGCCCTAATCCAATATGACTGATGTTCTTATAAGAAGAGGAAATTTAGACACAGATGTGTACAGAGGGGAAGACTATGTGAAGGTATAGGGAGCAGATGGCCGTCTACAAGCCAGAGAGTGAGGCCTCGAAAGATATCCCTACTGACACCTTGATTCTGGACTTCTAGCTTTTGGAACTGTGAAAAAATAAATTTTTATTGTTTAAGCCATCCAGTCTTTGGTACTTTGTCTTGAACGCCCTAGCAAACTAATACACATTTCCAATCCTGTAGTGTGACAGGGTAAATGTGACCCTTTGATTGCCCACCCAACCACTAACTCCAGAATGGGAGACAGGCAGTCATCAGGAGGAAAGGAGAGGTTGCATGAGTTGAAGAAGGAGAGGGTGATGCTGGACATATAATTGTTGATGTTCTCACAGATGGAGAGTAACTATCTGCCTTGGTCAAAAGGTCATGATTTCATGGCACCATTCTGGAAGGAGAGTTTATTATCTATGATAGATTTCTTATTTAAACTTTTCAAAACATTCTGAACCTCAGCTTCAATCATCACAATTTGGTATATGTTGGAATAGCAGCAGAGGCGAGTATTTACGAGGCAAGAGAGAGCATTATCATCACACTCGGAGGGGGCAGATAGTGTTAATTGGAGGGGTGTGGTCAAAAAAAGCCACGTTCCCAAAGACTCCTGGTAGCCTGGGTGAAAAGAATCTACTGGTTTTGTTAATTAGAAGATGACTCATGGCATACATTAATGAAAGCAGTTTCATTCCTGTGATTGGATAGCACTCTGGTGGACAGAGGAAGTGAGGAAGTCCTTTTCCTTTCTCTCTTTTTTTTTTGGAAAGTATTTTGTCTAATGGAGTGATAGCTAGATGAGGTACTTTATAGGAGGGCTGCTTTTTTATTATAGAATAAAACAGTGTTATTGACCAACTCGTAAGAAGTTTGAGTAGGAGATAACTGCAAATAGCGTGAAGAGACAGCAACAATAGATAGAGCCTGATTCTAGCCAGCTGTGAATGACTGAGCAAAAAAAAAAAAAAAATTGTACCCACATAAACCTCTTAATGCGTTAATTTTAAATGTTTGGGGGGGACATTTGAGTTTCCCCCCGAAGAAATGAAAAAGTGTTGGGTCTCACCCCAAAGCCACTTCCACCAGCCAATAATGCGAGGGCATTTCTGTTGCTCTGAAATCTTGAAATAGATAAAGAAAAAAACGGTATCAAGTGTTCACCTGGAGAGATGACACGCAGTCGGCCTCAGAGCCCTGTCAGGCGGGGCATCTGGGCTCTGGACAGTCTCGCGAGGCGTCGCCAGGAGGACGCGAGGGCTCGTGGCTGCGGTCGATTGCCAGCTGGACGCAGGTGCTGCGCCGAGTCCCGCCTGGGAAGAAGGGCTGTGAGGCCGCCTATAATCTGTCCTGTAAGTTGTCTGGGGCTGGGACGCCTTCCTTCAGGCCTTTGTGCTTACGTGTCTCCGCGTGACCTGGCTGGGGTTGCCGATGTGGTGGAAGGGGTCTGCGGGCAGGGTCGGCGGCGGTCAGACACGCACAGGGCCTGGCGGCCGGTGTGGAACTCAGATGGAAAGCGAAGCCAAAGGCCTCGCGGTTGGGACTTCACGACAAATACGGGGGTGCCGGCCACCGGAGCCCCCGCTACCTGTTCAGGACCTGATAGAGGCCACCCGGCCCTCGGTGCAGACACAGACCTCCACAAGAAGATGGGCGCTTGGGGCAGGGCTGGTGGCTGGCGTGGCGTAGAGGTAGCGCCCTGGCGTGGAGACGCTCAGGATGGATCCGCGCAGCGTCACGTCACGTCGAGGCGCAGGGCCCCGCCTGTACTACAGGCGCAGCGCTCCTGCTCGGTGGCTCCGGGAGGCCGGCCGCCAGGTGGCACTGGTCTCCTTGAGGCTCTGCGCACCCTTGCTGATGTCGCGGAAAATGATAGGGCTGGTGCTGGCCGGCCCAAAGGACGGCATTCTTTCGGCCTGGGACAGGTTCCATTCATATTTCTTGGCCAGATAGAGGCCCGTTACTTGAGCTCCTGGCTGGCCGACACCTGGCCCTTGACGGTGTCCTCAACCAAGGAGTCGAGGAAGGGCCCTGCCTTCATGTACAGCCTGTTGTGCTTGTGGGGACTCCTTGCTGATGGTCTCCCTAGTACTAGATGACTGGTGGGATTTTTATTTTTTCACTTTATTGAAGTACAGTTGATTTACAATGTTGTGTTAATTTCTGCTGTACAGCAAAGTGATTCAGTTATACATATATATTCCTTTTCATATTCTTTTCCATTATGATTTATCACAGGATATTGAATATAGTTCCCTGTGTTACACAGTAGGACCTTGTTGTTTATCCATTCTCTATATAATAGTTTGTAACTACTAATCTCGAACACCTAACCCTTCCCTCCCTCACCCCCTTAGAAACCACAAGTCTATCCTCTATATCTGTGAGTCTGTTTCTGTTTCATAGGTAAGTTCATTTGTGTCATGTTTTAGATTCCATGTGTAAGTGATGTCATATGGTGTTTGTCTTTCTCTTTTTGACTTACTTCACTTAGTATGATAATCTCTAGGCCCATCCATGTTGCTACAAGTGGCATTATTTTATTCCTTCTATGCCTGAGTAATATTCCATTGTGTATATATGACACATCTTCTTTATCCGTTCATCTGTCGATGGACGTTTAAGTTGCTTCCAAGTCTTGGCTATTGTAAATAGTGCTACTATGAACGTAGGGGTGCATGTATCTTTTTGAATTATAGTTTTGTCTGGATATGTGCCCAGGAGTGAGATTGCTGGACCATATGGCAACTCTATTTTTAGTTTTGTGAGGACCCTCCATACTGTTTTTCCTAGCAGCTGCACCAATTTGCAATCCGGGTGGGATTTTTTTGATAGTAACGCAGGTGTGGTTCTCTTCTGGGTCTTTCAGGGAGATCTCCAAGTGCAGCTCACTGGCCACTCTCCTTGATGTGCTCCCCCCTACTCCACCATGATGCATTTCACCATGATTGAGCAAAATCATAATCACACAAAATGTGAATTTTAAGACTTGCTAGTCTTGAGATGGATGTCCCATATCCTAGAGCTCAAAAAGTTTAAAATAAATTTCATTAATTGACCCTACCCATTCTCAAATATATTTCTGTTGCTGCCTTCCCCCTCCTAGTTATCCAGTCTCCCAAATGAGAAGCCTGGAAGTCATTTTATACTTCTCTTTTCATCCCTGCCTATTCCTCTTATCTTTCCTGCTGCCTCCCATCCATCAGACACAAAGTCCTATTGATTCTTCCCTTAAATATGTCATGAGTCTATCTTTTTTCTTAATCAGGTTTCTCTTCTTGTGATCTCCACTGAACTGGAAGCAGCTTTTTGTTGATGAGGGTTTTTCTGTATGTTCTTTCTCATTTCAACTCCTAAAAGCATATAAAATATAATATGCAATAAGTTTTGTGGAGATGAACTAAATAATCTGGTCTCTGGTTTTCTAGTTTTATGTCTTGCTACCCTTGCATCCTACACTCCACCCACACTGTACAGCCTACTCTTCCACCAATACTCCAGATGATTCCATGTTTCTTTGCTTTTACAAGCTGTTACCTCTGCCTCAACTGTTCTTAGCAATGCATTGTTTACCTGGAAAGTGGATATGTCTCTGAAAAATTAGTAGCAGAATTAACATCCCTGTGAAATTTCTCTTTATTTCCCTACTTCTATGTAGACCTTGCTGGAGAATAACAAATACATTTCTTTTTCTTTCTGGCATACAAGGAAACATTGCAGAGCCTCACTTGTTTGACATGGCCATAGAATATGAGTGGAAACAATCTGTTTAGTGGAGCTCTTAGTCTCCACTCTAAATTCCTCCCAAATGACATCCTCCACTTTCAGATGGCTGGTTTAAGAACCCCTCAAGGATATCTCAGGAGCTGTGTATTGAGGCTGGTAGAACTGTCGGAAAAAGAGAGACCAGGTGCCTGAGTCATTGCTTGGAGGAGAACTGCCCAACTAGTAACCCCTGCATGGGACCATTGTAGGAGTGAGAAATAAACAAACTTCCATGGTGTTAAATCATTGAAATTTTGGAATTTATCCATTATAGCCGCTAATTTAATCTTAACTAATATAGCTCTCACTGCATCTTTTAGCCCCCTTATAACTTAAAGTGTAGTAATTGATGGATATGTCTATTGTTCCACTAGACTGTGCCCGTCCTGCAGACTTAGTCTCTATCAATATTCCCAGTATCGGGTACAAATTAGGTGTTACAAACATATACCCTAAATTTTATGGGAGAGCCACAGTTTACTGTATTGGCTTTCTCTCAAAGGAGAAATGAGGAGGATGGCTCACAAAAAACAGTCCTCATAACTATAACCAACTACATTTTTTTCTTGCACATGAAATTCTCTTATTGGAAAACATCAGATGTAAGCCATCATATTTTTACCCAGTTACCACAGCTAGTTCCTTCTATTTGGGATAACAAGTGATATTGGACATATTTTCAAATTCAAATGTAGTTTTGAAATGTATAATTTATTACTTGTATTTTCATGAGTAGCAAGTGTAATGGTAGTTTGTGCAAATTAATGCTCACAGTAAGAGTGTTTTAATACCATTGAATAATAACAGTATGCAGTTTGAAAGGTAATTCTATTATGGCAAGCTTCCTGGGAAAAGCAAATGGCCTAATTGTTATAAAATTTTGCGTCATTGTTAGAAATTACAAGTTTATTGAATAATAAATACAGTAGTCACTTGGCCTCTAAAAGTGAAGTTTTGAATTGCTTAAAAGAGATAGTTTCACATAATTCTTTTCATTACCTGTCTCTTCTTTTTTGCAAATTACCAAACCCTGTATTGGGAGTAAGAAAGAGTTGTGATGGGAGCGAAAGGGTAATTGTTGTTCAAGTCAAAATAATAGCTCTTTTAGTTCTTTCTAAGTTTTTTCATCATTCCAGGGCAAATAAGATATTTTCAAGCCATTTTAATTATAATGAGTGATTGTTAAAATCATAAAGAACAGAAAATGCCTTTGTTATGCAGGATTATTCTAGAGAATAATTAGTACAAATAGATCTAGGAAGCACTGGTTACAAAAATCCAATACAGACTAAAGATTGGACTCGTCTACCGCCCAAGCCCCTTCATGAATATTAAGGAAATGTAAAAACTCAACATGAAATTTTAAACAGTGATTCCAATGGAGTAAAAACGACTTTGTTGCATAGTCATGACATAGCTTACCGTTTCCTTGGAGGAAGGACTACTGGTTGTCCTATTTCTGAAGAGGAGAGAGTGGAAGGTACACAGCAGAGTCCAGAAGAAATTCCATCCTGGAGAACGAGAGACTCCCTCTTGTGAGAACACTGGAATCACAGCTAACTGATGAGCAATCATCGATCGGAAGACACTGGAACTCACCAAAAAAGATACCCCCCATCCAAAGACAAAGGAGAAGCTGCAGTGAGACAGTAGGAGGGGTGCAATCACAAATCAAATCCCATAACCGCTGGGTGGGTGACTCACGAACTGGTGAACACTGATACCATAGAAGTCCACCAACAAGAGTGAAGGTTCTGAGCCCCACGTCAGGCTTCCCAACTTGGGGGATGGCAAGGAGAGGAGGAATTCCTAGAGAATCAGACTTTGAAGGCTAGTGGGACTTGATTGCATGACTTCGACAGGACTGGGGGAAAGAGAGACTCCACTCTTGGAGGGCACACACAAAGTAGTGTGCGCATCAGGACCCAGGGGAAGGAGCAGTAACCCCACTGGAGACTGAACCAGACCTACCTGCTAGTGTTGGAGGGTCTCCTGCAGAGGCTGGGGGTGGATGTGGCTCACCACAGGGACAAGGACATTGGCAGCAGAAGTTCTTGGAGGTCATCCTTGGAATGAGCCCTCCCAGAGTCTGCCATTAGCCCCACCAAAGAGCTGGGTAGGCTCCAGTGGGGTCACCTCAGGCCAAACAACCAACAGGGAGGGAACCCAGCACCAGCCATCAATAGACAAGCAGATTAAAGTTTTACTGAGCTCTACCTACCAGAGCAACACCCCGCTCTACCCACCACCAGTCCCTCCCATCAGGAAACTTGCACAAGCCTCTTAGACAGTCTCATCCACCAGAGGGCAGACAGCAGAAGCAAGAACTACAATTCTGCAGCCTGTGGAACGAACACCACATTCATAGAAAGATAGACAAAATGAAAAGGCAGAGGACTATGTACCAGATGAAGGAACAAGATAAAACCCCAGAAAAAGAACTAAATGAAGTGGAGATAGGCAACCTTCCAGGAAAAGAATTCAGAATAATGATAGTGAGGATTATACAGGACCTCAGAAATAGAATGGAGGCAAAAGATTGAGAAGATTCAAGAAATGTTTAACAAAGACCTAGAAGAATTAAAGAACAAACACCTAGAAGAATTAAAGAACAAACAAACAGAGATGAACAATGCAATAACTGAAATGAAAAATACACTAGAAAGAATCAATAGCAAAATAACTGAGGCAGAAGAACAGATAAGTGACCTGTAAGACAGAATGGTGGAATTCACTGCCATGGAGCAGAATAAAGAAAAAAGAATGAAAAGAAATGAAGACAGCCTGGGGCAACATTAAACGCAACAACATTTGCATTACAAGGGTCCCAGAAGGAGAAGAGAGAGAGAAAGGAGCCAAGAAAATGTTTGAAGAGATTATATTCGAAAACTTCCCTAACATGGGAAAGGAAATAGCCACTGAAGTCCAGGAAGCTCAGAGTCCCAGGCAGGATAAACCCAAGAAGAAACATGCTGAGACACATAGTAATCAATTTGACAAAAATTAAAGACAAAGAAAAATTATTGAAAGCAACAAGAGAAAAACGACAAAAAACATACAAGGGAACTCCCATAAAGTTAACAGCTGATTTCTCAGCAGAAAGTCTACAAGCCAGAAGGGAGGGGCATGATATATTTAAAGTTATGAAAGGGAAAAACCTACAACCAAGATTACTCTACCCAGCAAGGATCTCATTCACATTCAATGGAGGTATCAAAAGCTTTACAGACAAGCAAAAGCTAAGAGAATTCAGCACTACCAAACCAGCTCTACAAGTGTTAAAGAATTTCTCTAAGTGGGAAACAACAAAAGAAGAAAAGGACCTACAAAAACAAACCCATAACAATTAAGAAAATGGTAATAGGAATATACATATCAATAATTACCTTAAACATGAATGGATTAAATGCTCCAACCAAAAGCCACAGGCTCCCTGAATGGATACAAAAGCAAGACCAATATACATGCTGTCTACAGGAGACCCACTTCAGACCTAGGGACACATAATAGACTGAAAGTGAGGGGATGGAAAAAGATATTCCATGCAAATGGAAATCAAAAGAAAGCTGGAGTAGCAATTCTCATATCAGACAAAATAGACTTTAAAATAAAGAATGTTACAAGAGACAAGGAAAGACACTACATAATGATCAAGGGATCAATCCAAGAAAAAATATATAACAATTATAAATATATATGCACCCACATAGGAGCACCTCAATACATAAGGCAACTGCTAACAGCTATGAAAGAGGAAATCGACATTAACACAATAATAGTGGGGGATTTTAACACCTCACTTACACCAATGGAAAGATCATCCAGACAGAAAATTAATAAGGAAACACAAGCTTTAACTGACACAATAGACCAAATTTAATTGATATTTATAGGACATTCCATCCAAAAACAGCAGATTACACTTTCTTCCCAAGTGCACACAGAACATTCTCCAGGATAGATCACATCTTGGATCACAAATCAAGCCTCAGTAAATTTAAGATAATTGAAATCATATCGAGCATCTTTTCTGACCACAGTGCTATGAGATTAGAAATCAATTACAGGGCAAAACATGTAAAAAACACAAACACATGGAGGCTAAACAGTACGTTACTAAAGAACCAAGAGATCACTGAAGAAATCAAAATGGAAATCAAAAAATACCTAGAGACAAATGACAATGAAAAGATGATGATCCAAAGCTTATGGGATGCAGCAAAAGCAGTTCTAAGAGTGAAGTTTATAGCAGTACAATCCTGCCTCAAGAAAAAAGAAAAATCTTGGGACTTCCTTGATGGCACAGTGGTTAAGAATCCGCCTGCCAATGCAGGGGACATGGGTTCGAGCCCAGGTTTGGGAAGATCCCACATGCCATGGAGCAACAAAACCTGTGTGCCACAGCTACTGAGCCTGTGCTCTAGAGCCCATGAGCCACAACTACTGAGCCCACGTGCCACAACTACTGAAGCCTGCATGCCTAGAGCCCATGCTCCACAGCAAGAGAAGCCACCACAATGTGAAGCCCACACACCACAACGAAGAGTAGGCCCACTCGCTGCAACTAAAGAAAGCCCATGTGCAGCAACAAAGACCCAACGTAGCCAAAAATAAATAAGTTAAAAAAAAGAGAAAAATCTCAAATAAACAATCTAACCTTACACCTAAAGGGACTAGAGAAAGAAGGACAAACAAAACCCAAAGTTAGTAGAAGGAAAGAAACCATAAAGATCAGAGCAGAAGTAAATGAAATAGAAACAAAACAGTAGCAAAGATCAATAAAACTGAAACCTGGTTCTTTGAGAACATTAACAAAATTGATAAACGTTTAGCCAGACTCATCATAAAAAATAGGGAGAGGACTCAAAAACAATAAAATTAGAAATGAAAAAGGAGAAGTTACAACGGAAACTGCAGAAATACAAAGCATCATGAGAGACTACTACAAACAACTCTATGCTAATAAAATGGACAACCTGGAAGAAATGGACAAATTCTTAGAAAGGTATAAACTTCCAAGATTGAACCCAGAAGAAATAGAAAATATGAATAGACCGATCACAAGTAATGAAATTGAAACTGTGATTAAAAACTCTTCCAACAAACAAAAGCCCAGGACCAGATGGCTTCACAGGTGAATTCTATCCAACATTTAGAGAAGAGATAACACCCATCCTTCTCAACCTCTTCCCAAAAACTGCAGAGGAAGGAACACTGCCAAACTCATTCTATGAGGCCACCATCACCCTGATATCAAAACTGGACAGAGATATACAAAAAAAGAAAATTACAGACCAATATCACTGATGAATATAGATGCAAAAATCCTCAACAAAATACTAGCAAACAGAATCCAACAACACACTGAAAGGATCATACACCATGATCAAGTGGGATTTATCCCAGGGATTCAAGGATTCTTCAGTATATGCAAATCAATCAATGTGATACAGCTTATTAACAAACTGAAGAATAAAAACCATGTGATCATCTCAATAGATGCAGTAAAAGTGTTTGACAAAATTCAACACCCATTTATGATAAAAACTCTGCAGAAAGTGGGCATAAAAGGTAACTACCTCAACATAGTAAAGGCCATGTATGACAAACCCACAGCAAACATCATTCTCAATGGGGAAAAACTGAAAGCATTTCCTCTAAGATCAGGAACAAGACAAGGATGTCCACTCTTGCCACTCTTATTCAACATAGTTTTGGAAGTCCTAGCCACGGCAATCAGAGAAGAAAAAGCAGTGAAAAGAGTACAACTGGAAAAGAAGAAGTAAAACTGTCACTGTTTGGGGATGACATGATACTATACATAAAGAATCCTAAAGATGCCACCAGCAAACTGCTAGAGCTATTAGCATTGCTAATAGCTGAATTTGGTATAGTTGCAGAGTACAAAATGATTGCACAGAAATCTCTTGCATTCCTATACACTAACAATGAAGATCAGGGAGAGAAATTCAGGAAACAATCCCATTCACCACTGCAACAAAAAGAATAAAATACCTAGAAGTAAACCTACTTAAGGAGGTAAAAGACCTGTACTCAGAAAACTATAAGACACTGATGAAATAAATCAAAGATGACACAAACAGATGGAGAGATATACCATGTTCTAGGATTGGAAGGATCAATATTGTGAAAATGACTATACTACACAAAGCAATCTACAGATTCAATGCAATCCCTATTAAATTACCGGTGACATTTTTTACAGAACTAGAACAAAAAATCTTAAAATTTGTATGGAGACACAAAGACCCCGAATAGCCAAAGCAGTTTTGAGGGAAAAAAATGGAGCTGGAGGAATCAGACTCCCTGACTTCAGATTATACTACAAATCTACAGTAATCAAGACAATGTGGTAGTGGCACAAAAACAGAAATATAGATCAGTGGAACAGGATAGAAAGCCCAGAGATATACCCACATATCTATGGTCAACTAATCTATGACAAAGGAGGCAAGGCTATATAATGGAGAAAAGACAGTCTCTTCAATAAGTGGTGCTGGGAAAACTGGACAGCTACATGTAAAAGAGCGAAATGAGAACACTCCCTAACACCATACACAAAAATAAACTCAAAATGGATTAAAGACCTACATGTAAGACCAGACACTATAAAACTCTCAGAGGAAAACACAATAAGAACACTCTTTGACATAAGTCACAGCAAGATCCTTTTTGACCCACCTCCTAGAGTAACGGGAATAAAAAATAAACAAATGGGACCTAATGAAACTTAAAAGCTTTTGCACAGCAAAGGAAACTATAAACAAGACGAGAAGACAACCCTCAGAATGGCAGAAAATATTTGCAAATGAATCAACTGATAAAGGATTAATCTCCAAAATATATAAACAGCTCATGCAGGTCAGTATTAATAAAACAAACAACCCAATCAAAAAATGGGCAGAAGACCTAAATAGACATCTCTCCAAAGAAGACGTACAGATGGCTAGGAGGCACATGAAAAGCTGCTCAACATCACTAATTATTAGAGAAATGCAAATCAAAACTACAATGAGGTATCACCTCACACCAGTTAGAATGGACATCGTCAGAAAATCTATAAACAACAAATGCTGGAGAGGGTGTGGAGAAAAGAAAACCCTTTTGCACTGTTGGTGGCAATATAAATCAATGCAGCCACTATGGAGAACAGTATGGAGGTTCCTTAAAAAAACAAAAAGTGAATTACCATATGACCCAGCAATCCCACTACTAGGCATATACCCAGAGAAAACCATAATTCAAAAAGACACATGCACCCCAACGTTCATTGCAGCACTATTTACAATAGCCAGGTCATGGAAGCAGCCTAAATGCCTATTGACAGATGAATGGATAAAGAAGATGTGGAACATATATACAACACAATATTACTTAGCCATGAAAAGGAACAAAATTGGGTCATTTGTAGAGATGTGGATGGACTTAGAGACTGTCATACAGAGTGAAGTACGTCAGAAAGAGAAAAACAAATATCGTATATTAATGCATATATGTGGAATCTAGAAAAATGTTACAGATGAACCAGTTTGCAAGGCAGAAATAGAGATACAGATGTAGAGAACAAATGTGTGGACACCAAGGGAGGAACGTAAGGCTGGTGGTGGTGGGATGAATTGGGAGATTTGGATTGACATATATTCACTAATATGTATATAATAGATAAATAATAAGAACCTGCTGTACAAAAAATACTAATACACTGACACATGAATATTACTCTTATATAGAACCTTATTTTATATTTTGTCTTCAGAATAAAATCTGATTATTTTTAATTGACAATTGCTTAAAATTTATGATAAATCAAATATTTTATTCTGAAGTTTGTTTTAGTTATAAATTTATTTATATTTATTTATTTATTTGTGGCTGCATTGGGTCTTCATTGCTGCCACGGGCTTTCTTTAGTTGTGGTAAGTGGGGGCTACTCTTTGTTGCAGTCCACCGGCTTCTCGTTGTAGTGGCTTCTCTTGTTGCAGAGCACGGGCTCTAGGTGTACAGGCTTCAGTAGCTGTGGCACTTGGGCTCAGTAGTTGTGGCTCACGGGCTCTAGAGCACAGGCTCAGTAATTGTGGCGCACGGGCTTTGTTGCTTTGCGGCATGTGGGATCTTCCCCCATCAGGGCTTGACCCCGTGTCCCCTGCATTGGCAGGGGGATTCTTAACCTCTGCGCCATGAGGAAAGCCTCTGTTTTGTTTGTCTATTTTAAAATGTTGATGGTAAAAATGAACGTTTAGATGATTTGGTTAACCTACATACAGTATTTAAAGAAAGAAAAAAAAGGCATAGTTCTGTTTATAGAGTCAATGCTAATTACAGTGAAATCGTAGCTATTTCCCAAGGTATATATAATAAGATCTTGATTCATCAGTAATTGAGTTTATATTACTATATATACTTCGGGTGGATGCAACTATATTTCTTTAAAAATATCGTAGAATCTTTGTTTTTTGCATTTTGTTCATATATTTCTTCATTAAATAACACAGGAACAAGCAGAGTTTAAAAGATTAACACTGAATCTTTGCTGTTGGGAAAAAAATGTTTCCTTAAATTAATGTGCAAAGATTAAAAACAATATTAAAAACATGAGATTCTAGGAAGATGGTAACCTACATTTGGTGTGCTTCCTTTCCACTACGTACCTACGCCATCCAAACTGTCTTTCCTGAGTCAAATGGTTGCTAGGACTCATAGAATGACTAGGTGGAAAGAAAGCATTCATTTTTCCCACTCTGGTGGGGCAAATGCCCAGGGCCACTAAACGAGCCTTGTGCTGTTAATCACCAGAATCTGTAGAGAGCTTGGCCCTTAGAGGTTCATGGAAACCCAGTGGAAGATCACCATGTTTGTGGGCATGGTTTTCATTGGTTTCCAAAGGAGAAATAACATTTTGTTTTTAATAAAGGAGAAGAGAATTGCACCCTTCTCAGATGTTTTCCATGTAAGTCTGGGAGAGAATGACAGCAGCTTTAGCAAGAATTTCTACACTGCTGGTGGGTCACCAAAGAGGCCTCCAATATATGTGTAACTTTCATCACTTTGGTACTATACAACCAGACTTGAGTGCCACTAAGCAGGAAAAATGAAACAAAACCAAAAACATCTAAACGAGCCCAGCAACTAGAGAGGAAGATGGGTTAGAACAAACAAAACACATGCCAAACAGAATTGAACTTCTGGATGAGGTAGATAATAATTTGAACTGCAATCTAGAGCTCTCAAGGAGATTCAAGTACTTCTCAAGAAGTCTTTTTAAGCTAAAATAAACAAACAAAAATAAAATCCACTCCTTCCCCTCAAAAGAGATAAAATATGATTTTCTAACTGAAGAATTTACCAGAAGAACTGAAGGATTGACAATCTTCGGTAAGGTGACAGAGACTGCTATATGTTCCACAAAACCTGACCCTTCTTTGTCCTGGGCGTGTGGGTAGATTACATTCCCCAGCCCCTTTTGCACTAACGAATGCCCATGCCATAGAGCTCTTGCTAATGGAATGTGAGTAGAAGTGATGTGCACCAGCTCCAGAACTGACAAACTTCTAATGGTGAGCCTCCACTCTCTCCCTGTTTATTGGCTGGATGGAGATGTCTGAGATAACCTGGGAAACCCTATGTTGAAGACAACAAGTTTCTGTCAAACAAGCTTGATTGAGCAGAGCAGACCCCCCCACCCCAACTTTTACCACTTACACTTTATGCGATCAAGAAATCCACTGCAATTGTGTTAAGCAACTGAGTTTATCTGTTATGCCTAAAGTATACGTTAACGAATACGGTGACCTGAAAATTAGTGGCTTGAAAGATCAAAGGAAATAAATATCTCAGTGTGTACATTTTAAAAAAAGATTTATGGAAATCATAGGACATTTGGAAGGTAACTAATATGTGAAGAAATGGAGTTCCAGAACGAGAAAAAAAACCAGATAAATGATTAAACCAACAGTAGAAAACTTCCTAGAGATGAAGAGAGAACCAAGAGAACTTAATGATGTTCAAGTAAAATTGATGAGAAAATACATGCACCTAAGGATTTCATGGTAAAATGTTTTTTAAAAGATCCTTATAAGCCTTTATCCAAAAAAGGAAAAAAAATTCTTACAAAGGAAAGAGAATCTGTCAATGGACTTCTCATCTATAAAAGGTAATATAGAAGAGAGTGGAATAACATCTTGAAGGGAGAAAGACTTCAAGCCAAGAATCATAATGCACTCATGAAAGATACCCATATTTCAGAGTATAGGAAAGATATTTATGATTATGCAAACCATGGAGTATATTCTGCATTAGAAGAAAATAATTGAGATAACAATGTATTCAAATCACAAGTAAAATAGAAGAGAGACACTGAAATAGAGGAGAGGAGAGGAGGATATGAAACCATACAGCTAAGTCTATGTGGATAATAATATCCTACTGATTTGGACTGTTAAGGTAGTGTTAATTATGGAATCTTGAAACTGAAAGGATATATGAGCACTGACTATTACTCACAACCAAAAGTACATTATTTGAGCAAAACCTCAGAGTTTATAATGGATAAGAGAGAAGATAAAAGCATTTAAATAGTTTTTTCTGGGGGCATATAGAAGAGGGAAAAACTGTCCCTCATTTTTATTAGGTTCCAATCTTTTTATTAATGTGTCACTGACAAAGTCTTTGAGCGTTGTACTCCCAGCCCCATTATTCCCATAAGCCTTTTAATTGCATGGTTTTGCAAAAGACAGTCATTTTTAGGAATTAATATGTTGAGTTAAAGAACTGACTGCATTTTACATTTTCTTTCCTTCTTTTCTCTTTTCCTTATTTCCTTATTTTCCTTTTCTGTTCATTTATTTATTCCTTCAGTTCAGGCATTCACTTTAGTCATTCTTTTCATTATCTTCAATTAATTTAATAGTTATTAAGCACCTATTTTGTATTTGTCACTGAAATAGGGGCAGAGGTTCTCCACTCAGTCACTACTTGATGGCTAAAATGCAAATTTGTTTTCACTAATTTCTCTTTGTGCCTAGAAGTCATCTTTTATTCTGATTCCAGCTCTGTTGGAAAGAGAAACAAGTTTCCTCTTCTCTCTTCTTTTGTTTTCCTTTCTCTTGCTTAGTTTTAGCAAAGTGAGAAGGATAGAAACTGGGAAAGAAAGAAACTGTGAAACTTTATTGAGTACCTTCTCTCTTTTAGGTAAGAGTTAGCATTTCACAGTTGGAATCTTGCAAATCTGTCAAGGAGGTATTAATTCTATTCCTACAGATGAAGGTACCAAGACTCAAAAAGTTTAAGTAATTTGTTAAAGGTCAAAAAGTCACTTAGTTGCAAAGCTAGGATATACACGGAAAAGTTCTGCCCAAAAAACTTTTGATTACAGTTTCAATAAAGTCAGAGGAGAGTAAAATTATGTCCCTGTGGAAGTTATGTGCATAGGCATGTATTTGCGGATTGTCTGGGAAGGTAGTTGTCTTTAAGTTTCTTCTTATATCTTACAAATTTATATGAATTTTTATTTCATTCCTTCCATGTTAGTTAGAATATAAAAAACTGTGGGTTAACAGTTTTTAGGAAAAAATAATCTTATTTTTCTGCTTTAATGGGTGCAATTGCATCAAGTTTATGAATTTCAGATAAGTATGATAAAGACAACTGACTCTACATGTAAGTTTCAGTGTCCAGGAAATGTCTACTTTGTCTTGTAATCACTAAATTTCAGGAGTTCATAGTAACATAAATCTAGGGATACAACAGACTTTTTCATTGTGCTTCTGAAACTCTTACAAGTCTTGCTGAGAAGAGACTCAAATGCTATCTAAGTTGAAAAGGTCTCTGCATCCAACTGGCCAGTCTTACTTACTCACTGATGCTGATCATTATTTTCTCCTAATGGTGTAATTCTCATCTCATGAATCAAGAATCTCAAGCGACTCATAGTCCTTATTATTAACTCTTTCTTCATCCAATTAAAACTTTATTTTCTGTGTAGTGATCATATATGTATTTCAACCACTCAGTCCGTAGCACTTTGCACCCTTATAATTATTTATTTAACCCTGGTAATTATCTGTTTAATTTGTGTATTTCCTACTGGTGTAAGCTCCATGAAGGTAGGAACCTGGCTATCTTTTAAACTAATATATCCCCCACGTCTAACATTTTGACTGGTATATATTAGGCATTTAATATTTGTAGGACATTCCCAAATAAGTTACTTCTAAAATATACTTTTTATGTGCCAAGCTTCACTGATTTTTGAAGAAAGCCTGAAGTAATTTTTAGTTTCATTTATCTACTCTCTCTTTTTAGTTGCAAAATATCCTGAAAAGCTCTCAGATTTGTTTGGAATGTTACTATAAGAATGATGAGTTCTTGTTGTTATTGCTTGGGAACTTAAAAAATAAAATAAAATTCTACCCAATATGTGGAATTATTTATATCTTTATTATAAAAAGTTTAAAATATAAATGAGCATCAAAGTTCATCAACATCTTTAGTATTAATAGCTTTTATATACCATAAATTTATCACTTTGGATTGAGAAAAAATCCTTTGGTTGTTTCTTTTATCAAGATCATTTCAAAGATATATCAGGGACATCTGAGGGACAGTTGACTCTATGATATGATTGCTATGCATTTCTGTTGTTTTGTATGTTTTTGCTGGTTTCAGACCGATTTTCAAGTTATTGGCTTTTGTATCCCTTTCAATATTGCTAGTTAAAACTAATTCAGAAATTATCTCGCTTCTTTAAAGTAAATAAAAAAGATAATAAATTCCCTTACCTAACTGTAATTAGAATTCTCATGTTATTGGGGAGCTCATAATATCAGGAACTGGAGCAGTAGCAAACTTGCCCTGTGCATATATAGTAACCAGGTATATGCAACCACTGTATTTCTTTTATGACATTATTTCATATGTATTTTTTATATGTCACATGTCAAATTATATAGTTTTATCACATACACATGTATATACCATTTTTTAGTGACACATAACAATTTTATATTATAGTATCCTCACATTGATAGAGAAGATATTTGTTCCTTAAAAAAATAAAAAAGAAAGCAACTGAGAATTTTGAGATTCAGTCTTGCCCAAGGTCACATAAGTCCATCCAGAGTTGGAACCAGTCACATCTCTTCTTTAGCACTGTCCATTCTGATTTCAAAGTAGAGGCTCTTTTTCACTTTTCCTATTTTAATTTTAGAGTTCTGGCAGAATGGAAAAAGTATAAATAAAATGGTTCATTGCATCCTCTGGTATACACTTTATCTTGTGAGAATTTATGGTAGTTAGTACTTGCGAACAGTGCCTGCACGGCAATTCTTGCAGCATCTCTACTGCTGTATATCATCCCATTTTCTTATTTGCTACACTGTAAATCAGCTTTGCAAATAGCCACTCATGCAGGGAAGTACTTACACTGGATAGTATAGTACTTTCCAATTTTGAATGTAGTTTAGTAAGCTATATCTGCTAAATATACTGCATTTTTATCATTGTCATTTCGAAACCGCAATTAATATTAACTGACATGTGATCAAGGTAACAGTCTCAAAACTCTTTGGAAAACAAATGATACTATTGTAGTACCACTGTGCTAGACAGGATGGATATGGGTAGTTTAATAATTTTAGGATATTTAAATAGCGATTCCATGGAGTTGAGGTAGAAAACCTTCACCAGGAGTTGGCAAATATAAGTAAATAAAAGTGAAGCAGTATGGTAAGACGCAGAAAAAAAATAACCTTGTCAGAAAGAACAGATACGAAACACAAACTGGGAGTCTTTTCAAGAGAAGTTTTGAGCTGATCCAAGCGAGAATAAAGTATGAATGCCCCGGGCAAGACTCTGCAAAAAGCAGTGACTGTGTATGTATTTATTGTTTTCAAAGCTAAACCTAGCTTGTGCCCATGGCTTTGACAGCTTCAGGTGGGTGAGAAGCCACAGGAGTCAGGAGGGAGCACTGGACTAGCCAGCAACACCCTAGTTCTGGCTAACGAGCTGGCCTAGCCTGTTGCCGGGGTTGAGAAGCTGCAGTCAGCAGCCTAGATCAAGGTCCTGGGGAGGAACTAAGCAGGTGGTTTGATCTGAAACACTTGGACTGGCACAAAGTCAAGTAGGTCATACAGGTTGGGCAGAGGCAGGCATGGCAAGAACTCCAAGAACTTGTGGCTCTGAGAGGGGACACCTGACCTTTTTGGCTAAGGGCTGCTTTGTTGTTCTTTGCCTTTTCTACTCTCCCATGAGGTGGAATGCGCAAGTCTGAAATCTTGAAAAAATTGGGAAAATCCCTGTTACCTGAAAGTAACATCATATCTTTGGTCTCCCAGGAAAATTCATTGTGTCCTGAATTAGGACATGTTATTGATCTTTGTCCTCAGTGGCAAAATCATCCCCTGGTGCTAGGAAAGGAGGAGTTGGTGCTAGGAAAGGAGGAGTTTTTGCTAGTGAAAGGGGGAATCTTAAAGCCAAGGATGCATCTGTACTTAAGCAGTAAAACTCTAATCTGAGAGATTTGTAAACTGTAGCTCTCCTTACTTTGCCCTTGACTTTGTCAGCTCCCTTATTTAAAAAAAATGATGTGAGGCAGACTGATAAGATAGGTTCCCCAGAGTATATCCACCCCCTCTTCAACCAGACTGTGGTTGACAGTTCATGTAACACTAACTCTGAATATGTGGAACTGACAGTTGTCAAATTAATATTTTTTACAGAATTTGCTCCATATGCAAAACCAGTCAGGCTCAAGTTTTTAAACAGTGGACATTGGTTTACAGTTTCTGATGCTTTAAATATCATCCTGGTATGACTGAATCTTACCTTGGTAGTGTGAGTGCTGGGCCATTTTTAGTGCACAGTAATTGTCTCCCACAAGATAACTTTATTATTATCCTTCAAGATAACCATGAGATTTTTGAAACTATTCTTCTTTTCCCCTCCTGTCTAACTCTAATGGAAAAGAGTCTTAGCTAAATTTTCTTATTCACCATAACTTCTGGACAACTCCATCAAAGCTTCAACATTTAGAATAGGCCCAAAAGCTCCTATAAGTCCATTCACTGACCAAAATATCTCTTTTTTACATTTACAAAATGGACAATAAGCTTATGATAATTATTACTCCAAGAAATTACACAAGCTGAAAATATATATGGAATTTAAAGGCATACACTTAAAATATTTTAAAAACATTTAGGTAGGGCTTCCCTGGTGGCGCAGTGGTTGAGAGTCCGCCTGCCGATGCGGAGGACACGGGTTCGTGCCCCGGCCCGGGAGGATCCCACGTGCTGCGGAGCGGCTGGGCCCGTGAGCCATGGCCGCTGAGCCTGAGCGTACGGAGCCTGTGCTCTGCAAGGGGTGAGGCCACAGCAGTGAGAGGCTCGCATACCGCAAAAAAAAAAAAAAAACATTTAGGTACATCTGAGGAATACCCCTGTCACTTGAAAATATTTCTCAAACATCTTCATGTTTCACGTATGGAGTCATGAAGATGTTTGAAAAATAAGGCTTTGATCAATGGATAGCTACTAGACAATTTCTGAGCGAGGGAGTAAGACTAAGAGGAGTTAAAGGAGATCCTTTTCTCACTTCCTCATAAGATATCTTCATTATCCTATATATTTTTCCCTTATGACACTTGGTAAGAATTATATTTATTTAAGTGAATAATGCCTGTTTCCTCAGATAAACTATAAAATCCATAAAGGCAGGAACCTTGCTCTTTTTTTCTCATCTTGAATCCTCCATGTACTGTGTATGATACACAGAGCCTCTACAAGGTGAGAACTTAATACATTTTTTGTGAAAGAATAAATGAATGAGTGGAAGAATGAATGAACCTAGTAGATAATTAGAGGGTTAGACAATGAAGGAAGTAGGTCCAGGGATACCACAGAAAGTCAGCAGAGTTGACCTTGAATAAAACACTAAAGATTCTGTGCTCTGTGCCCTGAATTATAGCCTGTTGGGTACCAGTGGCCTGAATGCCCAAGTGTTGGCCATGGCCAGGGAGCATTGTGAGACCTGGAGGTGACTCTGTTCTGTGATTGTGTTGGTAGCAGCAAAGCTGTTATCTTACCCTGGATTCTGATTACACACTGTGTATACAGTAATTGTGTAACAGGCCAGGTGAGCTGTAAACAAAAGCTGTTTTCATTTCTTCAGCTCCCTGTGCAATTCTTTAGCATGAGATGATAAACAACTTTGGCAGGCAGTCAAATGTTTTAAGCATATTTTCAGGGTGGTCATGAATACATCATTATTTGTATGCTCAAATTTCATGGTAACTCTTAATTGTATGTTCAATAGGAACAAATCTAAGCTGACCTAACTAGTTGATTGTATAATAATTAATACACATAATAAAGACGTTAAAGGACCATTTTAGCTAATAATAGCAAGTTTATTTTCCTTAAATGGGCTATTTTTTTCCCAAAACGATTTGCAATATAATTTATTCAGGCTAGTTTGCATTCACCAAATTTCTTTACATTCTGTCTACTGGAAGTAATTTGTCTTCTTTTGTTAATAAGCTTGTAAATTTGAGTTTTAAAGCCAATTAAAGAGAAAATCACCAAATGAACTAAGCCTAATTTAACTAACTGACTGGCTTTTACTTTTACAGAATTAAAAAAATGTGGAATTTTATGTCTTATTTTGTCTTTAGTGACTTTCATTGAGTACTTCAGACTTCAGTTTCCCTGTTACATAATCTGTAGACTGGAGTTAGTCATTTGATGATTATTCTCTGAATATTATGGAGGTATTACATTTTAAGCTAAAGAATTTCACGTATGAAATATTCAAAACAAATCTGTATTAAGGTGTTTGTTTACTACCTCTTATTTACTAAAACATTAAAAAAGTCTCAGTGGTTTCAGAAAACATCTAATAAATAGTAGGTTAGATACTGGGGATATAGGGATGAAAGACGTGATCTTTGTTCTCAAGAAGCTCACTGTCTAGTAGGGAATATAGATAAGGAAAGCAAGCATTTCATTCCAGTGTGATGAGTAATATAATAGAGGAATTCACACAATATTTAAAGATGAGAGCAGAGAGTTAGAGACATTTTTTTGTACTAGAAATAATTTATTTTGTTGTCAAAGAAGATTTTCTAAAGGCAGTTATACTTGATGGGCTTCTTGAAGGAAAAGAAGATACCAGCCAGAAGGAAAAGTGTGTGTGTGTGTGTCTGTGTGCACGCCTGTAGGCTGGGTATTTCAAACAGAGAAAATAGCATGTGCAAAGATATTAAGGCATCAAATAGCTCTTATCACTTGTAGCTCTATATAGTATTTATGTTTAGTAATCATTGATGAGAAGCTGAGGGGAGATAAATAGGAGCCAGATCATTGAGAACCTTATAAAGCATGCTAAACAAATGGTTCTTTGTTCTAAGGATAACGTGGAGCCACTGAAGAATCTTATTCAGTATTTTTTTTCCCTTTCTTTCCTTTTAAAATACATGTTCTTTTTCAATATACATAGAAATAATATGGCCTCCTTTAAAAGATTTTAAAGTTCAAAATAAAAATTATTACTCTCCAATAAGATTTTCCAAATTACTTTATTAATAATATGATTTGTTTAATTAAAGAAGACTCTCTTCTTTCACCCTACTCCTTCCCTAACATTTAGATGGGATTATGTGATTTTCTTCTAGTCACTCAGTTAAGAATAACAGCTTTAGGATCAGTATGAAATGTGGATAGAGAAGTTTCAGAATAAACTTGAGAGATTTGTTAGGAGGCCATTGGGTATTCCAAGTAAGAAGTGAAGAGTGCCTGAGCCAAAGCAGCAGTGGTAGGAGCTGAGAGAATGAGGTTGGTTTAAGAGATACTAAGGAGGTTAGATCAATAGGACAGTATGAAAAATTAAATAGGGGATGGAAATTATAGAATGGTTAAAGTTGATTGCTCAGTTTCTGGCTCGGCCTAATAGTTAATGATCCACATCAGAGAGTTTTGAAGGAGTGGGTATGAAAAAGAGGTAGGAAAAATGGTGAGTTCAGTTGTGGATCTATTGCTTTAGAAATGAGTGATGTATAATAGACATATAGATATATGGGTTGGAGCTCAGGAGAGAGATCTGAGAGACAAATATAGATTTGAAACTCATTGCTGAACAGATGAAATCACAGGATTGGCTAAGATGTTTCAGGACAAAGGGTTAATAGGAATCAGAAAAGTACAAATGAAGAAACTTTGGGAAAAAACAGTATTTACAGGGAAAAGGAGGAAGATGAAACTTAAGGAAAGCTGAGGAAGAGTACCATAGAAGTAAGAATAAATCCAAGACATAGCAGAATCTTGGAAGATGATGGAGGAAATAATTTCAAGGTAGAAGAAGCAGTCACCATGTCAAAAGTGACTGAGAGGTCAAGTAAGATGGGGACCTATAAGTGTTCACTCAATTTAAAAGTTAAAAAGTCAGGGGTGGGTATTGCCTCATTTGTGAAAATTCAGGTGATATTTTAAGGATTTTTGTTAAGCAAAAGGATTTACCTTGGAAAGATGAAGCCAAATCAAATCAATCAAAACCCACTCTGATACCATGAAAGTATTTCCTTTACTTCTTTTTCTAAATGTTACAAGACCCTTTGCTCATTTGGTTTAAAAAAAAAAAAAAGAGGGGAGGAGTTACATTTGCTCCTTCAACACCCTTATTAATTCAGAGAATTGTTGATTTTCGTAAATTCATATAATCAAAATGACAAAATTGGCCTCTCAGATTCTATTTCTTTCTTTTCATGATATTATTTGTATTTCTTTTATTAATTTAAATAGTAATTCTGAATGTCATTTTCTAGACTAGCATTAATGGTTCTAAATTCATAATGTAGCTATTGTAATGTGAAATTTTTTCCAGCTTTATTGATATATAATTGATATATAATGTGTAAGTTTAAGGTATACAGCATGATAATTTGATATACATATATATTGTGAAATGATTACCACAATAATGTTAGTTACCACATCCATCACCTCACATAGTTACCCTTTTTTTTATTTTGGTGGTGAGAACTTTTTTTTTTTTTTTTTTTTGCGGTACACGGGCCTCTCACCGCCGTGGAGCAACTGGCTCCGGACGCACAGGCTCAGCGTCCGTGGCTCACGGGCCCAGCCGCTCTGCAGCACGCGGGATCCTCCCAGACCAGGGCACGAACCCGCGTCCCCTGCATCGGCAGGCGGACTCTCAACCACTGCTCCACCAGGGAAGCCCGGTGAGAACTTTTAATATACTCTCTGAGTAACTTTCAAGTATACAATATGGTATTATTAACTATAGTCACCATGCTGTATGTTAGATCCCCAGAACTTATTCACTTATAACTGGAAGTTTTTACCCTTTGACCACCTTCACCTTCACCTTCATTTCCTCCACCCTCCTCAACCCTGGCAGCCACCAATCTATTCTCTGTTTCTATGAGTTTCTTTTTTTCTCACTTACATGAACCCACATGTAAGTAAGATCATACAATATTTGTCTTTCTCTGACTTATTTCACTTAGCATAATGCCCTTAAGTTCCATCTATGTTGTTGCAAATGTCAGGATTTCTTTCTATTTTTGACTGAATAATATCCATTGTATATAAAGTTGACCCTTGAACAAGCTAGAGGTTAAGGACGCTTACTCTCCAGGCAGTACTCTCTGTCCCTGGTGCTACATCTTTGAATTCAACCAATTGTGGATCATTTAGTTCTGTAGTATGTATTTATTGAAAAAAATCCGCATATAAGTGGACCTGCACAGTTGAAACCTATATTGTTTAAGGGTCAACTGTAAATACATTTTCTTTATCCATTCGTCCATCCATAGACACTTACTTAGGTTGTTTCCATGTCTTGGCTATTGTAAATAATGCTGCAACGAACTCGGAAGTGGAATTTCTGGATCATATGGTAGTTCTATTTTTAATTTTTTGAGGCACCTCTATACTGTTTTCCGTAGCAGCTACACCAATTTACATTCCCACCAACAGGGTACAAGGGTTTCCTTTTCTCCACATTGTCACCAGTATTTATCTCTTGTCTTTTTGATAATAGCCATTCTAAGAGGTCATTATATATATAGTATAAAACTTAACATCAGTATTGGAAGAAATTAAGACAGTATTTAATTTTGTTTTTTCTTAACTCCATAGAACCTCTCAGGAAGAGGGGCTTCCCCAGGTTAATAAGTAAACTAAAAGCATCAAGGAAAATGTATGCCCAGAGCTGGATTGCTTTCCAACTGATTCAGGTTTTCCAGTTTAACCCTTAAAAAATATGAAAAACATTGTACATGAAGTTTGAACTTGGTGACAGTGAAGACAGGAGAGAGGAGAGAAATACTTAATTCCATTACTTAACAGTATTGTTGTAAACCACAGGTCAACTTCTATTTCAAAGTAGAGTGATCACAAAAGCTCAGAATAGCCTTGGGCACTACAGGAGAGCTGAGAAAGTACTGAACTGGATGCCAAACATGAAATATTATGAGAGAGAACTGGTGAAAAATGGCAGCAGGAATAACATTTTGGGCCTAAGAAAGGCTGGGATATTTCCAAGAGGCTACCCACTTCCTGAAACAAGATTATGTGAACTATGTTTCCTAGATATGCAGGACCTGCAATGTAGGTGGTTAAGAATTTTGGACATTTCCCATTGCAACAAAAAGAATAAAATACCTAGGAATAAACCTACCTAAGGAGACAAAAGACCTGTATGCAGAAAACTATAAGACACTGATGAGAGAAAGCAAAGACGATACAAACAGATGGAGAGATATAGCATGTTCTTGGATTGGAAGAATCAACATTGTGAAAATGACTCTACTACCCAAAGCAATCTACGGATTCAGTGCAACCCCTATTGAACAACCAATGGCATTTTTCACAGAATTAGAACAAAAAATTTCACAATTTGTATGGAAACACAAAAAACCCTAAATAGCCAAAGCAATCTTGAGAAAGAAAAATGGAGCTGGAGGAATCAGGCCCCCTGACTCCAGACTATACCACAAAACTACAGTAATCAAGACAGTATGGTACTGGCACAAAAACAGAAAGATCAATGGAACAGGGTAGAAAGCCCAGAGATAAACCCATGCACATATGGTCACCTTATCTTTGACAAAGGAGGTAAGAATATACAATGGAGAAAAGACAGCCTCTTCAATAAGTGGTGCTGGGAGAACTGGATAGCTACATGTAAAAGAATGAAATTAGAACACTCCCTAACACCATACACAAAAATAAACTCAAAATGGATTAAGGACCTAAATGTAAGGCCAAACACTCTAAAACTCTTAGAGGAAAACATAGGCGGAACTCTCTATGACATAAATCACAGCAAGATCCTTTTTGACCCACCTCGTAGAGAAATGGAAATAAAAACAAAAATAAACAAATGGGACCTAATGAAACTTAAAAGCTTTTGCACAGCAAAGGAAACCATAAGCAAAATGAAAAGACAACCCTCAGAATGGGAGAAAATATTTGCAAACGAAGCAACTGACAAAGGATTAATGTCCAAAATATACAAGCAGCTCATGCAGCTCAATATCAAAAAAACAACCCAATCCAAAAATGGAAAGAAGACCTAAATAGACATTTCTCCAAAGAACATATACAGATTGCCAGCAAATACATGAGAGGATGCTCAACATCACTAATCATTAGAGAAATGCAAATCAAAACCACAGTGAAGTATCATCTCACACTGGTCAGTCAGAATGGCCATCATCAAAAAATGTATAAACAATAATTGCTGGAGAGGGTGTGGAGAAAAGGGAACCCTCTTGCACTGTTGGTGGGAATGTAAGTTGATACAGCCACCATGGAGAACAGTATGGAGGTTCCCTAAAAAACTAAAAATGGATCTACCATATGACCCAGCAATCTCACTGCTGGGCATATACCCTGAGAAAACCGTAATTCAAAGAGACATGTACCACAATGTTCACTGCAGCACTATTTACAGTAGTCAGCATGTAGAGAATGGACTTGAGGACACGGGGAGGGGGAAGGGTAAGCTGGGACGAAGTGAGAGAATAACATTGACATATATACACTACCAAATGTAAAATATATAGCTAGTGGGAAGCAGCTGCATAGCACAGGGAGATCAGCTCGGTGCTTTGGGACCACCTAGAGGGGTGGGATAAGGAGGGTAGGAGGGAGGCTCAAGAGAGAGGGGATATGCGGATATATGTATACATATAGCTGAGTCACTTTGTTATACAGCAGAAACTAACACAACCTTGTAAAGCAGTTATACTCCAATAAAGATGTAAAAAAAAACAAGAATTTCAGAGAAGTTAAATTGATTAATTATTTCATTCCAGGTCAATGCAAACATTTTTCAATAAATAGAACTGCTCTACAATTAAAAAGGAAAGTTCCAGAAAGTATAACACCTCCTAAGTCAGGGTCTCCTTAGTGAATATGTAGATGTGTTCTTACTTCCATGATCTGTTGTTCACACAAGGGGCAAAGACAACAATGATGAAGAGATTTCTATCAATGAATTTAGCAGAGCTGGTTGGAGCCCTTGGCCTTCAGAACATCCATAGAGTTCTGATGTCCTCTAATCCAGTTTGTGAGGGTCAGAAGAGCTTCTGTCTCTACAGAGACAGAGAGGCACTTTCTAGAAATCCCCCTTGGAGTTATACCTGGAAGCGGCAGTTTCCTTTATAATTCTTACTGGTTTAAAAATGTTTCAGTTGGAAGTGAATTAGAATTTTTACCTAAATATTTCAATAATTTAGCACCATACATACAACTTAACACGCCTTTGAAAATCACTGCATGTATCCATATAAGCACATGGATCACATATACCTGAACACACACAAGGTTTTCAGGGCATGACTCAAGAGAATATGAGATTACACTCTGTGATGGCAAATTTCAAGTCCTGATATTTATGTCTGTCTTGCTTGATGTGAGTAGATAATTTTTAAGAAATATACAAATGTGCTTTAGAAAAGAGACATACTTCTCTAGAAAGGTTATCAACCAAATGATAGCCAAAGTTTATCAGTTAGGAACAGGTCATTGTTCAGATTTCTATGATCTTGTGAATGAATTGTCATAGGAATGGCTAATTATTCCATAAAATTTATTACCAGTTTTAAATTTGTGGGAGTTGCTGGGACAAATTAAACAGTGCTAGAAAGAGTATCAAAATCTCCCTTCAGAATGAATAAAATTGCCACTGAAGATGTTGAGGCAATACCTTAGCTCCTCCTTGTCAAAACTTGGCTACAGAGAGTGACATCTTCCTGACTTCCAATGCCTGCCACTCTCGTTCAAAAATATTCAGTGACTGCATATTTGCTAGCAAATTATTCTTCCCTCAGCTCTACTTGACAAAAATCTTAATCATTTTCAGTTTCTTTCTCAAATGTCACTTCTTTGTGAAGCCTTTTCCGAATCTTTTAAACTGAATATAATCTCTCCTTCCTCTGACTGCACAAAATACTTCACTCTTCATATAGTTACACTTATTTGCTTAATCTGTTCATTTGCCACACTATTTTGTAAGCTCCTTAAAGGCACAGAGTTTCTTTTTCAGCTTTGTATTCTCTATCTCCTTAGCCCAGTATCAGATAGATAGATAGATAGATAGATAGATAGATAGATAGATAGATAGATAGATAGATAGGTAGCTGATGTTTAAATATTTTATTTTAAATTAAAATTATAGAGAGGAAAAGCAAGTAGACACAAAAGGACTTAGAGAGAAGATGCTCTGGTCAAAAAGATCTTCATCATCAGCACACTAATGACCTACAGTTGGAAGCATTATGCCAGTCCATGTGGGGACTAGCTCTTTTTTGGTGACTACATGCTTTTTACTCTTGTTATAATAGTTTGTTTATTATATTTTAATCTTGGCTCACTGGCCTTCTATGCTGGGTTCTAGAATGATCATGTCCCCGTCTGGCCAGAGCAGGAAATGTTTAGGAGTTACTTAGGGAAGCCTAAGTTGTTATAATTTCAAGGTCACCTTATTGCTGCACTTGTAATCAGCTGTTTAGTTCATCTTTGATCTTTGGTGTTTGTATACTTCCAACTCCACTTCGGACACCGTTTTAGGACCTTCAGCTCCATCGGTTTTGGGTCCCAAATATCTCTTGGCTGTTCCAGTCCTGCCTCTTAGTAACTCGTAACCTTGGCATGATCTTTTGTAAGGTTTTTCTTGGGCATTTTTATTGGATTAAAGTGAAAGGTGGGAAGGAGAATGGCGCAGAAGAAAATAAATTTGATTGCTTGTGTTACCTAAGATGATGTGATTATTATCACATTAACTCATGCTGCTGTCTTTGCCTGTAAATTTGTCTAATGGTTGCTGCTACGCCAGGTGGTCCTGAAGTCTTCTTTGGGCACCTTCTGCTTCTCTAATGATCCAGACATAGGTTAAATGGAGTCCAGAACATTCAAACTTGGATTTTTATCTTCTTGATTACTAATTAAATATAACTTACAACATTCACAAGTAAAAATTCACAGTCAAGTTAAAAGTAATTAATTGATTACTTTAAATTTGAAGAATATGAGAATTTATTTGTATGGAATTTTAAGATCAAAGGAGATGAAATCCCAGAAGGCAGTATTTTGACCCTCAAATTCCCTGATTTTATATGCTCTGAAAGATATGGGGAAACTTGGGATTTTCTATGATAATCTGTATTTTAGGAAATAAAAAGCTTTTAGGAAATAAAAAGCATGAGTGAAAAAGTTTCAAAATAAATTAGTAAGAGGGTAAACTAGATATTTTAAAAACTGTTAAATATGCATGGTAAAAATGGTGATTTCCTTAACATTAATTTGCTTTATTTAAATAAAATTAATTTATTTAATTTTTAAATAATTCTACTTTTATAATTTTGAAAGCAAACTATAAAACTAATTGTAATCAAAGTACATTTCTTTACAAAAAATCTTTTATTATTAAAAAGTGATACCCTGATATAACACAATTATAAATATTAGAGTCAGATATAAGATTATATTCTTTCTACCGTGACCAAAGATGGACTACCTAAGTCTATGGAAAATAACACTTAAATGCTTGTTGATATGTGTTTCTGTGTGTGTGTGTGTGTGTGTGTGTGTGTGTGTGTGTATGCACTCATTGGGCTCATGTTTGCAAAGAATACCCCATAAAATTGGAAAATGATCTCCATGTAATATTAAGCAAAAATACAAAATAGGATGCAAAATAATATATATAAAATAACTTTAATATTACAATAAACAATAAACATGTATTTTTATAAAAAGGCTTAGAGGAAATACAGCAAAACATTAATTATGGTTTTATCTGGGTGATGGGCATTATGAATAATTTTTGTAAGTCTTTTTTTTTTTTTTTTGCGGTACTCAGGCCTCTCACTGTTGTGGCCTCTCCCGTTGCGGAGCACAGGCTCCAGACGCACAGGCTCAGCAGCCATGGCTCACTGGCCCAGCCACTCCGCAGCATGTGGGATCTTCCCAGACCGGAGCACGAACCCGTGTCCCCTGCATCGGCAGGCAGACTCTCAACCACTGCGCCACCAGGTAAGCCCCTGTAAGTCTTTTAAAATGCATATCTCTACTTTTCAGTTTTTCCACAAGTTTACATTAAGTTTATAATTACTAAAACAAGCTTCGAAAAATTTCTGACAATATAATTCCTGATTTCTCTATAGGAAGATTCCTTTCATCTGGTTCCCTGACCAACTACCTTGTCAGTGGGATCTCCTGCTCATATGACAATTCCTTGCTTGGGCTAACTTTTGGATCTCCAGGTTAGAGTTACTTTCTTCTGGACTTTGAGTACTTAGTTTTTCTCCCTCTTAAGAAACCATTCCCCATGGCAGGCTGTTGATTGTGGCACCTCCCTTGGGTGAAGGGATCTTCAGGTTGAAATGGTAAACTATTCCATTCTACCTTTAGTTATTCACTGACATGCTGGCAGGCTTCATGCTTTACTGAAGGTACTCTTTTAGAACTTCTGGGGGTATAATGAGTGTCTCAAAAAGTATTTGAAATTTTGGTATGTCAGTGGGGGATATCTTGCAGTCCTCAGAGCCTTGGCCATACCTTTCTATACACCTGCCTGCCTAGTTTGAAGACTTTACTGGCAAGACAGGCTACAAGAATGTTTTCATGAAAGCCTTTAGGACTCCTGGGTAAATTAAGAGTAGGGGACTTTGGGATTAAAATCAGTGTCTCTCATAGACCTTGGAAACTTATGGAGACTCAAAAAATAAGTGATAAAAAAGGAATATAGAATACAGAGTGAGACAAAGGTAGCCTTTAATATAATAAATATTTTTATTAATCAGAAGAATAAACCTTGTTTTTCAGAGAACTGATAAAAAGTAGAGAAGACATTTGAAGGAGGTAGAGAAATCATTCTGAGGTAGGGACAGTTTAGGGACAACTGCCCTATCTTGGGACAAATATTCAAGGTTGATAAGGAAAATTAAGAGGACAGTATAGGTTGATATCATGTAAATGAACATCAAGATACTTGATATCAACTCTTTAACAAGATAAATTGTGAATATTTTTTCTACAGATCCAAAGAAGTAAAATTACTTATGGCCCAGGCCCTCTATGTCAGATATCATTGAAATCTATCAAATCCTAATCTCTCAAATTTGTAAATGTTACTTTGTTTGGAAAAAAAAAGATCTTTGCAGATGTGACTAAATTAAGGATATTGAGATGAGGAGATTACCGCGGCCTGTTCCCTGGGCACTAAATACCATCACAAGTGTCCTTATAAGTTAGAGGCAGAGGGGAACTCCACATAGAAACGCATGTAACTGTAGAGTCAAAGATTGGAGTGATGTGTACACAAGCCAAGAAAGTGCTTGGAGCCACCAGAAGGTGGAAGAGGCAAGGAAGGATACTCCCCTAGAGCCTTGGAGGGAATAAAGTTCTGCTGACACTTTGAGTTTCGACTTCTGGCCTTCAGAATGAGAGGGAATAAATTCCTATTGTTTTAGTCCACTAAATTTGTAGCAATTTCCTTTTTTAAATATAAATTTATTTATTTATTTTTGGCTGCATTGGGTCTTCTTTGCTGCGCATGGGCTTTCTCTAGTTGTGGCAAGCAGGGGCTCCTCTTTGTTGCAGTGCACGGGCTTCTCGTTGTGGTGGCTTCTCTTGTTACAGAGCACGGGCTCTAGGCACGCAGGCTTCGGTAGTTGTGGCACGTGGGCTCAGTAGTTGTGGCGCAAGGGCTTAGCTGCTCCGCGGCATGTGGGATCTTCCTGGACCAGGGCTTGAAACAGTATTCTCTGCGTTGGCAGGTGGATTCTTAACCACTGTGCCACCAGGGAAGTCCTGTAGTAATTTCTTACTGCAAGCCAAGAAATGAATACAGTAACTAAAATAACTCCTGCCTTGGAGAACATCTTCATTGCAATTTGTTGGGGAGAAATGTGATTCTAAATGTGCTTTTAATATGGTGAAAGGTAAAATTTGAAAAGCAGGTAGGCAATGTGGGAGGTATCTAGCAATACAGTGGCAACAATAACATTTGCTATTTTAATAGAACTGGAAAGTGAAAGGAGGGGAGAATAAGAGGGAAAAGGTCTCTTTTTGAGTGCCCCAGTCTCCCTTTTAGTTGAGATACTAAATCTAACCACCTAGATGGAATGAAGTTGTGTTAGTTACAACACTGGATGAGAATGGGTGCCAGATACTCTTGTTTTTTTCCTTTTTTTTAATCCAAGTCCTGGATTATCCTTCAAAATTGCGTGGCTGAGTAAATAGGATGTATGCTATAGTTTATCAATAAAGAAACCAATAGAAGGAAAATTGAGTCATTTTTCTGGACCTTAAGAACAGTTCTTTTTAAAGAAATGGTTTAAATCACCAGGTTTAAAAAAAAAAAAAAAGGGCAAAAACAACTGCTGCTTCAAAACTCAAACTAGATCCACTCCAAAGCATTCTTTCCTCAAAATGACCTTGTGGATGCCAGACCTAGTAAATTTACATCTGACAGACAAAAGAAAAGTTTTTCATGTTACACAAAGGCAACATTATAATCTAGCTGTCAGGCTTTAGCTCCATTGATGCACAGAGATGTGGGACAGATAATTCAGGGAATCCAGCTGTAGCCCCAGTCTCAGGGAGCCTTCCCTCAGTTAGTTGAAATCCCAAACGCTTATCACAAAAGCAAGAGAAATTTGATAGCGACCTGGCAGTGGCGACCAGACTTATTCTTGCTAGAACAAGAGAGTGATATTCAGAGACTGACATACCCTTAAAACGATCAAAAGGGAAATGCAAAGGTTTTCTTTTCAGAGTTCAAGTCACACTGAGTTTGGTCAGATAGTGTGAGGGGCCCAGTCAAGTCACTTGTTAGAGTATGTAAAATAAAGTTGGGAAAGAAAAGAAGAAATTGAAAAGAATGGGGTATTTAGTTACTGAAAGGACCAATGAAATCAATCCCCTCTGAGTGTAAAAGGAGGAAGGGAGGGTACTCTGCTAGATATTTAAAATGTGTATGCAGAGGATTACTTCTAAAAGACACTTAGTGGATATTTGCTGTGGTATGCACCAAAGATAATAGAATTCTGTTATGCCAGTTATCACAAAATAATGGATTGAAAAATCTATAGTAATGTTTGTTTACAAAAGTACTACATATTATTAGAAAAGAAAAAAACAAGAGCTGTAATAAAGGCAGACATTCCTATGGATGTCCATTCCTTGGAGTCAGCCACAGTTAATAGCTTGGTATACAAAACTGCAGAATTTAGAGCTGATAATTTGTTAGATGTCATCCAGTCCAACTCCCCTACTTTATAGTGGAGGAAAATGAGGCACAAACAAAGCTATTGAGTTGCTGAAGTTTGCGCAGCTAATTAGAAAAAGTTGTTGGTTTGCTAGTACACCACCTGAGTATACAGATGCTTTTATTCACCTGATTTTTCTCTTAAACTACTAGGGAAACACATCGTAGATATTCTGAACTTTCTGCTAGGTTGACTCAACAAAGTAAGAAAGGAAATTTTAAAAAATAGCTGAAGACAGCTAAAGAGAGCTACCTAAGGTAATTATATGAAGAGGTAGCATGTGACTGAATCATCAGTCTCAATAAATTGAAGAGGACTCCATTCTTACTTTCAAACTTGAGGAAAAAACATGATAACAATACAGTATTTACAGTCTGCAGAACTTTTTTTGTTTAATGCAGGAGTATATTTTTTAGCACTTTTTCCAGAAAATCAACCTCCAGTTTCTGAATCATTTGGGCCAGTTTCTACATCCTCCTAATCTATCCTCTGCGGCACTTTTACTTGCTAGCTGTGTGATTTTGGGCAAGTTGCTTAGCTTCTGAACCTTACTTTCCTCATTTATAAAATTCACATAATGACTATCTTGAAGTGTTATCACCAGGATTAAGTAAGATAAAGAAATAGAAGTCCTGATACAATGCCTGGCATCTAGTAGGTATCAACAAATGACAATTATTATCATTTTTTTCTCATAAATAGCATTACATTGTCAGAGGACTAAACAATATTGCCTAAAAATAATCAGCTCTTGTCTTTGCCGATTTCTGCCCATTAGAAAATGCTGCTTCTTTGGAGGTCATTTGCAGATTGTAGCTTTATTCAGTCTTTCTCAAACTTATATTTTCTCTTCTGCTCCATCTCTGACAGCTGTAGCTGCTCTGCTGTTATCACTTTCTGGCTCTTGTCCTGTTCATGCATTGTTTCAGATTGGATTGTAACATGTTCTGGAACCATTTCAGGTATTCTGCCCTCTGTGCAACTGCCTTAGAATCAACTTCTTCCACAATTGGTTGTCACTTGTTACATTTTTATCAGTTGACCAAAATGCTTAGTTGAACGTAGATTTGGTTGTCATGCCTCTGGAGTGCCTGAAGTTCAGAACTTTTTAATGGACACTTTTCCCTTGTCACTTGATGCTAAGAGGAACATGTCAACAGTGAAACTTATCTGAAAGCTGAATATGATGTTACTGATAGATTTAGGTGTCACATTGTATAGTAGACAGTAGTGTTGCTTCATAGAACGTTGTTTGACTTCTTGCCAAAAGCGCATTGGGTTCACTGTAGCTGTTTAGCTCTTCATACGTCAATATGTCATTTGCTAGCATGCTAAAAATATAGCAAGAGGCCACGATTATTTTTAGTTGGAAAATCTTCATTTAGTTCTTATAGGATAAATAGATATTTAATGAATAACCTCTTTAATTTAGCCTTGTTCTTAACACATGAAAAGTGAATATTCAGTGATTGAATGATGAGTTTTCTGTAACAATGAAATATTTAAATGCTCTTACCAGCACCATTAATAGACCATAACATTTCTTTTGACAACCACAAGTATTTTCTGTTAAATGAGTAATCTTTTTTAAGCTAAACGTAAAATCACAAACAGAGCTTTCATTTTGAACTTTTAATACTTAGAAGTGAGACTTTGTTCAGATTAACTTAACTGCTGCATGCATAAAGATCTCTTCTTAATCAGCATTAGTTTTATGATTAATTTGGAAACAAACCCGCCAGTTTTAGTCACTGGCATGAAATGTTTCTTGGAGCAGGAAACTGGAATTTGTTTTCCTTGAGCACTAATTCATTCATCATTTGATGCCCTCTGATATTAAATGATATATTTTCAGTGATCTAAAATGTTGCATAATTTACAAAACACTTCAATTCTATTGTTATAACATTAAATGTGGTAGATTATATACAGTAATATGAGCTCACCTATAATAAATTTGCTGAGATTAACTGAAATCTGGCTGAGAGATATGCCTGTGAAGGATTATCCTGCCTTGAGAGTAAGAACCAAAAAGATGGTTCATTCCTTCGACTAAAGCTTTGAGTTCACAGTCATGTAGTGAACTACTTTTCCTATCAAAAAAATGCATAACCAGAAAAAAGTTTTTGAATAATTTCTTACAATAAATGAAGATAACAATAGCTCTTCTATTTCCCATACAAGTAGCCCTTGAGGTAGACTGTCATATAGCAAAATCCCCTGATCTATGGTTTCATCAGAACTGATATCAAGGGTGGTTTTTGGTTGTAATTTGTTTCTTTTTTTCTTTTTGTTTCTCAGTTACTTTTTGGCCATTTCAAACTTGTGATATTTTCCTGTATTGGAAGGTTTCCGTTTAAAAAGCAGGAGCCTCTCTGACTATTCAACAGG
Organism: Phocoena sinus; assembly: GCF_008692025.1. Classification (NCBI taxonomy): domain Eukaryota; kingdom Metazoa; phylum Chordata; class Mammalia; order Artiodactyla; family Phocoenidae; genus Phocoena; species Phocoena sinus. The sequence goes on along the minus strand of NC_045774.1, from coordinate 33,731,472 downwards.
AAGGGGTTGGACACAAGAATTACAGATGTAACCATAGTTATGGCTGGTGATTGAGGGTAGGGAAGCCAAGACCCAGAGGCTAGCAGACCTAGAGTGGATTTTCAGGAGTTCCTCTGGAAGCTGTGAATCTTAAGAATCTCCAAGAAGTGGCTACTAATGTTCATGTTGCCTCAGGCACCCAAAGTGGATGATTTGGAAGCCCTTATCTCAGAATCTCATGTCTACCTATGCATATTTCTTTAACTGCTGCCAGAAAATAATGCTTCTTTTCTTTGCTACTTTCTGCATGTTATTGCTTGTTTGCCCTTTGCAGACTAACTTGGAACCATCTAAAGGGGGTCTGGGAAATGGTCTGGGAAAAGTTCTTCTCCTTTAAGCAGACCAAAAGATAAAATGCTGTCTTAGTCAGTTGGGGCTGCTATAACAAAAATACCTTAGACTTGGTGACTTAAACACAGCTATTTATTTCTCACAGTGTTGGAGGCTAGGAAGTCCTAGGTTAAGGTGACAGCAGATCCAGTGTCTAGTGAGGGAGCTCTTCCTGGTTTGCAGATTGCCATCTTAACACTATCCTCGCATGGCAATGAGAGAGATCTCATGTCTCTTACTCTTTTTTTTTTTTTTAAGTTCTTTATTTTATTTATTTATTTTTGGCTGCATTGGGTCTTCGTTGCTGAGCGTGGGCTTTCTCTAGTTGCAGCAAGCGGGGGCTACTCTTGGTTGTGGTGCATGGGCTTCTCATTGCAGTGGCTGCTCTTGTTGCGGAGCACAGCCTCTAGGCACGCGGGCTTCAGTAGTTGTGGCACACGGGCTCTAGAGCACAGGCTCAGTAGTTGTGGTGCACGGGCTTAATTGCTCCGTGGCATGTGGGATCTTCCTGGACCAGAGTTCGAACCCGTGTCCCCTGCATTAGCCGGCAGGTTCTTAACCACTGCGCCACCAGGGAAGCCCTCTTACTCTTTTTATAAGGGCTTCAGTCCCTTCATGAGGGCCCCACCCATGACCTAACCTAACCCTGATTACTTCCCAAAGGCCCCATCTCCAAATACCATCACATTGTGGATTAGCGCTTCAACATACAAATATTAGGTGCACACAAACATTCAGTCCAAAGCAAGTGGGAACAGGAGTGATGCCAAGTTGAACAGTCTGGCATAGTTCACAGTTTGTCAACTCAAAGTCTATATATGCCTTTCTACTCATATTTTAACTTCAAAAACAACAACCATTCAACTTCATGCTTCTATATAATATGATATAACTCTGCTTTATATAGCCGTGTATACATCTGGCCACATATAGCTCACCTTTTCTCCAAAAAGGTTGACACATAATTCCATGAGTCACTATCTATCCCTAGGTGATGTCCATTCCTTTTCTAACTTAATTCCAATTCTCCTTTGATAGCTTATAACTTACAGACTGAATCATAAGATTAATCTCTACTAATACACTTTATATTAGATATAAGAAGAGGAAGGTTAGAAAACAAATGGATTGATATATGCAAATATGTATATCATAAGTCAGAAAAGGAAATAGGCTTAGCTCCTACCTGCCTTATTTTCACAAGTAAATAAGAGGCCATAGTCAGTGTTTATAATTTCCTTTTCTCACTACCCATTCCATTTGCCTTCAGTTAGCACCTTAGCTGGTTAAGGTTCTTTACCTGATTGGGTGATGCAAAACTTCATTTTTGAATGGCTGGAGTTATTACTGGCCCTTCTTTTTTGGCTTGCTCCACTACTTTATTAACCTATTTTTCATGGGACATATGTGTACTAAGAAGCAACCCAGAGAATCCCTTGAATCCTCTCTGCCTTAATTATGTAGCAGTAACTATATTTCTCCTTGATAGTCAGGATCAATCACTCCAGTTAGTACAGCAAACCCTTCTTTGCCTATTGGCTTAGGGGCATGAAGAGTTCAAGGTTTAAACTTCAAGTTCGGTGGAATCACGTTTAGGTCTACTAGTGGAAACATTTATTCTTCAGGAATTAAGTCCTCTAAACCTGTAAAGCCAAAAGGTGGGGAATGGGAACAAAAGCTTTTGTGATTGGATGCTAAGAATAACAGGGAGAGGAAACACTCCCATTCCCAATTCTTGGTTCCTTAATCAATATCTTCTGGCTATGAGAAAAATATCATAATATTGGTTGCTGGTTCCAAACATACACAAAATATTGTAGGATAGCACCTAGCTGAACAAGGTATTATTACTTGTCTTTAATAGGGTATTCCACTTTTTCTATCAAGCAAGGAAATTTGAAGTGATGTGACACATAACGAAACTGATAAATTCCATGGGTGTGAACATTTTCCTCATTTTTTTCTTTGCCAGTAAATGTGTTCTTTGGCCAGAAGCAAAGTTTTGTAGAAAATCAGGAATTTCATTAGCTTATGGGTAGTGGTGCTTACAAAACAGTGCAGACAGGGAAGGCATATGCATATCTATCGTGTTTATTCTCATGACATGTTGCTTCCTCCTCTATGATGGGATGATCATCCTGGCTAGCTAATCCCCTTGGGTACGGTGCCACAAAAGGGGATTAGCATCCGGCTCAGCTGATGGCATGTCAGATATTTAGCAATAATAACAGTCAGAATTGTTCTTGTTCAAGGGAAGACCATGTTTTTTAACCCATGCATAGCCTCTGTCACTGATGCTTTGAGTACTTTGTTCACGAGCCCATTCATTGGTCAAGCTGGAGTGGCTGGGGAAAGAGTGTAGCTAATATCCACAGAAAGTGTTGTTTTCTCCACTTTATTATTGAGGAAATTCTTTGCAGTTGATGCCTGTTTGTGAGCACTTACTTGGGCACAAATAAAACTCTTACTCATTCCCAGAAGTTTACCACTTCTTACTCAAATCTTCTTGTTATCAATCCTTTAATTTTTTTCTTTCAGAAGTCCGAGCAATGGGAAAACTGTTATCCATTTTCCATGGTGTAGCTCTGCCATCTTTTTTAAGAAGAAGTAAACAATTGAAGGCATTAATTTATATACACAAAAGCATTCATTTCTGGATAATTTGATGAATTTTGGCAAATGTGTACACTGTAACCTCCACAAAACCGCAAATATAGAACATTTCCTTCATCCAAAAACTACCCTTGTGCCTCTTTGCAGTCAAAACCCCCACTTACCTCCCTCCCAAACAAACACTGACTTGTTATAGATTAGTTTTGCCTATTCTAGAATTTCATATAACTGTAATCAAGCAGTATAGAGTCTTTCATGTCCGGCTTCATTTAACTGTCTAATATATATTTTTTTAATTGAAATACAGTTGACATAAAATATTACATTAGTTTCAGGTGTAAAACATAGTGATTTGACATTTATATACATCACTGTGTAATTTTTCTGAGATCCATTAATGTTGCAGCATGTTTCAATAGTTCATTCCGTTTCACAATATTTATTGTGTGAATATACCACAATTTGTTTACCCATCACCAATTTGTTTACCCATCATCTGAATCAAGATGGATGTTCATGGGATTTTAAATCTGGGCTCTAAAATTTAAATTGAAAATTAGGGGAGCCACTTGAATGGGTAAGATGCAATGTTAGGATGCTGTAGGATGGGCATCTTTGTTCACTGTATCTCTGTAACCTTCAGAGGGAGATGAATAGGTGAAGTTAGTACTCAGCAAGAAGCAGAGGGGAGGAGAAAGTTTCCAGGTTTTTGATGTGTTCCACTTTTCTAGTTCCAGCATTTCTCAAAAGCCAACCTACATTCCTGTCCTTAGGCATTAATGAAATGTACCTATTACCTTATAATAAATTCTTTCTTTCTCTTGCTTAATCTAGCTAAATTAGTTTATAAGGCTTATAAGGCAGGAGTTCCAACTAATAAAGTATTCAACTTATTTTAGTAAAATTTTGGTATAAACCATCAGATATGTTATTCAACATCTACCCTAAACTATATAAACCGTATATCATCTCCTGGGAAGCAGATGAAGTCAGTTGGCAGAAGAAAGATGATAAGGTCAAGTCAGAGGCTGGTAATGCAGATTTGTATCAGATTCTATAATTTCTAAGAAGGTTAGACTTGAGCCAGGTTTAAAAAAATTCTGTGTGGGAAGTTTAAGTACCAGGTACTCTAGAGGTGGAGATGGGACTGAAGCAGGTTGGAAGGGTGATAGGAAAAGGCTGGAAGTAACATTTAGGAAAATGAGGTAATCCATGCAGAATTAATCTAGGGTGAATCTCAAGGATAAGCAGTTTAGTTATTCAGTTAATTTTTTCATTGGGCAGCTATAGAAGCATAAGGCACTGAACATATAGTAGAAACCAAGGCAGACACTGCCCTTTCCTTATGGAACGCATATTCTTGTGGGGAGGGAAGAGGAAGATATTAAATGATTAGTTATACATTTATTTACTTCATTGTTAACTGTAATGAGTACTATTCAGGAGAACCACTAAGAGAAGGAACTTGACCTAGTCTGAATAACATGGAATGATTCTCTGAGGACCTGAAATAAAGTGTTTTTGTATATATTTTCTAAGTCAGATGTTAAAGTGGCAGACTTGTTCCAATAGGCCTGTGGAATAAAAAAAAAAAAATCAGTTTATAATTACTTGTAATAAAAAAGTGGAGAAATGTAAAAGTGTATGGGTTTAAATTTCCGAGTTCTTTTTTTATGCCTTTGACATTAATTTTCTTCTTGAAATAAGTGTTAGTCTTGCGACTTAAAATGCAGAGAATAATACACATTGTCTAGTTTTGTCAGTGGGATGCAGTGAATGCAAATAATTATCCTGCCTAAGAAATCTACCATTCTAAGTAGAAAGGCTTTAACTATCAAGTAAACTTAGCTGGTTATATATATTTCCTTACACTGTTTCAGTAAGACTTGTTTTCTTTCTGCTATCCAACTCATATTGCTCAGACTTTTCTCCAGACCTTCAGTCACTGGGAGGAGAAAGAATGTAGGAGAACTTACGGATTTTAAGCATGAATTATGTGCCAGATTGTATAGGAGGTGCTTGGGCATTTTTGGATGCTTCCTTGTCCTTAGAAACTTATTCTTTTCCTCATCAGTCTAATCATATCTAATTCTCTAACAGAACAGACCTTTTTCACCAAGGCTGTAGACACATTTGGAGTTTGTGCACAGGCTTCAGGGGGTCAGTGAAAACTTAGAATTGTATTTCAGAGTCAAGATTGGACAAGAGAAGTGAGTCCATAATATTTACCAGCTTTAAGAGAAAACAATGAGTCAAAATTGTAGGTAGCTGCTCAAAAATCCTGCCTTGTCCCTGAAGACTCTAGTCCACGTTCATCTCACTCTGGAAGTAGTTCTGAAAGACTTAATGTACTTAAATATAAACTGGTTCACATGCTACTGACTGGCTTGGGAAATGAATGGCTTCTGTTAGAGATCAGATAGAAAATTCCAAGAGGCATAGTTTTTTTATGACTTTTGTATCTCCCCTTCATTTCTAGCACAAGGGTTTAATCTTAAAGGTTAATTAAAAATTTTGTTCACAAGTAACCTATATTATTGCTTCTTAAAATTATAAAAAATTGAATTTTCTAGTGAAAATTCATCTACCATCACATATTTCTACATTTCTGTAGTTTACAACTGGATTTGAATATTGTTCACAGAAAATTTTTTATTTGTAAAAATAATAATAAAATATGTTTAGTTTAATGAACAATACATATACAGTTTGCTGACTTTGTTGTTATCTAATACCACTGGGTTATTTTGAAAAGGGATCTTGTAAATCAATCTTTTCCTATTATGCCTAACTTTTTAAAATGTTATAGTTAGTAAATTAAATAAGATTATTTAACTACTCAGTATGTGGTAAGCAGAAGAATGGCCCCACCCCAATGATAGCCACCTGCTAATCTTCAAGTCTGTGAATAAATTAAATTGGCATAATTTCAGGGCAAGGGGGTGTTGGAATTAAGGCTACTAACCAACTGACTTTAGAATACGGAAATTATCCTGTATTTTCGGGGTGGGTACAAAGTAACCACAAAGGCCCTTAAATGTGGAAGAAGAAAGCAAAAGGATTAGAGTCAGAGTGATTTGATGTGAGAAACTAGCCAGACTATTACTGGCTATGAAAAGGAAAGAGGACTATGGGCCAAGGAATATAGGCAGCCTCTAGAAGCTGGCAAAGGCAAGAAAACAGACTCTCCACTAGAGCCTCAGGTGTAATGCAGTTCTGCTGACACCTTGATTTTAGGCTACTGAGACCCATTTCGAATTTCTGACCTCCAGAACTCTAAGATAATAAATCAGCTTGGCTTTAAGTCACTAAATTTGTGGTAGTTTGTTACAGTGATAACAGGTAACTTAATATGACTGTCAGGTAGAAATAATAACACTAGATTACATTATTGTCCACATACTGTGCACAAAATCGTTGGTTAAATATTCTGTATTCTTTTTGTTGTTGTTCTCACACAACTTTATGCATTAGACTTTTATAGCAGAAGGCTGAAGGCAGTTTTGAATCAAACTCTGTCTGACTCCAAAGCCTATAGTCTTAACCACTGTGCTATGCAACCTCCTCTTTTATAAATCAGTGAATGAATAATTGAGATATGTAACACCAAGGTGGGTACATATGGAGCGTAAATGAAGTGCTCAGGAAATGCTTATGAATAATTAATATTATAATTTAAAATTGCCTTTTCTATTAGAACCCAATTCTTAATTTTCTAAAGGGCAGCATTTTGGTCAATAGGAATATTCAGGAGGCTGGAGTTATTCTACCTCCCTGGATAGAGGTGTCAGTGGCTGGAGCAACTTAGAACTTGGCTTTTTCTATTTTAGGTATTCATGACATCTATCTTTTGAGAGCTACTCAAGCCTTTGAGAGCTCATTTCTTAGAATTCTGAGAATAAGAAGATACATGAACCTCCTAGCACACCCTGGTGAACCATCTTAATCTGGGTGTTTCCCTCAAGGTGTTCCAAACAGACATTTTTTATAGGATGAGAGAGTGAAAGCATACTGAACCTAAGGCCAAGTTATAGATTCCCTAAAGGTAAGCATCATATAAAACAAGTGATCTGGGCTTCCCTGGTGGCACAGTGGTTGAGAGTCCGCCTGCTGATGCAGGGGACACGGGTTCGTGCCCTGGTCCGGGAGGATCCCACATGCCGCGGAGCGGTTGGGTCCGTGAGCCATGGCCGCTGAGCCTGCGAGTCCGGAGCCTGTGCTCCGCAACGCGAGAGGCCACAACAGTGAGAGGCCCGCGTACCGCAAAAAAAAAAAAACAAGCAACAAGTGATCCATTTTTTCTTCAACTTTCCAAACTTGTTTTTATCCATTTGCTTGAAATGTTTTCTCTCTTGCTGTATGAGTACATTAAGTATAGTGCCTGATTCTCCCTATGATATTTGCTTTCCATTAACTTCCTATTGATTTTTGGTTATGCGTACACAGTACTGCACCAACATAAACAGCAAACACCAGACTTAAAGAAGTTGTGAACTATAACTTTTATCTTGGTGACAGAGCACTACAACATGAATACGTGAATATTATCCGTGGCTTCTTAAAAAATGTGACAAATAGGGTCAAGTCTAACCAAGTGATAATATATATGAATTATAATGGGAAGAAATTTGGCATTTGGGGATGAAAGATGTTCAAGTAGAAAGGAAAGATTAGAATGGATAAAGATGACTTTTTGAAAATATAGCATTGCAGAAGGTGAAGCAAAGTATAAATCATTATGAAAAGAAAGGTACCAAGAGATGAGAAAAGTGGGGAGGAGTGGTAAGGAAAAAACACAGCAAGTTGAGATGACACCTAAAAGGGGATGCAGTTTTTGAGACAGGTGAAATTTTAACAGTTATTTTAACTTAATGTGATTAGTAATGCCTCTCACATTTTAAAAGCATTCAAATTTTTTATTGTTTTGCTTTAGAATCTCAAACAAAGTAGCAATACTTTGAAACTATAGAGACTTGGATATAGATTGGACAAAATAATTACTTTATTAGTCTCCGTTATGTCATCTGTAAAATGGAGACAATAAATATTAGCTCACAGAATTATTGAATGGCTTTTCTACTAGTACAGAAACTAGTAAAGTGCCTGTGTAGATTTTATATTTTTTAAAGTAATATAAGTAACTCAATATCCATACTTATATTGAAGCTGATTGAAATGAAAAAGTAAATGTAACAGAAAAGACTAGCCACAAATAAAATGGATTGAAATAATCAAGTAAAAAGCACATGCGCTTTAATTTCTTTCAATTATTTTAAAGATTTTGATTGAAGTTCCCAATGTTGATTAAATGTCTATCTCCATTAATAACTGTTAATAGGACAGAAGAAACAAACAAGCTAAGGAGATTGATGGCAATGGCAGGAATTTTTTAAGCCGATATGTTGTGGAAATGATCTCAAATTAAAAGAATGTAGTGAGATTCCTTTATATTATAATCTGAGCTAAAACTGAAATTGAGGTTGTTATTTTTTCCCACCTGTATCAAAGCAGTAACAAGTAATTCTCTTGAATTTTGAGATTGGATTCCACTTTCAGACAGTATTTTTAGAAACAGAGCTAAGTTAAATTTCTTGTAAGAAAACTTTTAGCACATTTCCAAAAAACGTTTACATAAAAGACCTGTATTGCATGAAAAACATTTAAACAACATTCAAACAACATTCATCTAGTTGAACACAATGTCTCCCCATAAGCTTCTTTCTTATCAGAAGAAGGGAATTAAAAAAAGCTTTGGAGGAATGGTAAACTGCCTGTTATGACTTAGCTTTATGCATTCTTTCATATGTATCATTTGTACAAATAAGAATTTTCTATTTATCTTTCACTAGTTAATTACTGGCAATACTGTTCTGTTATTTTTGTTTTTACCATATTTTGTTTGAAGAGTTCAAGATCCTAAAGCAAGACGCTTACTTACAGAATATTTTATATTGATTTTTGTTTATATTATATATATAATATATAATAATATATATATTATAGAATATATATAATATATATATTATTTATATTGATAAGTAAAAGTGGAAATCAACAGAAATTTGGCAGAAAGATTAATATAAAAATTGTAACCTCCAAGAGGAAAAATGAAGTCTAGATCTTCATGAAGCAGTCTTAAAGGGTTAGAAAACCATTTATTTACAAAACCACACTAAAGCCTGAAAGCTTAGAATGTTCAAATCCCTAAAGAAATAAGGATACCATCATACAGATTTTATGGGGCATTTTATTTTCACAATATTTGATACTGAACGTTATTTTTTTTCTCAGAGAGAATCTACCATATAACAACTAGTAAAATAGCGAGAACAACAGGTAAAATTGGGTAAAAGACTCCATCTTCTAGCAGTCCAGGATTTTACCCTGCAATTTGTCTTTAAGTTTTTTACTTAGCCTGTTCCTGAATGTCTCATATAACAATTGATTTGTAGATTATCCTTTGAGTGATTTGACCGTCCCTGAATTTATAGCCTGGGAAGCCTTATATATAGTTTATTTTCCTGACTCCAGGCCGAATACCATTCAAACTAACCTAAAACATCTTTCTTGGTTCTTAAAAATCTGTGAAGAAGAGGCCACAATCTTTCCTTTGTAAGCTCTGTGGAAAACATCTAATTGGCAGGCTGTTTTTAGATACATTTTCAAAGATTTTCCTTTTTCCAAGTCTGTTCTTAATATAGTGCTAGCACAGGATGTCAACAGCCCATCTTATTATCATGTCATTCTAGTATCTTAACTAATAGACCCCTGGGAGGAATGAGTTTATTCTTTTGAAATTCTATATATACTTCCTTCCTTAATTTTATCTAAAGTGTAAACTTGTATACAGATCATATCTTGTCTTTTGTATTCTATGTAGCACTCCTTTGGCTTTAGAGAAAGTTTAGAAGAAATAATGATGGAGGATATTTTAAATGGTAGTAGAATTAAAGTTGGATGAAAGATACAGGCTGAGTGTGAAAGGGCTTAAGTAGATAGTTTAATAAGAGGGAAAGATGGGACTCTGTCTTCAGAGGAGACTTCTTGGAGAGGCAGACTATTGTCTTTGTCAGAGACAATGGGAACTAGGAACATTAATTCAGACTGACACAAGACACTGAACAAAGCTGTGATTACGTTATTTGTAAATTGACATACTGTGTTTTTTTCCACTGTCCTTAGGAAGTTGACATTTTATTTTAAAATACTCATCTGAAAATACCTACTACTGAATATCTACTTTTGCTCACTAGAACCCATTACCTTTCTCTCTTAAATTTTTTTTCACCCTGCTCCCAGTTTTAGGGTTTATATTTTGAAAGAGATGAGCACCCACCTAGACCCTTACATGGCTATGATCCAGGCCTAGACAATGACTTTATTCAATTCCTGTGCCTACAGAACATGGTTTTCCGGGGAGGGTGGGAATCACACCTTGCAGAACAATCCTAGGGTTGAACTATTGAAAAGGAGGAGGTCTTTCCATTGTGGTTGCTGAAAGTAGAAAATGTAGCCTGGAGTTGCTAGCAGCTATTTTGTTACTCCCTGGGTAAGCTTGACTGAAAGAAGCCCACGCAGAGAAAAGCAGACCTGAGAGAAGAAGAGAGACCAAGTCCTTATCAATATAGTTCGAGGCACTGGATCTAGAGCCTTTTGAATGTTCAGTTTCTTAAGCCTATAGATTATCCTACCCCCTTTGTTTCCCACAAGCCACCATGACTTGCCTTTTTCTGTTACTCATAACTGAAACAGTCCTAGGTAATAAAATATGTTTTACCTCCATACCCATAGAGGAGCTTGGGTGCTTCTATATTTCAAATGCTGAGTATTCTATCCAGAATCCACTTCCTTTCTGTCTTGCTTTACCCTGAAAAGAGGGCAGTGAAGGCAGGCATGAGTGGCCAGCCAACCAGGCATGCTATACAAATAGCTGCCATGGGTCATCTCTCTTATGCTGATAGCATAATAATAAATACTTCCTTCCCTTGTTAGGGAACAAGGTGGACTTATCTTAAACTAGAATTTCTTCTGTAGTGAATAGCTGTGAAAAACTGGTATTTGAAAGAGAGATCACTAACAATACACTTTAGTAGAGCCCAGGATGCTGCAAAGGGAAAGGAACAAAATGACACTTTTACTTTCTAGGCTGGAAGACTAGTGTAGAAATTGTTGCCTTATTGCCTTCTTCTTTCCATGTAGCATGGCTGGTGTTGCAGAGGATCATGGATGCTAAACACTGGTTCTTGCTAAACTTCAAAGAAGTGAATAAGAGAAAGAAACAGCCCCCAGTGAAAAGTCATGGTGATATCCAAAGTTGAGTTCTGTCCCTGGAGGGGAATTTTTTATGAGATACTGGGATATTATAGTACTATTCTGGTGGTTTAAAGAAAAATAAATAGATTCATAGCTGTAGACATTAATTATATTAGATGATATACATCATTTGTAATACTAGGACAGAAAGTATCATATTTTCTTTATTAATTTTCAAGTTGTTGAATCATTTTTTCTTCTCAGGACTTAGCATGAAGGCCATTTCTGTACTGGCAAATAAAATGTGAAATTGAGAAGGCTCGAAGTCATTTGACAGTAGGGAAAGTGTTAGATTTTTAACTTGGTAGCAGATTTAATTTTATCATTTTTAGAAAATTTAAAAATATATATCATGTAAATTGCACAAATCATAAGTGAAAAGCTTGATGAACTCCCACAAAGTGAACATGCTGGTGTAACAAACACCCAAATCGAGAAACACAACATGACTGGCACCCCAAACTTCTCTGCTCAGTTACTGTGTCCCTCCTTCCTCACCAAACGTAACTGCCATCTGATTTCTTACACGTTGCTGACTGTAGATTAGTTGTTGTCTGAGATTTGGAATGGCAGAATGGCCTACTGAAATGTGAGGGAAGTTCCATGGATGGACTTAAGCCTAAAACTGCATGGATATTTTTTACAACAGTACCTATTTTTCCTCCAGCCCACACAGGAACCCACCCATACCTACTCCACTGTCCCTCTAGAATATTTTTTATATTAAATTTTCAATCTTGCAGTTGGATGATTTAAGAGACTTTGTCATAAGAGTTATACAACATTATGTAAGGTTGCCATGGGGGAGTCTGGGTCAAGTAAACACCTGCAGTAGCCATGGGAGAAAGGGCTAAGGTGGAGGCAGCCTTGTCCTTTTCTCTCTTGCCTTACTCCATAACTTCCATGGATTACTCTTTTAATAAGAGAACAAAGGAAAAGAAATATGTCTTAAAGAGTTTCATTTAAAGTCTCTTGCTTCATTCTTAAACCCTGCTTAATCTCTCCTGATTTTGACTTTAAGGAATACAGATCTCTGTTGGCATTTTCTATTTGCCTTCTGAGGCCCAGAAATTGGACACAAGTAAAGAGGGTAAGAGATAGTTCAGGAGCACTGGCCAGTGTATGCTCTGGACAGATGGGTTAACTTGCTTTGGAAGAATAATGGTCATTCCAATGTGCTGCTGGGTTCCAGAGTGTGGTATTCTGTGTCTAGATAGACTAATCTCTTGGTCATTTTTCAAAGAGAATACTGAATGTTTAACAGAACCCACTACACATGCAGGTGTATCCTCTCCAAACTAATAGATGTTACTCATCATGCTGGGATATCGAACAGATTTGACTTTTAGAAGCATAGAGAAATGATTTGGCTTAAAACTAGAGATGCTGGATTATATAATTACTCATAGCATTAAGCAAATTTAAAATTTTTAAAATGTGCCTTGAAGAATATTTTACTCTTTTCAATAAATAATAATCCATGAACACTAACAGTGAGAATCTATGAATTTTGCAATTTTCAGAGCAGTTATTTCAGTTGGATTTAAATGAGATATTACATTGCTTCTCTGTCTTTTGGCTAATATCAAGTGTAGTATCTCTTATTATCAGTTTAATAAAAGGGATATTATGCTGCATAAAACCCTCAAAATATTTTTATGTAGTAGTGCCATGGTTTATTATGTAGAGCTCATTTAAAGGCACCCATGCAACATATTAAATTACCTTCTTATAATCTTATATATTATAGGTATTTCTTCTTCCAATAAGTAATTATTGAAAAATAATGAGAACTGTTGAGAGAGTGATTTTAAGAGTTTAATAAAGAAAGTCTCTACCCTTAGAAGCTTGCAGTCTTCTTGAAGATAGGGATTCTGAGTCTGTGTGTATTGGGTTAGTGTCATCCTTGCCTAAAATGGTGTGTGGAAAACAGCAATAATGGGAAGGAATAGTGTGTATTTGAGGGAGGAGTAGACAGGTCAGTCCAGTTGAGTGCTATGTGTATGTGTGTGTGTGTATGTGTGTGTGTGTGTGTGTGTGTTTATGAACCAGGTGTAAAATAAAGTAGGAGTCATAAAATTGGGTATATTGTAGATAGTCTTACATTGTAACAGATGCAATTGTACTCAATATAAATGGTGAATGAATGAATGAAAAAGAGTCTTGAATACCTAGTAGAGGATTTGAGCCTTCACCCTGTAGGAACCAAGGAAATATGAGTATAAATTGTTTCCCACTCTGTGACCAGAAATGCTAGAGTTCCTCTGATGGACAGAGCAAAGTTGCAAGTTCTTAGATGGATGAGAACTGAAACTTTTCAGCTTTAAAGAGAGAATCCTACTCAACATTGTACATATTTAAATTTATGTAAAGTTGCCTACAGGCAATGGAAGGAGTTAGCCAAATAAATGATAAAGAAACTTCAAAACATCTTGTACTTGGATATAAATTTGGTGGTTCCATATCGTATGGACTATAACCAATCCGTCTTTCCCAAGCCTAATAGCACTTTTTTTTCCTGTAACAAATTATACCAGCAAGTGTTGTGACAATATCAACTGTTGCTAGAGTGATAAAACCAAAAGGCCATCTAAAAAACATATATGTAAAAAAAATTTTTTTTAAATGTAAATATATACACCAAAATTATATATATAGCTATATATATAAGTGCTATGCACACACACTTATTAACTAGATTTTTTAAAATTCCATGAGATGAAATTGTGAAAACTTAAAAAAAATTACTTCATTAGAGTTTCTGGGTTTTTTCTTTTTTAAAAATTCAATTTATTTAAACTAAACAAAAAATTCAAAAACCGCTCACCCATTTTTTCTACCCCCAACAATCAGAGTTTCTGATAGGAATCCAGATTTCATAAGTATTTCCTTGAAGTCAGATCTATGCCTTTTAAAATATAAACCAATTATTTTATTTAGTTTCTTTTGATTTGTTTTATTTTAATTTTATTTTTAGTAATGAATTCTAACAAAATGATCCACTTGGTTGTGCTTGTGGCACAGCTGATGTCAGCATATTACTAGCCAGCTGTAGATGACATATCTTGATGTCCAGTCCTGTCACTACATTGTTCCCATCAACACTGTTACCAAACACGAGATGGTCAATGGGAGTCATTTATTTTCTGCTTGTTATCATCTGCATAATTTATTTACCCCCTAGATGCCATCTTTGTAAATAGTGTTGGGTTCTATAAACTAGAGTGGGCAGGTGGCTTATTGGGAAACATTCGCCAGTCTTACTTAAGTATATAACAAATCCTAGTGTAAGAGAATTTAGATGTTTCTGTGGTCAGCATGAAATTTTGCTCACAAGTTTCCAACATAATATAAAACTTAAAATAATTGAGAAAAATAAAGCTTTAGAAATGTTTTCAGCTTATTTTGGGTCAACAAATAAAAGAGCCTGGTCATCATTTCATTTGGCATCTTTGGATTATTTTAATGGATTATGTCCCAGACGGGTATTAGCATATTGGTAGGGCATGGTCAAATTTTTTAAGAAAGCAACAGCTACTGGATTGGCTAGAACTGTTTCCTTAAAATGGCAGATTAGTTTTATGAGCGGTGTTTTTAATACAGCTTCACAGCAAAGCAGATTTGTGTAATTTGACCACCTGCTATAAACATCGATTTTAATCAATCACATATATCTTTGCCACTATAGTTTATCAGTGGTAAAATGTCTGAAGATTTTGAAATAAATTTCATGATAAAATTAAGCAGCCATCTGGAATTATACTATAGTTTTTCTCTAAATGATTTGCAAGGCATAAATTTGAAATGTTGTATATAGAGAATATACACATATAAGTGCACATCTGTTTTGTCCTTGTTTGTAACGCTGTTTGTGAGGACATTTTATTGTGAATAATACAGAAAATTTACCTACTTAACAAGGCCCGTAAAGCTCCATGGGCAGAAAGATGCTTGAGCTCTGCTGGTCTAGCCTGTGCACTTAGATAATGATCCATCTGCTCCACTCCGGGTCTCAGTGATTATGATCCAACCTTTGTAGCTTTTCAGTCAGTGTAAAATTATTGCAAAACACAAAATCTGCTTTCTGATATTTGTTTCAAGTGATGTTGCTTTAATAATGTGCCCCCATCCAAATATAATTTATGGGAAAAGTATGTATTTATCCTGTATATGCAAGTTAGATTTGCCTCCCCCCCACCCCCCAATTCTCTGTGTAGAAACTTCCCAAACTGTTCATGAAAGACACATTCAAAGAATCTGCATGAAGATTATATTACATCTGGATCTGTGAAACCAAAAATATTGAATATTTAAATTAGTAATACTTTCTGCATGTAACCCTTCAGTCCACTTATTTCAGGGACATGGCTTATTTTAGATTTTCTTACCTTGGTCTTATTTTAGGTTTAGTTATTTATTCATCACTAGCGATAGGGGATGTACAGGTTTGGTTTCATATCCTTTGTTTTGTCCCTCTTTTTAAACTCCTTTTATTACTCATTTTAAAGTGCCACCTGTGGGGTTTCTCCTTGAAATAACAACTATTCCTCCAGCTAAGAACGTATTTTATGAGTTTTACAACTTATTGTGCCTTTTATGCAAAACCATAGATTTCGAAAAAGACGGCATTCAAAATTAAAAATGTAAAATCTGAACAAAAATATGTTTAAAAAGAGACTTGAGATCACCAATGAAAGACTCATTATTAGCACTT
The DNA here is from genome assembly GCF_008692025.1 of Phocoena sinus. Lineage (NCBI taxonomy): Eukaryota > Metazoa > Chordata > Mammalia > Artiodactyla > Phocoenidae > Phocoena > Phocoena sinus. Next base: position 33,715,463 of record NC_045774.1, on the reverse strand, counting down.
AAAAATAAACTTTTTAAAAGTCATTAGGGATGACGTTATACTTTTAAATTCTATGACATTACTGTCTGTATATAGGATATGGAATCTCTACTTTATAGAGATAAACATTGAACATGTAAATAAACCAAGACATATAATTACCCTTGTGCTTTCTTTTTTTCTTTCATTTCACTTAAAAGTAAATTATTTTATATATTTGAAGGATATCCTTCAGTTATCAACTCATATAGAGGAAAGTGAAAGTTTTTATCACTTGTTCATTTAGCAAAACACATATAAAGTACTGAGTACTTAACCTACATCATCTAATATAAAAACCCGGTGAGGTAACTTAGGCTGACTCTAGATGGCAAACTGTTGTCGATATACTACAATATCTCTCATGTAAACAAATAATTTAATGCATGATATAATAATTATGAATAAATGTCCGTTTGGAAAACAGAGGAGAAAGCAACCCCCTCTTCCTTGAGTAGTAGGTAATGATTTCACAGAGGAAATAACATTTATACTGGGCCTTGAGAGATGCATAAGAGCTTGTGAGGCAGTGAAGATCATTCCAACAGAAAAAATGGAATGAAAGAGTATAGTGAATTAAGAGAAGCCAGAGTGATTGAGGCCTATCGAGTTGGGTAAAGGAACAAGATGGTGGAAAAGTAATAAGGGGCTTAGAACTCATTTAAGGTCAAATTATTGAGTATTATTGCCATGATAAAGAATTATTCTGTAGGCATGGAGAACTAACCAGTATTTTAAAGCTTAGGACTGACATGAATGGATGGATTTTTGTAAAAAAACTAAAAAGTGACAAAGTGGAGGCAGTTCCAAACAGGAACAGATGCAGCAGAGCCAATTATGTAGAAATGATAGTGATACATGTTGCTTGAGAGGTCCATCAGGCTGACGAATTAACTCCACTGTAGCCCTCAAAACTGTTTTTTTTTTTAAACAGTAAATATAAGTCTCTATCAATATTTTGCAGTTATCGAAGAGCATAAGGAACTGGTTTGTGTTTTGTCTCCTTTACTTGACTCTTCTTCAAAAGCAGACATAATGTGAATTATTAGATAAATATCTAATAAGTATCTGGCTAAAGAGAAAAGAAGAAGTATGTGAATAAGGAATATATCAAAAGTTTAATTCTTGTATAGCTGAAAGATGAAAAGCTAATATGTCATGGGTTTTGAAAATAGCAACTCTTGTGAAAATTATTATTGTTATTGCTATATAAGATGTCTTTTAAAAAAAAATCTACTCTCATATTTATGCTGTTCAAAATCCCTACTATAATGGGTTATGAAATGGGATTCACATGCCTGGGATTGTTTGTCCATATCAAGTATTATTTGATGGCAGTGACTTGATTTGACAAGTCAGGTCAATCAAAATAATGCAATAAGCCTCTACATTTTATCTGGTCTAATTATACTAACACTTAGATGTTTTATAGTAGTGATGCATATTAATTGTTTGCTTCAAGGAGTTTAGCGTCCTTAGCTGCCCTTCTAGCAATTAAAGTGTTGTTCGCTTTAGCAAGTATGTAAAAAAATAGTTGGAATAAATTTTGAGCAAAGCAATTTATTTCCTTACTTAATGCAAGACTAGTACTAATGATTCTTTTAACAGTTGTCATAAAGATGATTCATATTTTCTATGTGGCTTTATAAATGCACTATCTAGCATAAGATAGAAGATTCTACTTTAATTGCTAACATTTATCTTTTTGGGTCTCATTTTCCCCCTGGAGTAATATTTTTAGAAATGATAAAAAAATAAATCATTATTTAAAATATTGGGCTTTAAAAATGGAATTCAAGCTTATTAGATAAAGTTTTATGGGTGGGGTCGGTGGTACATGTATTATCCTTGTTTGCATTTTTTGGTCTGTTAGGCCATAGATATAATTAAAGAGTTAATTGTTATAATTGTCTTTTGGAAGTCAAAGTCTAGATTAAAAATTTAAGGGAACAAGAAATTTGCTTTAAAATTATCCTTTTGAACAATACCTTAAATGAGCAACTCTTTTCATGTCATTCTCCATCTCTTGCCCTCTGCCTCCCCCCCACCTCCATTACTTCTTCCTCCTAACTTCTTTTCCTTCCACAAATGTATATTGAGAGCTCACTGGGTGTAAAATGTGTTAATGTAATGACAAATATGTTGCCATACAAACAAATGCATATATTTCTTAGATTAAAAGTACTGTTAAGATTAGTCTTGAGCAATATTTGAAGAAGGAAAGAGCCATACTTTTTGGAGGGATGATATCATGAGTGAGCAATGACCGTTTCAGGGCAAAATTGGCTATTTAGCACCAAGTCCAAAAGTCCAGTTATGTAGAAAGAATGTTGTAGGCACTGTAGATCTAGCAGGCAAGAGGTCATGTTCCAGCTAGCAGGGGGAGATTCTATTAGACAATGATTCTGGTAAGGAAATTACAAACAAATTGCAGTTCCACGTGGCCTTTTAGTAGAACCTTATGAGGGAAGGTGCATGGTGCAGAAAAAGCATGGACTGTAAGGAGGAAGAAGGTACAAGTAGTGGCTTGTGCTGTCAAGGAAGACAAGTTCATTATAAGACAAAGCAAATCCCTTTGTCTTCATTGGTGAGCATTAGCTGGACCATGGTGGAGTTGGCCAAAACAAGTGGGCCCTTGTCAAGAGTATTAATTTAAATTGATTGGCTAGCTGTTTTTTTTTCCTTTTCTTTTTTTCTTGAGGAAGAAATATGGCAATTCTAGAATCAAAATGGTTATCTAAGGAGGATATTTCAGAGAACCTAGTGATTAAGAGCATGTACTTTAGAGTCAGACTGCCTGGATTCAAATCTCAGCTTCATTACTTACAAACTATGTGGCGTTGGGCAAATTATTTAACCTCTTTGTGGCATTTTTATCTTTAAAATGAGAAAAGTAATAGTACACACCTCATAGAATTGTCATGAGGATTAATTGAAATAATACTTGTAAAGTGTTAGAAACATGACTGGCCAAAGTAAATGGTTGTTAAAATATATTTTATTAAAGTTATTTTATGAAATTAAAATAAAATATTTAAACATCAAATAAAGGCTGTATGCATGAATAGCTCATAACAGAAATTGTAAATAATATACCATTACAGGAAAAAAAAAAAGGCAAATATGAGGTAATTAGGGTTTGAACTAGGAGTGTGGCCTGTGGTATACAGAGGGAAGAGTGGATCTAGACTTTTATTCCTCTAGTTTTACAAGCACAGTCCAGATCTTGCCCAGACATGCCAAGTTAGCCTGGATGTATCATAAGCTCAGTCATATAAGTATTAGAAGAATCTGAGATTTCAAAATCTTACTTGAAGGGACAAGAGCTGTTTTGAGACTCCCAAATTCACTCCTGAGTTAGCAAAATTTGGATCAAACTTCTCTTTCCATGGGACTTAATTATCTTCAGGGCTAGAAACCTTGGGGCTTCTGATAAAAATATCATACCACAGAGTCTACATGAATCTGCAGACTGAACAAACAGGTCAAACACAGAAGCTGAAAGGCTTTTAGAGCTGGTTCAGAGGCTGTTTGTTATACCTGTATAGCCCATTAATAAATAGCTGGTTTTTGTGATTTGCATAGTTTTTTTTTGGGGTAGAACCTGGGACTTTCTGACATTTGAAAGTCTCATTCCATCTTTGAATCTGTGATATATCCATTTGGAGAGTCCTAAAAATGTGAAGATATTTTGCAGAAGCTGGAGAATGATGCAGATTAAGGAATGATTAATTGTTCTGTTGAAAGGTTGATTCATATTCTCAGTTATTCTAGAGGGAGAGTTTTATTGGATGAAAAAAAATGTGAATTTCTCTCTAGGTCACTTTGTTCAGTCTTTGAAGAGCAAAGGATTATTTTTTACAGTATGTTTTCTAATAATTTGTCTAAACTAATTTTGCATTCCAGAGTCACATAGTGCTCTTGGGTTTTTTTTCCCCACATTTCCCCCTAATGGATTATTTATACTTTTAACAAAATGATGAATGATACTTTGTATATTTGAAATGTGTTATTTCCTCTGGAGAATCTGAGTGAAACAAGTACATTCTTGCAGAAGAATTCTAATATGGTTACCTATTCCTTTGAAATTGGCTTTATCTTTGATTGTGACAATTCTCTACAAATTGAATGCTGTATATTAAAAACTATAGTATTTCATATTTTTAATAGCAGAGGTAAGATTGCAGAAACAAGTTATAATAGAGAAGGGATTTTAGTTTCTTCCAGAGCGGAGTATTTCATAACATAAAATAACTCCATTTAGGGATTTAAAAATATATTTTCCTGCATGTTACTATGAAATTTTTAAAGATGTGAAATTATTTTTCTCCTTCGTGGAGATACTTTCTCACTCTCTGATTCTCTTCTCTGTCCACCATTACATTTTTGCACTTTGGCACTTAAGCATTTGACTGCAGTTTTGACTTAAGGGAGGTATCCATTTGTTTTCATAATATATATATATGTTATATATTATGAAATATATATATGATAGTTGATTTTGGAGCAGAAAGTATAGGGAAAAGTGAAGCTATGGGACAACAAAGGCACAAAATTCTCCAGAAAGTTGCTTTTTTTTCTTCCTATATAAACAAAGTGTTATAAAAAGTATATTTAGATTTTTGGAATTTCTCAAATTGGAATGGTATTAAATGATTTTGGAGTTTTTTTAAAGTGTAGTTATGAGCACATGCATAAGTAATTATGCAGTAGGTAGTATGAGTAGAAAATCTATGCAAGCTCAGTTGTCATTAATTCTATTACAATTGTTTATAAGATGGACTTCAATAAACTACAGATTTTTAAGTTAAAATTTTTTTAGCTCTAATTAAGACACTGTGGCACTTATATAAGAATGTATACACATTCATGACATGGTCCATACTCTACAAGGATTTATAATTTAGTTGGAGAGAAAAATGTTGACACCATGAAGACACAAGCTAACTTGTGAGTGGCACAGGATACCAAAGGCATTTTTGACTCCTTAGGAGAATATTGGGAAGATGTGTATATTCATATTTCTCTGAAGAAAGGATTTGTATATTCCATTAGTTTCTCCTCAAACTTTAAAACCATAACTGCTTTCATTGTTGGGGATCTTTTGCAATAATCAGTGATGGTTTCTTGGAGGAAGTAAGATAAACATAGCACCTAAAAGTTGCATAAGATGCCTATGGGTGGAGACACATACAGATAAAGGGAGAGCATTCTATGAGAGATCAAGAGTACAAATGATAAGAAAGGAAAATATAAAGTAAATTGGTTCAGAAATGATGAGTAAGCAGCCAAATTGAACTAGAGCTGAATTAAGTTGGGCCAAATTATAGAAGTCTTTGGATTCCAATTAAGATAGTATTGGTGGAATGGGGTCTTTAAGTGCTTTTGAAAGTTAAAATTGATTGTGGTGTATAAAAGACTGGGAAGTGAAAAGAGATGAAGTTGGTGTAAGATTTTTTTTCTTTGCATAGCATATATAAGTGCATATAAGATTTAATATGAGGAAGAAAAAGAAGAAATTAGGATGAGAGAAAATAAGAAAAAACCCTGAAAGCTCTTTTTAACTATATGTGCATGGATATAGGAGCTATAAGTACATTCATTCACCCCCACAAAAATGACTGAGGGCCTATGCTATGAGCCAGGCACTGTTCCAGGCATTTGAAATACATCAGTGAACAAAGCAACGTTACTGCTCCTAAGGTGTTTACGTTCTAGGTGATGATACAGAAGTCCTAAGTGAATGGGACAATTATGGCACCACAAAGTGCTAGTTGTGAAAGGGTAAAATGTTACAAAGCTGTGGAGATATTTCTAGTTTTTTGTGCCAAAATAGTAGGCAAGAAATTTGCTCCTTGGAGTCTGGAAGAGATGATATTACTTGTCATTAATATTCCATTTGAACTAAAGAATAAAGTAACTGAAGAGTATTTAAATTAAACATTTCAGAATCATCTTATACTTTATCAGTCTGAAAGTTCTACAGTGACCTGACAGAAAAGTAAAAAGAAAAGAAAAAAGAAAGATAAGGAAAAAGAATTGGAAAAAAATGTGAAGTGCTTTGGATAGCTGGAGAGAGGCATTGAATTTCCTGGGTATTAAACATGTTATAAAACAAAAAGTCTTCAACATATGGCAGTTTTCATTCATGTTTGTAATAGTGAGATTTAAGTCTGAGGAATACATTTCCCTCAAGAGTATTTCTGTCTGTGAGACTGACTAGTTATAGTCTTACTAAGCACTGAGAAAGGATTGGCAATAAGTTACTAAAAGTCACACAGGACCCCAGTCCTATAATGATATTAGAAATTTTCTTTGGTTGTTTTAGATTTATGTGAAATTCAAAATTTTAATTTAGCAAATATTTAATAAGTACTTTCTATGTTCAAGGTACTGTAAAAGGCAATGGAAATTTTATAAAAAAGAATAAAAGACAGAATTTGTCTTCAAGAAATTCACCATCTAAATAGGGAAACAAGCATGTTAAAAGTTAAAACAAACCAAAACAAAGCTATAATAAAACATAGCTAAAGGAGCTTAGAAAAAGTTTGTCTAATTCTGCTTGAGGTTATCTGGCAAGCTATGCCCAAAGAATGAATCTCAAGATAAGTCTCAAAGGTAGACCAAGCAGGAAAGGGCATTTCAGGCATAGGAAACTCTACAGGCAAATGCACTGAAGAGATGTAAAGTAGAGAACGCTGAGGAAATTGAAAACTGAATGATAGAATATTGGTGGAGTTGTCAAAAGGCATGACATGACCCTGGACTGTGACAAAGGCCGACTGATGAATGGCCTTGCCCACTAGCACGTGTTGGAGCATTCTGAAGTGGACTCTTTTGAACTCTGTAATGTGAGAAGAAATAATGCTATCATTATAATCCCCAAACGTACATTTGTGTCAAGCAATAACACAAACCTATGGAGTGTTGTGAAGTAGGATGGTGTAGTCTAATGCAGAGGTTCCCAACCATTTTGGCACCAGGGACCAGTTTCGTGGAAGACAGTTTTTCCCTGGACAGGGGTGGGGGGTGGGGGGATGGTTCAGGTGGTAATGCGAGCAATGGGGAGCGGCAGATGAAGCTTCCCTCACTCCCCTGCTACTCACCTTCTGCTGTGTGGCCCGGTTCCTAATGGGCTGTGGGCCGGTACCAGGGCTTGGGGACCCCTGGTCTAATGTACAGCAAGTGGTCATTTTTGCAAGATGAATCTAGATTCTCTGGGGTGAAGGAGAGTCAGACCATAAATAGATAGAGGAGGTTTAATGAGCTTCCAAAAGGCAATCTTCATCTAGTCAGACTGTAGAAGAGAGTCACAAAACAAATAATTCTAATTTATTAATTAATCCAGTAAATCTTTATTAACTGCCCATAACATATCACTGTGGGAGATGACAGTCTTGCTCTTGAGGAATTTACAAGTTACCACAAACATCACGATCTTTTGAGTCTGAAGAACTAAAGTAATAGAATCTGCTGAGTGATGTTGTGGCTACTTCCTGCCCCCCAGGTATCCTGAGTGAATTATGTTAGTGATCATCAAAGATCAGGAAGGTTGGGCTTCCCTGGTGGCGCAGTGGTTGAGAGTCCGCCTGCCGATGCAGGGGACACGGGTTCGTGCCCCGGTGCGGGAAGATCCCACATGCCGCAGGAGCGGCTGGGCCCGTAAGCCATGGCCGCTGAGCCTGCACGTCTGGAGCCTGTGCTTCGCAACGGGAGAGGCCCCAGCAGTGAGAGGCCCGCGTACCGCAGCAAAAAAAAAAAAAAAAAAAAAAAAAAAAAAAAAGATCAGGAAGGTTAATGGACAATTGCATTTCTTAATGTGCTTGTAAGTGCTTCTTTTGTGAACTGAATGTTAGCCTATTTATAAGACATGCCACAAAGTGGTCTAGTGGGAACTCTTTAAGCTCGTGCTACAAACTTGGGGTGGTGGAAAATAAAACAAGTAAGTCAGTATTTTAAGTATATAGCAAAAGTAAAAGAGAAGAAATGCATGAGCAGAACAAAGAGATAGCATTAGAAACCATGACAGATAGTATTGGTTGGGGGACTACATGCAAACATTCACTGATTTTATTCATGCTCTGCTCTGCCCAGGGATGTTGAGCATCAGGAGAATTTGGCTTCCTCCCCAACTCCAGGGGTGAAGCTTGATTAGTCCAAGCCAATTATGGTAATTCCATATCCCTGCCAAGTGATTCATTCTGGCATGGGCATGTGACAGAATTTTGGCAAGTGAGATGTAAAGGGAAATCATTTGGACAGCTTCTGGGACACTTTTAGCCATTATTTATTTATTTATTTTTTGCGGTACGCGGGCCTCTCACTGTTGTGGCCTCTCCCGTTGCGGAGCACAGGCTCCGGACACGCAGGCTCAGCGGCCATGGCTCACAGGCCCAGGCGCTCCGCGTCATGTGGGATCTTCCCGGACCGGGACAGGAACCTGCGTCCCTTGCATCGACAGGTGGACTCTCAACCACTGCGCCACCAGGGAGACCCTAAGCCATTCTTATTTAGGGATGTGAAGAAGGAGAATATGTCCTCTCTTCATTCTGGCTTTTGAATATTGTTGTGTGAGGATGTAATGTTTGAAGCTACTGTAGCCATCTTGCTATCAGGAAAAGACAAGCCCAAGGACATATGTCTACATTCTGATGATGGCAGAATGGAAGAGATGGAAAGAACCTGAGTTCTTCATGGTACAATGGACTGACAAATTAACCAACTCAGCAGTCCTACCCTGCCATACCTATGAACTCCTATATGACCTAACAAATGTCTTTACTGAAGCCAATTTTGTTTTAATGGCTTTTTTCTTTCTTGCAGCCAAAAGCATTGCTGGGATGGAAAAACTTTTCCTCTTCCCTTTTAGTACCAAAGTTTGGGAGACTGCAAATTAAATTGACAAAAGACAGATCAATGGGAGAAAGGCATATGTTTCTTTATTGATATAAATATTTTTATGTGTATGCAGACCACACAGATAAAAAGTGAAAACACAGAGAGTTAGATTTATGACTAGGAAATATATAGTAGATAAGGGTTATTGAGTGCGGTTTGTTATGCAGATAAGAGTTGTTTTCCTCTTCCTGGAGAGGGGAACACATTTACAAATGGAAACTTATGCTCTCCTTTTAGGAAAAATGGGGGAGTGCAGAAAGTTCTTCCTGTATCTGCTGCTTCTCTATTGCCCTCGGCTCAAAATAGTCCTTATGCCAAGTGACATATGTTGAAGTAGTATATTCTACTCCCCTTCAGCATTCTACATGATATAGCAATTATTTCATATAATGACTGAATGTTTTGTCCCCCCAAAATTCGTGTGTTGAAACCCTACCCCCCAAAATGATGTATTAAGAGGTGGGGACTTTGGGATATATTTAGGATTAGATGAGCTGTCATGAGTGGGATTATTTCCCTTACAAGGGTCACAAAAGAGCTTGCTTCCCCTCTCTGCTCTCCACTATGTGACGATACAAGAAGTTGACAGTGTGCAACCCAGGAGAGGGAACATCCTCTGCAGAACAAGATTGTTATATAAAATCAATTCCAGTATGTAATTATGACTTCTCTGTCAGCCAAATAGGCTGAAAAACCCCTAAGGCCTATGTCTGGGGTCATTGTTGACTTAGATTTTGCTCCTTCTTCCTTTCTTAAATAGACTATTCTATATTGTTATCTACTCCTTAATGGCTTTCCTCATATTTTCCTAGTTTATGTTATCCACGCATTGTTCTTCTAAATGTAAAGATTAAATTCTGTAGATCTTGCATTTCCTTTAACCTAACTCCATGGCACACTGAAACCCAACTGGATATTGCATATTTCTGACTTTGTCCAGGTAGTCATCAGAGGTACCTGACAACAAAAGCATAACAAATCAATAGAAGAGGTAGCTCATTACTCTTTGTCATTTCTCGACACTCAAAATTATAATCTATTTCAGGAAGAAAAAAAATGTCTAGAGCTCCCTGTTATCTTCCATCATGTCTGATCAGCAAGTGCTCTGATATTCTAGGTCTTTAAGAAACATATCATTTGGAATTGGTAGGTTCTTTTGATAGAATAGCCAACTCTGATATTTATTCCATGCCTACGCATCACTCTCATCCGGTCAAAAGTCATTGTATTATGAACATCTAAATTGGTTCTTTAGTAATACTTAGAGTAAGTATTAATCCAAGAAGTAGAGTAATACTGAGAAGTAACACTTAGAGTCTATAGATACAAGGGTGATTTGGCATTGACATCTGTCAGTCCATTAATCACTAAGGAAGGTTTGGCTGAATTAATTTGTTTTCTGTTTATCCTCTTTCTTCTCTACTGCTCCATCTGTGTCCTTTACCAGTTTGCAGTTTTGGACAGTTTAAAGATACCTTCCAAGACAGAGAAGGGTTTTCATCGAAGGTATGAAAACCAAGTACATAAGTGTAACATCAGTTCAGTGCAGTTTCCAACATATAAAACCTCATTGGGCATAAGGAAGGCTTTTTGTACCCCTCTATAGAAGAGCACTTTGAATTCATGAACATTTCCTCAGACATTTAATGACAGTTCACTCTGTGTCAGACACTCTGTATAAGGTGGGAGCTCAGGCTGGGGACTGGGGATGAGGACATGAAAATGAGCACAAAGGCAGACACTCACAAAGAAGGCACTTGGAGGCCTTTTTAATTCCTTAGTATCTGACTGTATTTCTATTTAAACATGAAGGATTTTTTTTTTTTTTTTTTTTTTTTTTTGGCGGTACGCGGGCCTCTCACTGCTGTGGCCTCTCCCGTTGCAGAGCACAGGCTCCGGACGCACAGGCCCAGCGGCCATGGCTCACGGGCCCAGCCGCTCCGCGGCATGCGGGATCCTCCCGGACCGGGGCACGAACCCACGTCCCCTGCAGCGGCAGGCGGACTCTCAACCACTGCGCCACCAGGGAAGCCCATGAAGGATTTTTAAAATCTTTTTTTTGGGGGGGGCATTGGGGAGAGTGGTCTGTTACCAAATGAGTCAGGTTATGTTCTCCTTTGTACTTGCAACAGTCTTTTTCCATAGTTGATACTGTCCTTGTACTCCACATGCTTGTTTCCTAATGGTTTCCTACCTGCGATAACCCTGTCTCTTTTCTGTTTTCATGACCATTTTTCTTTTCAGGGAAAATTGGAATAAAGTAGAATAGGATAAACCTGTATTATTTTGTGCTCTTTTTATATCTCATAATTTTTTTCTGTCTCTTTTCTGCAGTACTTAAAAAAGCAAAAAACAAACTTTTGTCCATGCTTTTCTTTCTCTTTTGAATACCCCTTTTCCCCTTTCTTCTCTTTTGTCTTTCTTGTCATAGTTAACAGTACAAGTTTTTACTGAAGTTTTTCTAAAGCTCCTTTAATAGGGGTCCTATTATATTTGTAAAAGTTTCTCTTCATTCCTCTCGTCATACATCTTCCATTTGACTTCAGTGTGCCCTCTGCTCAAACAACTAGAATAAATATCACCATTATTTCTGCACAGCTTACACAGCATGAAAAAGACTCTGTCCTTGTACTTTTCATCTAAAAACACTTATATATATTGCAATTCATGTTTAAGTGTTCAAAAACTGTAGATGGAGCAGTATTGCTTATTTACTCAAATTCTTCCTTATTTGGGTAGAGAATCCTTCTTGTGACTTCTTTCAGGTGTGGAGACATTGGAAGAATAATTAGTCACATGTCAGCAGGGAAAAAAGTGAGGTGGCAAGTATTGACTTTTATTTTTAATGAAAGGTGAGGATGCCAATTAGGCTTTAAATGTACTGCTTCATTTACACAAATACACATTTAGAAGAAAGCTCAAAAGTGAAAAAATTTGAGAAAGTGATCATATGATAAAACTTGGTACATATACAAGAGGTGAGGCAACCAAAAATTAAAAGGGAAAAAAAGAAAAATTAAATAAAGGGGGAATAGCTTTAAACTATTCCACCTCCAAACTCATTATTTGAAAGTATTTATTATATATTTACTAGTCTTGATAAAATGACACCAATGTATAGTTGTACTTCAACTCTATTAATACTATCATTATCACTGTCATCTTCATCAACATTATCATCATTACCATTGAACACTCATTCCATACAAAGTAAGATACTGTGTATTTGTGCGGAAACAGAAATTAGACAACAGCTCTGATCACAAGGAGTAGAGATAGTAGATATACACAGCACTGAAGGAATGCTAATCAAAACCATTAGACTTACTTGAAGAGTCCCCAGAATTTGCCCTCATTGATTGTGATGTTTCCCCTTTATGCTATTATATATAATTCCTCTAACCTTCATAATTTGATTAACATTGGATTTCAGTCTATCTAGTTGATATCAAGAAAACCTGTAATTCTAAACATGGCTTGTCCACCTAACAAAACTAATCTGGTATGAACTATATTTGAGTCACTAGAACATATAGTGAACCTTTAAATTATTGATACCTGTTTGTGTTCATCAGTGTAATTAATGCTTTATGGAACAAATAACCTTGCAAATCTCATAATTTTAATAGGAAGTCTGATAGGGGTTTGTGTAATGGTTTTTCCTGGATCGCCCATCTCTAAGCAGTGACTCACACCTATAGACTCCTTCAGTTCTTTAGTTCAACCATCTCGGAGTACATCACCATCACCCCTAACTCAGATATAGCAGAAAGAGTGAACTATCAAATGGGGCCTTTTAAGAATATATAACTTCTAAAAAAAAAAAAAAAAGAATATATCACTTCTTCCAGTGTTCCACTGGCCTGAATCTAGTCATATGGTTTCAGTTTATAGTAAGGGAGGTTGGTAAATGTAGTCTTCTTGTGTGCACCATCCCCCTCTCTGCCAAAAAAATAGAACGGTTTGGTAAGTACATAGCAGTATGTCTGTCACACTGTAGAAAATCCAAGTAGGGATGACAATAGGCATTTTGAAACTAGGAAGTTGGGAGACAGGACTGAATAATAAATATAGCTTTAAAGACAATGACAATTACATTGGGTTGATAAGTTGGATATTGGATAATGAAAGCCATTACCCAAAGAAAGAATATAACAGATGATTTAAAAATATTTGTAGAATGTATTTGAAGAATGCTTTTTAAAATGAGGGACAAGGAGGGAACACTCTCATGTCATGGATTTTTAATTGCCCCCTAATGTCCATTTCTTCTTTTGTGAGAAAATTCTGATTTTTTGCCCAGCTAAAAGACTATTTCCTGTCTTGCTGTTGGGTGTGATCATGTAACTAACTTATTTCCATTGATATAAGTGGAAATATTGTGTGGGATTTATGCAAAGCCTTCTTTAAAAAGAGGAAGTATGCTCTTTGTCTTCCTTTCCTCTTTTTTGAACCATGATTGACCTTTAGAATGCAAAGCATGTACTAGGATTGTGGAGTAGAAAGAGAGAAAAGTCTGGGTCTCTGAAAACTCTGACTGCCTTCCCCCAAAATTATTTTACATAGGAGAAAAGTATACTACTGTTTTGTTCAGCCCACTAGTAATTTTTGTTTTCTGTCTCATGCAGCTGGTCCAAATCCTAAATCCTAAATAGTATATCAAGGTATACCAACATTTAACGTAAATAACTCCATGGCACACTGTTTCCGGATGGACATCAGAGTTTCATGATAGTAAAATCACCAAAAAAAAAAAATCAATAAAAGATGTAACCTCTGACTTTATGCCATTCTCAAACCACTCAAAAGTATAATCTATTTTATCAAGAAAAAATAATCTAGAGCTCTCTGTTATTTTCCTTTCTGTAAAATAAGTAACCTCTTTGACTTTCTGGATGTTTAAGGAACCAATATTTTTAGAAAATAACCATTCAAGAAAACAGAAAGTACTCTATTTTTAGATCTTCATATCTATATGAAATATATAGATACTGTGGAAGGTGAAATAGAAAATGTATGTGATCATAAAAAAATTTTAATTAATTTTGGTAAACCTGTTTTTCCTATAAGCTGTTATATATATAGCATCTTGGAAAATTTAGAGGGCACTGGGATCAATTAACAATAACATGGTCTTATAAAGGATAAATTATGTTAAGATTGATAGCTTCATGTCGAATTACAAACTTTGAGAATAGAAGATAGTAGATGCAGTATGTAGTTCCTGGAATTTAATAAACCATTAAAAGTACCTGAAGAAATATGTGAAAAATTAATTTTAATTGGCACTGTCATTGTAGCTGAAAAATGAGTGGCATTGAATGAATTGAAAACTGTCTGATGGTGATAAATACATGTTAAGATTAATGGCATTGCATTAATTTTTGGCAGAGCTGTCCAGAAATAAGTCAGTGCTATGAAGGTCTCTCTTTCTTTTCTCTCTCTCTCTCTGTCTTTCTCAGCACATTTTTATTAGTCTTATGAAAGGATCATATTATATAGTTTTATAACCAATTAATAAATAAATATTTATCACATATTGGACTGTTGTACTCCCTAAGAATTTTGATTAATTATGATTTACTGATGAATTGATCATAAATTGGTTTTGTTTAATTTTAATGTCATTGCTTTTCACAAAGCTGCATTTCATAGATATAGTGTTTGCAAGCTTCTTTTGTAGTCTCCTGATCTATATGGTTTCCATTATTCTTAAAGTTTTTTGGAGAGGGTACAACTTTCTTCTAGAACTTTTTTCTTGCCCTATTTTCTTGAATGGTCTTCTCTCCCTGTCCCACTGTTTTCTCTTTGCCACTTTTTTTTTGGCCCCAATGCTCTCACTAAGATTTTAGACTTTTAAGTGTTCACTTAAGTATAAATTAGTAAAGAGGTATTAGAATTGTAAAGTACAAAAAGGTTGTTCTTCAGAATTATATCTGGTTTAAAATTACTATTACTACGCATATTAATTGAGTAATCTTGGGCAGATTGCCGTATAGCTTTGAGCATTTCTTTTTTTTTTTTTTTGCGGTACGCGGGCCTCTCACTGTTGTGGCCTCTCCCATTGCGGAGCACAGGCTCCGGACGCGCAGGTTCAGCGGCCATGGCTCACGGGCCCAGCCGCTCCGCGGCATGTGGGATCTTCCCGGACCAGGGCACGAACCCGTGTCCCCTGCATCGGCAGGCGGACTCTCAACCACTGCGCCACCAGGGAAGCCCGAACACTTTTTTACTTATAAAAATTAGTATATAAATCCGTGTTACAGGCATACTGTGAGAATTAAACATGATGTATATAAAATGGTTAACAGGTGCATCTTATAGAGTAGGTAGATAGGTAGTCAAAGAAGATTTTCTCTGTCCCTTTTTCTTATGTCCATCCATCTTTCCATCCCTCCCTTTTTGCCTCCATCTTTCCAAATGTTTGTACTTTAATAAAGACAACAATATCCTAATCTAAGGTTTAACTTTAATATACCTCTTAAGTCACTTTTTGCCAAATTTTTATTCAATCACTGGAGACTCAGATAACTTCTGCAAGAAAACAAAGGAGCAAATGAAATATTTCTGACCATAGTTTTACACTGGAATATTCTGTGTGAATTTAGGGGAAATGTTAACATTGGCTGCTTTCTGTTTCCTCTCAGGGGTATTTTCTCATTCTACTTTTGATTTCACTCACCCACACATTCTGATTAATGTCACAGTGGTGGCAAGCATGTGGATGCCTAAAAATGTATACATAGTAAGAAAAAGGCTGTTTCAGGGCAGCACTCTGAAGTGGCTGTTCTGTGGGTGGTTAGCCATGTCTCTCTCCTGCCAAGAGTTTAAGACTTCCATGAGAGTTGGCAGTCAAGTCATTCCACTGGTGAAGAAATAATAGCGCTGACCATGGTTCTTCTAAAACCTCTCCTCTCTGCTACTATGGAAACTCCTAGTACTTCTCCATCACATCCCTTCCTCTCCTCACCTTCCTTTACACTGAGTGGACAACCTTTATTTGAAATGTTAAGCACTGACATGTATCCTCTCATCATCCACTGTCTTGGCTTCCTTCCTTTCTTAAATGCTTCTGGCATTTCAATCCTAAACTATTAAGCAGCTAATGGATACAATTTTAAAACTGGTGAATTAGTTTGTATTTTCTTAAGAAGTGAAATTGTAGATTGACCTATTACATACAAGTTAATATGCTCAACAGAAGACAAGGTATGATTGTAGAAACTGGGTGTTCAGTGAGAAGCTGCTACTTAAGTGACCACTTTGGAAAAGAGGCACAGAAATGTTTAACAATCTCAAGGAAAAGATCCATTTATGTTGTCTGGGTGGATGTAGACATCATTTTGAATATATATATTATAAGTAAGTGGTGCAAATACAAAGACACACCCATAGTCTATGGAATTAATAGGACAAGAAATTTGTTTTCCTAAATCTGTGAACATATCCTATAATGCATCTGAAACTGCAAATTCACAAACACAAAATTGACAGAAATATGCAAAACTTTTCCAACATTTTATTTCCAAAAACATTATAAAATATGACAACATAGTATATTTCATGTCATTTATTTCCCAAGGGAAGTTCTAGGTTTGTAAATCCTGGAATATCATCAGACTATGTTTTGAACTTTATTTCTCTTTGAGCTAGAATTTTTAAAAGATTACATATTTTCTTGAAGAAAATGTTCATCCAGTTACTACTAATGATGCTGAAGGAATGGAAAAGTAATTTCTAGAAATCACTTATCACTTTGTAAAATTTTATAGTTTAAACTGGAATACTGAAGACTGAAGTTTGATTTAATATTTAGTGGAAGAGGAGAGTTTGTTATTTATATCTCTGATATTAAAAATTATTTGAGGGCTTTGGTGGCGCAGTGGTTGAGGGTCTGCCTGTCAATGCAGGGGACACGGGTTCGTGCCCCGGTCCGGGAAGATCCCACATGCCGTGGAGCGGCTGGGCCCGGGAGCCATGGCCGCTGAGCCTGCGCGTCCGGAGCCTGTGCTCCGCAATGAGAGAGGCCACAACAGTGAGAGGCCCATGTACTGAAAAAAAAAAAAAAAATTATTTGAGGTTTCTGTTAACAAACTTCATAAAATATATTTTGTAAAAATCATTCTTAAATCAGGTTTTAGAGTGAAAAAAAAAAGGTGTGCTGAAAGGAATTAGATATTTAACACTGTAGCTGACCTGACTAAGCTGGAGAAAGTTCTTAAACAATTTTGTTTCATTTTCCCATCAATAAAGAGAGAGATAATAATAATTACTTATTGCACAGGAATCTTGCAATAACTAATGTCTTAGAGCATTTTGAAGATGAAAACAACTTTATAGGCCTCATTATTAAAGGTAAATTGTTATGGTAAATGTCAACCAATGAAAACCACGCATTTGGTCTCTTCAATTTCTCTTCAAATATTTAATTTGGATCCCTATGTTAATTAGGAATCTTAAAAAAAAACTATTATAAAGAGGATGTGAAATCCTGCTTTGAATTTTGATGTTTAGGCTGTGAAATCATGGATAGCTTGTTTTTCTGAATTTTGTTTTTCTCACGGTCATAAGCCTCTTTTATATCCCAGGGAGTGAGCAAAATTGCTTCCACCTCCTTATTGTAAAAAGAAATTTGTCATACCAGAGCCTCAAAGACTCACCTTTCTCTAAAGCCCTTTACTTAATGCAAAAAGCACCCATGACTATATTATGGCAATTCTGCATATGGAAAAAACAAAATTATTAATTTATTTAAAAAACATTTATTGAGCATATACTAAAACATACAAAAGATAAATCACCAGTTACATTGAGAAATATAGAAATGTTCTCATTTTCATGGCAAATGCATCTAATAGAAGAATTCAAGCAATTCAGTTCAAGGTGGAAAGAGATAGGTTCTCTGAAGAAGGTTAAAAGTCATTATTACAATGGCTGAGAAAAGGGAGATACAGTTTCAAGAAATACAAAATTTCTGTAAAGGTAGCATCTTAGAAGTGGCTTTTCTAGGAAAAAAAGGAAGAGTGGTATTGTAGAACAGTGGTTCTCAATGGGGGACAATACTCCCCTTTCCTACCTCCTCCTCCCATCCCAGGGGGACATTTAGCAATGTCTGGAGACATTTTTGATTTTTGGTCATCACAACTTGGGAAGTGCTACTGACATCTAGTGGGATGCTGCTAAACATCCTACAATGTACAGGACAGCTCCGCACAACAAAGAATAATCAGACCTTAATGTCAATAGAGAAATTCCGTTCTTGAAGAGAACACAAGGCTATCAAAGTTACCAAATGGAGAAAGTATAGGATGCTTGGAATTAGTTTGACAGGAGTAGAGAAATAGAGGTAGGTAATACTGAAAATGTTATTAATACTCTAATAATTTTGTATGGTGACAAATGGTTACTAGACTTATTGTGGTGATCATTTCATAATGTATTTGACTGTCAAATCACTATGTTGTACACCTGAAACTAACATAATATTGTACATCAACTATACTTGAATTAAAAAAATTTAAAAAGAAATGTTATTAGGTGAGCCTTGAGTATTAGGTTAGACTATAGAGTTGATTCATTCTTTTCACTCACTTACTTATTCATTGAGTAAATATATCTCAGGCAGTGGGGACAGAGAGATGAGAAACAGTTTCTGCTCTCAAGGTTACAACGTAGCTGGAGAGAGTCAGGTAAACCAGCCATTGTATGGGTAGTGAATCCTTGCATTTGATTTCTGTGAAACACCGATTCTACTAAGTGTCTTTTAAATTAGTTCAATTAAAAATGAAGTTTTGAAAAGAGTACACACTATATCCTTCCTCATGCCTTAGGATTTGGCTTTATGTTAGCCAACAGTTATTTTGCCAACATACCTTTTCTTTCCTTTTGTGTAGCTGTTAGCAACCTGTGATGTGTTGGGTACCATCCATTGTTGACCCTTCCAGATTTACTCTCTACTCTTCTTCACATTGTTCCCAGGATGCTGATGTTTATGGATTTCATGCTCGAGTGTCCCTGTGCTTGTTTTTGGTTGTGTTTAGCCTAATTGGGACACTTGTACTTTCAGAAGGTAATAGTGGGAGGAGAGAGTATTTAGGATATTTATTCCTCTTCCAAGTAACCAGGTCACCACAGATTAGCTGCTGCCTCAGCTGAAGGCCACAACTCCTTTTCGATGGCCTTTCTCATAAAGCTACCCTCTCTGAGTTCCTATAACTTCTCCTTCTCCTAACCCCTTTAGACCTAAGGCTGGCAGTACTCCTCACCTGTTGCAAGCCTTTTGAATTTACATTGTCCCTCTTTATGAACCTGTCTACACGTTTATAAAAAGTCCTTTCTAAGCTTTCCTCATATTACCCATCTAGGACCTCATTTTTATGTATGGAAGACATGACTTGGGTAATGCTCATATGGTAGCTGCTTATAAAAAGAGTTCTGGGGCTTCCCTGGTGGCGCAGTAGTTGAGAGTCTGCCTGCTGATGCAGGGGACGGAGGTTCGTGCCCGGATCCGGGAAGATCCCACGTGCTGCGGAGCGGCTGGGCCCGTGAGCCATGGCCGCTGAGCCTGCGTTTCGGGAGCCTGTGCTCCGCAAAAAAGAGTTCTGCAAAGGAAAGAGTCCAGAAAAGTTTAAATTTCATATTATGACCTGTGAAGATCTACTGAAGAATTTATCTGTTAGCTTATTTATTGTTTTATTTATTTTTAAGTGTGACACACCTCAAATTTCTGTTGTTTCACAGAACCATTTTGATATTCTCTATGTCAGTGGTCCACAACATTTTTGGCACTAGGGACCAGTTTCGTGGAAGACAGTTTTTCCATGGACTGGGCGGGGTGGGGGGGGATGGTTTTGGGATGATTCAAGCACATTCCATTTATTGTGCACTTTATTTCTATTATTATTACATTGTAAGATATAATGAAATAACTATACAACTCACCATAATCAATGGGATCAATTGAATCAATGGGAGCCCTGGGCTTGTTTTCCTGCAACTAGCTGGTCCCATCTGGGGGCGATGGGAGACAGTGGCACGTGAAGTGTGTTGCTTATGTCGTCTACTCCGTAATCTCATTTTGGTTGCTGTCACTGCAGAAAACCCTGCTTCACAAGGCCACCATCATTTGCGATCTCAAGCAATTGATTCTCTTCTAGCCCGGACAGTCGATTCACCTGGCTTATTCACAAATGGGTTGAGATCCATTCCTCCCTAGTTCAGGGGTCTTTCGTGTTTGGGAAGTAATGCTCAGCTCTTTTGAAAGCTGAGATAGGTGATCATGCACCAGCTGGGAGAAAGAAGGCCCTGGCTCAGTGTCTTGCAAAATCTCTGCTAATGTTTGAAACATGTCAAAAATCCCAATGTTCACTCGTCGTCCCCGTAATTCCAGTTTAGCTTTGAATGCAGCCATTTTATCTGCCGACTTGAACACAGTTGTCATTCTCCCCTGAAGCGACAGATTGAGTTCATTGAGCAGGTTGAGTATGTCACACAACGAAGCAAGTTTTGTGACCCGTTATGTGTCACTGAAGTGTGCTGCCGGTGGTGACTGTTTTTCTAAAAGAAAGCTCTGGAGCGGCTCTCATAACTCAAAAACTCTGGCCAGTGATCTACCTTTAGGAAGCCATCTCACTTCTGTGTATAAGAGAAGACTTGTGTGTGCTCTGCATCCAGCTCCTCACAGAGCTGCGCGAACAGACGTGAGTTAAGGGCACGTACTTTAACGTGGCTGATAATTTTAATCACATCCTGCAAAATGTTAAGTTCCGGTGACATTTTTCAGCTAGCCAGCATTTCTCTGTGGATGTCACAGTGCATAGACTCACATTCTTCAGAAGCGAGGACACAAGACGTTTATCAGATATAACTTGCATATATTTTCTCTCAGCCTGTGTCTTGTCTTTTCATTTTCTTTATGGTGTCTTTTAAAGCCTTGGATATATAACCATATGTATCCATACACATGTACATATGTTAGAGATTTTATTTGGTCTTTTGGTTTTATTAAAATAAAATCTAACTCCGCATACCTTTTAGCACCTTGATTTTCTCATTCAGCATTACCTCATGGAAATTCTTCCAGTGGCTCTAATTAATTATTTTTAATGACTGCATACTATTCCATGGTGTTTATTTCCCCGTTGAGGAGTGTTCAGTTTGTTTCTAGGTTTATTTTATCCCTTCGCAACAACCAGTGAAACAACAGGCACACTCATATCCATACCTATATGTTCTAAGTATTGGTGCATTTGTTTCTATAGCTTGAAGCATAGGAGTAAGATTTTTGGCTCAAAGGCTGTATTGACTTTTTACTTTGATAGATGTTGCTGGATTGCTTTCTGAAATGGATGTGATAACTCACTTTTCTCCCAAATATCTGAGCTTCTTTTCTCCCATATCCACACAAATCAGAGAGATGTCCATTTAAACATGCTTGCCAGTGAGGAAGGTAAAATGTGACTGGGCATGTACATTTCTATCATGACTAGCAAATTTCGGCATTTTTCACACGTTTGGTAGTTGATTGGATTTGTTCATCTATTAACTCCCATTTAAACTTTCATACATTTTTTTCCATTGGTCATTTGCATTTTTCTTTTCAGAATATAAGTCTATTTGGATATTATATTATAGATGCTAGCTTTTGCTATTTGGATTGCAAATATTTCCCCCAGTCATATTGTTTGATTATTGGTTTTGCTTTTGGTATTCTATGCTGTAAGAATTTTTTCCTGGTATTGGTTAGGAAAGTCATCTTCATCTCCAGACTCATGTAGTTTTTTGAAATACTTGTGTTATCTTTTTAAATATTTTTAAAAATTATTTTCTATTTTTTAAGGTAGTTACTAAGTTTCTTTGTTTTTGTCTTTCTTCGTCAATAATAAGGTACTGTCATGAAAGTAGTGACATCCCACTGGCAGACACCTAGGGCACAGATCTTGGTTTCTGAATACCATTAACTTCTAAAGGAACCAAGCCTCTTTGGAGAAATGGCTGAGATTACAGTTTGTGGCCAGGAAAATACAATCAAGCCAGATCATCTTGTGGTGCTAGAAATAAAGGAAGTGGTCAGAGACTAATGGGGTCATGTCAAAAGGACTCAGAGATCACATTGAAGGATCTCTGACTGGTCTAATTTGGGAAAATTTGAACATAAAAAAAAAATAACAATGATGGTAAGGGATCACAAAAATTTGAATAAACAAACAAAAATTCATCAGTCAACAGAGATATCCCAAAAAAGAAAAGAAAGAGAGAGACTAATAAATTATAGGAAAAAAGATACATTTAAAAAAATCACTGTTGCAGCATCAATGTTGTATCTGATTCAGGCAGGAATGTCAATGGAGGCTAAAACTTTTGGCCAATGGATTGTTGGGTAACACGATAGTCTCACAGTGATAAGTCATCACTCCATAGATTGCTTGCTAATTGCAAAGGGGAAAATGTACCTTTAGTACGAAAAGATCTGTCAGTCACTACCCCAACCAAGTAGACAGTCTTAGTATTTGCTAATAGTAGGATGATCTGACAGTTTGTGTCTTCTCTTCTATGTAATATAACATATATAAATCATTGACAATAAAGTGATTTTGCCAAGAATGTTTATTCTGAATAAAGCATCTATCTAATTTACATTTTACAAGAAGTATTGGAATTAAAGAAGCAAGTTAAATAGCATCATTATGAATCAATCAGACAAATTGATAATTTGGGACATTCTCAAAGCCAACTTGTCTGGACTTTTTAAAAAGTCAAAGTCAAGAGAAAAAAATTTAAAAAGTCGAGAGAAAAGAAGAAATACTATCTAAAGAATAGAAGGATTCTCTAGATTAAAAGTGATTTCAGAGACATAACAATCTTTATTGAAATATGTGACTATTTGGATATTGGAGTTCAAAAAGCTATTAAAATATATTTTGAGCATAATTGGGGGAATTTGAATGACAACTGAATTAGAAGATATTATGAAATTTTTATTAATATTTCTTAGTTTTAGTAGTGGTGTTGTACCTTTTTAGAAGCATGCCCTTATTAGGATATGTGTGCTGAAATGTTGGAAGTTTTAATTACTGCAAAAGTCTTTTTCATGTATAGTGAAAATCTTTTACTACCTACTGGTCCCCATTCTGCCATCTGAAGCTCAAAACACATGAGTTAATACTGTCAACAAGAAAATACTGTCTTTGCTATCAATAAAATAATTAAAGTGTGTACATATAAAGGAGATGATTACAAAAACTTGGTGTCCTGATATTATTATACTAATTATATGCCACTGTGGCACACACCCTTTTAAATGCATGATTCCTCCTAGCAGGTTTGTCTAGGTATAAGTCACGTATGTCAGTCGTTTCCCACTGCTTAGATGCCGTGTTAGAATTAGGATTAGAATTATGTGGGAAACTGGGAATTCATTCTTGCCATGATTACAGTGAATGATGGTCCATTTTCAGGGATTGTGAAAAAAGCTGAGAATAGACTTACCCTAAAACAGAGAGGGGTAATAACCATGACTTTTGTCCTAGATAATTGAAAACGAGTGGGAATTAAAGATAAGAAAATCAAAATATCAATGACAGATTTCTGAGGAGAAGAAAAGAAAAAGAACAGGTAAATTATCAGTGATGTAGAGGAAAAAAAACTCAAAAGAAGAAATTTCTGGAAGGGGACTAAAGAAGTATAAAGGTGATCATTCTGAATTGATCCACCCATTGATGGGTTAATCAAGCTGTCTACACAAGACTGCAAGGTGAAGTATATATTCTTCCTGACCGTTAGTTACCTAGACACTTTCTTTAGTTAATGACAACTACAATAGGCAACAGGAAAATGTCATTTAGCCAGCATGCCCAGCTGTATCTTCCTTGACTTTCATGGTGAAAGCTTTGTCTATGTAGAGACCACATATTTTATCCCAGATACCTGACTGACAATAGAGGTAAGACACGCAATGTGCTTTGGAGCTTGTAGTTTCCTATTTTTTTTTTTTTTTTTTTTTGGTTGGTACTATGTAGATGTGGAGAGAAAAGTTTGGTGAGAGAAACATTAGTGTTAAAATATATTATGATTCAGCTGCTACCTTTTTTATGCAAAAATAGTTCTGCTTTTGAAGTATTTTCCTTTAGGTGTGATCTGTTGTACCTATAGCATCATTAGTGGTATTTAAAAGTTTCTACACCTGACAGTTTACTTGGACAAATGCAAAGAACAATGAACACTGATTTTTAAGGAGCTAATAAGTAGTCATTTAACTAACAAATTAGCTTAATTTTAGTTTACAATAATCTAAATTTTGGAAAAATTTATTTATTTGTATATCACAATGACATTTCTTAGCATAAATATGCTTATTTTCAGAGGCTTAAAAAGATACAATAGACACGATTCTGTTTAATATACATAACTGTGGATAGATTTAACATTGATAGTTTAAACACTTACTTTTAGAATTTGGATTTTTGTTTTCACTCTCCCTAGCAAGGTAACTTTGAGATAGATATGTGTGAGAAATATAGAGTGGATGGTGAAATAGAATGCTAGGATATGAAGGGAAAGTTGATAAAAGTATAATTGATTCAGAGATTTTTGCTGAACAAATGAAACCAAAGATTTTCCCCCCAACATCACAAACTAATGGCATTTCTTTTTGATTTCCTTGGAGACACATGTGGAATAAAATGTAATAAATACTGTATTTGTGTGTTTACTTACCAGAATATTCTCCTCAGAAAAAGTAATGATACCCTTTCATTGACATCATCCAAGTGATAATATACTTTTGTTTCTGTCATTGGAGTAATAATAACCTTTCAACCATATCACTGCACATTTGTTCTTTCTTTTATTGTACATAATGCATAAAAATAAAAAGGCTATATTATTTCTTAAGGAAAAAGGTTGTTATTTAAATAAATTCACAGACATCTGAAAACTATAGTTCCTTGTTACTGTGTGCTAAAATTTCTATAGATGCTTGTAACTTTTTACAAAAATTTAGTTTTAATATTCTTTCAATTGTCACATTATACTTAACTCTACAGATCTCTGCTAGTTCACATCTCAAAAATATGACTTCAAATTGGTTTTAGTTGCTTATATCACAGTAATAAGAAATTAGTTTTTTTTTTGCCAAATACATCTCAGACTGTTTCAAAGTCTGGTTTGCATAAAATATTACTGGTAGATAAATTGTTCGTTACTAAAAGGCAGATATGTCCAAGCTAATGTTGATGGGTGATTTTAATATAATTCAATAAGAGTTGACACTACTCAGAGTGAAAATTTCAACTTTTTCTTTCAAATTACTTTAATCACTTAAATATAAATGTAATATATTTAATATAAAACATTGATATGTATTTAATAGAGTCCTTTATGAATTGCTTCCTATTGTAATAAATTGTAAACAGTATGAAATAAATGGTGACATTGGTCTCTTTATTTAGTATCTCTTAAGAACAAAGAAGGTAAGTCCTTTGTGTTTTTGCTTATTAAGTTTGCTTTACTGCATCATAAATTGTAAAGCTGTGTTTTTGCTGAATGAAGGAAATCCAAACAGCATCACTCTACGTAATAAGAAAAGTGAATGATATATTGAATATTTAAAATAAAGAACTAATCTTAATAGTAATAAACTAATCATAAAGTGTCTTCATGCAGGCATGAATTCTGGGAAGTAGGCTAGAGGAGTTTTATAACAATTAATTATAAAATTTTATATTTTTTCAGTATATGTTTATTAAATAAATGTCTGTTTCTGGTCTTGTTCCATGTCCCAAAGTACTTTATCAGAGATGGATACGCTGGTTTGAAGTCACACTTACAAATGTAGGGCAGAAATGTTACTATCATTTACAGATTTCTACTACTACAAATAATCTCTAAGTTAAAGCCTAAATTGTCCATTGGATGCCTAAAGTTTTTGTTAAAAAATTCTTATTTATTAAGCAGAGCAAGAAAACAACTTCAAGACTAACTTTTAGTTGTTCTAAACATCATCTTTTGGTTTTCTTATTGGAAGGAGAGGGATTGTTCACCAAATTGGTAATAATAAGAGTGCTAGATGACTCTGTTATTTAGTTAGTGTGATTTAACAAGCCAGGTCCCTTTCCGTGAATATTAAGTGATGTGTTATTCTCAACAGCTATTGTTCTAGGAAGTTTTTTGTTACAAGTCTTATTGATATATATTTTACATACCTCACAGTTCACCCACTTAAAGTATACAATTCAGTGGTTTTTAATCTATTCAGAGTATGCAACCATTGGCAAAGTTAATTTTAGAACATTTTCATGATCCCCAAAAGAAATCCCGTACCCATTTACAATCACTCCCCATTTCCTCCCAACCATCCTCCTACCACCCTAACCCTAGGCAACAGCTAATTTAACTTCTGTCTTTATATAGATTTGCCTTTTCTGGACATTTCATATAACTGGAATCATGCAATATGTGGTTTTTTTATGACTGGTATCTTTCACTTAGCATAATGTTTTCAAGGCTCATCCATGTTGTAGCATGTATCAGTATGTCATAGCATTTTAATGCCAAATAATACCCTATTATATGGTATACCTCATTTTATGTATTCATTCATTGATTGAAGGACATTGGGGTGGTTTCTATCCTTTGGCTATTATAAATAATGCTGCTATGAACATTCCTGTACAAGTTTTTAAGTGGATATTTCACTTCTCTTGGGTATATGCTTAGCAGTGGAATTGTTGGATCATATGGTAACTCTATGAATAGTCATTTGAGGAATTGCTGGGCTGTTTTCTAAAGAGGTTGTGCCATTTTACATTCCTACCAGTGGTGTATGAGGTTCTGATTTCTCTACATCCTTGCCAGCACCTGTTGTTATCTGCCTTTTTTATTATAGCCATCCTAGTGAGAATAAAGCAATATCTCATTGTGATTTTGATTTGCATTTCCCTGATGATTTTGAACGTCTTTTCAGGTGCTTATTGGCCGTTTGTATATCTTCTGGGAAAAATATCTATTCAGATCCTTGGTCCATTTTAACAATTGTAATTTGTCTTCTATTACTGTCATGAGTTGTTTATATATTATTTTATCAATTTTGTGTGGTTTACTAAGATGAAAATCTTAAACGTATGTGTGTGTGTCTATAATAAATTCAATTATTAACAAAACATTAAATCAATTAAATATAAATTTTGGTCAGTCTGATATAGGGACATTAATTTGATTCAATTTTTCTTTTAATTATTCTGAAGCCTACCAAACTGTGTGGATTTTAATAAATTACCAAGGGCATAGCTTATAAAATAATAGGATGTATTGATTGGAAGTTAAGTTTAGAGAAGTAAATTATTTGTTGTGGGATTTCAGAAAGAGCCTTCTTTTTAGGAAGATATGATATGAAGAAAAAAGTAAATTTTATTCACCAATATTTTCATTATAATGCATTTAAGTTATTTTTTAACTGTTTAAGATTTTAGCATTTGAGCAACCATCTTTCCTTCTTTCAAATTTTTTCGTAATACTTTCTTCATACATGTTATTACTTTTGGGCTATAAATTAAACCCAAAAGAACATAAATGTTTTCATATTTCAACAAAAACAATCACCTCCACTCCCCACTCCCTTACCTTCAGTTGAACAAGTGAGGGAAAGAGTAAAAATCATGATTGGTCCTTTGATGTTGCTGGTCTGGCCCATTTTCCAAGCACAATGGGGCAGAGGTACAAGCCTACTTTACATGGAAGAACATTTAAGAACAATCAAAGCTTGGAGAGGAAATCAGCTGCCAGTAAAATGTCAAAGTATTAAGTATTTCTGCATATGTAACTGAAGGAAATGGAGAAGACAGCTGAGTGTTCAGAATGAGGTCCAGGTTCTCTGGCATTTGAAAGAAGTTATTAATGACCCTTCCTTTAGGTCTCTTTCTTTGGGTCGGGGATGTAGTATGAACATCTCCTTACATACACTGGATAGAAAGAATGTGCAGCTCAACACATACGTGACTTCCCTTTCATGAGAAAAAGAAATTATGGGAATATAACTGAAAATTATCATACTAGTTTGCAAACTCATTGGGCAATATGAATTTTTTTTTAGGGTTCCTTATATATTTTGGTCAGACAATAAGTCTTCACCATAAAACAAAAATGAATGCACTAGAAAACCAAACAGACTAAGCTTAATTATAAATTTGAAAGTTTGGACATGTACAGGGAGTCAGCACTTAAAATATAATGCTTATTTTAAGTGATCTTTGAAGTAAAGCAGCATATGAATGTATGGTATAACTTTAAGATAAAATAAGTTTACATATATATAAATTTATAAATATATATAAATAATTGTTTTAAAGTTCATGCAATTCTCTCAAACAGATGCAATTCTAAATATCAGCAAGTTACTACTAACAAGAAGATGCTGAATGTAAGTCATGATCCAAGACCTGGACACAGTGATAACACTGCTATCTCATTTGAGTAACAGCTCCTTATACCAGGTGTCAGCAACCTCATCTTCTGAGCTTCTCATTCTTATGCCTAGCCTTTATTTTAGCTCATAGGTATGTCATTGGAATTTTGCCATTTAACAACCAAGCCCTGTGACAGGATAATAAGTTAAGAACAGTTCAATAATGTGAGTGCAGAGAAGAGCATGTCTTCAGCCAGGAAAGATGGAAATTGTCCATATAGAAGAAAAAGAAAGTAAGAGGGAAAGAAACAATAAGAGAAATAAAACCTTAAGGGCAAGAATTAGCACTAGTTTTTGCAAGTGAGTGCCTATATTTTGTAGTCTTAGTAAATCATGGCTGCTTAACCACAAGTTTAAAGCTGTTAAATTACCAACAATCAGTCCCCCAAAACATATGCATAAAAAGATGTAAAATAAAACAATAAAGAAAATTTCCTGTTTAAAATTTAATGATGATATCATTAAAAACATATATCAACCGCTTAAAGGCAATCAGACGTCATAATCAACAAGTAAGCTTGTTATAATAAAAAGAAGCTTCATTGTCACTTCTGGGTGCCAGATTAATTTATTATTGTTTCTTAAAAAGCTGAAAATGGTAAGAGGTGATTCATTTATTTGGACTGAAAACTACATCTGAGTCAGAGTTAACAGCCATCTGGAAGGAAAGTACCGTTTGAGAAGCCTTGGGGGTATGCCTGAAGCTTTTTACTTTTGTATCATTTGCTAATAAGCTAGTTATCTGGAAGCTGTTAAATTAAAATATTTGATTTTGCTGAGATTAAAAAGAAATATTGGACTCATAGTTAATATTTTGTACATAAGTCTTCCATTATATTCTGTAACTTTTAAAAATCCAATGCTATGGCCTGTTATTTCTTCTTCCTTCCTCTGTTCCTCCCTCCCTCCTTCTTTGTGCTTTAGGAAATATGTTTCTATTTGTTGTACGTGAAATAAGTATAAGAATTGAAGTAAGATAATGTTTTGAGCTTATGTTTTACAAAGCTTCAAACTTTAGAACTATGTTTTGTTTAAAGAACTTTGTACTTAATATTTGTGCTGTATAAGCTCACTGGTTTTTACTAGTATATGTACTAAATTCCCAAAAGCCTGTATCTGTAGAGTAATTGGTTATACTCTAAGCATTTTCCCCCTCTGACTCTCCTGAGAAAATAGGTATAGTATAGGAAGATGTGAGAATGTTAGTGAACCACTTAGGAACAAACTAAAATGGAGAAAAAATAAAGATGAGAGAAATGTTATGACCAACATTGAACTTAATGTGTATTTGACAAATGTTATACATTTTTTTAGACTGTAATTTTTTGTATTTGGTTTTCCCTTCATTAATTTTCCTTTTTCTTTTATTCTTTTCTCCTCTCCTTTCTCATTCCTTTGTTTCTTTTCTCTCCTTTTTCCCACCAAATTTTTTTTCTGCCATGAACAAGAAATGGTTCCACTTTGAGGAGAATTTTAGAATGCCAGTGTCCTTTTAGTTTTGCAAGTTCAAGGCGTGTGTGTGTATGTTTTGACGTTTTTCTTGTAAGAAAATTTAAAATATAAATTTGAATGTATTATCGTTCTCTTTTGCCTAACATTTTATACAAATTCTGCATAGTTTTGGAAACAAACTGCAGTAAACAGTTCAGAATCCCTGTGGTATAGACTTTCCTTAAAATTTCTTGCTTACTAGAAATGTCCATATTGACTTATTTTAACTTGAAATATAGCCACAAGTAGATCTTCCTATGATATTTTTCTCAATGTTCCAGCTATGGAACTGCAAATATGAAAACATCATAACTAATTTCTTCAACTACTTATTAAACAGTCTTCTGTTAAAAATCAACTTCTTTGACACAGGCAATTAATAACTAATGAATGAGATTTAAAAATTTTCATGTATAATATCATTGTTTACAAATTTTGGAAAAATTTTCCCACTGCAGCAATATTAAGGAGTAGGACTTGGTCCAAGAATGATCCCCAAACTGGTTTGTTTATCTCATAATGAAGCTGAAATGTAGAAATCTAGATTCTGACTTCAATGCATTGTTTGCAGGAAAAAAAAAAAAAGGGCTGAAGCACTCTTGATTTTCTGATTTACCAGGGTTTTGCTTTGCCTGTGTAATCTGATTCTTATCCCTGGCTTCACAACTGTATAGGAAAAAAAACCAAAAACAAACATACAAAAAAACCCCAAGGAATTGTTCAGCTCTTGCTCACCACAATTTCATGCCAATTTTAACTGAGCTCATGCCTTCTCTTTTAAAAAAAATTATCTCAATGGTTCTCTAACAAAATATTCAAAAGAGTAGCTGCTGTGAGGTTTTTTTTATCTTTCCCCTAATCTTTCCAATTCCATATTCCCTTCTTCCTCAAGTTCCATCCTTAGTCCTCATCAAATGATTATTCTTTATTCTTCCAATTTATTTGGAAAGATTCAGGGCACTTTTCCCTCCTTCTCGGCTTGTCAGTTTGTGATTCCCTTCAATTTTTAAGAAAGAGATGTTTATAGTATAAAACCAAACTGTCTCTTTGTCCTTGACCCAGTTCTTCCTGTTTCATAAGCAGTATTATTCTTACAGATATTCTTTTCCAAACTAGAATCTCCTTCTTAACATTCACAGTTGTTCCCATATCCCCCTCTGGCTACAGTCCTCTTTCCTTCTTTTCCACTATTGCTAAACATCTTCAATGTCCCTTTCAGGTCTATTCATATGATCTTAAATTCATGTAATTGTTTTTTCTTTTCTCTCATTCTACTGGGATTACCCTCTCAAGATCCACTCATTGTCAACTTTAGTATTCACTCTCAATCTACTTAATTCTTTTAAAAAAATTAATTAATTAATTAATTTTTGGCTGTGTTGAGTCTTCGTTGCAGCGCACGGGCTTTCTCTAGTTGTGGTGAATGGGGGCTACTCTTCGTTGCCGTGTGCGGGCTTCTCATTGTGGTGGCTTCTCTTGTTGCAGAGCATGGGCTCTATGCACGTGGCTTCAGTAGTTGTGGCACACAGGCTTAGTTGTTCCATGGCATGTGGGATCTTCCCGGACCAGGGCTTGAACCCATGTCTCCTGCATTGGCAGGCAGATTATTAAGCACTGCGCCACCAGGGAAGTCCTCAATCTACTTAATTCTTTAATGCATTTCACTCCTTAAAATTGTGTTTCTTTGACTTCTGGGGAAGCACATTAAATTGCTCTGCAGTTCTCAAATTCTCCTCTTCCTATCTCTTAAATGCTCAATCTTTTTCAAATATTTCTTTTCACTCCTCTGTTGTGCTCTCTATTAAATAATACACCTCAGAGATCCCATCTCCCCCAGAACTGCAACTCTCCCTTTTGTGTGAAAAATTATTTTTTAAAAAATGGCTTCCCATTTTTAAAGAGTTTTTTGTTTGTATGGTTATATTTAATCTTCAATATGAACCCGTGAGGTTGATATTATTGTACTCATTTTATAGACTCCTGAATTCATATTTTTCAGTTTCCAACTATGTGGCCACTTTCCAAGTCAACTGGACATACATTGTACTTAGGCATTCAATATAGTGCAGTAACACATTCAGGATTAAATTTATAATCTTTTTTTTCTGTCCCATCCAGTGTCTTCTAACTTTCCTATGGGCGTTAATAATACAACTACTAGCCAAGTCATTTAGTTCAAAATCTTCACTTAAGTTTGATTTTAACTAACAGAGGCTTCTAACCCGATTAGCCTGGATTATCATCTGGTGGTGGCTAATGATCTGTTTCTACCCACAGCACTTCTGATATCAAGTGTGTGGGTTTTTCACACTAAGAAATTTTCCAGTTCTCTGTGGACACCAGCTGGCTTGCCTACAATTTAATTCAATTCTGACACCAACTACTGGGAGCCACAGGTTAAGGACTCAGTCCCGCAATACTGCCCCCATTTCAGATACCAATCATATGTAGAGGGCCCCCAGGTTATCCACACTTTTGTCCAATTTGGCTATAAATCAGAGTACCCCATGACCACCTCTTTACGTTGTTACAATGACCCATAGTACTCATGGAAACATTTCAGTTGCTAATACCAATTTATTAGAGGATGTTGTAAAAGATACAAATGAACAGCCAGATGAAGAGGCACATGGATTAAGGTCTGGAAGGAAAGGAGCTTCTGTCCCCATGGAGTACACCACACTCCCAGTGCAAGGATGCATTCACCAACCTGTAATCTCTCCAAACACTTTCGTTTAAGGTTTTTATGAAGGTTCCATTATGTAGGAGTAATTGATTAAGTCATTGGCCACTGTGATTATTAACTCAACCTCCAGCCCCCTCATTCCTCCTCAGAGGGAGGTTAGGGAGTGGGGCTGAAAGTTCCAACCCTCTAATCACATGGTTGATTCCTCTGGCAACCATCGCCAATCCTGAAGCTATCTAAGGACCTATCAAGAATCACCTTCTCAACATAAACTCAGATACAGTTGAAAGGGACTTACTATGAATAATAAAAGACCATACTCATCCCTATCACTCAGGAAGCTTCAAGGATTTTAGGAGCTCTGTGCCAGGAACTGGGGATGAAGACCAAATATATATTTCTTATTATATCACAATATCACAGTGGTCCTCTTCATCACCTATCAACTCATTCTTCAAAAGCCCACTAAAATGCTATTTCACCTGATCCCAGGGTTCTTAGGAACCTTTTCACAACTCTTTGTTCCTGTGGCACTTTTTTATTCCCATCCTGATACTGCTGAATACTGTGGTTTTCAGAGCTCAGGTTCTTGGGTTAGACAGGCCTGTATTCTGATCCTTGTGCCATCACTTATAAGCTGGATGACTTGTTGCAAGCCACTTAACTTTTCTGAATCTTCATTTTTCCATAGCGGTAAACAATACTAATAATGCCTAGTTTGTGGGATGCTTAAAAAGATTAAATGAGAAAATAATGCACATAGCTGGAACATAGTAAATACTCAAAAGATTACCCCCTAAAGCATAATATTGTGAAAATATGCAGAACCTGGAGTTTGAATATTCAGTTCCCAGTTTTGTGCCCCTTGGCTTAACAGTGCTGTGACCTGGTCATAGCACCTAAACCCATAGTACTTTTATTATCTCTGCTATACAATGGGATGGATTATAATTCAAGTGAGTATTTATGGGATATGATGAGAAATTTTTCTATGAGATGTTTATAAACTATAAGATTTGTGGTAAAATGTAAATAATGACTAAAATCAAGTGCTTGAACAGAGGAGTCAGATTTTGTACATCTTTGCATTTTGTTCATTACATGAACAAACATGAATAACAGAGTGGCTTTTATATAAAAAGCCTGTGGTTATTTGTGGTTTGAATTTACTTTGATATCACTTCTCCATTTCTCATATACAGACACTTTCCAAATCCTGTTGATTAAAACAAAAATGTCTTATCTTTAATTACTTTCTTCTATAAGCCAAAGCCACTTTCCTAATCAGGTCCCAATATCCTTTGAGAATAACTATAAGTGTCGTCTACTTGGACACCTTGCCCCCAGGTTTTAGCTCTATTAATCCTTTCATTACAATGATTTAGAATAATCCTCCTTAGACACTCATTTGACCATACGATATCCTTGTTCAAGAACCTTCAATGGCTTGCTTTTTCCTAGCACAACAAAGCTTCTCCGTTGAATTTTAAAATCTCCATCTGTTCCTACTCTTCCTAGACAATAATATTTTCCATTATTCCTTAACAAGCTTCCACTGCCCTACCAAGACAGGTATATTTTTTGTCTCTAGTAAACTAGGCCCTGAAGATACAAATTTGCATAAAATATTCAGTAGCATGTTCCTTATTTTTCTCTCGCCTTCTATGCTTTCATACATGCTGTTTAAATCTCCTGGAATGCCTTCTTCTCTCCCATCACTTTACATAAATCTACGGAAACTCCATGACCCAACAAATGTTTTTTATTCCCCTATCAATTTTTTCCTCTTATTCTTGTTAATCTTTCCCCTTTCTTAATGTCATATACATAGTCTTTTAAAATAGATGATTTACTCGCTTAGTATAAGATTCAAAAGGTACCATGGGACATATACAGTCTCTGTCCCTTAGCAGCTCCCCATTTAACTCCTCCCAGAGATGTTCTATATATAAACAAATATAATATATATATTCTATCCTCATCCTTTACCCTCTCCCCGCTTTTAATACAAATAATGAAGGGAGTGGCGAAGCTGTCCTTAAGGAGGTCTCATTCGAGCAGAAGCCTTAGCGAAGTGACTGAGCGTATCCAGTGAAAATTTGGGGAAAGAAAATTCCAGGGAAAGTAAACAGCAATTGCAAGGTCCTTTATGTGGGAACAAGCTTGTTGTACTCCAGGAAAAGCAAACTGGCCAGAATAGACAGAGTGGGAGAGTGAGGATGAAATCATAGCAGGTGAGGATAGTGTGGTATAGGGCCAAATCAAGGAAGTGACCTAAGCCATGGTAAGGAGTCTGGAATTTATTTGAAACTTGATGAACATCTTTTGTAGGATTTTGAGAAGAGCATGCCATGAACTACTTATATTTTAAATATAAAATATTTAAAACATGACCATTATAGATACTCCATTGAAATTTGACAATAGGCAAGTACAGAATAAGATACTGTGTCTTGACATTGCAAATCAACTGAAATTATAGATTACTTAGAAATTAATGACATTACTACATATTAAAACTTAAAGGATATAGGTAGAGTGATACTGGGGAGAAATTTATAACAGTAAAATGATCTATTTAAATTGTTGAAAGTAAATAAACTAAACATCTAGCTAAACAAAAGTGTAATTAAGAAAGTAAGGTAAAATAGGTGGAAAGGCTGAAGAAAGCTATAAGCAGGAATTGAATATAAATAAAATAAGACTAAGTTCTTACTGGTTCTTTGAGAAAACAAATGAAAAGGAGAAAATTGGCAAGTTGAAGAATAAGAAAAAAAAGAGAGAAAACACATTAAGACCTGTTGCAGGTAACTTTTGTGAGGGTGGTATGGCTCACAACTTCACCTTTTCTAGGATTGGCCTCCAATAAATAGTGATTGATTCATTTTTTCAATTTAATTTTTATTTTATATTAGATTATAGTTGATTTGCAATGTTGTGTTGTTTCAGGTATACAGCAAAGTGATTTGGTTATACATATACATATATCCATTCTTTTCCAGATTCTTTTCCCATATAGGTTACTACATAATATTGAGTAGAAATCAACAAGGACCTACTGTATATAGCACAGTGATCGATTCTTAGTGGCCCTGTCTGTAGTATGTGATCCTCTCCCAGTAGCCATCATTCACTGAGTAAGCTGGAGAACTCACCCAAGCTGGACCAATTATGATTTGCCCCCTGAAATTTTGACATTTAAAATTGTAAGAAACCAAGATCCAGAATGGTTAGAGCCTAGAGAAGTAGACTTCATCTGGGGTTCACTGTGCTTCTGCACATATGTGCAGACTCTCCAGAAGTTACTGGGACTCATGGATAGATTAAAGGAATCAATTTCCACAAACTTATCATCCATTCATACTCTAGTTATGCTTTTCTCATTTTAATTTTCACAATATCCCTTTTCTCCTTTACAAAAAAAGACATACATCTCACTCAGACTTCTTGAATATTACAATGGTTAATTGCACCAGCATGTAAAAAACACCAGGGTGCCAAAGAAGGAACATTTGGAAATATTGATGTCGGTATTGAAGAAGTGAAGGCCTACTGACTGGGTAACAAATCCTCTTGCAAGTCAGGAGATTTCTTGTCATAGAATTAAATAAAATTTCAGGAGAACTTAATAGAATTTCCATTGATTAATCATTAATAATAACTTTAAAAGATATATCACTAAGTAATTTTTGTCATGTAAATGATGATGAGTTAAAAGGATCCAAAGCATTACTATATCAAAACTCCTTCTAGGACCAGTTATTAATTTATATGAACAAACTTTCTCAGCACTTAAATCTATGAAAATGAAAATACAGATAATCTGAATTTTGAGCCCTATCTCATTCAAGCAATATTAACATTCACCAATAAATATATGAATTACTAATAAAAAATAAATGGAAAGACAGAAAATCTTTAGTCCCTTCCATTTCACTAAGAAATGTATTTTTAATTGAAGTTTACATTTTATGATTGGTAATTGTTAAAATTTGTGAACTTGTTTAACTCAACAGAGAGCAACTAGTAATAATAATTCAATCGAAAAGAAAAAAAAATTTAACACTTGGAAACTTATAATCAAAGGAAATTAAACACTAAATTTATATGCATAGTTTTCTTGAAGAAAAATTTTAAAGGTTAATAAAAGATGCTCAAACATAAAAATATGTATCACCTTGGTATAAGTTTTATGGGGTCAAGTGAAACATAAAAAAGGAAACAAGGAATGATGGAAATTTTTGACTTTTTAAAGCTTTTTAGAAATGGATTGTTAAAAAAAAAAAGGATTGTGGTGGGTGTCAAATCATTATGGTATTTAGAGTCCACTGGATACATTTTAAAATGATAGAGGAGTTTCATTTTTAAAGTCATATATTTATAACATACAGAAAATTATCTTTTTGCAGCTAATTAAATTTACAATACAATATTTTAATTTTCAACTTAAAAATTCCTTACAAGTATCAAATCAATATACTGTACACCTTAAACATAAAACGTTATATGTCTATTATATCTCAATAAAACAATTCTTATGAAGATACATAAGCAAAATGTTTGATGACCTCTGTTTTAAAGAGAAGACCAACTCCTGAAACTTGTGCTGCAGGGGTCTGGTGAGAACTTCTTCCTTTCACAAAAATAAGTTCAATTTGCAACCTAAAGAACCTAACAATTGCCAGATTTTTATGGTGTACATGTTAAGAACACAGGGTTTGAGTTTGAACCCTTGATAGGCCACTTGCTCTCTGTATGATGTTGGATAAGTAACACTGATTTACTCCTCAATTTCTTCATCTGAAAAAAGATGGTACCTATCTCAAGAGTTGTTGTAAGAATTACGTTTATACGGTGCTTGGCATAAATTAAGAATATGAAATATTAGTTATTGTTGGTATCATGAAGAAATGGGCTCTAATTCAACATATGGGAAGGAATATGAGAATATTTAAAACAAGTATTTGACAAAATAACTATGAAAAACTGGATTAATTGAATTTATCTCTAAGAAAATATAAATTGGTAAATTCTAATCACATAAAGTAGGAAACCTGAACAGAGCAACAATTACAGAAAAAAATGGTACTTAAGACAGGTAATCGGATTAGATGATTTTATGAACAAATTCTTCTAACTTGTGTAAGATTTTTAGGTTGTTTAAAACTGCTTCCCAAAACAGGACAAGATGAAAATTCCTATATTTATAGTAGCATTATACTGCTAACAAAACCTGTCACATAAAGGACTCATTTATACACACACACACACACATACACACACACACACACACACACAGAGACACGTTAAATCTCACTTAGAAAATATGATTTAAAAGTTAGTTAACTCTAGGAGTATAACCTTGCTTAAACATTAGAGAAACTATCATTATAACAGGACTAAGAAAAAACCATACTACTTACTTATATTCAGAATTGGTGACCTGAGAAATACCAACATATAGGATGTTCTTAGATAGGAAAACTCAGCATGGAATGATATCACTTGTTCCTAAATTAATCTATAAATTGAGTGTAATTCAAATAAAAATTTTAATAGTCATTATTCTAAATTTCATCTGAATTAAATTAATCAATGTTTGCAAAGAAATGGACATATTCAGTTATGCTTGGTGGGAGTGTTATTTGCTACAATATTTGGGGGGGCTAATATGGCATTACATATCTAGATGAGGAATGTGCATATTCTTTGACCTAGCAATGAGGTGGATATTGATGGGGATATTAGTAAGGGAAGAAAGCAAGTTGGAAAACTATGTTTAATTTCATTTCGCTTAAAATCCATATTTATACATTTATATATATTTGAATATATAGAGGAAAATGCTCAAAAGATGCACATCCAAATGTTAACTCATGAGGCACTGGAGACACTTTACTACTTATTGCATACAGTTCTATAACACTGGGTTTTTTTTAAACAACAGGAACACAATTTTTTATGATTAAAATAAAAATCGAGTCTTAGGAAAAGTCATAAGGTTGGCAGAGATATTGGATAAACATGTTGCTTAGCTTGGAATTACAGTCAGAGACATAGACTTTTGGGACAAAGTTAGGTTCAGAAAAATTCTTTCCATATAGGCTCTTCTCCATTTAATAATTTTGGGCAGATCTGTGTTAGAAACCAGATTCAGTCACTTCATCTAAATCACACTCTTGCTTTTGCAATCAAAAGTTTAGATCTAAGCACAAGACCTTACATTGATCTCATTTAATATTATTTTGTTAATTTAGCCTATTCTCTGTACCTAATCCAAATGGTATGGGAACTTTTGGTAGACCAAAAAAATCCCATATTTTCTTCCTAGTTTTATGACATACTACACATATATCTAAATTATAGCTTAAATGTTTTCATTGTATAGAAGCAAAGAGAGGATATAAGTCTGAGTTTTAGTATCAAAAGTCTCCTTGTTTCAAGGATATAGATGGTAAAAGAAAGGTAGACTCACAAAACTGTGATGCCAGCTATTTATCCTTGGGATGTTCCCACATTTCTGTCTTTCTTTTTGTTGCCCTGTCTTCAACCTGATCCCACCCATAAGCATTGTATGGTCATTCTTCCCCAAGTTTTCCTCATAGCCATCCCTGCTTCCCTACGTAGCCCTTAAATATGGACCTCACCCTCTGACAAATTGCTCTCCTATCTATCATCTATCTATCTATCTATCTGTCTATCTATCTATTTATCCATCTATCACCTATTTTTTTCTGTATAGGCAGCTGCCCTTGATTTTCACATGGATATGATACATACACTTTCCCTTTAACAGCTTTATTTGTTACCCCTCCCAGGAGAGTCTAAATTTGAACAGAGAACTTGACCACAAACCTTTCCATAGAAACATTCCAAATAGAAAAATAAAATATAAACCCAAAGGACTTGGGAAAATAGCTTAAAGCACCCAGCAAATACTAAATTTCTTTGAAGGCCCATGTTTTATCTCTAAAATTCAAGTCTGGCTGAATTCCATTTCGTAATATGCTTACTTTAATATGAAATTGTGGCTTCAAATATGAAATAGAATAAATCATTTATTCCACCAAATCTTGAATAAAGTTGATTCTCCATCTCCAAGAAGATGTGTTCTTGTTAATATCATCACTCTCATGCTTCCTTGAATAGCACCTTGCCAAAGCACTGTATTTACTACTTAACTTTCATGTACATTTGGGTTTAGGAGTGTGTGTGTGTATGTGTGTGTGTATATGTGTGTTTGAATAGGGCATTATTTTGTACTATTATTTGTCAAGGAAAGATTGTCTTCCCAACCTTTCTTAGGAGCTTTCTGTGCTCCTGGTGGGAGTTATATATAAAAGAAAGCAAAATGTGCATAAGCTCTTTTCTAGGATTTCAGCATTTTTGAAAGCTGAACTTCAGAAAAACCATTTCAGTGTCTTATGAAATTAGTCACTGGAAGGAATTGATGCAGCTTTTACAAGCAACGAAAGTTCCCAGAGAGTGCTAAGGCTCTGCTAGAACGAGCATCAGTATAGGCAGGTAAATCAGTCATACAAAATGAAATTATGTATGCACCTATTAAGGGTTACCTTCTTGCTAAGTAAATGAAATTTTTTTATGAGACATATTTCTTGTAGTTGAAAGTCCTTGGTTGTGGGTGTATAATGACAACAGAAACTTGAGGCCCACCTGTTTGCATAAATTCTTTTTACAAAATATGGAAAATGCAGATTAAAAAAGGGTATTTTACTTTCTCCCAAATGTTTGAAATCAGAAACATAAAAGGAATAAAATAAATC
This sequence comes from Phocoena sinus, assembly GCF_008692025.1. NCBI lineage: Eukaryota > Metazoa > Chordata > Mammalia > Artiodactyla > Phocoenidae > Phocoena > Phocoena sinus. The sequence continues at coordinate 33,675,127 of NC_045774.1, read as the reverse complement.
TTTTAGTACTAAATCATCTTAGAGAGTAAAATTGTGTTTTTTGTTAATACAATTCTTTCAAAGCATTATTTTAATTTAGCATGTGTGATCTAAATAATTTAGTTACAAGTTAGATAAAAGATGTTTATTAGGAACCATTTATGTGAAACATAAAGGTACTTCTTTCTTGATAAAGGTGAAGGGGACCTACAGAGTAAAATCAGAGGGTATAAGAGAAAAATAAAAAGAAAAATCCACTTTGAACAAAATTTAGGGACTTAAGGAAGGTTTAGATTTTAAATGACCAATAGAAATTGTTTGCTGATAGAACTGGCACTTGGAAAGGTTAAGGTCCCGGTTGTGAAGCACTCACCAAGAAAAAGGTTCTCTTTACATGGACACATTAGAACAAAGCAAGAAAATGAATCCATATCCCAAGAACCAATGTGTTGTATGAGTAATGGGTGATGTGTCAGCAGTCATTGTTAATAGCAGAAGTTCTGCTATCCTTTTAAGTTCTACCTCCCATATTAAATCAAGAATTTCATCACTACATTCAATTTCCTTCTTATTCCTTATTTTCCCCATCAGTCTGTACTGTTCCTTGTTGAGTTCATATGAGTAAAAGGAAGTAGCAGTGCTGTCCTCAGCACAAACTTTGCCTAGGCAACTCTTATGTCACTTTGGCACCTGAAATTCAAAAGGAGAGCATTAAATGTCTAATTTTTGCTTAGCTCTGTGCTGGTGTCAAGTCAGCTCCAGTCAAGAACCTTAGTAAATAATGGCAATAAAACTTAATAGGAAAGAACTGCAGGACTTTCCTACATACTACATTTTTTTTTTTCTCCAGGAAGAACTCCCCTTCACATGTAGGGTTTCTCTGTCCCAGCATGTCTTCTTTTTGCCAAAGTCTGTCTTGTTGAGTGACAATGAGTTCAAAGGACGCAGTAAGTCACTTTTGACCTCTCATTTCATTTTGTCACAAGTGACAGGTGTTTAAGCTGAATTATTTTCCTTTTACTGCAGAACTGGTGACTTTGCGTTTGTTGAAGGTGAACCTTTCTATGCAAAAACTAGTAAGGAAGTAAATGATTCTCTCAAGACTTCCTTACTAAATACTTCACACAAGTCTAATGCTGTGGCTTATATAATTTGTCATCTACAGTGCAATGTGGAGTTAATGTTTGGGCATTATTTTTTCCTTAGCTAGTTTTCTCTTTTCTCATTCAAGCAAATCTTGTGCCTTTTCCTCTTATTCTTTTTCAATTTGTACATTTTCAGTGAGTGAAAGGGAGTTTATGTAGGAGGAACTGTGTTGTTTGAAAGATTTTCTTTAAACATTTTAGTAATATCTTAAATAATAATGATTTATGTGTCAATAGACAATTAAGGCAAGTAAATTAGGTCTTTTGACTTGTTGTATAACGCATGCTACTGAAATTTTCCCCATATTTTTGGACCTTTGTGGTTTTACTTGAATTTGGTTTCTAAAGGCCAACACTAGGGGTCACCCTTCCTTATATTAAAATTTTAGTCATTGCTGAGAACCCACTGACAGTCCATTAATCTCAGAAGGAAGTAAGCAACTTTGTAAAGAAAAGCAAAAGACTTTTGGCACTAAGTGCTAGTAATTTTCCTTCTTGTCCTTGCCCGGTTGTAAAGACCAAATTTCTAACAGAGTTTTATGAATGAGGGAATGTTGTTGAGCTTTTTTTGGGCAAAAACTATTTTGAGAATAAAAATCTGCTTAGTTGCTTTGAAGCAGGGCTCTTAAGACAGTAAGCATTTTAGGGTATAATATATAGGGCATTACTTAAAACCATTAAATTTTAAAATGAGGTTTTCACTTAATAATTTACTTATAGATAAGATAATGATGTTGCTTAATAAAATAGTACAAATATCTTCATAAAATGAAATGGGAGGAGTTAGGTGATTAATGATTATGCATATCATAACTATGGGTTTATGAAAATTATCTTAGAATAAAATTGTAGGTAAAGGATATGCTGAACTATATAATGTTCACTCTCTGGTGTGTGTGTGTGTGTGTGTGTGTGTGTGTCTGCTTGAAAGAATATTTCTATTTATAATAATGCAAAGAAGTTGCAGACTAGCAATCATTACCTCAAGATTTATTCCACAGTTCAACTTTGAGGATAGGTTTTACAGTTTTATTAGGAAGCATGTTTCTCTGTGGAATATTTCAAACATAAAGTGGCACTAAAAGAGATCACTCAGAATGGCAAAGAGTGCTCTTCTTCCAAGAATTTTGTTTAGCAGTCTTAAGTTTTTTTTTTTCTTTCCTTTAGAAACTCTTACTTTTGTCCTCTTCTTCCTTTTTCCTTGTTTTAAATGGGTTTCCAGATAATAAAGACAATACTTTTAGTTAAAAAATGCTTACTATGTGCTAGGCATTAAGTCTTCATAACATCTTCATTTTGTAGATGAGGAAACTGAAGCACAATGGTTTATGCAGAGTGCCAGAGGTAGGGTCTGAACTGAGGCTGCCTGACTGCAGAAAGCATGCTGCTAAGCTCTAGGCTATGCGAAGTTTGCCAGCTGACCACAAAATTGTATACCAGTTACACAGCACACATGTAGAAACACCCAAAGAGACATTTAAACATTAGGCAACGAATGTATGATTATCTGTAGCCATCTGAAGATAGTGATAAATTTCAGAGGAGTGATTCCAATAGTGGCATTTTGGCCAGTAGTGGGATTAGTAGGGCAGCTATTTACGGACAGTGAGGATCACACAAAACCCTAATTTTTCCATACAAAGGGAGCCATGTCAGCTTGGAGGGAAGAGTCTCATTCAGGTGGTTAGGCAGGGCCAGCGGTTCCCATGGCAATAGCCAGGTGATGCATTCCTGCTGCTTGTTCACAGTGATGTTCCAGTGTGCTGAACTGGAAAAAAGGGAATGGTTAAATGGGGATTCAATTACATTTAATTGGTTCTTTAGCTATTTTTTTCCTGCATGTAGGTTTTCGTAAGTCCAGAGGAAGAACAAATTTCTCCTTTCTCTGTGCTCCTATAGCAATTTGTATATATATTTTACTATAATTTTCTCATTACCTGATAATTATGTCTTCAGTTTCTTCTTTCTGCACCTAATCTACAAATTCACTGAAGCTGAGACAATGTCTTTTTCTTTGTAGCATGCCCAATATGTATCACATTGTCAGACATATGAGAAACTAAAAAAAATGGTTGTGAAGAAATGAACTCTCAATTTTTAAAGGACTCTTTGCCATATTTTTCAATATGAGACTATCATCATATTGTTCAATACCAAAAAGATAGAAATTGGGGCTGGGTTGTACAAGAATGCTTTGCTAGGCAGATACAGAAGGGGATATAGGTGATTAGGAGAAAGGGAGAGAGAGAGCAAGCCCAAATTGAACTTCCAGAAAGGGAAGGGAAGTGATGAGGCTTGTCCCATTGCTGGACCAAGGTAGCTGTTCTGTGTCAATTTCTAGATGGCAGTCTGTATATTGTACTTGTAAGGTTCAAACAATCTTTTGCAAAATTGAGTTTGGTATAGGAAATTAATTTTCCTCACTTCATTTTCAAAGTTGACTAAAACTTGATTTGGGGGCTGAGCAAGCATCCTCTTGCAACCTAGAAGCCCACTAAGGCATCTCTTTCACTGCATCCCCACATGCTGTTTGCTCTTCCATCAGTCAGGTCATGAAATCTGCCAGTTTCCCACGTTTGCCGCAGCATTTTCACTCACCCTCAGTATTTTTTGAGTTTAGAAACTCTAAGACTGATGAAGCATAGACAGCATTCACCTGCCCAACTTTATATTGTCTTCTGTCTGCTCTTAGACTTTCTGTTTCCTGTTTTCTCTGAGTAAATCCTTCTTCCTCCCTCCTGTGGTCTTTCAGCTAGCTGGTGGAGAGAAAAGAAGAAATGAGCAGGAAAGTTCTTTCTTGACTGATGTTTTCATGAGCTGGCATTAAGCTCCGTGAGAATTGATGTTGTTTCAAACTACCCATTTCTCTTAAGGCACTTTTGCGAGTTCCTCACAGACTCCTCTCCTTTCACCTCACATTGCTGAAAGTCTCACAGCAGTTGTTTCCTCGAGGGAGAGTTCCTGTCTCACCTTCATATTTAGACATACATCACTCTCTCTAAATGGTTTCTTCAAAGGCCTTCTCTTTGGTTTTGACATTAAGACAAATGAACCCCTAATTCCTTTTCCTAGGGGAGAAGCTTAACACACCAACTCTCCAAAATTCCCCAGCCCTTTTATACACTCAGTATGGGTGGGAGTTGAAGACCCACAAAATCAGCTCCTCTCACCATTTTCTGCAAATCTCATTGGTGGTCTTGCACCTGACTTTGATATGTGGTCTCAGGGCTTTAGCAGAAAACTGAGATAAAACAGTTCAATTTTAATGCCCTGTTAACCAAGTTCTGACTTATGCCAACATGCTGAAAAAGAACTAACAGTCCACATGGTTAAGATCCTTGCCCAGTGTCACCTATTCAGTAAATGGCAGAATCTACTTTTTTGGTTATTGTGGTAAAATATATGTAACAAAAATTTACCATTTTATCCTTTTAAGTGTAAAATTCAGTTGCACTAAGTACATTCACATTGTTGTGCATTGAATCTACCAAGGTCTTTCTGCTCTCAGGCTGTGTGCATGTTTTGTGACTCCAGTGATTCTCATCCTGTTTGTGGCACTCAAGGCTTCAGGAGAGGTTCAACAGGGTCTAATATGAGAACTGTGTAACAAGAAGGTCTTTTAATAAACAGTTGGGTAAATTGGTGAAAATTTTTGGAGAATTGGGCAAAATATTTTCAAGCATTCACTCAAATATTCATTAACTGCTTATAAATGTGCCAATTACTGTTTTAGGCACTGGGGTTAACACAGTGAACATGATAGACAAAAATCTCTGACCTCACGTAATTTCATTCTATCAAACTTAGTGTGCAAACTCTTTGCCCCAATAATTACACTTCTAGAAATTTATCTTAGAGCTTGCATAAGTGCACTGAGGTTTATATAAAATATTCACTGTAGCACTGTTAGTCATGTGAAAAATTAGAAACAAGCTAAAAGTTCATCAGTATAGGACTAGCTGAGTAAGTTATGGTATTCATTGTGTAAAATCTTCAGTAGCTAGTAAAAATAGTGAGGTAAGCTTAGGTCTGTGAGTTTGGGCATAAAAGATATTTATCTGTGTATATAAGTATGTTTTCATAGGAGACATTCTGGTAGCATATACATAAAAATGGTTTCCTCTGGAGGTGAAATTATGACAGACTGTACTTTCTTTGTGTATTTTTAAGTGCTGTGTGTTTTTTTTTTTTTTTTTTTTTTTTTTTTTTTTTTTTTTTTTTTGCTGTACGCGGGCCTCTCACTGTTGTGGCCTCTCCCATTGCGGAGCACAGGCTCCGGACGTGCAGGCTCAGCGGCCATGGCTCACGGGCCCAGCCACTCCGCGGCATGTGGGATCTTCCCAGACCGGGGCACGAACCTGTGTCCCCTGCATCAGCAGGCGGACTCTCAACCACTGCGCCACCAGGGAAGCCCAGCTGTGTGTTTTCTAAAAGGTACATTTTGTTTGTAAAAATCAGAATTTAAAAAATGGGCACCCTTACTAGTAATCAAAGAAATCCAAATTAAAACAACATAAGATACTGTTGTTGCCTTTCAAATTAGTTTAAAAGAAAGAAAAAGAAAAAATAATGGTGTTGGCAAACGTGTGGAGAAATGGACACCGTAATACACAGACGTTCTAGCAGCACCATTTTTTCCAGAGGGCAGTACTTAGTCTGGGTCAGCTACAGTTGTCAAGCTAGCTTGTGGTTTTAGGCAATACTGCCCTCTAAGAGGTCATCATTCTTTGGTCATCCAAACTTTCCTGCTTGCAGGGAACTGGGAAGTAGATGCTCAGCTGGAAGTCTGTGCCTAGGGTCCATGCATGGGGCATGCTTGACCATCCACTAACCAGAAATCTGTCCATCCCCAATCCTGTTTTTGTTACCTGTGAAAAAGGCCAGGGATATGATAGGAAAGAACTGTGTCACCCGGGGCCCAATTTCCTGTGAAAGAGCAAGGTCTTGAAAAGGGGAGAGCTTTCTTGTTGGCTGACAAGTAAAAAAAAGCACCAGTATTCTGAAGTCCAGAAGAAAGAAGGGCCGCTGAGCCCCGGCTATGGAAAAGAGCAGGAAGACTGCATGATTAGAGGGCAACCACCAGGGGGACTACAGAACTGTGATACCTCCCTCTACTCCTCTAGCCCAGCAGTTATAGGAGGAATAATTTGGAGGGTAAAGCGGAAAAACACCAAACTTCCTCCTAATTTGTGTTATCACACTGCAATAGCCACGTTTGTATTTACTTTGAGGGAACCAGTGAAAAAGATCCAGATATCAAAGGCCAAAATGTGTATCTGTTGAGCTAAAAATTCCACTTCTAGTAATTCACCCTAAGGAAAAGTACTTGGCATCCCCACAGATTTATGTTCAAGAATGTTTATTACAAATAGTAGAAATAATCTCAGAATCATCTTGAAGAATACTTACTGTCAGAGGAAAATGTTATAATATTTTTATTAAGTGAAAAAATCAGATTGCAAAACAACACATAACCAATTTTACAAGAAATCTAAAAAGCATGTATATATTTATGTGATTGAAAGGATATATGTACCATAATGTTATCAGTTGTTTATCCTGGATAGGTGGGATTTTTTTAATGATTATTTTTTTCTTTTTATACTTTTGTACATTTCCAATTAAAAAATATTACTTTTATAATTAGAAAATCTTTAATTTAGAAAAGTATTTCCTCTTGAATTGTAGGTACAATTCAAATTCTTTCTTCTGTGCCACTGTTCTCATAATAATTTTTTATTGGCTTAATTTAAGAGTCAGTGATTTTAGATAGCCGAATATTATGTGTCTTTAAGATTGTCCTCTTAGAATGATTGGTATTGGATTAAGTGGGTGACACTTTGATTGGGTGACTTTCTTTCTCTTTCTCTTTTTTTTTTTTTGCTCTAGATGAAGGGGCCAAGAGGTTAGGAAAAATGAATAAAATGATCCGATTTACATTATTTAAAAAGAGATTGTCCTCATAATTTAATCACAAAGAACAGTTATATCAATCATATGATTTTTAAAAACTGATTTTTTTTTAACTAAGGAGACTGATATGGTATAGGTTGGGAAATATCCTCCTCTATAAAATAGAGTTAATGTCACTATTTATTCCATTGGGTCTTGGAGAAGTAAATGAAACTGATTCATGGTAAAGACCTGGCTCATAGTAAATAATTATTACCTATCATCTTCATCAGCAGCAAGAAACAATAATATAATAGATGTGATATTCTATATTCTACATGATATTCTAATATCATGTGTACTATATTATTGTCTCTTCCTTTGATTTCAGGTTTGAGCACTGGTCATGTATGCAGAGAGTTGCAGAGAGTTATATACTTAGCATATCTCCAAGTGGTTGGTTAGATACCAGTGAATAACATGTCCACTATTCAACCATTATCATTTCCCATCTTTCTGAGAAAAATTCTTTTTTTTTTTTTTACAAATATATTTTATTTTATTTATTTATTTTTGTCTGTTTTGGGTCTTCATTGCTGCGTGCGGGCTTTCTCTAATTGCGGTGAGCAGGAGCTACTCTTCGTTGAGGTGCACGGGCTTCTCGTTTCGGTGGCTTCTCCTGTTGTGGAGCACGAGCTCTAGGCACACGGGCTTCAGTGGTTGTGGAGTGCAGGCTCAGTAGTTGCGGCGCATGGGCTTTGTTGCTCCGAGGCATGTGGGATCTTCCTGGACCAGGGCTTGAACCCATGTCCCCTGCACTGGCAGGCAGATTCTTAACCACTCCGCCACCAGGGAAGTCCCCTGAGAAAAATTCTTAAACCTTGAACAATCAGATTGAATCTGTCACCAAAATGTATATGGATACAATGCTACTGAATTCTATTTGGCTCTTCATTTGACTTCATTTTAATCAGTAGTCGAAGGATAGTGCTGTTGTCTTGGCAAAATATTCTAAGGTCTGTTGTTTTTTTTCTTTTATAAGCTTGCTTCTTGACATATCGAACTTTGCTCAAACTTATCAACTGAGTAAACAAAGTAGAAAGCAATTCTGAATGGCTCTACATTCTACTCAGATTCACACAGTGAACAACACTGGTGAGCAGATGAATTAAGGAAGAGATCAGCAAATACAAAAGACACAGATAACTATTTCATATTCACAATGAAAGTTTTTCATACGCACACTGATACACAGGAAATTCAGAGGAAGTCTGAGTTTTAACTGTTAATAATTTTTCGTTATTTCAGTATTGCAATATTTCTAAATAAATGCCATGGTGAGATTCCTATTAATTCCTTTATAATATCTTGCTTCACAGAAATTAATGGAATATGAAAAGGATCTTCATAAGACATTTGGTTCTTTTCTTTTTGTTTTTTGGATAAGTGAATTGAGATTCACAATCTTAGCTTGAGGATGATTTTTCTTTTTTTTTTGCGGTACGCGGGCCTCTCACTGTTGTGGCCTCTCCCATTGCGGAACACAGGCTCCGGACGTGCAGGCCTAGCGGCCATGGCTCACGGGCCCAGCCGTTCCGTGGCATGTGGGATCTTCCCAGACCGGGGCACGAACCCGTGTCCCCGGCATCGGCAGGCAGACTCTCAACCACTGCACCAGCAGGGAAGCCCTGAAGGATGAATTTTTACATTTATTTTTTGCAACTCTTCTTCATCAATGAAAACTATTGATTGGGCAGGCCAGACATTACAATAGTACAAATGTGCAAAGTTAAATGGATTTATTAAAATGTGAAACACATACCCCTATATAATTAGTAATCTATTAAACCATAGATAGAAACACCTAACTTCAATGAAATAAATGACTAATTCTGAATATTTTGTCATGGTAATTAGAATGAACAAATTTTCATTATATAAATTATTTATTAACAAGAAATAATTATCAGATGGTCTTTTGCTATTATGTTTATGAGGCCAGAATATAAAAAATAAATATTGTTGAAAGTGTCAAAAAATAGCAAGCTCAACTTAAATTTGTTTCCTCTCATGATTTCTGATCTGGCAACCTTTATTTTATTTATGTATTTGTTTATTATTTCTTTTTTTTTTTGTCATTCACCCATCATTTATTGAACATCTACAACATGCAATTCTGTGAAGGTTTCCAGCAGTATGAAAAAAATTCAGAGACCCCTATAGTCTAGAAATTTAACATTCATCCTGGGCCTAAGATAAGCCCACAAGCAGCTCAACCTCAAGGCAGACTGTAAGAATAAGGACAGAAATTCTAGCAAATTGCTATGAAGGTTCAGAGACAGGAAAGATTAAATAGACTTAGAAAATTGCTCCAATTTCCATAGGAATAATAAATATGGTCAAAAGCAGAAGAAAGAAAACAACGTTCACAGTTTTCTCCCTGATTAGACTGTCCACTCTATTTCAAGAAAATTCAGATTAGAAAGCTGGGCTTTACTACACACCTCAGAATGTGTACAAAATTTTAAGTTTGTCAAAATGGATGGAATATAAATTTCCAAAGACTAGATTGCCTCCAGCTCCTATTATTTGAAGCTAAGGATGGCAAACAGGAATATCTTATCTAGCAACTTTTAAACATAAAGAACAGGGAAATCTGGTCCTGGCTTGTGAACTTCAAGCTTACTGAACTATTCAAGCAGGGTTAGTCCCTATTCTGAAGCCATGTATTAAAACTTGCTTAGTAATTTTTTTAATGCACATTTAGGCTGCTAACTGGAACTAATATAATTATCTCTAGAAATTTCACTTTGTCTAATTTATTTCAGAGTTTGATTTATAAAATTTAATGTGAGCTTTTACTGGGAACTTAAGAAAATAAAAAAGAACTAGTTGATCTCAATTGTATAATACTGGTTTGCTACTATTTCCAAAAATATAGTGGGTGAGATACTTTAAACGACCCTCCCAAACAAAATAATTACAATGCTTTAAAAATATGTAAATATCTTGAAATATAATGCTTAGGTGGCACAAAGGAAAGGAATTTAAAAAGGACAAACACAAAATGAAAGCAGTAACCTCTGGAGATAAGGAAGAGCTGAAACTTGCTTTCACTCTGAAAGATCTGAAGCTTATCTTTGGAAGGGCACATGATGCAGGGAATAGGCTATAAAGCCTAGAACTTATGCAGGATGCAGAGTCTTATAGGAGACATTTGCATAAAGCTGAGACTCTTTATAAAGATACAGAGAAAAGAACCACAATGCTGAAGTGGGCAGCAAGGGCATTTTCCTGTCTCAACTTTTGTTCTGGGAAGAAGGAAAAAAACCTAATATGAGAATTCATATCCAAAAACCAACCCTCAAGCAGATTTGAGATCCAAATTCACACTGTGTTGATCTAGAACATTTAAATGGAGAATATAGTTTAAAATTGTCTAGAATTGTTAGTGCCTCTAGGCAATTTCCAAACACAAACACAATTCTTCTCTGGAGAAATACAACTTCAGAAAAGTCCTCAAAGAATTTCCTCACATCAAGTTCACAAAAATGAGTGCAAAAATTTTAAAATCTCATTCTCTCTCTGTCTCTCTCTTTCTCTCTCTCTCTCTCTCTCTCTCTCTCTCTCTCTCTCTCTCTCTCACACACACACACACACACACACACAAATAATAGACCACAGGAGAGAGTCAGATGAAACAATAGACTTCACAATAAGATTCAACACGTTAGACTTTGTTAGCTATGCCTCTTAAAATTGTAAGGGTGACTAAAAAAGTGTATACTGACAGAATAATTTCTAACAGGTAGAAGGAAAAAGTGTCATGAAGGAAACCAATCTCAAAGAATACAAGAAATTAGTAAAAGTAAAAAAGAAAGAGGAAAATAGAATTCAGAACAATAGGAAGCACATAAAAATTTGGTATAAATGAATTCAAACACAGCAGTAATTACAACAAATATAAATGGGTTACACTCTAAGCATATAATTTCCAAACTAATAGGAGACTGTAATGAGGAAAACAAGATTCTAGTCCAAAAGAAAGCTAGAAATTTATAAAAGCAAAAAAGAAACAGAAAAAATATACAGGACAATAATAAAAACATGTAAGAAGGTGATACAAGTAAATCTAAACATAGCCATAATCACAATAAATATAAATGACTGAACTAAATTTCTAGTTAACACAAAAATTATCAAAACTAGAGTAAAAATCAGAATATCTGCTGCTTATATGACATGTTTAATATTATAAAGACACAAAATTAAAAAAATTGAAAAAGATAACCCTTCAAAAAAAACTAAATCAAAGAAAACTATATTATTATCAGACAACTTAGACTTTTAAGCAAAATGCATTATTAAATATGAAAAAGGTACTAAATTTGCTATAAAATGAAAACATTTAAATGATAAATGAACAAATATACTATCTGAGTAGATTTTAAAACAGGAATTCATATTTCAAGGAGACAAAATAAATAGTAAAAATACAGCACATTAACAAGTTTGATCTGATAAACAGAGAAGGATGCTCTCAAAGTATCCTGACAGACAACCACTTGGACAAACTCAGTATTGGATTTTTTTATCATTCCCCACTGATTTGCATTACCTCTGTTACATATCTTTTCCATATGTGTGGAGATCTATCTCTAGGCTGTCTATTCTCTATTTGTTTATAATTGAGGTAATAATTGCCATAATTATTATAGTTTTTATAATGGTAGGGCAGCATCTCCACTTTTCTTCTTCAAAGTTTTATTTTTTATTGGTAGAATCATTGTTTTCCATATGAATTTTAGGAATATAAAATCAAGTTCCATGAAATTCTGTCAGGATTTTGTTTAGAATTGCAAAGAAACTATAAATTACTTTTTGTTGACATTGCAAATTGAATCTCATTTTCTATTATTTTATAATGGAAGATTACTGAAAATAATTTTTTCAATGCCTCATTGTTTCTAACATTATGAGTCTAGATTGTCTTTGATTTTCTAATTAAACAACCATGTTTTATGAAAATATGTCCACTTTTATCTTCTCAATTCATATTCTTGTAACTCTCTAATTTTCTTGTCTTTTTGAATTGGCTGAAGCCATCAGTATGATGTTCAGTAGCATAGTGATATCAGGTCTGCTTGTTCTTCTGACTTCAATGTCAAGGATATTTCCTATAAATTTTTTAAAATGTCTTTTTCCAGGATATAGTAATTCTCTTCTATTTCTATTTTTATAATTAAAAAAACGTGAAAGCTGAATTTGCTCAAATGTATTTATCTATTGAGATTTACCTATGGATTTACTCTTTTGATATGAGAAAATGGTATCTTACATTAACATTCAATTATCCTTATGGTAAAACCAAACTAGATGTTTGTGTGTGTGTGTGTGTGTGTGTGTGTATGCGTGTGTACGTATGCATATGTGTGTAAGATACTGCTGACTGTGACTTGCTAATATTACAATTTTTGCAAATATGCTTATAAAAGATATTGATGTCTATTTTCCTTTTTCCTAACTGTCCTGGTCCAGTCTTAGCATCAAGACTACACTAGGCTCATAAAATTAGTTGGAAAGTATTCTATCTTGGGAACATTTTACATATGATTGAGATCTGTTCCTTGAATTTTTTATGGAAATTACTTCTTTGAGTGAAAATTAAGTAAATAAATATGTGTGAATGTATATATATACATATACACATATATATTTACAAAATCAAATTCATTAATTATAATTGGTTTATTGTTTTTCTACTGATTATTGAATTTTATGGCAAAAACAATTAGTTCATGTATGCTCAGAAAAAAGTGGTAATTCTATTTTAAAGGGGGAAGAGAAGAATTAATTTGAGGAAAATTAATTGGGTGCCTGCTCCCATATGTTTAATAAATATCCTAAATAGCTCTATCAAAATCTTTTATAGTTTGTCTTATGTGTTTTATCCTTATTCTGTCTATTTCTGATAGAGGTTTGTCAGAAATTGTCATCATGTTTGTGGATTTTTAAATTTCTACTTATAATTCAGGCAGACTTTTACATTTCAGGCCTGTATTGTTAAGTGCATACAATTTTATGGTTATTTTTTCTTCTCAGAAGATGATTATTAATTTTGTGACTGTATAGCAACCTTTATTCCTATTAATTTTTTTTGCTTAAAATTCTGTTTTCCCTTATATTACTATCAATATTGCTTCAACACCTTTGTATCTGTTTCTGTTTGCACACTGTATCTTTTTAACCTCTTTATTTTCAAACTTTCTGTGTGGTTTTGTTTGAGGCATGATGCTTAAAAGTAGAATATATATATTTGTTTAAATTATTTTCTGTATGGATTTGGCAGTTAAATATTATTGTTTTGTTTAATCCTAAATTAACATAAATAAATACAATTTTTAATTCAAATCTATAATTTTTTAGAACTTCTGTTTCTCAAACTCACAACAATAAAGATCTTAGCACGATTTGCTCATTGAACAATGTCTGAAACTGCCTCACCTTTTTATTTTAACTAAGAATTTTAATTTCCTACTTTAAAAAACAAAATTTTTATTTTTGAAGGGTAGTTAGTTGAATTTACTAGAGTATTTTTATAAATTTCAGTGCTCATCATTTCCCTACCTTACCTCCTTCACTTTTCTTTCCGTAAAATACATGGTTCAGTTTTTTTTAAGAGAATGGCTAGTGGGTGAATGATCTTAGATATTTTTATGTCTGAAACATCTTTATTTTGTTCTCACTCTTGAATAATAGTTTGTTAAGTATAAATTCTATCTTGGCAGTTTTCTTTTTTTCCCATCTATCTGTCCTTGTATCTAATTATTCTATAGAATTTTGAAATGCTTTGTTGCAGATGAGAAGTATCTGTTATGTCATTTGTAAGTAATTTGTCTTTTTTGCTCTGGTAGTTTTCAGGAGTGTCACTTTATCCCTGATGCCCTATAGTATGTATTAGTGCACTGTGTCTATGTATAGAAGTTACCAACAAATCAGAGTGTACTTTTGATCTGAGGGCTCATGCTTTTCTTTAGTTCTGGAGAATTCTCAAGTAGTTATGTGTTCATATGTTGCATATTCATCAGTCTCCCTATGGGACCAGCATTTTAACTTTTCAATCCATCCTCCATGTTTCTTCACTGCTTTGTCATATTTATTTTCCTTCTCTGAACTGTATTCTGGATGAGACCCTTCCTTATGCTCACCTTCCTAGCCGTTCTGTATATTTCTATGTTAATTACATATATTGTATTTTAATTTAACATTACTTTTCATTTTTAGTATATTTAAATATTTTCTATATTCTTAATTTATTTCTTAAGAATTCGAAAATTTGAAATTTTAAAGAGAACTGTGTCTCCCTTTTCCCTTGAAAGTCTTCAACATATTTAGTTTTAAATCCTTGCCCCAATTTTTAACAATAAAATTAGTTAAAATGAATTTATTTTCTAATTATTGACTTTCTTGGCTGTCTCTTAACATTATATTTCTTTATGTGTATTATTTTTACTGTCCCTCTTTCTTTCTCTCCCTTTCTCTTGCCCTCCCTCCTTTACTTCCTTTCTCTTTCTTTCTCTCCCACTCTGTCACACTTCCCCACCCAGGATGTTGAATTTGCTTCTAGCTGGTCCTTGATCGTCTATTTCAGAAACAAGTCAAGTAATGACAATCAATATTTCCTTGCCCAGTGGTGATACTGGGAATACCAGATCTATTCACAAAGCCAGTGATCAATTTGGTTCAGCCTCCTGTCACAAGGTTGTTTGTCTTTTTGTCTATTTCCTTGTCCTGAAACATCAAGCTCTCACACTGTTTTGCATTTATATTCCGTTCCTGGTCAATGGAGATATTTGCTGTGAATTTCAGTATGGCTATGCCATTTTAGTTTTTCTGTTTTTATTTGTCATTACTATGAATCAAGGGAACTTATCAAAGGGTGTACCCTTTGTACTACTTTGACCTGTGTATACGTTTATTCAGCTTAATGTTCATCCTTTCATCATGCTTTCTTGCCCTGACCCATGCTTTGTTTTGTTTTCTTGGTATTGTGATAATTTTTGAAAGTTAGCTACAGGTTTTGTAAGATCTTTTTAAATTTGTTTAGTATCTGGCTATTGAATTATAAGCTTTTCCACTCTCCTAAGAGTTGCTGAGGGCACTTTATGGCTGTAGTATCTTGCTTAACCTAAATGCAGTACAAACGAAAAGTACTAGAATGTTAATGCCTTTGCAAACAGTCCGCAGAAAATTGGATATGACATGGTGTGTAACCATCACAGGTTCCTGCCCCTCATTTAGGATAACTCCAAAGCATGTTCTACACCATCTACCATAGTTACTTAGTGGGTTTAGTTCCAGTTGCCCATAGTGGTAACTTGTACTACATATTTTGTTGGCTTCCTTTCCTTTCTTTTCTCTCCACTCTTTTATAGATATTTACCTGGATCATTTCCCAAGCAAATTACTTATTCTAGCCCTTTTCTCTGGGTTTGCTTCAGGGGGATTTCAAACTCAGATACTAACCATCTTGTCCACATACTCTAACTAGTGTTTATCCATTCCTACTTGATGTCACAGTAGATATTGGTACAGCATTTTGGCTCTCTTTTCTGAATATTTTAGTTTTCTCTTTACACTCATGCCTGCTTTTTCTATATGCTATTTCACTACTCCATAAGAGAAGTCACCTTATTTTTGCAAAAGGTGCAAAGTTCTACCAGTGTCGTTTATAAAAAAAATTCTCCCTTGCCTACTCCTAGGGCCTGACAAAGAGTCTCTCTTTAACCAAACTTAAGTCAGACTCTTTTGTTTTTTTTTTTTTTTTTGCGATACGCGGGCCTCTCACTGCTGTGGCCTCTCCCGCTGTGGAGCACAGGCTCCGGACGCGCAGGCCCAGCGGCCATGGCTCACGGGCCCAGCCGCTGCCGCGGCATGTGGGATCTTCCCGGACCGGGACACGAACCCATGTCCCCTGCATCGGCAGGCGGACTCCCAACCACTGCGCCACCAGGGAAGCCCGACTCTTTTGTTTTTAAAGATTTTTTTGATGTGGACCATTTTTAAAGTCTTTATTGAATTTGTTACAATATTTCTTCTGTTTTATGTTTTGGGTTTTTGCTGCGAGTCATGTGGGAGCTTAGGTCCCGACCAGGGATTGAACCCGCACCCCCTGCATTGGAAGGCAAAGTCTTAACGACTGGACTGCTAGGGAAGTCCCTAGTCAGACCCTTTGAATACTGTCTAGTGAGGCCTTGATTTTTGGACTTCTGTGTTCTTCTTTGCATTGCCCACTTTTAGCAAGAACCCTGTTAAGTTGGTTTAGCCAGAATCCCCTACTCTGGGTATCTGATCACCTTTGGTTTCTGATCAGGTTCTTCATTTCTCGCCATTGCCCAGGTGTTATCTGATCATCCTGGCTTACCTTCATCAAGAATCCTGTTATGTCAGTTTAGCTAGAATCCTCCCTTAGGTAATCTTCATGTTTCCTCTTAGTAATTTTCCACTCACTGCCGCTCCACTCCCCACCCTCAGCTCCTTGACTATAAATTCCAGTTTCTACTTGTTGGATTTGGACTTGAGACCAGTTCTTTACTGAGGTCTCTTTCCCATTATTGCAATAGTCTTGAATAAAATGTTTTTACTCTTTGCTCTCCAGGTCTGGTTTTCTTTGACATGATTCTTCTTTAGATTTTTTTTTTCTGTTGTTCCTCTTTCAAAATATTATAAGCTAAAGAAAAAAAAAAGCTAGATTCACAAGGTAGTCTTTAAAACCAATTTTGCAGTTTGGAGCAGGCATAGGCAAAGGCTTTAACTTTCTCTTCCAAAACAGATTCTATGAGTTGGTTCATTTTGTACCAGCAAAGGAGTGATTGCATGGTGTATTTAGGGGATAGAAAATTAGACCTATTTGTTAGACTTATGAGTTTAAAAGAGTAGAGTAGTAGATAGTATGGTTGAGAGCTTAGTTTATAGGAGTCAGAGGTAGTTGTGTTTTGTAGCACTACTACTTCTCTTTCTCTCATCCTCCTCTTTTTGTATAGTGATAAGATAATTATTTAATTGGTCAAATGGTAAATCTTTGTAAATGTATTCTGGATACACAACCAACTTAAAATGTTACAAGTAGCAGGAGCTTTCTAGTTTCCTCTATATCTTTTATAGTCTCTGTTGTTTCCATTTTTCATCAGGGAAGTCACATTGGTTTCAGCTGTAGAAAGAAGGCTAAAAACTGTCACAAACTGCTCTACAAGGCAATTTAATCTCAACAATCAGCTAGCTGAATGGATATAATTCAGGGGCAAAGGCACCACCATGCAAATTCAAGAACATTTAAACCCAATTTATTTTTAATCTCTCCCCCATTGACAATAGGCAAATATTGATACTCGGTACTAAAATCTGTAGAGCAGAAGAGAATGATTTTCATGGCTTTTGAAAAAAGCCACTGGAGTCACTTTGCCAGTTGTTTCTTTTTATCTTTAAATTGGCTTATTGTTTCAGGCATTGTCTCTCACTCAGAGGTCTCCTTTTGCATATTCTGTTCAAGAATTTGAAACATGTTTCCTTGGAAATTTGGGTTGTCTGGAACAGTTATTTACATAAACAATGTTTTCATCAAAGATAATGTTTCCAAAGGAAGAGGAATATTAATAGTTTGCCTCAGATAAAGCATGAAGTAAAACTACAATATTTTTATGCTCTTTCATTATGATTGTCAAACCTTGGTTACTTTCATCAACAACATGAAATAATTACAGAAAAAACTTTCCAAAGTCTGTATTAGGTTACAGGTTCTATACATTATGTAACACTATCCCTCCTACTCAATTCAGGAGTAGTGGTAGAAAGCTAACTGAAGTAGTTGTTTTAAGTTGAATATCAGAAACAAATATAGATACATATTTCAACATTCCACTTTAATTTTAAAAAGTCAGTTTGTATATTTGCTAATCTGCTGATGGAAATCCAAAATCTTTACTTTGATGGAATGGCTGAGAGAAGTTCTACTTTTTCCTTTTTATATAAACATATCTATAATGCACTCTGTAATTTTTGATTTTGGTTTCCTTAAAATTAGAATGAGAGCCCATGCCCTTGAAAAAAATTATATTGAGAGCAAATTCCTTCTAGATTTGTCTCCTGTCAACTTTTAACAGTTTTGTCTGTACTTCATACAACAGAGAATACGTGTTAGTGACTCACAATTATGAAATCTTTCACAGCATTTAACTTAGCTTACATAGCACACCCATCATCAATCACATTTCATCAATTTGCATAAAATTTAATTTAATTACATAATTGTATTAACAAGTTCAACTGGCATCAACAGTTAGGAAATTCAACTGAATCTTGGTAAGCATACAATTCTACTAGTGGAAGCATATCCACTTAAAAAAGTATTCACTGACTATTCAGGAGAGAAAAACTTCTTTCTGTCCTCTTAGGTTCTGTAGCTGGGCCTAAGAATTAAACAGACGTAGATTAACAGGAAAAGACCATACAAGTTTTATTTAATATTTTTACATGTACATGAGAGTTTTGAAAATAAAAATTAAGATTCAAACAAGCCATTAGGTCTTAAAACTTATATATCTTTAAATAAAGAATAATAAATTGTAAGGCTGTGACAAGACAAATGGTCTTGGGCTAGGGGCAAGTAGGACAGTGGTACAGTTATTAGGAAATATACGGGGGAAACTAATGGAAGAAAAAGGTTATTTTAGCAGATTTGTTTGTATAGATCCATTTTGTTGTTGATTCCTAGTCTCTGGTGGTAAGAATGTTCTTCTCGCTATGGTACAGGACACACATCTTTCTCATGGGAAATTTTACGACTTGCTTTTAGGTAGAAAGTGGTAGGTCAGAAACCCCTTCTTGCATCTGCTGTTTCTCAAGTGCCTTCAGCTCAAAATAATAAATAGGCTAAAGTGGTATATTCTGAACTCCTTCAGTACTTTAGTATACCAGGCTCTGAGCTTTGTCCTGGTGATATGAGAGTAAGTAAAACAGATGAGAATCCCTGCCAGCATGGAAAGGTAGATTAGAAAATAAATAAATATTTATTAGTAAATAACTATAGCCTCTCTATGACAAATCAGGGATGTTCTCTATCTGAACACTTCCCCAGGTTCACAACAAGTGTGTGGTCCTTCCTCTGCCTGAGGTCCTTGATGTTTAAGTTAGAAGCTATTACTCTGGACTTTCCCACATTCAATGCATTCAGAGGATTTTTTCTCTAGTGTTAATTCTCTGAGGTTGAAAAAGATATGTGATATGGCTAAATATGTGACCAGTCTTTTCAGCTATCCACCACAAGTTCTTTTTTTTACTTTGAGCAAGGTATGCATTCTGGCTGAAGATTTTCTTTAGCATGAGTTCTTTGAGCAGAAGTGTAAGGGCACTTGGATAATAGTTGGCAGCATTCAGGAATCAATGGACATTAGTCAGTATCTTTATAGTAGAAATGGAGAGAATAGCTTACTCTGTTGAGTCAGTCAAGTAGACTGAATATTCATATAAATTTGTTATTATAATTTGGGGGCATAAGAATACAATTAGGTATATATATATTTTTTCTGATTGGCACGCTGAAAATGTTTTCTTTCAGAAAATATAAATGCTGCTGTTTTTATCCTATTTTGATATGTCAGTATTGTTATTATTTTATCTAAAAACTAATATTTTAATAATAAGAAATATGCTTACTTATAACTATTTTTGTCAGTACCACAAACTAACGTTCGAAAACTTTTTCTTTTTCTTTTCAATGACTTATTTATTAAATCTATTCAGTACTTTAATACCATATTATGTCATATTAGTACTTTAGCAATGTCATAAGGAAATTTAGAAAAGAAACAGAGGACTATGATTCTTTTTATGTAAACACAAATACTAAACATGTACAATGTGATAATGTGTCCATTAGAACACTCCCACTATGTCAGTAAACAAAACACTATTTTTTTCAACTTTGCCTCCTTCCTATTTCTTTACTAAAATGAACCCAATTTAATTGTAGTTTTCTTTTTGCTGCTCTTGTGATTTCTCATTCAGCAATTTTAGGCAAAGCAGAATCACTTGTATGTATGGGAATTAAGTGGTGAAACGAGCTTGGAATCCAAAAGCAATAGCTATAACATGCTATGTGATGTCTCTTGATTGTTTTTTTTTTTTTTTTTGGATAATATTGGACAGTTTTAAATTTTCTTCTTTTTCAGAAAATATTTTTGATAATTTCTTCAAGTTGAAGCTGAACTTTTTATTCATTCATTAATGAAGTGTTTACTGTAAACACTAAGTGGCAGGAATGATTCTAAGCATTTGGAATATATCAGTGAATCAAACAGCTAAGATTACTGCCCTCTCAGAGCTCACTCTCTAGTAGGGAAGAAGAATGCACAATGGAAAAGGAAGCAGAGGAGGGTAGGCAGATGGGAGTATTAGGGGCATGGTGGAGTCAGGGTAAGCCCCATCGAGAAGGTGATATTTGGGCAAAAACCTGAAAGAGGAAGGGAGTAAGTTGTATGGTAGAGAGAGGAAACTAGTAGAGTCCCTGAAGAGAAGTATGCCTGGGGTGATGGAGGATAGCAAGGGGGCCAAGAGGCAGGAGTGACTGAGTGAAGTGAATATTAGAAAGAGAAGTGAGAGCAGTAGAGTCATATTATCTCAAGGATCACTCTGGTTGCTGTGCTGAGAAAAGGACAAAGTAGAAAGAATAGTTGGGAGGCTGTTAAAACAGATGAGAAATGATGGTGATCCAGACTCTAGATTTTGCACAGTAGGATTCTGGATGTGTTTTGAAGGCAGAGCTTTAAACTTATATTATTGTGTTTTTAAAAAAGTATTCTGTTTCTTTTCATGGGCTGGAAATATGAATTGGACAGATTCTATTATTGCTTTGTAACATTTCTAGAAATATTTTATTACTTTTCTTTACCATGAAAAAATTTTGAAAGTCTGTTTTACACTCACACACAAAACCATCATTTTTTTAGTGGGAGTGATAGGTGATTGTAAATATATTTCACAGATTGTACACGGATTAGTTTTTAAGATGAACTTGCCTATGTTGTATGTATCATTTCTCAGTATCCTGAACATAAACATGTCTACTAATTATAGAAATACTGTAATTCATTCTAAATTTTCATTTTAAATTTTATTTTCAAAATAGGCACCATAGTTAAGAAAAATGATATACATATACATATATCACACATATATTTTGTCTTTTTAAATTGGCCTTCTTAAACTAATAATAACTTTATTTCTTTTCTTTTATCGCCAACTTATTTGAAATGAGGAGGCTGACTTTCTGAAATGTTTGCAGATGTATCTTACATTTTCTACCTTTTCCCTAAATGCCAATTCTGGTCAGAAATTGAAAACAAATCAAGTATCACCAACCTATTTAACAATGTTGTCAAAATCATTCAACTTCATATATAGCTGTTCTCTAGATCTTTGACTCCCAATTATAAGAAGGTGTCTAGTATTTTCTTTTTCAGTCTTTTACCCTAATCTCTATTACAATAGCTTATTTTCTTTCCAAGCAATTTAAAATTATGTCATTGCTAGTTTATTGTCTTCTACTGACATAAAGACATATTGAAAATTTTTAGGTTGTAAGAACTGATATGTAATGAAAAAGACTGATGGAAATGATTAAAATGAATACAGAATAGAGAGTGACTGTACTATGGTGGTAAAATCCAGTCATCTTCCTAGATAGAAATTTGAATGTTCTGAACATCTTTCACATCAAATTTAGCCTGGGCGTTACTGACAGTTGAAAAATATATGTTGAAAGTTTCAAATTTTCTCCCATTTGAGTGCTGATAAGCTCATTTCTTCTGGCAAAACCACATTCTTCTTATTGGAATTTAGGCAGTTATCTCAGCTGTTTATGGACAACATGGCCTTAAAATGATGACAGAAATGGAAAAAAAATCTCACAAAAATATTCTCAATTTTCAATTGAATTCCATGCATTTAGGGGTTCTTCATGTTTTATTTATATCAATTTCAGTGGTTAAATACCACTCACAAATTTCTCTTTCCAGCCAGATCATTCCATTGAATATCAGACTGTATATCTACCTGCTTAAAATTAATGAATCCCAAACTGAATTCCCAATCTGGCCCCCTCTTCACCACCTCATTCTTTTCAAACCCCATAAAAGTCATCTGCATCTTGATTGATATCATTAAATCTTTTCAGTTGTTCTGGCCCCCAAATTTGACTTCATCCTTTTTTTTAAAAAAATATTTTAAAATTTATTTATTTAATTTATTTTATTTTTGGCTGCGTTGGGTCTTCATTGCTGCATGCGGGCTTTCTCTAGTTGCAGCGAGTGGGCTACTCTCCATTGTGGTGCACAGGCTTCTCATTGCAGTGGCTTCTCTTTGTTGGGAAGCACAGGCTCTAGGCACCTGGGCTTCAGTAGTTGTGGCTCGTGGGCTCTAGAGCACAGGTTCAGTAGTTGTGGTGCACAGGCTTTGTTGCTCCCTGGCATGTGGGATCTTCCCATACCAGGGCTTGAACGCATATCCCCTGCATTGGCAGGCAAATTCTTAGCCACTGCGCCACCAGGGAAGCAGCTAAATTCATCCTTGACTGCTCTCTTTCTCCCTTATCCCACATTCTATCATCCGGAAATCCTGTTTGCAGTAAATTCAAAGTATATATAGCATCTAACTAGTACTGTTTGAACCACCACAGGTAGACAATTTCATTAGACTTCTAAATAGTCTTCCTACCTCTTGTCTGGTTTCTTTACAATTTATTCCCATTACAGTAACTGAGTGATGCATTAAAACACAATTAATTTTCATGTCACTTCTTTACTGAAAAGCTCCATTGGTTCCCCATTTTAATTAGTGTAAATGCCAAAGTTCATACAATGGCATGTAAGTCCCTGCATGACCTGGCCTACTGTTACCTCTCTTATACAAGAATAGTGTTCAAGATCCACCAGAGAAAGAGGCACTAGTAAACACATTTGAATCTCAGATGAAAACAATGAGAGGCTCACCTTAGGAGTGAGTAAAAATCAGAGGAGTCTTAACAAAACTGTAATCAGACTCTACTTAGCTTAGTCCCTGATTAGATTAAGATGATAGCTACTCCATACAATTGTATCTTCTAGGCAGAGAGAATTAAAAAAACAAAACAACAAAACAAGCAAACAAGCATAAAGAAAACTCCTTAGAGGAAGTCAATATTATCTGGAGTTACAATTTTTTACACAAAATTTGTGCTATTTCATTAACACTGGGTACGTTATGAGATAGAATCATGGGATCAGAATTAAGAGATAAAATAGACAATAGCAGAATCACAGGGAATCTAGTAACCAGAGTTAGCAGATAGGAACATTAACATAACTATAATTAATATGTTCAGAAAAAAAGAGGAAAATGTGTGAAAAGATGAAAAGTTAGAGAATGTTACTATAGAATTAGAAATTGAAAAAACTTTGACAGTTTAGGACTAAAATTAAGAACTCTATAAAAGATTAGAAACAACAGAAGACTGGATTCAATGGAAAATATCCAATTTGAATAATTGAAAGAGAAAGAACATCAGAGACCTATGGAAATATGGATATGATCTAGAGTTCTAGAAGGAGAGAGAAAATGTGGCAGAGGCAATATTTGAATAAATAATGACTAAGAATTACTAACATTGATGAATGATGCTGTAGAATGACTAGAAGAAAAACTGTGCTGGAAAACTTTTAGCAGAATACATACAAAGAAATCATACCCAGGTATACCATAGCAAAACTTTGAGAACCAGACAAATAGAAAATTTCAAAAGCAGCAAAAATGAAAAAGGCACTTCATCTTCATAGACTGACAGTTAATTACTCAGTGAAAATGATGGAAGCCAGAAATCAGTAGAATGCTCTCTTAAAAATATTAAAGAAAAGACATGCCTGAATTAATTTTATATCAAACAAAATAATCCTCCAAAAATGTAGACAAAATAATTAATGACATTTTCAGACAAACAAACTGAGACGTCATCACCAGCAGATCTGAATGAACAGAAATACTTAGGGAATTCTTCAGGCAGAAGTAAAATAATTTCAGATAGAAATATGGAGATTCAGGAGGTCAGATAAATATGTGGGTAAATCCAAACCTAGAGAGTCCATAAAAACAACAATAATAGTAATGATTTATGGTGCTTAAAATATGTGAAGATTTAAAATCCATGAAAATACAAAATATGGAGGGGATAATAACCAATCTATGCTATTAACATTCTTACTTTTTCTAACCTCTTTCCCTAGAGCTACAAGCTGGGTAACTTTCAACGTATTGATGTTTATAGTTTTACCAAATATTTTGCTATTGGATAATATAGTTATCCATCTTTTCCATTTCTAATATCAATTTCCTCACTGTCTACTGCCTAATCACTAAGCCAGCGCTACACTGCAAAATATTTCTTTTTTTGCGGTACGCGGGCCTCTCACTGTTGTGGCCTCTCCCATTGTGAACACAGGCTCTGGATGTGCAGGCCCAGCGGCCATGGCTCACAGGCCTAGCCGCTCCGCGGCATGTGGGATCTTCCCGGACCGGGGCACAAACCCGTGTCCCCTGCATCGGCAGGTGGACTCTCAACCCCTGCACCACCAGGGAAGCCCTGCAAAATATTTCTTAAAGGAAGTATCCCACTTCAAATTACTAATATCTATATTAATTAAAATAAAACCAGGTGCTATAAAATTAACAAACAGCACAAACAAAACAAAATTTTGGTTTATATGACTGAAGATTATATTTTGCTCAAATAATATCTAATATAGTTGCTCTTGGTTGATAATTTGCCTTGTATTAAGTGATTCAGGACCTCAGGCTCCTTTCATCTTGTGTTTCCACCATCCTTTAGGACCTCGAAGTCCTCTGCGTTTAGTTGGTAAATAAGAAAAGAGAGTGTAAATAAAGCAGGGCTGTTTTCTCAGCCTGAGGTGACATCACTTTGATTCACATTACCTCGGTGTCACTGCCTAAAGGTGGCAGTTAGACTTCAGATGGGTAGGCTTCCCACAGGAACTCTTACATTAGTGAAGAGGGATCAGAATTTTTTTGTACAGTTAACCAGTCCTGTCACAGAAGCCTCTCATCACTATAACTTTATACCCACATTCAAATTTAAATAGAGTTGATGAGGTATCCATTGTGTGGGAATGGAAATGTCATATATTCTGTGCCATTATGTAAAACCTTTCGGTTAAATCACTTATCTAGGAGCATGTATCACTAAAATGATAAGTAAAAGCTGAAAGCAATCATGCACGCACTCTATTATATGATACATATGTTAAAAAATACATACATTTTACTTGAGAGTAATATTTGTGAATTTTAACCTATTCACAGTGAATTTAATTAAAGACACTAAAAATAAAAACGTCTTGATGAGAGTGTTTTATATGTGAATCTTGTATAAATCCTCATTTAATTCTACCTGCAATAGCAATAGAGTCCTGAAGTTATACAAACTTTCAAGATTTAGATTAGCCTTTCAAAACTAGCTCCTCTTAAACATGGGAGAGTATAACACAAATAAAAATGTGTATAATTAAAGCTATTGTGCTGAAATGCTTAATTTCTCAAAATCACTCATACTTTAATAGTGGAAGAAACAAACGATAATTATGGTCTTCTCATTTGTGACCTAAGCCCATACTTCCAGAGAAGAGAGATGAATATTTTGACAGTATAAATTCAAACTCACAGGCTATTTGCATATATTAGATACACACTGCAGTATCAAGCCCAATTAATTGGAGAACATATTTTGTGAGATGCAGTAACAACATAACACAAAAAAGTCCTATAATACTAAATCTAAATTAAATATCTACTCTTGATTATTTATACTAAGCATTTAATGTGGAAGCGCTACTTTTTAACTAATTTATTTTTGGCTGCATTGGGTCTTCGTTGCTGCACACTGGCTTTCTCTGGTTGTGGTGAGCAGGGACTACTCTTTGTTGCGGTGTGCGGGCTTCTCCTTGCAGTGGCTTCTCTTGTTTCAGAGCACAGGCTCTAGGCGTGCGGGCTTCAGTAGTTGTGGCATGAGGGTTCAGCAGTTGTGGTTCACGGGCTCTAGAGCACAGGCTCAGGAGTTGCGGCACAAGGGCTTTGTAGCACCATGGCATGTGGGATCTTCCTGGACCAGGTCTCAAATCCGTGTCCCCTGTATTGGCAGGCGGATCCTTAACCACTGCACCAGGGAAGTCCCTGGAAACACTACTTTTTAGGTTTTAATTTTCAAATAGCAACATTTAAAACAATTACATTCATCCATGGATATATTTATTTGCATCTCAGAATCAAATGAGATGGCTGTTTAGAAACTGCTCAATCTTACATACTGAGCTTATGCCTCCTATTAGTCTGCAGAACCCATTTAGATTTAATGAAAACCTCTTACTAGTTATCCATTTCCAGTATCCTTGTTAAATTAGTGCTGAAATATTGTGTCTATAATGCATTGAGTTCATTCATTCTAGTTGAGTTCCTGTTCAAAAGGCACCTTCCAATATGACACAATAAAGACACCATTAAAAAGTTTTAAGCAACATATTAAATGCTAATTAGATCTGATCAAATACATAGTAAATTTTTATTGTAGTTCATTTTGCTTGATTTATTATTGAGTAAGGTAGTTACATTTTTTAAAACTTGATAGCAAATGAATTGATTTCAACTTTATAATCATCATTAAGAGTATAATCGACCTGTTGATTTTTCTCTTGTTTAATACAGGATTTTTTTTTTTTAATTTCAGACTAGAGTTTTAAAATTTTTTATTTATTTTATTTTTTATTGAAGTATAGTTGATTTACAATGTTGTGTTAATTTCTGGTGTACAGCAAAGTGATTCAGTTTATGTATATATGTATATATATATATTCTTTTCCATTATGGCTTATTACAGGATGTTGAACATAATTCCTTGTGCTATACAGTAGGACCTTGTTGTTTATTTTATATATAATAGTTCGTATCTGCTAATCCCAGACTCCTAATTTATCCCTCCCCCACCCCCTTTCCCCTTTGGTAAGGATAAATTTGTTTTCTATGACTGTGAGTTTGTTTCTGTTTCATAAATAAGTTCATTTGTGTCATATTTCAGATTCCACATATAAGTGGTATCATATGGCATTTGTCTTTTTCATTCTGACTTACTTCACTTAGTACGATAATCTCTAGGTCCACAATGGAATCTTTTTAATAGACAAAGTAGAGGAAGACCTGCCTGTGAGGTATTTATTTTGCCTTTAGGGCCAACACTGGAAAAATTAATACGTACAGTTCATTGCTAAAATCAAGGAAATTTTGGTCTTTTGTGAATATTATAAATTACTTGGGGGCAAAAACCTTGTCTTAGATATTTTTTATATCTAAGCAGTTTTATAGCCTGCAAAGGTACTGAAGGAAGTGAGGGAAGGAGCAGGGAGAGGGAAACAGAATCTCATTCCTCACCAGCACTGGAAAGATGAATAAGAAAGCCCTTGTAGCAGCCTCTCATGAAACCAGTCTCCTCCGTGAACATAGAATATCCCTGTTTGTTTTTCTTAATTTCTCTCGGATTACTTTTGTAATTTTCAGTATATAGGACAGGTATCTCTTACTTTAAATTTCTTTCCAAGTATTTTGTATTCTTTAACGCTTACATAAATGCTATTTAAAAAAATATTCCTTTCACAATTGTTTCTTGCTAATAGAGACAAAACTGATTTTTAACAGATATTGACTTTGTATTCTATGACCTTGCTGAACTCATTTATTCATTCTAGTCATTCATTTTATAGATTAAGTCTATATATAATGATGCAGTCTGTAAATAAACACAGTTTTACCTTTTGCTTTCATATTGTTATTATTTTAAAAAATGTCTTTTTCTTGCTTTATTGTATCTCTGAAGACTGCAGTAAAATTTGGAGTAAAAGTGTCAAGAGTGGGCATCTTTGTCTTGTTTCATATATCAAGTGAAAGCATTTGATGTTCTACTTAAGTAGTTATAGATTTATTGCATCTATTCCTAGTTGCTATGGATTTCTATCATGAATGGGTGCTAAGTTTTGTCAAATGTTTTTTTCTGCACCTACTGAAATGATTATATGACTTATGTTAATATGGTGGATTACATTGACAGATGTTCTGATATTAAACCAACTTTGAATTTCTGTGTTAAACTCCATTTAGTCAAGATATATTATCTTTTTATATATTCCTGGATTAGGTTTGCTTATATTTTAAGGATCTTTGCATCTATATTCATGATAGATATTGTTCTGTGATTTTCTTTTCTTTTAATGCCCTTTTCAGGTATGACTCTGAGGATTCATTTTCAGCAGGGCTCTGGAAACTTTGCATCCCAGAAGGCATAACACTGCATGAATTCTGTTTCATACTCTTCTTCCACTGCCAGTGTTCACCAAAATTCAGGGAATTTTGGGAGAAATTGTCAGGTACATTGATATCTGGGGATCTTCCAGATTTTAATCCTCTTTGCCAGTGTACACTTTTAAAAAGCTAAGCTGGTTTCTCCTCATTTCTGCCAAGTCTTTCTATGACAAGCCCACTTACTGCCCACTTGTACCCAGAAAAGGCATGCACCCCAGGCATGGAAGCTATCTTGGCCCACTCCTTTTCTGTGCATGCTTCACTTCTTGCTGGGGTTTAGCTTCTCAAGGCTTCCATGAATCCATCAGCCTTTGATATTCCCATAGACTATTATGTATAGGTTTGTTATTTGTCGTTTTTCTTGTGGCTACCATGAAAAGTCTGTATTTTTTGCATTTCTCTACATCCTACTTAGAAGCAGAAATTCTTTCTACTGTATTATATTGTTCTTTCTGTTCTTAAAGATACAGAATTATCCCTATTGTCTATGTTTGCTGTCAGACCAATTTTTTTCCTACTAAACCTTTTTACCTGCATGAGTTCAGTGTATAGTTATATCCAAGATCTTGTCTCCTACTTCCATCTGTGCCTTAAAATCCAAGCCTTTAGTTTATTAAAATCAATAAATATTTCCTGAAGAATCATCCTGAGGTTTTAGCATACTATGCAGGTTGTCAGTGCTTTCTCTTTTCTTTTCTTTCTTCTCTTACTCTTTTAGCCACCATTGGAAATTTCCTCACTCTCAAATGAGATAAATTATGCTTATAAAAGCGTGTTTTCTATATTTTATCCCACATTTCTAGGTGTTCTGTGGTTGGACAATATCTAGTGTGTCATATTCTCAGGAAACATAAGTCACTTCTTAGGCCGTCATGTAGCTTTTAACCTTTTGCTCAAACAGTCTGGAAATACTTTTTTTCTTCCTCTGAAACCTGCCAGTACTTTTCAGTTCTCTTTTTATATATTTATAACATGCTCTGTGCTATTGCTATATCATTGCTAGTTTGCATGCTTGTTCTTGCTGTGCTACAAGAGTGTAAGTTCAGCAAAGAAAGGAATTTTTTTACATTCTTTATATCATAGTGCATGCTCGGTGCAATACATTACACAAGCTATACACTCAGTGGAGGAGTTGATGTATAATGAGTGTAATAATGTGGATGAATTTCGATGAGAAAAAGCAACATTTCTGTGGGCAAGGTAAATTTTGAAGATTTTTTTCCCCTTTAGTTGTAGTTGCAAACAAGAATATATCCAAAGGCAAGAGGACAATGGACAATGGTTGTTTTCTCAAACCACTTACCCAAAGTTGTATTGCTTTCATACCATGGTTGCCAGACTTACTAAACAACAAAAATGATAATGATAATAATAAAAAGCATCCAGTTACATTTGAATTTTAGATAAACAAGGAATTATTTTTAAATATAAGTATGTCCCAAATTGCAATATTTGCTCAAATTTACCAAGGTGTTTTGTATTTTATCTGGCAACCCTATTCACATTACAACTAGGATGAATGCCCAGAGCCCCACTGTTGAACACTTTCCAAGTGTAGTTCATTGCACTGTATCCTATACCCAAGACCTTCTCTCTGAATTCTACTTCTCTCATGAGGATAATTTCCTCAGCATTCTTCTTCCTGTTTTTCAAGATGACAATTAGCAAATTGACAAAACTGAGCTGCATTGTAAGTGAATAATAACGGGTTAATTCCCCAATTTTCAACTCATATAACATATGCACAAAGTAATAGTGGTCTTTTGATGTCAGTGTCATAATCCAATATAAGTGATTCTATTAATGGGAATTTCAAACCAGAGACAAAGATATTTCCAAGAAGCAACAAAGAAGTTTGTGGTCTTCAAAGCAGCCCAGTAATGTGGCTGCTGATAACACCTGTGTTAGAAGAAGCACTTCCAGCTTGTTGGGATCATCAGCACCTAGACTTCATGATTATTTAACTATAATTGGTGGTCTTAACTATAACTGAAAATCTTTTTTTGGTGTTGCTACTTAAAAATATTTTAAAGAATGTTCTTGGAATTAAAAAAAAATTCAAATGATCACTTATAGTCTTGGTTTCTAAAAATTTGGTGGTAAATCATAAAAAATACAAAAAAACAGTTATTAAACCCACAAAATTCCTCACCAGTGTTTTTTTCTCTCCAGATTACATATACTTACTGAATATCACAACTTTCCCATTATTAAATTAAGCAGTAAATCAGGAAATAAAATAGAATATAATTGGAATTAAAAATAAGTAAACTGCTACCTAAAGTATTCATCTAACTATAAGAATTTTTACATTTGGAACTAATGGGAACTTTTTAATTTATAAATTTAGATTTAAGGTTGATTCTTCCAGAGAATATTATTATTAGGAGAGGAGATGGAAAAAGGAATTATGAAATAGTTTCAAGTAAAATAAGAGGAATTTTATTAGTATTTTAAGTACACATTTTTTTTTAGAATAATAGAGATTTTAAATTATAGCAGAAACAATGGTTACATTGAATATAGGGGAATACTTGTAATTGGAGTGTATAAACAAGGAAGATAGCTACCAACTTTGGACAATTTTTAAAGGAACCCTTATTATCATCCCTCTAGGATAAATATCTTCTTGATGATTTTGTACATTCTAAAGACTTATCTGTAGTTTATTTCTGTATAACAAATGAGATTTTAGAGCTGAAAAGAGCTATTTCCCTGTGGTCCTCAACCATTTTTCTCCCTACTCAACACACTTGATGGAAACAACCAACTCCTATAGGTAACAACTGGAGTGGTTCCCAAAAGGGTGTAAGTTTAGCCTCTTGGCGAGGGACTGGGAGGCTACAGAAGGGCATGGCTACTTTGACAAAACCCTCCGAATAATTCTTGTATCCTTTTCCATTCCTTTAAAAGCTTGTATCTAGTACATATTTTTAACAAGGCAACTGAGAGTCAGTTTTGTTCAACACTGAACAAAAAATTGGGTCCAGAAAATTAGGTCTGGAAAATTAGGTGAAGAGTTAGAATTAGAACCCATGTCTCCCATTTCCAAATGCAATGCTGTTTTTAATGCCTCATGTTTTACTATACCCCTCTTAAACTTATCTTAGTGCCAGTAATGATTTATCAGTTTAATTCACAAATGGATTTAATGTACATGGATTCTTTGACCTCCTTTTTTTGTTTTAAACTGATTTTCCTTAAATATTGTAAAGCAGAGGGTCTCTGGAAGAGATATACTCAAATATGAATTGCCTGAGTTAGTCTTAGTTTGATGCTTCCTGACAAACTCAAAGATATCAAGACAATTTTACCAGTCTTTGAACGTATTTTGTCTTTTATTATTTTAGGTTTTGAAACATATTGTTAGAATCTTTAATCAAGGATGAAAAATGTCAGAGCTCTTGCCCTAATGACTAATTTTGATTAACTCATCCAGCCAATCTGGTTTGCATTTCCATACTGTGGTTTCACTAATTTCATAAGTTCAGACAGTACTGTAACTAGGAGAATAATTTTAGGGGACAGCAGACAGTAGTGGTGCATATTCCTTTTCTGGCACTAAGGACAAGTGGATGAAAAGAGGCATAGTTACGCACCTGGGATCTGTCAGCCCCTGCTCAAGTTACCTGCTTCTTGGGTGAATCTTCAAGAGCATAAATTCAGAAACAAACTAGTCAGATCAAAATATTTCATCATCTTTTATTCACATACCCACTATATAAATTCATTCATGTCCTTCAATTTAATGTCTGAGCTTTGAAAGATACTCTTATTTTCTGTTGCATCTTGGACTTTCTTTTTCTCTTAAATATATGTGTATATAAACTCTTATCTGGATTATATTCTTTTAGTAGAGATTTAGTCATTTATTTATTTAGTTGCGGTACGCGGGCCTCTCACTGCTGTGGCCTCTCCCGTTGCGGAGCAACAGGCTCCGGACGCACAGGCTCAGCGTCCATGGCTCACGGGCCCAGCCGCTCCGCGGCATGTGGGATCTTCCCGGACTGGGGCACAAACCCGTATCCCCTGCGTCGGCAGGCAGACTCTCAACCACTGCGCCACCAGGGAAGCCCTAGTCATTTATTTTAAAAAATTCATTAAGTGCCTACTATGTGTCAGACCTTATCCTAGGTCGTGGGCACAAAGCAATCAATAAAACAAAGTCTTTGCTCTCATGGAATTTACAGTTGTACAGTCTGGTTGGTAAAGATTTTGTGTATATACACCACACATATATGTATCTCTACATACGTACGCATACACATATATGCCATGTCTACATACATTTAAATGTATATATATGTATGTGTGTTTCGTGATGCAAACTAATATGAAAAATAAAGAAAGGGACAGAGAAATTCACAGGGTTGCTATTTTAGCTAGTCAGAAAATACCTCCCTGATGTAGTGACATTTCAGTACAGACGTAGATTAAGTGAAAGAGTGAGACAGGACAATAGCTCAGGAAAGAACAATTCAGACCAAGGAAGAAGCTTGCTTTGTATGTTTGTGGAATTACAAAGAAGTGATGCAGCTGGAGCACTGGGACAGGAGAGTGAGAAATGAGGTCTGAGGTGTTACCAGGAGCCAGGACACGCAGGGCTTTGTGGGCCTTAATAAGGACTTTGGAATTTTTTCTCTATAAAATGGGCATATACTGGAGGGTTTTGAGTTGAGGAAGGGCATAATCTGGCTTGTGTTTTAAAAAAATGCTATGTGTGTGGTGTATAGACTATAGTGGAACAAATGTAGAAGCAGGCAGATACATTGGGAGGCTATTAGCATAAAACAGACAAGAAATGGTGATGCTTGGGCTAATGTGGGATCTGTAGAGGGGTGAGATTCTCACTCCATTTCAAAGGTAGAACCAACAGGCTTTGCTGATGTTTGGATATGGAATGTGAGAAGAAGAAAAACGAAGATGACTCCATGATTTTTGACTGAAAACCTGGAAAAATAGACATTACTATTTTACTGAGAGGGAAAAAATAATATTAGATATGTACTGATTTCCAGAGTCTTTCTTAGGAGTATAACAATTCTCACAGGATATAAGTAAAAACTCAGAAAGACTGAATTGGTCCAGGACCTCTTTATGTTACTTTGTGAGCATTTTTCACACTTGCTAATGAAAGTTCAGGTTGGCAGCAGGGATAAAAATGATTGGTGAAGCTATTAGGGAAATATTCACAGAGGCTAACAACTATCTTGCTTGACAGGCAGAAACAATGACTACTTAAGTAGCTTTAGGGACTGCAAGTGGCCTAAAAAATCCACTAGCTTAAAGAAATGTCAGTCTTACCAGAGAGTCCCTGACTTCACCATCTGTTTGCTAGTATAAAAGAAATAGAGAAGTTTCCCTGCCATGGTTGGATTTTAAATCAGTGCTAAACGTTTAAATGCTAAAAATTAAATTGATTTAATTCTCCTTTTTTTTTTTTGAGAATTTTTAAATTTCTTTTTTATTTATTTATTTTTTCCTTTTTTTTTTACATCTTTATTGGGGTATAATTGCTTTACAATGGTGTGTTAGTTTCTGCTTTATAACAAAGTGAATCAGTTATACTAATTCTCCTTTATAATTAGCAGGAAAAGATTTGTTGTTTTTTGCTCCTGGGAGTAGAAAGGAGAACTCTAGGACCACTTGGTATACTGATACCTCTTATACAGACAGAAAAATAGACAAAAGCAAGATTAGAAAATTTTTTAGACAATATATAAAATTAATTCTTCAAATTTGTATAATGGACTGATTTTTTCTTGATATATGCTTTTTGATATTTACATTTACATTTCATAAAATCCAGGATAATTTATTGCATTCTCTTCTGAAGGCTCTAGGAGAGAATCCATTTCTTTGCCTTTTCCAGCTACCTGCAATTCATGATCCCCTTCTTCCATCTTCAAAACTAGCAATGGGGGTTGAGTCCTTCTCAAATCCCATCATGCTGACCTCCCCTTCCCTCCCCCTCTTCTACTTTTAAGGAAACTTGTGGTTACATTGGACTCACTGGAATAATTCAGGATAATCATCTCAATATCCTTAATCACACTTGAAACATCTTTTGCCATGTAGGGTATCATATGCACAGGTTCTGGGGATTATAATGTAGAAAGCACTGGTGGGCCATTACCCTGCCTACCACACCCTTCAAGTACCCTTGTTGCTACTGGACTCATAACTACAGTTATTTATCAGCATGCTTCAGAGTGCCAGGTACAAAGTCTGAGCAGGGAGGAAATAACTCATTTACCAAAAAAATTGCAGAAAATTTCTAATGTATGTTGCAGATGCCTGAGGAATAGATGTGGGAGTGCCTTTTAAGAGTATTAGACCAAGGAGAACAGAATGTAACATTAGATTGTATCAGTTTTTGAAATGTGTAAATTTGCTAGCTACGTTAGATTTTATATATTAACTTGAACAGCTGGAAAGAGCTTTAATAATTTGTTTTGTTGTTGACTGATACTTAGATTGAAAGAGGTTGATATCTGGAACTTCCCTAGAATAATGTAAAGGAAGGAATCCAAAAGTCTAAGGAAATATGAGTGTTGAAATATTTATCATGAATGACCTGTGCATTCCCTAATCTTTATATATTCCAAAGAGACCTAAAAGATCCTCACTTAACTAGGGCATTGACCACCAGTGTCCTTAAAAAGCCTAATGATGACTGTATTCTGTAGGCTAGTGATGATCACAGGAGATGCTGCCAGTGAGATATATTCTCTGGCTTTATTAAGGGTGATGGGATCCAGAATGACGTAACCTAAGTGTCAGTGCTTAAATAGGATCAGAGACAAGGTAGGTACATTTACAGTAATGGGCAGCAGGAATAAGTGGTAATCTGAATATTTTAACTCACAGGAATCTTTGGAGAAGTCTATTTTTAAAAAATGATAACATATCAAAGATATATTTAACTCATTATTGATGGAATCAATAAAATGGTAAAGCTGATTAAAAAAATTATAGGGTAGATAGAATTATTTATAGCCATGGAAAGAAAGAATGCTAGATTAAGATTTAAAAATTACATACAAAAAATTTCAATACCCTACAGGATATATAAGGGTTTCTATGGCATAAAAATATTTTGCATATCTACAGGACAAAATTAATCTGCCTTGCTATAGAAACAGGATCATCCGCATCACTGTCAGTTTTATACTCACCAACACCTACCTTTACAGAGTTGCAAAATACCACAATCAAATGTACATGCCCCTAGGAGTTAGCTAATACTTGTTAGACAAACCTGCTACAAAAGGATCTAACATGACATTGAAAGGACATGCAGTCATACATTTGCCTATTTCTAAGTTTTGGATTTTTTTTTTTCTTATCAGTCCCTCCTTTTTAAACACAAATTTTCTTCAACCCTGGCCAGAGGCAACTACTGATGCTTTCTGTCACTATAAATAAGATTTGTCATGCATGAAATCATACACAATGTACTCTTTGTGTCTGAATCTTTTGTTAGTATAAAATTGTCTAGCTAAATATTTTCTAGTATCTATCAGTAGTTCATTATTTTTGTTTTGTTGAGTTGTATTCCGTTATATGGATATACCAACATTTATACGTTTGTCTACTGGTGGACTTTTTGTGTGGCTCCAGTTTTTAGCTATTTTGAATGAAGTTGCTAAGAATCTTCATATACAAGTCTTTACGTGAACATATGATGTTTCCATTTCAACTGGTAAATAACTATGAACGGAATTAATAAGTTGCATGGAATGTGTACACCTTTATAAAAAAGCCGCCAAAAAGTTTTTCAAAATGGTTAAATCATTTTACATTCTTACCAGTAATGTATCAGGGTTCCAGGGGCTCCCCATTTTTACAAATACTTTGTATTGTTAATCTTCTTTATTTTAGCCATACTAACGGGTGCATAGTGTGTCTTAGTTCAAGCTGCCAAAACAAAAATACTATAGATTGGGGAACCAACAAACATGTATCAATACTTCTCATAGCTCTAGAGGATACGAAGTCCAAGATAAAGGTGCTAGTGTTAGGGCCTGTTTCCTAGCTCATAGATGACTGTTCTTCTTGCACATGACAGAAAGAGAATGAGAGCTCTCTGGGGTCTCTTTTATAAGGGCACTAATCCCATTTATGAAGACTTTACCTCATGAACCAATCACTTCCCAAAGGCCCCATTTCCAAATACCATCTCATTCAGAATTAGGTTTCAACATAAGAATTTTGAGGGACACAAATATTCAGTCTACAGCATAGTGGTAAGTTATTGTGGTTATAATTTTCATTTAACTGATCACTAATCACATTGAACTGTTTTTCATGTAGTTGTTTGTCATTAGTATGTCTTCTTTTGTGAGGTACTTAATTAGGTCTTTTGTCTATTTTGGTGGGGCAGTGCTTTGTCTTTTAAATATTTAGTTGTAAAAGTTCTTTAAATGTTGATGATAAAAGTCCGTTTCCAAATATACATATTGAGGACATTTTTTTCTCAGTCTGTGGATTGCTTTTTCTATTTTCTTAACACTGTCATTTAAAGAGCAGATGTTTTGAATTTTAATGAAATCCAGCTTGCCAATTTTTCTAAAATGGATGATGCTATTTCCCCCTATCTTTGCCTACTCCAGAATCACAAACATTTTGTCCTATGTTTTTTAATAGATGTGCTATATTTTTAAGTCTTATGATTATGTGTATAATCCACTTTGAGATAAGTTTTTTGTGTGCTGTAAGATAAGGGTCAAGGTTTATGTTTTTTCATATTTATATCTAGTTGTTCCAGCACCATTTATTGAAAAGACTACATTTTTTTTTCCACTAAATTGCCTTTGTCAAAAATCAATTAACCATACATGTGTAGGTCTATTTTGTTCCTTTGATCCATAGCTTGGTCTTTATACCAAAGATAAATTGTCTTGATTTCTTCAGCTTTATACTGTCTTGATGTCAAATAGTGCATGCTCTTCAACTTTGTTCTTTTTAAAAACTATTCTTGGTCTTTTGTATTTCTATATAATTTTAGAATCAACTTATTAATTATCACAGAAAGCCTGCTTGTTTTGTTGGAATTGTAAATATTAAAGCTATATTTCATTTATGTAGAATTATCTCAACAATTAGAAGTCTACGAATTCATGAACATGGTCTACCTCACCATTTCTTTAGATGTTTTAAAACTTTGTCCTACAATGTTTTGAAGTCTTTAATATATAAAGTAGTCACATAGTCAGCCAAAGAATTAAGGGCAACACTGTGCATCTTTCTGGACTTCCTTTTCTGTGTAGCTCCCTCATCTGTAGAATACTGTTCTGTAATTTCCAGCTACCTAAACTTCCCGCAATCCAGCTTTTCACTCTTTAATTCAATGAAATCACTGTGTTTTCTTTGGAATCTTCCCCATGAACTTAGATCTGGACTGTGCTTCCAGACAGAAATCCAGGGCAATGTAAGTCTCACTGATTTGTTTCCTGTCTCTTAGTTGTTTCATATATTTTTGTGCAGATTTTTCATTATGAATGGTGAAAGAGCTAGTTGGCTTTCGGTACTCTACCTTGGTCAGAAGCAGAACTCCTAAAAATCATTGTATGTAATGGAAAAGAAAATAATTTAATTTCTTTAAAATGTGATGCTTTATTTATTAATATAAACTTGATAAATATGCATTCTCTAACTTGGGAGGTAGAGAAATCAAGCTGATAAATTATATTGCTAAAATAGTTTCTATAAATTTGTATCATCTTGATCTATTAATTTAGTAAGAAAGTTAAAAATCTTAGATGGTGAATGTTTGCATTATGAAGCTTTGTTAATAAGCTTTCAAGTTTAGAACAGAGCAATACTTCTGATAAAATGAACCTTTTGTCCTTTAGTAGTGACCCTCTTGCTCCCTGACAGCGCTTTGTTTCTTAAAGAGTAGCCTCATATTAATATAGCAACAGCAACATTCTTTTGCTTATATTTGACTAGGTATCCTTTCCTTTTCTTTTAGACTTTCAAGCTATGTTTTTAAAATATATATATATATATTTTACATCTTTATTGGAGTATAATTGCTTTACAATGGTGTTTTATTTTCTGCTTTACAACAAAGAGAATCAGTTATACATATACATATGTTCCCATATCTCTTCCCTCTTGCATCTCCCTCCCTCCCACCCTCCCTATCCCACCCCTCCAGGCGGTCACAAAGCACCGAGCTGATCTCCCTGTGCTATGCGGCTGCTTCCCACTAGCTATCTATTTTACGTTTGGTAGTGTATATATGTCTATGCCTCTCTCTCGCTTTGTCACAGCTTACACTTCCCCCTCCCCATATCCTCAAGTCCATTCTCAAGTAGGTCTGCATCTTTATTCCTGTCTTACTCC
Organism: Phocoena sinus; assembly: GCF_008692025.1. Lineage (NCBI taxonomy): Eukaryota > Metazoa > Chordata > Mammalia > Artiodactyla > Phocoenidae > Phocoena > Phocoena sinus. The sequence goes on along the minus strand of NC_045774.1, from coordinate 33,636,317 downwards.
TAGGTTCTTCATGACATTTTTTTCCCTTAAATTCCAGATATATGTGTTAGCATACGGTATTTGTCTTTCTCTTTCTGACTTGCTTCACTCTGTATGACAGACTCTAGGTCTATCCACCTCATTAAAAATAGCTCAATTTCCTTTCTTCTTATGGCTGAGTAATATTCCATTGTATATATGTGCCACATCTTCTTTATCCATTCATCCAATGATGGACACTTAGGTTGTTTCCATCTCTGGGCTATTGTAAATAGAGCTGCAATGAACATTTTGGTACATGACTCTTTTTTTTTTTATGATTTTTTTTTTTTTTGTGTGTGTGTGTGGTACGCGGGCCTCTCACTGCTGCGGCCTCTCCCGCCACGGAGCACAGGCTCCGGACGCGCAGGCCCAGCGGCCATGGGTCACGGGTCCAGCCGCTCCGCGGCATGTGGGATCCTCCCGGACCAGGGCACGAACCCGCGTCCCCTGCATCGGCAGGCGGACTCTCAACCACTGCGCCACCAGGGAAGCCCACATGACTCTTTTTGAATTGTGGTTTTCTCAGGGTATGTGCCCAGTAGTGGGATTGCTGGGTCATATGGTAGTTTTATTTGTAGTTTCTTAAGGAACCTCCATACTGTTCTCCACAGTGGTTGTATCAATTTACATTCCCACTAGCAGTGCAAGAGGGTTCCATTTTCTCCACACCCTCTCCAGCATTTATTGTTTGTAGATTTTTTGATGATGGCCATTCTGACCAGTGTGAGATGATATCTCATTGTAGTTTTGATTTGCATTTCTCTAATGATTAATGATGCTGAGCATTCGTTCATGTGTTTGTTGGCAGTCTGTATATGTTGTTTGGAGAAACGTCTATTTAGGTCTTCTGCCCATTTTTGAACTGGGTTGTTTGTTTTTTTGTTAGTGAGCTGCATGAGCTGCTTATAAATTTTGGAGGTTAATCCTTTGTCAGTTGCTTCATTTGCAAATATTTTATCACATTCTGAGGGTTGTCTTTTGGTCTTGTTTATGGTTTCCTTTGCTGTGCAAAAATTTTGAACTTTCATTAGGTCCCATTTGTTTATTTTTGTTTTTATTTCCATTTCTCTAGGAGGTGGGTCAAAAAGGATCTTGCTGTGATTTATGTCATAGAGTGTTCTGCCTATGTTTTCCTCTAAGAGTTTGATAGTTTCTGGCGTTACATTTAGGTCTTTAATCCATTTTGAGCTTACTTTTGTGTATGGTGTTAGGGAGTGATCTCATCTCATACTTTTACATGTACCTGTCCAGTTTTCCCAGCACCACTTACTGAAGAGGCTGTCCTTTCTCCACTGTACATTCCTGCCTCCTTCATCAAAGATAAGGTGACCATATGTGTGTGGGTTTATCTCTGGGCTTTCTATCCTGTTCCATTGATCTATCTTTCTGTTTTTGTGCCAGTACCATACTGTCTTGATTACTGTAGCTTTGTAGTATAGTCTGAAGTCAGGGAGCCTGATTCCTCCCGCTCCGTTTTTCATTCTCAAGATTGCTTTGGCTATTCGGGGTCTTTTGTGTTTCCATACACATTGTGAAAGTTTTTGTTCTAGTTCTGTGAAAAATGCCAGTGGTAGTTTGATACGGATTGCATTGAATCAGTAGATTGCTTTGGGTATTAGAGTCATTTTCACAATGTTGATTCTTCCAATCCAAGAACATGGTATATCTCTCCATCTATTTGTATCATCTTTAATTTCTTTTGTCAGTGTCTTATAATTTTCTGCATACAGGTCTTTTGTCTCCTTAGGTAGGTTTATTCCTCGATATTTTATTCTTTATGTTGCAGTGGTAAATGGGAGTGTTTTCTTGATTTCACTTTCAGATTTTTCATCGTTAGTGTATAGGAATGCCACAGATTTCTGTGCATTAATTTTGTATCCTGCTACTTTACCAAATTCATTGATTAGCTCTAGTAGTTCTCTGGTAGCATCTTTACGATTCTCTATGTATAGTATCATGTCATCTGCAAACAGTGACAGCTTTACAACTTCTTTTCCAATTTGGCTACCTTTTATTTCCTTTTCTTCTCTGATTGCTGTGGCTAAAACTTCCAAAACTATGTTGAATAAGAGTGGTGACAGTGGGCAAACTTGTCTTGTTCCTGATCTTAGTGGAAATGCTTTCAGTTTTTCACCATTGAGGATGATGTTGGCTGTGGGCTTGTCATATATGGCCTTTATTATGTTTAGGAAAGTTCCCTCTATGCCCACTTTCTGCAGGTTTTTTATCATAAATGGGCGTTGAATTTTGTCGAAAGCTTTCTCTGCATCTATTGAAATGATCCTATGGTTTTTCTCCTTCAGTTTGTTAATATGGTGTATCACATTGATTGATTTGCATATATTGAAGAATTCTTGCATTCCTGGAATAAACCCCACTTGATCATGGTGTATGATCCTTTTAATGTGCTGTTGGATTCTGTTTGCTAGTATTTTGTTGAGGATTTTTGCATCTATGTTCATCAGTGATATTGGCCAGTAGTTTTCTTTCTTTGTGACATCCTTGTCTGGTTTTGGTATCAGGGTGATGGTGGCCTCATAGAATGAGTTTGGGAGTGTTTCTCCCGCTGCTATATTTTGGAAGAGTTTGAGAAGGATAGGTGTTAGCTCTTCTCTAAACGTTTGATAGAACTCGCCAGTGAAGCCATCTGGTCCTGGGCTTTTGTTTGTTGGAAGGTTTTTAATCACAGTTTCAATTTCAGTGCTTGTGATTGGTCTGTTCATATTTTCTATTTCTTCCTGATTCAGTCTTGGCAGGTTGTGCATTTCTAAGAATTTGTCCATTTCTTCCAGGTTGTCCATTTTATTAGCATAGAGTTGCTTGTAGTGATCTCTGATGATCCTTTGTATTTCTGCAATGTCAGTTGTTACTTCTCCTTTTTCATTTCTAATTCTATTGATTTGAGTCTTCTCCCTTTTTTTCTTGATGAGTCTGGCTAATGGTTTATCAACTTTGTTTATCTTCTCAAAGAACCAGCTTTTAGTTTTATTGATCTTTGCTATCGTTACCTTCATTTCTTTTTCATTTATTTCTGATCTGATTTTTATGATTTCTTTCCTTCTGCTAACTTTGGGGTTTTTTTGTTCTTCTTTCTCTAATTGCTTTAGGTTCAAGGTTAGGTTGTTTATTCGAGATGTTTCCTGTTTCTTGAGGTAGGATTGTATTGCTATAAACTTCCCTCTTAGAACTGCTTTTGCTGCATCCCATAGATTTTGGGTCGTCGTGTCTCCATTGTCATTTGTTTCTAGGTATTTTTTAATTTCCTCCTTGATTTCTTCAGTGATCACTTCGTTATTAAGTAGTATATTGTTTAGCCTCCATGTGTTTGTATTTTTGACAGATCTTTTCCTCTAATACCTAGTCTCATAGCGTTGTGGTCGGAAAAAATACTTGATACAATTTCAATTTTCTTAAATTTACCAAGGCTTGATTTGTGACCCAAGATATGATCTATCCTGGAGAATGTTCCATGAGCACTTGAGAAAAGTGTGTATTCTGTTGTTTTTGGAGGGAATGTCCTGTAAATATCAATTAAGTCCATCTTGTTTAATGTATCATTTAAAGCTTGAGTGTCCTTATTTATTTTCATTTTGGATGATCTGTCCATCGGTGAAAGTGGGGTGTTAAAGTTCCCTACTATGAATGTGTTATTGTCGATTTCCCCTTTTATGGCTGTTAGTATTTGTCTTATGTATTGTGGTCCTCCTATTTTGGGTGCATAAATATTTACAATTGTTATATTTTCTTCTTAGATTGATCCCTTGATCATTATGTAGTGTCCTTCTTTGTCTCTTCCAGTAGTCTTTACTTTAAAGTTTATTTTGTCTGATATGAGAATTGCTACTCCAGCTTTCTTTTGGTTTCTATTTGCATGAAATATCTTTTTCCATCCTGTTACTTTAAGTCTGTATGTGTCTCTAGGTCTGAAGTGGGTCTCTTGTAGACAGCAAATATATGGGTCTTGTTTTTGTATCCATTCAGCCAATCTGTGTCTTTTGGTGGGAGCATTTAGTCCATTTACATTTAAGGTAGTTATCAATATGTATGTTCCTATTCCCATTTTCTTAATTGTTTTGGGTTTGTTACTGTAGGTCTTTTCCTTCTCTTGTGTTTCCTGCCCAGAGAAGTTGCTTTATGATTTGTTGTAAAGCTGATTTGGTGGTGCTGAACTCGCTAAGCTTTTGCTTGTCTTTAAAGGTTTTAATTTCTCCATCAAATCTGAATGAGATCCTTGCTGGGTAGAATAATCTTGGTTGCAGGTTTTTCTCCTTCATCACTTTAAATATGTCCTGCCAGTCCCTTCTGGCTTGCAGAGTTTCTGCTGAAAGATCAGCTGTTAACCTTATGGGGATTCCCTTGTGTGTTATTTGTTGTTTTTCCCTTGCTGCTTTTAATATGTTTTCTTTGTATTTAATTTTTGAGAGTTTGATTAATGTGTGTCTTGGCGTATTTCTCCTTGGATTTATCCTGTATGGGACTCTCTGTGCTTCCTGGACTTGACTAACTATTTCCTTTCCCATATTAGGGAAGTTTTCAACTATAATCTCTTCAAATATTTTCTCAGTCCCTTTCTTTTTCTCCTCCTCTTCTAGAACCCCTATAATTCGAATATTGGTGCGTTTGATGTTGTCCCAGATGTCTCTGAGACTGTCCTCAATTCTTTTCATTCTTTTTTCTTTATTCTGCTCTGCAGTAGTTATTTCCACTATTTTATCCTCAGGTCACTTATCTGTTCTTCTGCCTCAGTTATTCTGCTATTGATCCCATCTAGAGTATTTTTAATTTCATTTATTGTGTTGTTCATCGTTGTTTGTTTCATCTTTAGTTCTTCTAGGTCCTTGTTAAATGTTTCTTGCATTTTGTCTATTCTGTTTCCAAGATTTTGGATCATCTTTACTATCATTATTCTGAATTCTTTTTCAGGTAGACTGCCTATTTCCTCTTCATTTGTTAGGTCTGGTGGGTTTTTATCTTGCTCCTTCATCTGTGGTGTGTTTTTCTGTCTTCCCATTTTGCTTATCTTACTGTGTTTGGAGTCTCCTTTTTGCAGGGTGCAGGTTCGTAGTTCCCGTTGTTTTTGGTGTCTGTCCCCAGTGGCTAAGGTTGTTTCAGTGGGTTGTGTAGGCTTCCTGGTGGAGGGGACTAGTGCCTGTGTTCTGGTGGATGAGGCTGGATCTTGTCTTTCTGGTGGGCAGGTCCACGTCTGGTGGTGTGTTTTGGGGTGTCTGTGGACTTATGATTTTAGGCAGCCTTTTTGCTAATGGGTGGGGTTGTGTTCCTGTTTTGCTAGTTGTTTGGCATAGGATGTCCAGCATTGTAGCTTGCTGGTCGTTGAGTGAAGCTGGGTGCTGGTGTTGAGATGGCGATCTCTGGGAGATTATCACCATTTGATATTATGTGGAGGTGGGAGGTCTCTTGTGGACCAGTGTCCTGAAGTTGGCTCTCCCTTCTCAGAGGCACAGCCCTGACTCCTGGCTGCTGCACCAAGAGCCTTTCATCCACACAGCTCATAATAAAAGGGAGAAAAAGTAGAAAGAAAGAATTGGTAGAAGTAGAGAGAGGAAAGAAAGAAAGAAAGGAAGGAAGAAAGGAGGGAGGGAGGGAGGAAGGAAGGAAGGAGGGAAGGAAGGAAAAAAAGAATGGAGATAAAGTAAGATAAAATAAAGTAAGATAAAATATAATAAAGTTATTAAAATAAAAACATAATTATTAAGAGAAAAAAACAAGAAAAAATAAATAAAAAACAAAAATAAAACAGACAGATAGAACCCTAGGACAAATGGTGGAAGCAAAGCTATAGAGACAAAATCTCACACAGAAGCATACACATACACACTCACAAAAAGAGGAAAAGGGGAAAAAATCATAAATCTTGCTCTCAAAGTCCACCTCCTCCATTTTGGATGATTCGTTTTCTAAAGGAGGGAAGGAAGGAAGGAAGGAAATATAGAAGGAAAGAAGGAAAGAAAGAAAGAAAGAAAGAAAGAAAGAAGATAAAGTAAAATAAAGTTATTAAAATAAAAAATTATTAAGAAAAAATAATTTTTTTAAAAATGGACGGATAGAACCCGAGGACAAATGGTGGAAGCAAAGCTATACAGACAAAATCTCACACAGAAGCATACACATACACACTCACAAAAAGAGGAAAAGGGAAAAAATAATAAATCTTGCTCTCAAAGTCCACCCCCTTATTTGGGATGATTGGTTGTCTATTCATGTATTCCACAGATGCAGGGTACATCAAGTTGATTGTGGAGCTTTAATCCGCTGCTTCTGAGGCTGCTGGGAGAGATTTCCCTTTCTCTTCTTTGTTCTCACAGCTCCCAGGGTTTCAGCTTTGGATTTGGCCCCGCCTCTGCGTGTAGGTCGCCAGAGGGCGTCTCTTCTTTGCTCAGACAGGACGGGGTTAATGGAACCGCTGATTCGGGGGCTCTGGCTCACTCAGGCCGGGGGGAGGGAGGGGCACGGCGTGTGGGGCGAGCCTGCGGCAGCAGAGGCCAGCAAGACGTTGCACCAGCCTGAGGTATGCTGTGCGTTCTTCCGGAGGAGTTGACCCCGGATCCCGGGACCCTGGCAGTGGCGGGCTGCACAGGCTCCCTGGAAGTGGGGTGTGGATAGTGACCTGTGCTCGCACACAGGCTTCTTGGTGGCAGCAGCAGCAGCCTTCGCGTGTCATGCCCGTCTCTGGGATCCGCGCTTTTAGCCACGGCTCGCGCCCGTCTCTGAAGCTCCTTTAAGCAGCGCTCTTAATCCCCTCTCCTTGGGCACCAGGAAACAAAGAGGTAAGAAAAAGTCTCTTGCCTCTTCGGCAGGTCCAGACTTTTCCCCAGACTCCCTCCCGGCTAGCCGTGGCGCAGTAACACCCTGCAGGCTGTGTTCACGCCACCAACCCCAGTCCTCTCCCGCTGCTCCGACAGAAGCCCAAGCCTCAACTCCCAGCCCCGCCCTCCCTGGCGGGTGAGCAGACAAGCCTCTCGGGCTGGTGAGTTCCAGTCGGCCCTGATCCTGTGTGCGGGAATCTCTCCGCTTTGCCCTCCGCACCCCTGTGGCTGCGCTCTCCTCTGCGGCTCCGAAGCTTTCCCCCTCTTCCGCCCGCAGTCTCCGCCCGCGAAGGGGCTTCCTAGTGTGCGGAAACCTTTCCTCCTTCACAGCTCCCTCCCACTGGTGCAGGTCCTGTCCCTATTCTTTTGTCTCTGTTTATTCTTTTTTCTTTTGCCCTACCCAGGTACGTGAGGGGTTTCTTGCCTTTTGGGAGGTCTGAGGTCTTCAGCCAGCGTTCAGTCGGTGTTCTGTAGGAGTTGTTCCATGTGTAGATGTATTTCTGGTGTATCTGTGGGGAGGAAGGTGATCTCCGTGTCTTACTCTTCCGTCATCTTCCCGGAATCCCAAATAATTTAATTTCTAATTAGTAAATGAGTTCTCAAAGCACTGTTTAAATCTTTATTCATTGATTTGAAATATCAACTTTATCATAAAGTTAATTCTTAATTATACTTATATCTCTTTCTGGACTTGATATTCTCCTGCTATTCGTATGTTTGTTTATACTTAAGAAAGTATCTAATAGTTTAATAGTAGGAAGTTGAAAATATATTTTAGAATCTTGTAGTGCAATACCTTCTAGTGATCTTTCATTTCTTGTAATTGATTAAGTATGATATGCTATGATGAAAATAGGAATATAAGATATTGTATATTTGTTTTTAATATGTCATTTATCCACAGAATTTTTCTTCTTTTATTAAAAATATAATTTAACCTTATTTTGGTAAATTATATATTTTTCTGAACTTAGTTGTTTAGTAGTGTTTAGATTTGATGAAGAACAAGAAAAGGTTAGTCTGAAGAAACTATTCTTTGTTTAAACAGTTTTATTTTCTCTATGCTATGCTGTAGATGAATGGATGAACTGGTATATCTGAGCTATTAGTAAGAAACTTGTAAAAATTCAAAGTAATGTTAATAATTTTAAACTTATAAATGTTTAATGTAATGTAAGGGTTTAAGATGAACAGTCTACCTAAGGAACTGAGAACTTGATTTGATTCAGTCTTATAACAACAGAAGTATATTTTTGAAGATTGAGTAATTTATGAAAGATATTGAATTGAACTAAGTGAATAAAACAAAATTCCAATAAAAGTATGAACTTTTGAAAACTGAATATAATATTATATAGAGATATGAGAAATTCATATATGAAAGCTACAGTTGAAATTAAGTTTGCAGAAAGAAACATAAATGTTAAAAACCTTATGTAAATGCAGGAGATGTATGTGAAAGAAGAAAAATTGTTCATTTGACTCTAGGAGGATTTCACTTTGAGCATTCATTGACTTATTCAGTCTACAAACATTTATTGAACTTAGTTAGCATCTACAGTATAACACATGGATATTTATTGAGAGAATAAAGTGATATAAGACTTTCTCTAACTTCAGTGAATTCACATGTTCATAAAGATCAAATTAATTTTTATATGAATGTTAAAAGTAATATAGTTATTCTCTTAATGAATAGATATATGATCTATAAATTTTATAACATTAATGATAACCATACTAATATTATGAATTACGTTAGCCTAATATCAATATTTTCCAGTTTTAAAAATACTACTTTATTATATTTGCATATTTTATACCAAGCAAATAACCTAACAATCTTTTTTTTTTTTTTTGAGATGTCATCCAGGTCTTTTTTTTTTAATTAATTAACTACTTTTTAATGTCTTTATTGGAGTATAATTGCTTTATAATGCTGTGTTAGTTTCTGCTGTATAACAGAGTGAATCAGCTATACATATACATACATCCCCATATCTCCTCCCTCTTGCATCTTCCACCCACCCTCCCTATCCCACCCCTCTAGGTGAACACAAAGCACTGAGCTGATCTCCCTGTGCTATGTGGCTGCTTCCCACTAGCTATCTATTTTACATTTGGTAGTGTATATATGTCCATGCCACTCTTTCACTTTGCCCCAGCTTACCCTTCCACCACCCTGTGTCCTCAAGTCCATTCTCTATGTCTGCATCTTTATTCCTATCCTGCCCCTAGGTTCTTCAGAACCATTTTTTTTTTTTTTTTTTTTTTAGATTCTCTATATATGTGTTAGCATACGGTATTTGTTTTTCTCTTTCTGACTTTCTTCCCTCTGTATGACAGTCTCTAGATCCATCACCCACACTACAAATAACTCAATTTCATTTCTCTTTATGGTTGACTAATATTCCATTGTATATATGTGCCACATCTTCTTTATCCATTCATCTGTCAATGGACACTTAGGTTGCTTCCATGTCCTGGCTATTGTAAATAGAGCTGCAATGAACATTGTGGTACATGACTCTTTTCTTTTTTGGCGGTACGCGGGCCTGTCACTGTTTTGGTCTCTCCCGTTGTGGGGCACAGGCTCCAGATGCACAGGCTCAGCGGCCATGGCTCACGGACCTAGCCGCTCCGTGGCATGTGGGATCTTCCCAGACTGGGGCACGATCCCATGTCCCCTGCATTGGCAGGCGGACTCTCAACCACTGTGCCACCAGGGAAGCCCACATGACTCTTTTTGAATTATGGTTTTCTCAGTGTATATGCCCAGTAGTGGGACTCAGGGTCGTATGGTAGTTCTATTTTTCGTTTTTTAAGGAACCTCCATACTGTTCTCCATAGTGGCTGTATCACTTTACATTCCCACCAACAGTGCAAGAGGGTTCCCTTTTCTCCACACCCTCTTCAGCATTTATTGTTTGTAGATTTTTTAAATGATGCCCATTCTGACTGGTGTGAGGTGATAACCTCATTGTAGTTTTGATTTGCATTTCTCTAATGATTAGTGACATTGAGCATCCTTTCATGTGTTTGTTGGCAATCTGTATACCTTCTTTGGAGAAATGTCTATTTAGGTCTTCTGCCCATTTTTGGATTGGGTTTTTTGTTTCTTTGATATTGAGGTGTAGGAGCTCCTTGTTTATTTTGGAGGGTAATCCTTTGTCAGCTACTTCATTTGCAAATATTTTCTCCTTTTCTGAGGGTTGTCGTTACAACTTGTTTACATTGTTCTCTGCTGTGCAAAAGCTTTTGAGCTTCATTAGGTCCCATTTGTTTATTTTTGTTTTTATTTCCATTTCTCTAGGAGATGGGTCAAAAAGGATCTTGCTGTGCTTTATATAATAGAGTGTTCTGCCTATGTTTTCCTCTTAAGAGTCTGATAGTGTCTAGCCTTACATTTAGGTCTTTAATCCATTTTGAGTTTATTTTCGTGTATGGTGTTAGGGAGTGTTCTAATTTCATTCTTTTACATGTAGCTGTCCAGTTTTCCCAGCACCACTTATTGAAGAGGCTGTCTTTTCTCCACTGTATATTCTTGCCTCCTTTATCAAAGATAAGGTGACCATATGTGCATGGGTTTATCTCTGGGTTTTCTATCTTGTTCCATTGATCTATATTTCTGTTTTTGTGCCAGTACCATACTGTCTTGATTACTGTAGCTTTGTAGTGTAGTCTGAAATCAGGAAGCCTGATTCCTCCAGCTTTATTTTTCTTTCTCAATAATTCTTTGGCTATTCGGGGTATTTTGTTTCTCCATAGAAATTGTGAAATTTTTTGTTCTAGTTCTGTGAAAAATGCCATTGGTAGTTTGATAGGTATTGCATTGAATCTGTAGATTTCTTTGGGTAGTAGAGTCATTTTCACAATGTTGATTATTCCAGTCCAAGAACATGGTATATCTCTCCATCTGTTTGTATCATCTTTAATTTCTTTCATCAGTGTCTTATAGTTTTCTGCATACAGGTTTTTTTCTCCTTAGGTAGGGTTATTCCTAGGTATTTTTTTCTTTTTGTTGCAGTGGTAAATGGGAGTGTTTCCTTAATTTCTCTTTCAGATTTTTCATCATTAGTGTATAGGAATGCAAGAGATTTCTGTGCATTGATATTGTATCCTGCTACTTTACCAAATTCATTGATTAGCTCGAGTAGTTTTCTGGTAGCATCTTTAGGATTTTCTATGTATAGTGTCATGTCATCTGCCATCAGTGACAGTTTTACTTCTTCTTTTCCAACTTGGATTCCTTTTATTTCTTTTTCTTCTCTGATTGCTGTGGCTAAAGCTTCCAAAACTATGTTGAATAATAGTGGTGAGAGTGGCCAACCTTGTCTTATTCCTGAACTTAGTGGAAATGGTTTCAGTTTTTCATCATTGAGGATGATGTTGGCTGTGGGTTTGTCATATATGGCCTTTATTATGTTGAGGAAAGTTCCCTCTATGCCTACTCTCTGGACAACCGAGCAATCTTAAGAACTGAAAAAAATTGTCACGAATGTTACCACCATTTTTTTTTATTTGATATCTTTGTTCCTCAGTTTCATCATCTATAAGGTGGGGATAATAATAACTGCCTCATAAGTTTCTTTTGAAGATTGAATGAGTTAATATATGTCAAGTGCTTAGAATAGTATTTGATGTAAGTGCTCCCAAAAGATTTTGATTATGATTTAACTTTGGTATCCTTTTTTTTAAAAAAAGTGTAGCACCTACTAGTAGCTTATTATTAATAACTCACTTATCATTCACTGACTAATTCACAAATGCTGGTCATATGTGAGCTATTGTGTTAGTCAGTTTGGGTTGCTCTAACAGAATATCACAGACTGAGTGGCTTAAGCAAAAACATTTATTTTTCACAGTTATGAATGCTAGGAAGTCCAAGATCACGGTGCTTGCAGATCCTGTGTTGGTGAGGGCCCACTTAGTGGCTTATAGATGGCTGTCTTCTTCTTGTACCTTCACATGGTGCAGGGCAGAGAGTGAGGAAGCAAGATTCAATTTCTTTTTTTTATAAGGGCACTAACCGCACTCAAAAGGGTCCAACTCTCATGAACTAATTACTCCTCAAAGGTCTACCTCTTACCATCATCACATTAGGGATTAGAATTTCAACATATGAATTTTAGGGGGGACATAAACAGTCTAACAGCTGTACTACTAATATTTATTTTTATTTTAAAGATAAGCAAACAGAAACATAGATTAAATTGTTTCATTTAATCAACAAATACTCACATGGCAAAATGTATCAGACATACATTTGTAGGTAAGAGGCACCCGTACAGTAGAACTTTGGTCTCTCTGACTCCAAAGCTTATGCTAGCAATGGATGGGCTTAACAGTTTTATTCTGTTTATTTAAGATACTTCAGACATTGAACATGACCATCTACTACCAAGATCTCAATTTCAGAAGAATCTGTTATGTTCTTGGAACTTGGCACATTGAAGAGTGCTAATAGGTTTTTCCATAGCTGATTGCATAAGTTTCTGACCCAAGGATGGATGATCAGTTGCCTGATGAGTTCTTCCAAACAGCGATAATAGGTGATTAAATGAACAATTCCAGACTTTCTCTTATGGCATTTGAATATTGAACATACTGAGAGGGAGTCTTTAATCTCATGAATACTGGATGGAGAGCCAGAATGTTGATAACTCACCATAATGGTTAATTCCTAGGCTCAAAACACTCACTTCTGATAAAACAATAGGAGCCAGGTTTGTCTGATTTTCTGCTAGAGCTACCACTATATTTCAGTGTCTATGAGGTCTGGTTTGTTGCTGTTCACATTTTCCTTTCTTCCCACATATCCTTTAGTAACAGGAAAGTTTTGACTAGCTGAGATAGTGCAAAGATGCTGCTGACACTTTTCTCTAGCTCTACCTGCTACAAATATCAGTATCCACATGTGAGAAGTATCTGTTTCCTAATTAGAAAAAGAGGGAAGAATTTTAGAGTATAGATTTTTTGAGAGCAAGAGGATAGAGAAACTGATTCTTCAACTTTTGAGCCCTTTAAAAGGGAATTAAACTCAACCACAGGGGTTGTAAAGAGATTTACTTTCCTTCATCCTTTGAAAGAACTTTGTGGTATTCAGGCAAGAGATTGTGATCAAATTTGACAGAACTCTTTGTGTCGATATTGTACACCCAGGGGCCCTGTAGAGCAGAGTTTATTTTCACAGTCAAAGTATAGCCCAAAATTAGTAAAAGGTTATTCTTCCCACATCTGCATTGAATACAGCATCCTTCTAGTCCTTTAGAGCCCAACAACATGGGGCATTGGAGTTTTCATTACTAGAAGCAGCCACTCTTTTCCAAGGGCTTCTGCAATTGGGGGGTGTGAACTTATGTGAAACCTGAAAGGAGAGCTGAAGATGAGTATAAATGTGACATGATGACTGCAGCCGACAGGCTGTTTTTTAAGCATAATCGAAACATTCTTTGAGCACTTCCAGAAAAAGATAACCTGGAGAACAAGTTGAGGGGAGCTTATTTCTTGCTTAGGCAAGTAGGAGAGAGGTTTATGACTCATAATTAAATATCTCTCAATTTTAAAAAAATTCACAGTCTGTTGAGTCTTGGGAATACTTGTTATAATTAAAATAAATTCCTATCAACTGAAATAATATCAGCATATCCTAAAAGATTTCTTCCAGTCTGAAAGAGCTTACCTATCACAATTGTATGGTATACTGCCTACAAGAAGTGAGTACAGACAGCAGTATTGAGAGATTTTTTCCTACTTAATTAAAGGATTGAGAAGGCTGAGTGTTATTTTGTTATTTTTATTTTTTTGCCTTTTCAAACCAGAAGTGGTTGCAATCAAAGAAATAAACAACAAACTAATAATCACATGGTAGATTCTTACTTATTCGTACTCTCATAGTAGTAAATAGTTGAATTAATTTGTACAATATAAAAAACTGTTAACAATTACTATTAAAAATACATGTACTTCTTTTTATTCAACTTTTAATTTATTTCACTAGGAGTTGCGAAAATAGTACAGACAGTATGCATCCTCCAGCTTCTGTCAGTGGTGACATATTACAAAGTACATTATCCAAAACAGGATATAGATATTGGCAAATTACAATTAACTAGACCAATTCCTCAAATACTGCAAACCACCAAAACTCACTCAAGATGAAATAGATAATATGAATACTTCTGTGAATATTAGAGAAATTGATCTTTAATTTATTTTTTAATTTAATCCTTAATCTCTAAAGCTTCTGGAAAACACATTAAAATCTTTAATTTAATTAATTTAAATCTTTAATCTTTAATTTAATCTCTAAAGCTTCTGGAAAACACATTCCCAGATGGTTTCACTGGAGAATTCTACCAAGTACTTAAAGAATAGTTAAGATCAGTTTTACATAATTTCTTCCAGAAGACAAGAGAGTAGGAAACACTTCCCTATTTTTTGAGGCTAGCATGACCCTACTATGAAAACCACATGAAGATTGTACAAAAAAACAAACTACTTCTTCATGACCATAGACACTAAAATCAGCAACAATATATTAGCAAATTGAATCTAGCAGTGTATTAAAAATGCTATGTATAATAACCAAGTAGATTTTATTCCAGCTATGCAAGGCTAGTTCAGCACTTGAAAATCCATTAATGTGCCTGCATGCTAAAAACTACAGAACCATGGTAAAAGAAATATAGAAGATCTAAATAAATGGAGAGGGAAGCAATGTTCATGGATTAGAAAGTTCAACATAATAAAGATGCCAATTCTCCACAAACTGATCTATAGATTAATCACTACTCTTATCAAATTGTCAAAAAGATCTTTTTTGTAGACTTAGACAAATATATCTTAGAATAGGTATGGAAAGGCAAAGGAACTAGAATAGCCCAAGCAGTTTTGAAAAGAAGAATAAAGCTAGAGGAATCACACTACCTAATTTTCACACACTGTAATATATATATATATATATATATATATATATATATATATATATATTTATGTCTCTACTTTTAAATTAATTAATTTCTTCCAGTTGTATTGAGATATAATGAACATACAACACTGTGTAAGTAAGTTAAAAGTGTACAGCATAATGATTTTACTTACATATGTCGTGAAAATGACTATCACAAAAAGTTCAGTGAACATCCAACATCCCATATAGATAAAAAATTAAAGACAGAAAAAAATTTTTTGTATGATAAGGACTCAGGATTTATCATCTTAACAGCTTTCATATATAACACACAGCAATGTTAATTATCATGTACGTTACATTCTTAGTACTTATTCATGTTATAACTGGAAGTTTGTAGTACCTTTTGACTGCCTTCATTCAATCCCCTTACCCCATCCCCGGTCCCTGGTAGCCACAAATCTGATCTTTTTTTTTTTCTATGAGTTTGTATGTTTGAAGTATAGTTTACCTACAATTCTTTGTTAGATCCTTTTGAACAACATAGTGATTTTTTTTCCATAGATTTCAAAATGATCACCACAATAAGTCTAACTATGATATTTGACCAAAGATATTACTTAGTTGTTAACTATGTTCCCCACACTGTACATTTCATCCCATGAACCACTTATTTTGTGACTGGAAGTTTGTACCTCTTAATCTCTGTGTCCTATTTCTTTCCTTCCCCCAAACCCCCTCTGGTAACCACCTGTTTGTTCTCTATCTATAACTCTGTTTTTGTTTTATGGGGTTTGTTCACTTTTTTTTTTTAAGATTCCACATATATGTGAAATCATACAGTATTTGTCTTTCTCTGTCTAACGTATTTTTCTTAGCATAATGCCCTCTAGGTCATCCATTTTGTTGCAAATGACAAGATTTCATTCTTTTCTATAGCTGAGTAAGATTCCATTTTGTGTGTATACACACACACACGCACACACACACATGTATGTATATAACCACATATTCTTTTTTTTTTTTTTTTCTTTTAAGTACGCAGGCCTCTCACTGTTGTGGCCTCTCCCGTTGCGGAGCACAGGCTCCGGACGCGCAGGCTCAGCGGCCATGGCTCACGGGCCCAGCCACTCCGCGGCATGTGGAATCTTCCCGGACCGGGGCACGAACGCGTATCCCCTGTATCGGCAGGCGGACTCTCAACCACTGTGCCACCAGGGAAGCCCAACCACATCTTCTTTATTCATTCATCTATTGATGGGTATTTGGCTTGCTTCCACATCTTGGTTATTGTAAATAACGCTGCAGTGAACATAGGGGTACATATATCTTTCTAATTAGTGTTTGTGTTTACTTTGGATAAATACCCAGGATTGTAATCGCTGCATCATATGGTAGTTCGGTCTTTAACTTTTTGAGTAATCTCCATACTGTTTTGCGTAGTGGCTGCGCCAACTTAACATACCCACCAACAGTGCAGGAGGGCTCTCTCTTCTCCACATTCTGGCTAACACTTGTTATTTGTGGGCTTTGGATAAGTGCCATTCTGACAGGTGTGAGGTGATAGCTCATTGGGGTTTTGATTTGCATTTCCCTGATGATTAGTGATTCTGAGCATCCTTTCATGTGCCTGTTGGCCATCTGTATGTCTTCTTTGGAAAAATTTCTATTCAGATCCTCTGCCTATTTTTAATTCAGTTTGTTAGCTTTTTTTAAATGTTGAATTGTATGAGTTCTTTGTATATTTTGGATATTAACTTCTTATCAGATATAGTACTTGCAAGTATCTTCTCCCATTCAGTAGGTGGTATATTTGTTTTGGTGATAGTTTCCTTCACAATGCAAAACCTTTTTGGTTTGATGTAGTCCTGTTTGTTTATTTTTTTAAATTAATTAATTTATTTTTTCTGCGGTACGCGGGCCTCTCACTGCCACGGCCCCTTCTGCCGCGGAGCACAGGTTCCGGGCGCGCAGGCCCAGCGGCCATGGCCCACGGGCCCAGACGCCCCGCCGCACGCGGGATCCTCCCAGACCGGGGCACGAACCCGCGTCCCCCGCATTGGCAGGCGTACTCCCAACCACTGGGCCACCAGGGTAGCCCCCCTGTTTGTTTATTTTTGCTTTTGCTTCTCTTGCCTGAAGAGACATATCCAAAAGAAAAATTACTAAGACCAGTGTCAAAGAGAGTACTGCCTGTTTTCTTCTAGAAGTTTTATGGTTTCAGGTCTTACATGTGTCTTTAATCCATTTTGAATTTATTTTTGTGCATGGTGTGAGAGAGTAGTCCAGTTTGATTCTTATGTACATGGCTGTTCCATTTTCTCCATGCTATTTATTGAAAGGCTGTCTTTTTTTGCATTGTATATTCTTGTCTCCTTAGTCATAGATTAATTGCCAATATAAGTGTGGGTTCATTTCTGGGCTCTCTTCTGTTCCATTGATCTGTGTGTCTGTTTTTGTGCCAGTACCATACTATTTTGATTACTGTAGCCTTGTAGTATAGTTTGAATTCAGGGAACGTGATACCTCCAGCTTTGTTTTTCTTTCTCAAAGTTGTTTTGGCTATTCAGGGTCTTTTGTGTTTCCATAAAAATTTTAGAATTATTTTTTCTAGTTCTGTGAAAAATGCCCATGGTATTTTGATAAGGACTGCATTGCATATGTAGATTGCCTTGGGTTTTATGATTATTTTAACAGTATTAATTCTTCCAGTACATGAACATGCTATATCTTTCCACCTGTGTTGCCTTTAATTTCTTTCATCCATGTCTTATATTTTTCTGAGTATAGCTCTTTTATTTCCTTAGGTAGGTTTATTCATAGGTATTTTATTCTTTTTGATGTGATGGTAAATGGGGTGTTTCCTTAATTTCTTTTTCTGATAGTTCATTGTTAGTATATAGAAATGCAACAGATTTCTGCATATTAATTTTGTATCCTGCAATTTTACTGAATTCATTGATGAGCTCTAGTAGTTTTTTGATAGTGTCTTAATTATTTTCTGTGTGTAGTATCATTCCATCTGCAAACTGACCATTTTACTTCTTTCTTTCCAGTTTGGATTCCTTTTATTCCTTTTTCTAGTCTCATTGCTCTGACTAGGACTTCCAATACTATGTTTAAAGAAATGGTATGTGTGGGCAGCCTTGTCTTGTTCCTGATCTTAGAGGAAATGCTTTCAGCTTTTCACTGTTGAGTATGATGTCAGCTATGGGCTTCTCAGATATGACCTTTATTATATTGAAGTATATTACCTCTATACCCACTTTGTTGAGAGTTTTTATCATAAATGGATGTTGAAATTGGTCAAAAGCTTTTTCTGCATCTATTGAGATGATTATACAATTTTTATTCTTCAGTGTGTGACTATGGTGTATAACATTGATTGATTTGCAGATATTGAACCATCCTTGCATCTCTGGGATAAATTCCAATTGATCATGATATATGATCTCTATGTATCTTTTTATATGTCTCTACTTAATATGCTCAATTTTTCTAGCTTTGGAATATATAAAAAACAGTTATAATGATGAACATGTTTTCATGTTCTGTCTGCTCATCCTAACATCCATTCCAATTCTGAGTCAGTTACAGTTGATTGGTTTTTGTCCTAACATAATTTCCTCTTCTTTGGGTGCTTGCTGATTTTTTTTAATTGGCAGAAATATAAATTTTACTTCTTTGGTGCTATGTACTTTTGTATTTCTAGAAATAGTCTTGATGTTTATTCTCAGTGCAGTTATTAATACTTGGAAATAGTTTGATTCATTCTGGTCCTGTTTTTAAAATTTGATTTTCAGGACAAGTGCACCATTTAAGTCTAATTTTACTCCATTACTGAGTTGAGACCCTTCTGAGTACTCTACACAATGCACCTTGAACTACGAGGTTTTTCCAGTCATGCTGGTGGGAACAGGCACTATTTCTGGTTTTGGGTGAGCACCAGATACTGCTCCCTTTATTTATTTAAGGTGGTTCTTTTTCCTTGGCCTTGGGTGATCTCCTCACATTAATGCACCAGTGAGTACTTGTCTGTATACTAGAGGGGAACCTAGTAGTTCTCTGGGGTTCAATCTCTGTGAAGCTGTATTCTCACTGATACCCTTTCCTTTGACTCTTGTCACCTTGGTCTTTCTGGGTTTTCAGCTCTGTTTTCTCTACCCAGGGAATCTGTTAGTCTCCTCGTGACCCCTCCCTGCAAAGACACCTGGAAATTGTTTTAAGGCAGTAAGCTGGGATAGTAGTAGAAGTCACCACTTTGAGTCTCATATCTCAGGAATCACTGCCCTTCATGTGATATATTGAAAATGTTTCATATATTTTCTTTTCGTTTTTCAGTTGTTTCAAGTAGGAAGGTAAATTCAGTCCCTGCTACTCCTTCTTGGCCAGATGTGTAGTTCCACCATTCTATTTTACCTGGACATCTTTAATGTTTCCTATATCTCTCCCTTCCTTCATTTGCACTCTCTTCTAATAAATTCCTTTTGCTGCAACCAGAGTAATCCTTCTAAAATACATAGTTGATCAAGAACTCTGCTAAAACACTTCATGACTTCTCATAGCATTTAGCATGAAAAATAAAATCTAATTAAAGCTTAATATGATTTTGAGGCCTTCTGTCTAAATCTGGCCATAATCATTTCAATCCAGTATTTTCCATTTCTTCCTTTTATACCCTGTACTCTAGCCTCACTTAACCTGGAGTTCTTCAAATGTGTGAGATAGTCATGCATCTTTACATCTTCACACGTCCTTACCCCCTTCTCCTAGGTATACTCTGTTCATCCTTCACTTCTTCATTTGAAGTATATTTTCTCTGGGTTTAACTTAAATACTTAGCACATAACAGGCAAATAAGAAATATTTCCTTTAGCATGTTGTTATTGGGAGTTGGTGTGGGAAGGATATGTTGAAAATAGACTAATTCTGTATGTCTGGGACATTTTATTTTTAAAATTAAATGAATTCTAAGTAAAATTAAATTACTAATATTTACATCCTCGAGATCTTTCCATTTCTACTGAAGAGTTATGAGCGTGGCTGTTTTCAACACTTGAGTTTGCAATGGAGTTTACCCACCTGCTCCCTTTTCTCGTCTTTCCTACTAAGTCATCTTGGCCTTTCTCCAGGGCTCTCTGTTTAGTGCCAAATTTCACCCAGTTCTAGGTTGGCATGATCATTCAATTTTATTCCAGGAAAGGCTCTTCTACTTCTTCCCCAAGCCAGCTGGCATCTTCTTAAAATCCTTTGCCATATTCATGGCCTATCTCATGTTCCAGGTTCTTGCCTTGGCTTTTTCTCATAACACACCAGATTCTCTAATGAGGCAAAGACTATTTGTCTTGACTGCTGGTGGGCAGAATTCCTAGTCTCATTATAAACCACCAAGTAGAAATTATTTAACTAGAAAGAAAATACGGCATTTAAAAATTTTTAAATAATAAAGGTTGAAAATAAAGTGCAAAATTTTATTTCTACACTTTAGATAAAGATCCTCAAGAGAATATTCTCATAAAAAGATGATGTTATTCATTATTGTCATATACTTTGGAACGTGTTTCAGAGTGTTTTTTATATAAATGACTTTAAAGTATGTGTATAATGTTTTTTGGAAAATAATTATTTTCTCCTGCTTTTTATTTTAGGGGCCTTCTTGAATATAGACTGGGTTAATATTTGAATCATATATCCATTTGTCATAAAGTATTTATTAAGCAGAGCTCTATGCAAAGCACTGTGCTTTGTTGATCCTTTGTTGATCCTTATGTGGGACACATAAGGATCAACAAAAGACATGTGCTCTCTGCCGTCATGTAAAATTATGTGAATAGATCATAAGAAGGCGAATTATTGATTTCAGGATGAACTACAAAATTTTACAGCATCTATAATGCCTAACTATGCTACATACCTATTATGTTTTTTGCACTTTGTAGAAACATACATTAATTAACATTTATCTTCCTTTGTATCTTAGTGTTTCTAAGTTTGTATCGCAGGGGAACAGGATTGGACTAATATTTATCTTTATTTTATCGCACACACTCATCAGTGGCTCTTGCATATCTTATTAGTTTGTTTTTATATATTAGTTTAGTTTGTAAGCAGTAATATAACCGGTACCAATTAACGTAACACCCAAATTAGAAAATGAAACATCTAATGACCTGGTTTTTACTATTTCTACCCCAACCTGAGTCTCACCACCTTCTGTCACTATGATCTTGGATCATATATGGATATTATGTTGCTTTTAAAAATATGTCTTAGTCATTGCTAAGACGTATTTAACAAGTAGATTGTTTTGTTTTAATTCTTTAACTTTATAAAAATGTTATGCAATATTTTAAGTTTTGGACTTATTTTTCCCACTTAAATTTATTTATTTTTCTTTTTAAATTTTATTTTATTATTTTTTTATACAGCAGGTTCTTATTAGTCATCAATTTTATACACATCAGTGTATACATGTCAATCTCAATCACCCAATTCATCACACCACCACCACCACCCCCTCATGGCTGTCCCCGCTTGGTGTCCATACATTTGTTCTCTACATCTGTGTCTCAAATTCTGCCCTGAAAACCAGTTCATCTGTACCATTTTTCTAGGTTCCACATACATGCATTAATATACGGTATTTGTTTTTCTCTTTCTCACTTACTTCACTCTGTATGACAGTCTCTACATCCATCCACATCTCAACAAATGACCCAATTTTGTTCTTTTTTATGGCTGAGTAATACTCCATTATATATATATACCACATCTTCTTTATCTATTTGTCTGTCGATGGGCATTTAGGTTGATTCCATGACCTGGCTATTGTAAAGAGTGCTGCAATGAACATTGGGGTGCATGTGTCTTTTTGAATTATAGTTTTCTCTGGGTATATGCCCAGTAGTGGGATTGCTGCATCATATGGTAATTCTACTTTTAGTTTTTTAAGAAACCTCCATACTGTTCTCCATAGTGGCTGTATCAATTTACATTTCCATCAACCATGCAAGATGGTTCCCTTTTCTCCACACTGTCTCCAGCATTTGTTGTTTGTAGATTTTCTGATGATGCCCATTCTAACTGGTGTGAGGTGATACCTCATTGTAGTTTTGTGTTTTTTTGTTTTTTTTTTTTGTGGTATGCGGGCTTCTCACTGTTGTGGCCTCTCCCGTTGCGGAGCACAGGCTCCGGATGCACAGGCTCAGCGGTCATGGCACACGGGCCCAGCCGCTCCACGGCATGTGGGATCGTCCCGGACCGGGGCACGAACCTGTGTCCCCTGCATCGGCAGGCAGACTCTCAACCACTGCGCCACCAGGGAAGCCCCAAAGATTTTTAATCACAGTTTCAATTTCATTACTTGTGATTGGTCTGTTCATATTTTCTATTTCTTCCTGGTTCTCCTTGGAAGGCTGTACCTCTCTAAAAATTAGTTCAGTTCTTCCAGGTGGTCCATTTTATTGTCATAGAGTTGCTTGTGGTATTCTATTAAGATGCTGTGTATTTCTGTGGTGTCTGTTGTAAGTTCTTCTTTTTCATTTCTAATTTTATTGAGTTGAGTCCTCTCCCTCTTTTTCTTGATGAGTCTGGCTAATGGTTTATCAATTTTGTTTATCTTCTCAAAGAACCAGCTTTTAGTTTTATTGATCTTTGCTATTGTTTTCTTTGTTTCTATTTCATTTATTTCTGCTCTGATCTTTATGATTTCTTTCCTTCTGCTAACTTTGGGTTTTGTTCGTTTTTCTTTCTCTAGTTCCTTTAGGTGTAAGTTTAGATTGTTTATTTGAGATTTTTCTTGTTTCTTGAGGTAGGCTTGTATAGCTATAAACTTCCCTCTTTGAACTGCTTTTGCTGCATCCCATAGGTTTTGGATCGTTGTGTTTTCATTGTCATTTGTCTCTAGGTATTTTTTGATTTCCTCTTTGATTTCTTCAGTGATCTTTTGGTTATTTAGTAATGTATTGTTTAGCCTCCATGTGTTTGTGTTTTTTATGTTTCTTTTCCCTGTAATTCATTTCTAATCTCATAGCTTTGTGGTCAGAAAAGATGGTTAATATGATTTCAATTTTCTTAAATTTATTGAGTCTTGGTTTGTGACCCAAGATGTGATCTATTCTGGAGAATGTTCTGTGCACACTTGAGAAGAAAGTGTAATCTGCTGTTTTTGGATGGAATGTCCTATAAATATCAATTAAATCTATCTGGTGTATTGTGTCATTTAAAGCTCCTGTTTCCTTATTTATTTTCATTTTGGATGATCTGTCCTTTGGTGTAAGTGAGGTGTTAAAGTCCCCCACTATTATTGTGTTACTGTCGATTTCCCCTTTTATAGCTGTTAGCAGTTGCCTTATGTATTGAGGTGCTCCTATGTTGGGTACATATATATTTATAATTGTTATATCTTCTTCTTGGATTGATCCCTTGATCATTGTGTAATGTCCTTCCTTGTCTCTTATAACATCCTTTATTTTAAAGTCTATTTTATCTGATATGAGTATTGCTATTCCAGCTTTCTTTTGATTTCCATTTTTATGGAATGTCTTTTTCCATCCCCTCACTTTCAGTCTGTATGTGTTCCTAAGTCTGAAGTGGGTCTCTTGTAGACAGCATATATATGGGTCTTGTTTTTTTATCCATTCTGCTATCCTGTGTCTTTTGGTTGGAGCATTTAATCCATTCATGTTTAAGGTTATTATCAATATGTATGTTCCTCTGACCATTTTCTTAATTGTTTTGGGTTTGTTTTTGTCGGTCCTTTTCTTCTGTTGTGTTTCCCACTTAGAGAAGTTCCTGTAGCATTTGCTGTAGAGCTGGTTTGGTGGTGCTGAATTCTTTCAGCTTTTCCTTGTCTGTAAGGCTTTTGATTTCTGCATTGAAGCTGAATGAGATCCTTGCTGGGTAGAGTAACCTTGGCTGTAGCTTCTTCCCTTTCATCGGTTTAAGTATGTCATGCCACTCCCTTCTGGCTTGTAGAGTTTATCCTGAGAAATCAGCTGTGAACCTTATGGGAGTTCCCTTGTATGTTATTTGTTGTTTTTCCCTTGCTGCTTTCACTAATTTTTCTTTGTCTTTAATTTTTGCCAGTTTGATTACTATGTGTCTCAGCGTGTGTCTCCTTGGGTTTATCCTGTTTGGGACTCTCTGAGCTTCCTGGACTTGGGTAGCTATTTCCTTTCCCATGTTAGGGAAGTTTTCGACTATAAGCTCTTCAAATATTTTCTCTGTTCCTTTCTCTCTCTCTTCTCCTTCTTGGACCCCTATAATGCAAATTTCATTACGTTTAGTGTTCTCCCAGGGGTCTCTTAGGCTGTCTTCATTCCCTTTCATTCTTTTTTCTTTATTCTGTTCTGCAGCAGTGAATTCCACCCTTCTGTCTTCCAGGTCACTTATCAGTTCTTCTGACTCAGTTATTCTGCTATTGATTCCTTCTAGTGTAGTTTTCATTTCAGTTATTGTATTGTTCATCTCTGTTTGTTTGTTCTTTAATTCTTCTAGGTCTTCATTAAACATTTCTTGCATCTTCTCGGTCTTTGCCTCCATTCTTTTTCTGAGGTCCTGGATCATCTTCACTGTCATTATTCTGAATTCTTTTTCTGGAAAGTTGCCTATCTCCACTTCATTTAGTGTTTTTTCTGGGGTTTTATCTTGTTCCTTCATCTGGTACATAACCCTCTGCCTTTTCATCTTGTCTGTTTCTCTCTGTGTTGATAATTCTCCATCAAGGTAGTCAGTTCCACTCCCAGAGACTAGTTACCTCAGTCATGGAGACCAAGGTTATAGAGCCAAGACATGGTCTGCACTCCCTCACTCCTTCTCCTTCTTATCAAACAACTGACCTTCCCCCACTTAAATTTAGATTGCTTACATTCCTTAGTGTTATTATATGTAACATTTATTCATTCATTATTTGACATTATTGCATTTTGTGAATATACAATAATTTAGTCATCCATTTGCCTGTCAGTGTACTTTTGATTGTTTACAAATTTTTGTTATTACAAACACTACTGATATAAATATTCTGTATATATGTCTATTTACTTTTGCATGAGATTCTCTTTAATATAAAATTATCTGAGTTAACCACAAGTTTATTAAAAGTTATCAGGAAAAAGAGAAATGTTTTACACTGTTTTGCTATTATATAAACTTATGTATCCTAGACAAATTCTATTTCTTGTGAAATACACATGTTTAGAAATGTAATATTAATACTTTTTTTGAAAGTTAATTTTGTGAGAAATCTCAAATTTGCTGTCCAACCTGCAAATATTTTTCTTTGTTGTCTTATTTTCAAAGGTATGCACAATGCTCTTTTGCTTAATTGTTTAAAAAAGTAAATACTATGTTTTATCTCACTTGGTATATCAGTTGATGTGAAGAAAACATCCATTTCTGTCCAGGACAAGGATTCGTGTTCCACTAAAAAAAAAAAAAAGTAGAGAAGAGTTTTGAGTAGATTTGACAAATTGAAAGAAACTGGAAAGCACTGTCCAAATACCATTTTCTCATATGACAGAACACAGAAGTTTGAACAAGCAAATTGCAGCAAATGAATCTACTGATATTTGTTCAGTGTTGATATTATTCAACATCATTTTCAGTAGCCTTTCTTACAAACTTAATTTGAGATAATCTTTTTGTCCTCGCCTTTTTATTCAAATCATTTATCTTGTATCTCCTTTTCTAAAAACAAAAGTCACAGTAAACCTTTTTTTTCCACAGCCACAACGGCTGGTGCTTTCTGAAAGTACCAAACAGATGACTCACAGTTGCTTCTTTTCCATTTCGCTTTATGCTCTGAAATTTTTCAGGTTGCATTTGTAAGGTATGACTTGACCACAAGGGTGCACTAGGAAGCACTCATAAACACAAGAATCAGCTATTTAATTTGCTGTAACTCATTTGTCTAGAGCAGTAAAATGTTTCTATTGGATTCACATGGAGGTGTTCATACTCAAAGAACTTTTCTACATTATTAGAGATTATGTGCATAGGAGCAAAAAATGAATTTCCCTTACAAATAAAAGACAACAGATAAGAATTTATTTATAATAATTATTAAGTTTTAAAAATTGTTTCATAGATTGTTTCAGGCATGGAAATGAATTTAGTCAGGTTTTTTTTAAAATTTCTTTGACACTTAAAAAATAGTTTTCCTGGGGCTTCCCTGGTGGCACAGTGGTTGGGAGTCTGCCTGCCGATGTGGGGGACATGGGTTCGTGCCCCGGTCCGGGAGGATCCCACGTGCCGTGGAGCGGCTGGGCCTGTGAGCCATGGCCGCTGAGCCTGCGCGTCCGGAGCCTGTGCTCCACAGCGGGAGAGGCCACAACAGTGAGAGGCCCATGTACCGCAAAAAAAAAAAAGTTTTCCACTCTAAAAAGAATTTTAAATTATTTGGGAGAAATAGTGATGAGATTTTAGCATGTATTCTAATTATGAAGTATAAAACTTTAATATATTATGTTACATTATATTAATTTTTCTTCATTCTTAGATTAAGTAAAATTATATATTGGGTTTTTATGAGCCTTACATAAATCAAGAAACACTTTACATACTGCTTATACCAAGTTGGACTGTTGGAAGTGAGTTTTGTTTCACTTCACAGAACAAACAAAGAAAAAACCCACACCAACAATAATGCTTCAAACCTATTTATGTCTATATATCAGAAACATATCACATCACCTCCTCTGTCATCTCATTGACAAAAAGTGACAATTAATTTGTTTTCAGATGAAGTTTTGCAGTTGTTGACATGTAGATCTGCCACATCCTTTATTCTCCAGTGGACATTCATTAACTGCCTCTTGTATGTCAGGTACTGTGATAGATCTTGGAGAATTAAAGTTAATTGATTGAAACCTTTGAAATTGAAACCTTTCTTCAATATTCTTCAATATTCACTGGGAAGTTTGCATCAGTTGCAGTCAGAATGGATTTTTTTGAAAGGGACATTATCTTATCATGTTTTTAGGGTGAGTAGTGGAAGAAACACTGCGTCGGGAGGCAGAAGTTCTGGGTTTTAGTCTCAGCTCAGTCAATAATATTGTACTTTGGGAACTTTAAAAGATCCTGTTTCCTCTTTTGTAAAATACAAGAGTTAGAGTAAATGATCTTTCAATTTTCTCTGAATTTTAAAATGCTATGATTCTACTTATGTGACTGTGTAATTAAGAGATTTGCTCTACTAAAATGCAAAAGAAACTGGATTGCAAACTGAACATTTTGTAGTAACAGGACAATAAATATATTGTGGGCTCTTGATTTTGAAGATAAAGACATTATTCTTTTTACAGTTCAGTTCAGCATTCAGCATCTTGCCAATGCGATAGGCACAAAACGACCCCTTACATACAAAATAATCCTTTAAATACCACAACATTCCAATCTACTGCTATTCATCACTGTAAATTTCTTGGTAGGCTAATTGGCTTGGTGATGGAAAAATATGGAATATCATTCCAAGAAATTATATTTCATATTGAAGATTTAATATTATGGAATTTACCAAGGACTTCCTTATTTTCTTGTCTATAATCACCTTTAATTTACTTCAAAAAAGTTTATTACGGAAAACACCAAACATAAAAAATGAGAGAAAATGATATAATAAATTTCCATGTATTCATCATACAATTTTAACAATTATCAACCTATGACCAATCTTTATTGCTCTATGCTATCCACTCCTGATTACTTTCAAGGAAATTCCTGTATTGCATCATGTCATCTATAAATACAAAGACAAAGCAATCTCAACCATTTGTAAACCAAACTCAGCCTTTTTCCTATTTCTTCATTTGTTTGTATTGGACCTTCCTCCTTTCATATGACCATCAGTGTAGGTTGAGGGAATGGCACTGGTGCAAGCATGGTGGGTGATACAGGATTATGGGATGCCTGCTTTAGTGTCTTATTAATGTGCTTTAGGTTTGTTTGAGCTTGATCCCAGATGTACCACTTCCATCTTATTATGATGGCTGGTGTGTCTACCTGACTTCATGACTTAGTGGACCTAACAGAACACAACTCATGATAGGCGGTTCCTTATGTGTGACCACTTGGTGTTCTACTGTCAAGTGTTTCATCTTTACCAGGGCCCAGTAGCCCACCAGGAACTTTTTTTCAAAAAGTGTATAATTCTCCACTGTAGATGGCATGACTTTGCTCCATCACCCCAGCTGCCTGCCTTGTGATTCACCTACTGGGGCTTTCCATAAATCCCTCACTATCTTTAGCTACCACTGAGACTTCCACTTCAATATATGATGGACTAACTTGTATAGCCTAAACAGCAGGCTCCTTACAGCATGCCTGAACCCATTTCATATACCCTATCTGCTCCAGTCAAGGACAGCAGTATCTCATGGTATCCAGTATATGAACCAGATCAGTATTCCTCAGTGAGAAATGTGTTGCTTCAGAACTTTAAGAGGTGAATGTGTTTCTTATGTTAGGGAGGAAGAAATATTCTTCTACCCTTCTAGGTTCTTCTGGCTGATCTAAGAATTAAATTGGCATAATACAGATTAACAGGAGAAAATCAAACAAAAGTTTAATAACACGTATACATAGGAGAGACCTAGGAAAACTGAGTAACTCACCACAAAGGCCAAAATTCTCACCTTAAATATTATTCTCAGCTGAAGACAAAAGATATGGAAGTAGTTGTTTGGGACTACAGAGGGGAGAAGGCAATTCACATGGAGATGGAAAAACAAATGTTTGCTGGGCCATGCAGAGACAATGGGACACAGAGTGGACTCTAGGCCCTGCTGAGTTTCCCCCACCATACTGACTATTAATGAATTTAGTGTGTTTGTTTCATAGGGCTACCATAACAAATTACCACAAACTTAGTGGTTTCGAACAATAAAAATTTATTCTCTCATAGTTCTGGAGGCCAGAAATCCAAACTCAAACTTTCAGCAGGGCCAAATCCCCTCCAGAGACTTTTAGGGAAGATCGCATTCCTTGCCTTTTCCAGCTTCTGGTGGCAGTTGGCATTCCTTGGCAGTCCTTTGCTGCACCACACCAATGTCTGCATCCATGGCCACATTACTTCCTTGCTCTTCTGTCTGTTCTCCTCTGTCTCATAAGGTTCTTTTCATTAAATTTAAGGAACACTCAGATAATCCAGAATGATCTCATCTCAAGGTCCTTAATTACATCTGCAAAGATTCTTTTTCTAAATAAGGTAACATTTACAGGTTCCAGGGATTTGACTTGGGAATCTTTTGGGTGCCATTTTTCTTTTCTTTTTTTAAACTTTTATTATGAAACACTGTCATCACCCAATCATCAATATTTTGACAAACTTGCTCCATCTATCCTCCAATTATTTATACTAAAGTATTTCAAAGCAAATTGCAGAATTCATGTCATTTCAACCTCTAAATACATCAGTATGCATCTCCGAAAAGGGGAGGCATTTTCTTACATAACCACAGTGCCATTATCATATCTTACATGATTTTAATTTTTATTATGATCTAATTTCCAGTTCATATTCAAATGTCCCAAAATATCTAAAAAATGTCTTTTTGCAGTTGGTTTGAATTAGGATCCAAACAAGGAACTCTCACTGTGCTTGGTTATTATGTTTTTTTAGGTTATTTCTTTTTTTTTTTAACATCTTTATTGGGGTATAATTGCTTTACAATGGTGTGTTAGTTTCTGCTTTATAACAAAGTGAATCAGCTATACATATACATATGCTCCCATGTGTCTTCCCTCTTGCGTCTCCCTCCCTCCCACTCTCCCCATCCCACCCCTCCAGGCTGTCCCAAAGCCCCGAGCTAATATCCCTGTGCCTTGCAGCTGCTTCCCCCTAGCTATCTACCTTACTACGTTTGTTAGTGTGTATATGTCCATGACTCTCTCTCGCCCTGTCAAAACTCACCCTTCCCCCTCCCCATACCCTCAAGTCCGTTCTCCAGTAGGTCTGCGCCTCTATTCCTGTCTTATCCCTTGGTTCTTCATGACATTTTTTTCCCTTAAATTCCATATATATGTGTTAGCATACGGTATTTGTCTTTTTCTTTCTGACTTACTTCACTCTGTATGACAGACTCTAGGTCTATCCATCTCATTACAAATAACTCAATTTCATTTCTTTTTGAGGCTGAGTAATATTCCATTGTGTATATGTGCCACATCTTCTTTATCCATTCGTCCGATGATGGGCGCTTAGGTTCTTTCCATCTCTGGGCTATTGTAAATAGAGCTGCAATGAACATTTTGGTACATGACTCTTTTTGAATTTTGGTTTTCTCGGGGTATATGCCCAGTAGTGGGATTGCTGGGTCATATGGTAATTCTATTTGTAGCTTTTTAAGGAACCTCCATACTGTTCTCCATAGTGGCTGAACCAATTCACATTCCCACCAGCAGTGCAAGAGTGTCCCCTTTTCTCCACACCCTCTCCAGCATTTATTGTTTCTAGATTCTTTGATGATGGCCATTCTGACTGGTGTGAGATGATATCTCATTGTAGTTTTGATTTGCATTTCTCTAATGATTAATGATGTTGAGCATTCTTTCATGTGTTTGTTGGCATTCTTTATATCTTCTTTGGAGAAATGTCTGTTTAGGTCTTCGGCCCATTTTTGGATGGGGTTGTTTGTTTTTTTGTTATTGAGCTGCATGAGCTGCTTGTAAATTTTGGAGATTAATCCTTTGTCAGTTGCTTCATTTGCAAATGTTTTCTCCCATTCTGAGGGTTGTCTTTTGGTCTTGATTATGGTTTCCTTTGCTCTGCAAAAGCTTTGAAGTTTCATTAGGTCCCATTTGTTTATTTTTGTTTTTATTTCCATTACTCTAGGAGGTGGGTCAGAAAGGATCTTGCTGTGATTTATGTCATAGAGTGTTCTTCCTATGTTTTCCTCTAAGAGTTTGATAGTTTATGGCCTTACATTTAGGTCTTTAATCCATTTTGAGCTTATTTTTGTGTATGGTGTTAGGGAGTGATCTAATCTCATACTTTTACATGTACCTGTCCAGTTTTCCCAGCACCATTTATTGAAGAGGCTGTCCTTTCTCCACTGTACATTCCTGCCTGCTTTATCAAAGATAAGGTGTCCATATGTGCGTGGGTTTATCTCTGGGCTTTCTATCCTGTTCCACTGATCTTTCTGTTTTTGTGCCAGTACCATACTGTTTTGATTACTGTTGCTTTGTAGTATAGTCTGAAGTCAGGGAGCCTGATTCCTCCTGCTCCGTTTTTCGTTCTCAAGATTGCTTTGGCTATTCGGGGTCTTTTGTGTTTCCATACAAATTGCGAAATTTTTTGTTCTAGTTCTGTGAAAAATGCCAGTGGTAGTTTGATAGGGATTGCATTGAATCTGTATATTGCTTTGGGTAGTAGAGTCATTTTCACAATGTTGATTCTTCCCATCCAAGAACATGGTATATCTCTCCATCTATTTGTATCATCTTTAATTTCTTTCATCAGTGTCTTATAATTTTCTGCATACAGGTCTTTCGTATCCTTAGGTAGGTTTATTCCTAGATATTTTATTCTTTTTGTTGCAATGGTAAATGGGAATGTTTTCTTGATTTCACTTTCAGATTTTTCATCATTAGTATATAGGAATGCCAGAGATTTCTGTGCATTAATATTGTATCCTGCTACTTTACCAAATTCATTGATTAGCTCTAGTAGTTTTCTGGTAGCATCTTTAGGATTCTCTATGTATAGTATCATGTCATCTGCAAACAGTGACAGCTTTACTTCTTCTTGTCCGATTTGGATTCCTTTTATTTCCTTTTCTTCTCTGATTGCTGTGTCTAAAATTTCCAAAACTATGTTGAATAAGAGTGGTGAGAGTGGGCAACCTTGTCTTGTTCCTGATCTTAGTGGAAATGCTTTCAGTTTTTCACCATTGAGGATGATGTTTGCTGTGGGCTTGTCATATATGGCCTTTATTATGTTGAGGAAAATTCCCTCTATGCCTACTTTCTGGAGGGTTTTTATCATAAATGGGTGTTGAATTTTGTCGAAAGCTTTCTCTGCATCTATTGAGATGATCTTATGGTTTTTCTCCTTCAATTTGTTAATATGGTTTATCACATTGATAGATTTGCGTATATTGAAGAATCCTTGCATTCCTGGAATAAACCCCACTTGATCATGGTGTATGATCCTTTTAATGTGCTGTTGGATTCTGTTTGCTAGTATTTTGTTGAGGATTTTTGCATCTATGTTCATCAGTGATATTGGCCTGTAGTTTTCTTTCTTTGTGACATCCTTGTCTGGTTTTGGTATCAAGGTGATGGTGGCCTCGTAGAAGGAATTTGGGAGTGTTCCTCCCTCTGCTATATTTTGGAAGAGTTTGAGAAGGATAGGTGTTAGCTCTTCTCTAAACGTTTGATAGAATTCACCTGTGAAGCCATCTGGTCCTGGGCTTTTGTTTGTTGGAAGATTTTTAATCACAGCTTCAATTTCAGTGCTTGTGATTGGTCTGTTCATATTTTCTATTTCTTCCTGATTCAGTCTTGGCAGGTTGTGCATTTCTAAGAATTTGTCCATTTCTTCCAGATTGTCCATTTTATTGGCATAGAGTTGCTTGTAGTAATCTCTCATGATTTTTTTTATTTCTGCAGTGTCAGTTGTTACTTCTCCTTTCTCATTTCTAATTCTATTGATTTGAGTCTTCTCCCTTTTTTTCTTGATGAGTCTGGCTAGTGGTTTATCTATTTTGTTTATCTTCTCAAAGAACCAGCTTTTAGTTTTATTGATCTTTGCTATCGTTTCCTTCATTTCTTTTTCATTTATTTCTGATCTGATTTTTTTGATTTCTTTCCTTCTGCTAGCTTTGGGGCTTTTTTGTTCTTCTTTCTCTAATTGCTTTAGGTGCAAGGTTAGGTTGTTTATTCGAGATGTTTCCTGCTTCTTAAGGTGGGCTTGTATTGCTATAAACTTCCCCCTTAGAACTGCTTTTGCTGCATCCCATAAGTTTTGGGTCGTTGTGTCTCCATTGTCATTTGTTTCTAGGTATTTTTTTATTTCCTCTTTGATTTCTTCAGTGATCACTTCATTATTTAGTGTATTGTTTAGCCTCCATGTGTTTGTATATTTTACAGATCTTTTCCTGTAATTGATATCTAGTCTCATGGCGTTGTGGTCAGAAAAGATACTTGATACAATTTCAATTTTCTTAAATTTACCAAGGCTTGATTTGTGACCCAAGATATGATCTATCCTGGAGAATGTTCCATGAGCACTTGAGAAAAATGTGTATTCTGTTGTTTTTGGATGGAGTGTCCTATAAATATCAATTAAGTCCATCTTGTTTAATGATTCATTTAAAGCTTGTGTTTCCTTATTTATTTTCATTTTGGATGATCTGTCCATGGGTGAAAGTGGGGTGTTAAAGTCCCCTACTATGAATGTGTTACTGTCAATTTCCCCTTTTATGGCTGTTAGTATTTCCCTTATGTATTGAGGTGCTCCTATGTTGGGTGCATAAATATTTACAATTGTTATACCTTCTTCTTGGATCGATCCCTTGATCATTATGTAGTGTCCTTCTTTATCCCTTTTAATAGTCCTTATTTTAAAGTCTATTTTGTCTGATATGAGAATTGCTACTCCAGCTTTCTTTTGGTTTCCATTTGCATGGAATATCTTTTTCCATCCCCTTACTTTCAGTCTGTATGTGTCTCTAGGTCTGAGGTGGGTCTCTTGTAGACAGCATATATAAGGGTCTTGTTTTTGTATCCATTCAGCCAATCTGTGTCTTTTGGTGGGAGCATTTAGTCCATTTACATTTAAGGTAATTATCGATATATATGTTCCTATTCCCATTTTCTATATTGTTTTGGGTTCGTTATTATAGGTCGTTTCCTTCTCTTGCATTTCTTATCTAGTGAAGTTTCTTTAGCATTTGTTGTAAAGCTGCTTTGGTGGTGCTGAACTCTCTCAGCTTTTGCTTGTCTTTAAAGGTTTTAATTTCTCCATCAAATCTGAATGAGATCCTTGCTGGGTAGAGTAGTCTTGGTTGCAGGTTTTTCTCCTTCATCACTTTCAGTATGTCCTGCCACTCCCTTCTGGCTTGTAGGGTTTCTGCTGAAAGATCAGCTGTTAACCTTATGGGGATTCCCTTGTGTGTTATTTGTTGTTTTTCCCTTGCTGCTTTTAATATGCTTTCTTTGTATTTAGTTTTTGAGAGTTTGATTAATATGTGTCTTGGCGTATTTCTCCTTGTATTTATCCTGTATGGGACTCTCTGTGCTTCCTGGACTTGATTAACTATTTCCTTTCCCATATTAGGGAAGTTTTCAACTATAATCTCTTCAAATAT
Source organism: Phocoena sinus (assembly GCF_008692025.1). Classification (NCBI taxonomy): domain Eukaryota; kingdom Metazoa; phylum Chordata; class Mammalia; order Artiodactyla; family Phocoenidae; genus Phocoena; species Phocoena sinus. The sequence goes on along the minus strand of NC_045774.1, from coordinate 33,602,247 downwards.
TTTCTCAGTCCCTTTCTTTCTTTCTTCTTCTTCTGGAACCCCTATAATTCGAATGTTGGTGCGTTTAATGTTGTCCCAGAGGTCTCTGAGACTGTCCTCAGTTCTTTTCATTCTTTTTTCTTTATTCTGCTCTGCAGTAGTTATTTCCACTACTTTATCTTCCAGGTCACTTATCCGTTCTTCTGCCTCAGTTATTCTGCTATTGATCCTATCTAGAGTACTTTTAATTTCATTTATTGCGTTGTTCATCGTTGCTTGTTTCATCTTTAGTTCTTGCAGGTCCTTGTTAACTGTTTCTTGCATTTTGTCCATTCTACTTCCAAGATTTCGGATCATCCTTACTATCATTATTCTGAATTCTTTTTCAGGTAGATTGCCTATTTCCTCTTCATTTGTTAGGTCTGGTGGGTTTTTATCTTGCTCCTTCATCTGCTGTGTGTTTTTCTGTCTTCTCATTTTGCTTATCTTACTGTGTTTGGGGTCTCCTTTTTGCAGGCTGCACGTTCGTAGTTCCCGTTGTTTTTGATGTCTGTCTCCAGTGGCTAAGGTTGTTTCAGTGGGTTGTGTAGGCTTCCTGGTGGAGGGGACTAGTGCCTGTGTTGTGCTGGATGAGGCTGGATCTTGTCTCTCTAGTGGGCAGGTTCACGTCTGGTGGTGTGTTTTGGGATGTCTGTGGCCTTGTTATGATTTTAGGCAGCCTCTCTGCTAATGGGTGGGGTTGTGTTCCTGTTTTGCTAGTTGTTTGGCATAGGTTGTCCAGCACTGTGGCTTGCTGGTCGTTGAGTGAAGCTGGGTGCTGGTGTTAAGATGGAGGTCTCTGGGAGATTTCCACCGTTTAATATTATGTGGAGCTGGGAGGTCTCTTGTTGACCAGTGTCCTGAAGTTGGCTCTCCTACCTCAGAGGCAGAGCCCTGCCTCCTGGGCTGGAGCACCAAGAGCCTTTCATCCACACGGCCCAGAATAAAAGGGAGAAAAAGTAGAGAGAATTATTAGAAGTATGAGGAAAGAAAGAAGGAAAGGAGGAAAGGAAGGAAGGAAGAAAGAAGCAAAGAAGGAAAGAAAGGAGGGAGGGAGGGAGGGAGGAAGGAGGGATAGAAGGAGAAAATGTAGAGAGAATTAGTAGAAGTATCGGGAAAGAAAGAGGGAAAGAAGGAAAGGAAGGAAGGAAGAAAGAACAAAGAAGGAAAGAAAGGAGGGAGGAAGGAAGGAAGGAGGGAAAGAAGGAGAAAAGACAGAAAGAAGATACAGTAAAAATAAAATAAAGTATAATATAGTTATTGTACTAAAAAATATTTAGAAAAAAAAAATAAAGGAACGGATAGAACCCTAGGACAAATGTTGGAAGCAAAGCTATACAGAGAAAATCTTACACAGAAGCATACACATACACGTTCACAAAGAGAGGCAAAGGGGGAAAAATCATAAATCCTGCTCCCAGAGACCACCTCCTCAACCTGGGGTGATTCGCTGTCTAAAGGAGGGAAGGAAGGAAGGAAAGAAAGAAAGAAAGAACGAAGGTAAAGTACAATAAAGTTATTACAATTAAAATTAATTATTAAGAAAAAAAAATTAAAAAAAAAAAAAAACCATGGACGGATAGAGCCCTAGGACAAATGGTGGAAGCAAGAGTATACAGACAAGATCTCACACAGAAGCATACACGCACACATTCACAAAAAGAGGAAAAGGGGAAAAAAAAATCACAGATCTCGCTCCTAAATTCCACCTCTTCAATTTGGGATCACTCCCTGTCTATTCAGGTATTCCACAATGCAGGGCACATCAAGTTGATTGTGGAGCTTCAATCCGCCGCCTCCGCGGCTGCCGGGAGAGACCTCCCCCTCTCCTCCCTGCTCTCTCAGCTTTGTACCCGGCCCTGCCCCTGCGCGCAGGTCGCTGGAGGGTGTCTGTTTTTTGCTCAGACAGGACGGGGTTAAAGGAGCCGCTGATTCGGGAGCTCCGGCTCACTCAGGCCGGGGGTTGGGGGATGGGGGAAGGAGGGGCACTGCGTGCGGGGCGGGCCTGCGGCGGCAGAGGCGGCGTGACGCTGCGGCAGAGGCCGGCGTGACGTTGCACCAGCCTGAGACCCGCCGTGCGTACTCCCGGGGAAGTTGTCCCTGGATCCCGGGAACCTGGCAGTGGCGGCCTGCACAGGCTCCGCGGAAGAGGGGCGCGGAAAGTGATCTGTGCTTGCACACAGCCCCCCTGGTGGCGGCAGCAGCAGCCCCAGCGTCTCCCGCCCGTCTCTGGGGTCCGCGGTTTTAGCCGCGGCTCGCGCCCGTCTCTGGGGTTCGCGCTTCCCGCCGCGGCTCGCGCCCGTCTCGGGGGCTCGAGCCCATCTCAGGGGCTCGCGCCCTCAGCTGCGGCTCGCGCCCGTCTCGGGTTCGCGCTTTTAGCCGCGGCTCGCGCCCGTCTCTGGAGTTTCTTTAAGCAGCGCTCTTAAACCCCTCTCCTCGCGCACCAGGAAACAAAGAGGGAAGAAAAAGTCTCTTGCCTCTTCGGCCGGTGCAGGCTTTTCCCCGAACTCTCTCCCGACTAGTCGTGGTGCACTAACCCCTTCAGGCTATGTTCAAGCCGCCAACCCCAGTCCTCTCCCTGAGCTCCGTCCAAAACCCAAACCCGAGCCTCAGCTCGCAGCCCCGCCCGCCCCGGCGGGTGAGCAGACAAGCCACTCGGGCTGGTGAGTGCCGGTCAGCACCGATCGTCTGTGCAGGAATCTCCCCGCTTTGCCCTCCGCACCCGTCGCTGTGCTGTGCACTACTCCGCGGTCCCGAAGCTCCCCCCTCCGCCTCCCGCAGTCTCCGCCCGTGGAGGGGCTTCCTAGTGTGTGGAAACTTTTCCTCCTTCACAGCTCCCTCACACTGGTGCAGGTGCCGTCCTTATTCTTTTGTCTCTGTTTTTTCTTTTTTTCTTTTGCCCTACCCAGGTACGTGGGGAGTTTCTTGCCTTTTGGGAGCTCTGAGGTCTTCTGCCAGCCTTCAGTAGGTGTTCTGTAGGAGTTGTTCCACGTGTAGATGTATTTCTGGTGTATCCGTGGGGAGGAAGGCGATCTCCACTTCTTACTCTTCCGCCATCTTCCCCCGTCTCGGTTATTTCTAATGTTGAATGGTTCTCCTTTAGTTTTTCATGCCATTGACTTGTTGAAGAACCTGGGTCAGGTGTCCTGAGGAATTCTGGGTTTGACACCTTTCTTCCTGTGGTATCATTTAACTTGTTTCTCTATCTGCAGTATTACCTATAGACAGGAATTTATATGTAGAAACTTAAAATTAGGTTTAAACGACTTTGGGGTGCCACCTGTTGGACTACCTCATTTAGTATCAGTTCTTGCTCCCCATACTCAGTGTAAAATAATTGTAGTGTATCTACACTTTTAGAGAATGTAGTTTTTTGTGACTATACTATTTTCTTTATAACTATCATTTACTTTTAGTTCTGCAGATAAATATATCCTTAAAGCTTCTAGACATCTTGCTGATGACTCCCAATTTATTTAACCTGCCTGAAACTTTTTCTTTAATAGATTCCTTCAGAATGCTCATGGAAGTAATATTATCTGGGCTCCTGATATTCCTAAGAGTTGGACGCTTTTCAGCTTGTATATGTAGTATGCTTGTATGTATGTATGACAATTTGCCTGAATATAAAAATTATTGGCTTACATTTTCTTTTATTGTGTTTCTCAAATCTGTTTCTTCAGTTGTCTTCTGGCATAAAGCACTGCTGTCAAAAAGTCTAACAACAATTTAATTTTCTTTTCCTTTTAGATATCTTGATGTTTTTGCCTAACTGCTCAAACTACCCCCCCGCCCCCTTTTCCTTTTTCTTAAAAATTCATTTTTTTTTACTAAATGTGACAGTGTATCCTCTTCTGGATCATTTGTCCACATATATAATGTGCCTTACAATATGTACTTTCAACCTTTCTTTTTTCAAGAAAGTGTTTTTGAATTGTGTTTTTAGTATTTGTTCTGTTTTATGGTCATGGTTTTCATATGTTGGATCTTGCCTAACTTCCAGTGATGTTTATCATTTTCTTTTGAATCCCCTTTTATCTCTATTTTTTTTTTTTTTTTTTTTTCAGTATGCGGGCCTCTCACTGCTGCGGCCTCTCTCGTTGTGGAGCACAGGCTCCGGCCACGCAGGCTCAGCGGCCGTGGCTCACAGGCCCAGCCACTCTGCGGCACGTGGGATCCTCCCGGACTGGGGCACGAACCCACGTCCCCCGCACCGGCAGGCGGACCCTCAACCCCTTCGCCACCAGGGAAACCCTATCTCTATTTTGTTTTGCTTTTCAAACATTAAGCCCTTTCCATCTTTTCTTTCTCTTAAGCCTTTAATCATGCTGGTGTGCGCGCGCGCGTGTGTGTGTGTGTGCGTGTGTGTGTATATGTGTATCCCTTCTAGTTTAGTCTTCATTTCTGAAGTGATTTTTTCTTTTATTTAGAATTCTTTCTAAGTTTTTTTCAGCAGTCTTTCAAATCATACTTTAGTCATCACATTTATGAATTTGTATAATTCTTTAGTTAAGCTATTAATTCATAGTTTGTAAAAATTTCTTAAATTCTTTGGGCTAATATTTAATGATTAGGTAACTGTTTTGTGGGAATATTATTCTAGTGCACTTTCATTGTCTGTAGGGACATAAACTTTCTCCTTAATTTCGGTTTTGCTACAATAATTTTATCTGTGATTTGGCTGCAATCCTTTTCATTGCTAATGCTTCAGATTAATTTTCTTGTATTCTTAGGAGGGAAAAGTGGGTACAATTGTATTTCCTAGCTTCATGGTTCTAGACCTCTCTCTTCTGTTAGTTTAATGAAGTGTTGGAGAAAATATGTCTTCATACTGTCAGAGATCTTATGTCTTTTTTCCCCTCTCCAATATTAGATGACTTTTTCTTTCTTTGCCCCTCTCCTATTTCTCATTCTATTCTCCAGCAGATTTTGGAAGGAGTTTTGATTGTTTTGTTTGTTTTTTAAATAGAGTTTTGAGGGTTCAGACTACTCCAACACCATGTGATCTTACCATGTTTTCCTGTATTGTACCCACAAATTGGAAGCTGTCAAGTCCTTTTCCAAATCAGTTAATGTTCCCATATTTCCTTCCCAAGCTTTTCAGAGCTTAATAATTTGGGTGTTCTCTAGCTCTTATGGCTCTAAAAAATCCCTGTGCCTTTCTTCTACTTCCTCCTGCAGAGTCATCCAACAAAACTATTTGGGTATTGTTCTTGAGGTGTGTATCATCACCTATTTTCCACAATGTTTGATTTTGCTACCCTGAGTGTTCCATCTGGTTTTATGGGAACATTAACAAAGATTCGAAAATGACATGTATTAGTTTGCTAAACCATCCTAACAAAGACTAGAAGTCCTAGAAGTGAGATCCAAGGCCTAGAAGGGAGAGAATGTGCATGCCTGTTCAAATTGTACAGAGAAGATTTAGAAATTACAGTAGACCTCAAGAAGTAATCGGGAAATGATTGGATAGGGATGATGTGAACAACTTTTGGTGACCTTGAAAGTCGGGTGGTGGAGCTAGACTACCTGAGGAAGAAAATGGAAAGCTGATCAAGGTTTTTGAGGCATATTGTGTGTTAAAGCAAATTTAAGGAGATTAGTCTATCTGCAATATGATTGATGGATTCAAAATAAAATTAAAATGACTAGATTAATTTACGGTTTATAAAATATGTTTACATCCATTTTCTCAATGCCAGTAGAAGATAGGAAATAAAGACTTATTTAGACTTGATAATTTCTGAGGAGACTTGCACAACTGTTATCTCATTTACTCCCTGCAAAAACACTTTGATATAGGTGTTAATGCCCATATATTACAAATGATGAAATTAAGCCAAGAGAGTTGAAGTAACTTCTTCAAAAACATACATTTCATGAGTGTTAATGTTAAGATTTGAATCTAAAAGTCTCTCTGCCTTCAAAGATCATGTTTTTTCCACCATAATGCTCTGCCTCACAGGAAGTAGCTATATTTTAGAGGTGTTGTTATAAAATGTATATTAGAGACTAAGCAATGAGAACAGAGAGGCAGATATAGGCATGAGAGATTTGGGGAAGGAGGATGAGTTATTGAATGACCATATATTTTGCAAGGTAAGGGTTACATCTAGCTCAGTTTCACATCTCCTGTACTCAACACAATGTGGCAACATATTAGTCTCTTGAAAAGTTTTTATGGGAATACAATGCTGAACATCATTTTCAGTATTATGCAAGTCAAAACAGCATTCTGTAATTTTGTGTTCCCACCCAAAAAAGGTGAAACATTAATAGTGTGTAATTAATCATTACAGATTTAATTGTCCTACATATTAAAAGGAAACATTTCTTTAGTCGTTTTTCTTACGTTTATGGTCAACTATGTCCTATGTATTGTGGGTCTGAGGTAAGTCTACTTAATAGTTGAAAGTACCAATAAAAATGAGGGAAGGAAAAGAGGTGCAGTAGTCACTAGTTAAGTCCCTCTTTTGGGGGAATAGAATTTAGCTCAAAAGCAGCTCATTTTACCTTCACCTTCTCCCAGGGCTGATTTCTAGTCTTTTATGATTCTATACACAGAATGATTTTTGTACCTCTCGATTACATCAAATTTTGGCTAATATAAGTATGTTACCATGTTGTCTGCACAAAACTGGGAAAAGAAACAAGAGATGCTAATGGTAATAAAAACATGGACAGACCAAGGAATTTCTTGCATATAATATTTTAAGTTATGCTTATATGATGTTATTTTAAAGTATTATGTTAAAAAATTTTAAATTATGGAATTATGTTGAATAATAAGGAATATATATTTGCACCTCACTAATAGTATTGAATGTTACTTTTAGAAATGCTTTTTGCCTATTATATTATAAAATTAAAAGCTTCATAAAATCAAATTTTAATTATTAAAATAAATAATAAATGTATTAAATTTATTATTATAATAAATAGGAGGGGGGACCTTCAAGATGGTAGAGGAGTAAGATGTAGAGATCACCTTCCTCCCCACAAATACATCAAAAATACATCTACAGAGTAGAGGGAGGCTGTGGTGGCAGAAGAAGCTCAGTGGCTGATGGCAGATCAGGCTCAGAAGCCTCTCTAACATTCCTGTCTGCCTGGGAGTTCCCCAGTTGCCGTGTGGCTGACAGAGTCTTGGTGATCTGGCCGGGTGTCAGGTCTGAGCCTCCGAGGTGGGAGAGCCAAGTTCAGGACTGGACCACCAGAGACCTCCCGGCCCCACGTAACATCAATCGGTGAGAGCTCTCCCAGAGGTCTCTGACTCAATGCTAAGACCCAGCTCCACTCAACGATGAGCAAGCTCCAGTGCTGGACACCCCGTGCCAAACAACTAGCAAGACAGGAACACAACACCAACCATTAGCAGAGAGGCTGCCTAAAACCATAGTAAGTTCACAGACATCCCCAAACACAGGACCAGACGTGGTCCTGCCCACCAGAAAGACAAGATCCAGCCTCATCCACCAGAACACAGGCACCAGTCCCCTCCATCAGGAAGCCTACACAAGCCACTGAACCAACCTTACCCACTGGGGTCAGACTCCAAAAACTACGGGGACTACGAACTTGAAGACTGCAAAAAGGAGACCACAAAAACAGTAAGTTAAGCAAAATGAGAAGACAGAGAAATATGAAGGAGCAATGTAGAAACCCACCAGACCAAACAAATGAAGAGGAAATAGGCAGTCTACCTGAAAAAGAATTCAGAGCAATGATGGTAAAGATGATCCAAAATCTTGGAAATAGAATGGAGAAAATACAAGCAACTTTTAACAGGGATCTAGAAGAACTAAAGAGCAAACAAACAATGATGGACACAATAAATGAAATTTAAAATTCTCTAGAAGGAATCAATAGCAGAATAACTGAGGCAGAAGAACAGATAAGTGACCTGGAAGATAAAATAGTGGAAATAACTACTGCAGAGCAAAATAAAGAGAAAAGAATGAAAAGAATTGAGCACAGTCTCAGAGACCTCTGGGACAACATTAAATGCACCAACATTTGAATTATAGGGGTCCCAGAAAAAGAAGAGAAAAAGAAAGGGACTGAGAAAATATTTGAAGAGATTATAGTTGAAGACTTCCCAAACATGGGAAAGGAAATAGTCAATCAATTACAGTAAGCACAGAGAGTGCCATACAGAATAAGTTCAAGGTGAAACATGCCAAGACACATATTAATCGAACTATCAAAAATTAGATACAAAGAAAGAATATTAAAAGCAGCAAGGGAAAAACAACAAATAACATTCAAGGGAATTCCCATAAGGTTAATAGCTGATCTTTCAGCAGAAACTCTGCAAGCCAGAACAGAGTGGCAGGACATATTTAAAGTGATGAAAGGGAAAAACCTACAACGAATACAACTCTACCCAACAAGGATCTCATTCACGTTCGATGGAGGAATCAAAACCTTTACAGACAAGCAAAAGCTGAGAGAGTTCAGCACCACCAAACCAGCTTTACAACAAATCGTAAATGAACTTCTCTGGGCAGGAAACACAAAAGAAGGAAAAGACCTATGAAAACAAACCCAAAACAATTAAGAAAATGGTAATAGGAACATACATATTGATAATTACCTTAAATGTAAATGGATTAACTGCTCCAACCAAAAGACATAGACTGGCTGAATGGATACAAAAACAAGACCTGAATATATGCTGTCTACAGGAGACCCACTTTAGACCTCGGGACACATACAGGTTGAAAGGCAGGGGGTGGAAAAAGATATTCCATGCAAATGGAAATCAGAAGAAAGCTGGAGTAGTAATTCTCATATCAGACAATATAGACTTTAAAATAAAGACTATTAGAAGAGACAAAAAAGGACACTACATAATGATCAAGGGGTCAATCCAAGAAGTTGTAACAATGGTAAATATTTATCCACCAAACATAGGAGCACCTCAATATATAAGGCAAATACTAACAGCCATAAAAGGGGAAATCGACAGTAAGAAAATAATGGTAGGGGACATTAACACCCCACTTTCACCAATGGACAGATCAACCAAACTGAAAATAAATAAGGAAACACAAGCTTTAAATGATACATTAAACAAGATGGACTTAATTGATATTTATAGGACATTCTATCCCAAAACAACAGAATACAGTTTCTTCTCAAGTGCTCATGGAACATTCTCCAGGATAGATCATATCTTGGGTCACAAATCAAGCCTTGGTAAATTTAAGAAAATTGAAATTGTATCAAGTATCTTTTCTGACCACAACGTTATGAGACTAGATATCAATTACAGGAAAAACGCTGTAATAAATACAAACACATGGAGGCTAAACAATACACTACTAAATAACCAAAAGATCATTGAAGAAATCAAAGAAGAAATCAAAAAATACCTAGGAACAAATGACAACGAAAACACGATGGCCCAAAACCTATGGAATGCAGCAAAAGCAGTTCTAAGGGGGAAGTTATTGTGTTGTAGCAATACAATCCTACCTCAAGAAACAAGAAAAATTTCAAATAAACAGCCTAACCTTACACCTAAAACAATTAGAGAAAGAAGAACAAAATAACCCCAGAATAGTAGGAAGAATGAAATCATAAAATCAGACCAGAAATAAATGAAAAAGAAATGAAGGAAACATTAACAAAGATCAATAAAATTAAAACCTGTTTCTTTAAGAAGATAAAATTGATAAACCATTAGACAGGCTCATCAAGAAAAAAAGGGAGAAGACTCAAATCAACAGAATTAGAAATGAAAAAGGAGAAGTAACAACTGTGGCAGTGCAGAAATACAAAGGATCATGAGAGATTACTACAAGCAACTATATGCCAATAAAATGGACAACCTGGGACTTCCCTGGTGGTGCAGCAGTTGAGAGTCCACCTGCCGATGCCGGGGACACAGGTGTGTGCCCCGGTCCGGGAAGATCCCACATGCTGCGGAGCGGCTGGGCCCATGAACCATGGCCGCTGAGTCTGTGCATCCAGAGCCTGTGCTCTGCAACGGGAGAGGCCACAACACTGAGAGGCCCGCGTACCACAAAAGAAAAGAAAGGGCAACCTGGAAATAATGGACAAATTCTTAGAAAAGCACGACCTTCTGAGACTGAATCAGGAAGAATTGGAAAATGTAAACACACCAATCAGAAGCACTGAAATTGAACCTGTGATTAAAGATTGGTCAACAAACAAGAGCCCAGGACCAGATGGCTTCATGGGTGAATTCTATCAAACATTTAGAGAAGAGCTAACACCTATCCTTTTCAAACTCTTCCAAAATTTAGCAGAGGGAGGAACACTCCCATACCCATTCTATGAGGCCACCATCACCCTGATCCAAAACCAGACAAAGATGTCACAAAAAAGAAAACTACAGGCTAATATCACTGATGAACATAGATGCAAAAATCCTCAACAAAATACTAGCAAACAGAATCCAACAGCACATTAAAAGGATCATACAGCATGATCAAGTGGGGTTTATCCCAGGAATGCAAGGATTCTTCAATATATGCAAATCGATCAATGTGATACACCATATTAAGAAATTGAAGGATAAAAACCATATGATCATCTCAATAGATGGAGAAAGAGGTTTTGACAAAATTAAACACCCATTTATGGTAAAAAACTCTCCTGAAAGTAGGCATAGAGGAAACCTACTTCAACATAATAAAGGCCATATATGACAAAACCACAGCCAATATTGTTCTAAGTGGTGAAAAACTGAAACCATTTCCACTAAGATCAGGAACACGACAAGGTTGCCCAATCTCACCACTGTTATTCAGCATAGTTTTGGAAGGTTTAGCCATGGCAGGCAGAGAAGAAAAAGAAATAAAAGGAATCCAAATCAGAAAAGAAGAACTAAAATTGTCACTGTTTGCAGATGACATGATACTGTACATAGAGAATCCTAAAGATGCTACCAGAAAACTACTAGAGCTAATCAATGAATTGGGAAAAGTTGCAGGATACAAAATTAACACATAGAAATCTCTTGCATTCCTATACACTAATGATGAAAAATCTGAAAGAGAAATTATGGAAACACTCCCATTTACCATTGCAACAAAAAGAATAAAATACCTAGGAATAAACCTACCTAAGGAGACAAAAGACCTCTATGCAGAAAAATATAAGACACTGATGAAAGAAATTAAAGATGATACCAACAGATGGAGAGATATACCATGTTCTTGGATTGGAAGAATCAATATTGTGAAAATGACTCTACTACCCAAAGGAATCTACAGATTCAATGCAATCCCTATCAAATTACCAATGGCATTTTTTACGGAACTAGAACAAATCATCTTAAAATTTGTATGGAGACACAAAAGACCCCAAATAGCCAAAGCAATCTTGAGAAAGAAAAATGGAGGTGGAGGAATCAGGCTCCCTGACTTCAGACTATACTACAAAGATACAGTAATCAACACAGTATTGTACTGGCACAAAAACAGAAATATAGATCAATGGATCAGGTTAGAAAGCCCAGAGGTAAACCCACGCACATATGGTCACCTTATCTTTGATAAAGGAGGCAAGAGTATACAGTATGGAGAAAAGACATCCTCTTCAATAAGTGGTGCTGGGAAAACTGGACAGCTCCATGTAAAGGAATGAAATTAGAACACTTGCTAACACCATCCACAAAAACAAACTCAAAATTGATTAAAGACCTAAAGGTAAGGCCAGACACTATAAATCTGTTAGAGGAAACATAGGCAGGATACTCTATGACATAAATCACAGCAAGATCCTTTTTGACCCACCTCTTGAGAAATGGAAATAAAAACAAAAAAAAACAAGTGGGACCTAATGAAACTTAAGAGCTTTTGCAGAGCAAAGGAAACCATAAACAAGACAAAAAGGCAACCCTCAGAATGGGAGAAAATCCAAATGAAACAACTGACAAAGGATTAATGTCCAGAATTTACAAGCAGCTCATGCAGTTGAATATCAAGAAAACCAACAACCCAATCCGAAAATGGGCAGAAGACCTAAATAGACATTTCTCCAAAGAAGGTATACTGATTGCCAAAAAACACATGAAAGGATGCTCAATGTCACTAACCATTAGAGAAATGCCAATCAAAACTACAACATGGGGCTTCCGTGGTGGCACAGTGGTTGAGAGTCTGCCTGGCATTGCAGGGGACACGGGTTCGTTCCCCAATCCGGGATGATCCCACATGCCGCGGAGCGGCTGGTCCCGTGAGCCATGGCCGCTGAGCCTGCGCGTCCGGAGCCTGTGCTCCGCAACGGGAGAGGCCACCACAGTGGTATACTGCAAAAAAAACGAAAAACAAAAACCAAAAAAAACTACAATGTGACATCGCCTCACACTGGTCAGAATGGCCACCATCAAAAAATCTACAAAAAATAAATGCTGGAGAGGGTGTGGAGAAAAGGGAACCCTCTGGCACTATTGGTGGGAATGTAAATTGATACAGCCACTATGGAGAACAGTATGGAGTTTTCTTAAAAAACTAAAAATAGAACTACCATACAACCCAGCAATCCCACTACTGGGCACATACCCTGAGAAAACCATAATTCAAAAAGAGTCTTGTACCAGTGTTCATTGCAGCTCTATTTACGATAGCCAGGACATGGAAGCAATCTAAGTGTCCATCGACAGGTGAATGGGTAAAGAATATGTGACATATATATGCAATGGAATATTACTCAGCCATAAAAAGAAACAAAATTGAGTTATTTGTAGTGAGGTGGATGCACCTAGGCACTGTCATACAGAGTGACGTAAGTCAGAAAGAGGAAAACAAATGCTGTATGCTAACACATAAATATGAAATCTAAAAACAAAAAAAAGGTTTTGATGAACTTGGGGCAGGACAGGAATAAAGACTCAGATGTAGAGAATGGACTTGAGGACATGGGGAGGGGGAAGGGTAAGCCTGGACGAAGTGAGAGAGTAGCATTGACATATATACACTACCAAATGTAAATAGATAGTGGGAAGCAGGTTTATAGCACAGGGAGATCATCTCGGTGCTTTGTGACCACCTGGAGGGGTGGGGTAGGGAGGGTGGGAGGGAGACGCAAGAGGGAGGGCATAGGGGATATATGTATACATATAGCTGATTCATTTTGTTATACAGCAGAAAGCACAACATTGTAAAGCAATTATACTCCAATAAAGTTGTTAAAAAAAAGTAAATTAATATATAGAAATCATGAAGGGGGTTGCATTATGAAACTTTTTTTTAACCAATAGAATACTGATTAGAGTTCACATTCCAGAAATAGTAATTTTTATGAGACTTATCCTCCTGTTGATAATTATTATAACTCTGAATTTAAAAAAACCTTTTTAGTGACATAAAAAGCAATTGAAAGCATCAGAAAGTGTATGGGCCACAATCTTCTACAGAAAAGCAGTAAACACGATGACATTCTTATTTAGTTGGTTTTCCCTCTAGGCCATTCCCCAGTTTCCTGAGACATACAGAATAATAGAATTCAAATAAAAATTTGCAGTCTTACCGGACTGAAGAGACAGAGGTTGAAAAAGACATGAACAGATGGAAATTTAGGGAAGACCTCAGAAGTGAGGAAGCAAAGAAGGAAAGGATGCCCACCGCCAAATTCTGTATACGCATTTCCTTCAACTGTTTAGATTATTCCTAAAATGTGTATATGGTAAACAAGACTCCAAAGAGCCAAAAGGAAAGCAGAAGCTGGGAGGTTAAAGAAATTAGAAGAGGTTTCAGTCACTGATCATTGCTCGGAAAAAAAAGAGTTTACCATTTAAATGTTGCTAAGTTCTAGCTTCCAAAACTGTGAGACAATAAATTTCTTTTCAAACCACTTAGTCATGTACATCTTTTTGGTAGCCCTAGCAATGAGCAAATCATATGCAACAATATATAACAAAGATAATAAGTCTTGACCAAGCTCACTTGATTCCCTGAATGCAAGGTTGGTGTAATATTTGAAGTCAATCAATGTAATTTCAACAGAACAAAATGAGAACATAAACATAGCAAAAAAATATGATCACCTCAATAGATGCAAAAATGTCATTTGACAAAATTCAACACTGATTCATGATTTTTAAAAAAGGTTTCCCAAAACAAGAAAACAAGGAAACTTTCCAACCTCATTGAGGACATCTGTGAAAACACTACAATTAACAGTACATATAACGGTGAAAGACTAGAAAGTCTCCTTATGGGGAATGATAGATGCATCAGTCGCACCACTTTTATTCACCATTGAAATTAAACTTCTAGCCAGTAAAATAAAGCAAGAAGGAAAATTAGAAAAGAAGATGTAAAACTTTATTTAAGGATGACATGTATACTTAATAAACTTTATGCATTTTACAAAAGAAAACAAAACAAAGCCTACTAGATCTAATGAGTTTATTTAGCACTGTCAAACTCTTCTAGAAAATATATAAATAGATAGAAAATTGAAAAGGAAGTAATACTTTCTTTGAGGGCAGCTTTATTCTGACATCAAATCCAAACAGATGCACTACAAGGAAATAAAAATATAGATTAATATCCCATATAAACATAGATGCAAAAATTATTAAAGAAATTTTAGCCAATCAAGTACAATATACATAAATGATAAAGTATTATGACCAAGGTTCATGTGGTTAATACAAGTTTGATTTAACATTTGAAAATTAAAGATATGATTCAAAAATGAAAAAATTGAAGGAGAAAAATTATGTGATCATCTCAACACATACAGAAAAAACTGATAAAAGTCCAACTTCTATTCCTTTTAAAAATATTCAGCAAACTAGGAATAGAGGTATCTTAGTATTCTGCAGAGAAACAGAGCCAATAAGATATCTATACTTTTATCTTTCTATTTATTATCTAGCTATCTGTCTACCTATCTATCTATCTATCTACCTGGAGAAAGGGGGAGGGTTGATAAGGGAGAGAGGTTGAAGGAGGGAGAGAAGGAAGGAAGAGGGAAAGGGAGAGGTAAAAGAAAGTATTTATTTTAAGGAATTAGCTCATGTAATTGTGGGGGCTGGCAAGTTTAGAACCTGCCAGGCAGACCCTCAGGCTATAAGCCCAGGGAGGAGTTGATGTTGCAACCTTGAGTACGAAGGCAATCTGGAGGCAGAATTCCTTCCTTTTTGAGGGATCTCAGTCTTTTATCTTAAGACTTTCAGTTGACTGGATGAGACTCACACATGTTATGGCAAGTGATCTGCTTTACTCAGTGTCTACTGATTTAAATGTTAATCACATCTCAGAAATATCTTCATAGCAAATCTAGACTGGTGTTTGATGACATAACTGGGTGCCGTAGCCTAGCAAAGTTGTTACATAAAATTAACCATCACAGAAGGAAACCTCCTTTAACACAATAAACGCTTTCCAAGAAAAACCTACAGCAAATCTTGTAGGTGAAAATTTATGGTGAAAGATTAATGCTATCTTCCTAAGATGAGGAAAAGGCAAAGATATTCAATCCTACCACTAATTTTTTTTTTTTTTTTGCGGTACGCGGGCCTCTCACTACTGTGGCCTCTCCCGTCGTGGAGCACAGGCTCCGGATGCGCAGGCTCAGCGGCTATGGCTCACGGGCCCAGCCGCTCCATGGCACGTGGGATCCTCCTGGACCGGGGCACGAACCCACGTCCCCTGCATTGGCAGGGGGACTCCCAACCACTGAGCCACCAGGGAAGCCCTCAATCTTACCACTTTTAATCAACCTTATATTGTAGGTTTCAGCCAGTACAATATGGTAAGCAAAAGAAATAAAAGGAATCCAGATTTGAAAGAAAGTCACTTCATTTGTATAGAACATGATGATTTGTAGACTATTCCTTGGAATCCACAAAAAAAGCTATTATAATTAATAAGTGAATATAGACATGTTGCAGGATACAAGATAAATATATAAAAATATATTTCTATATACTACCAACAAACTATAGGAAAATTAAATAAAATAATGCTACTTACAATGGCATCTAAAATACGAAAAAATAATAAATCTGAAAAAAAAAGAGGGGAAGACCTATACAATGAAAACTACAAAACGTGCTCAGTAAAATGATACAGCTAAATAAATGAAGAGATACACTGTGTTCATGGATCAAAAGACTAAATATTGTTAAATATTTTGATCTATATTCTATATTTTGATCTCCACAAATTGATCTATATAGCGATTGGATTACATTCATTTATATATTGTCTAAGGTTGCTTTAGCTCTGCAATAGCAGATTTGAGTAGTTGAGACAAGAGACTGCATGCAAATCCTAAAATATTTGCCAACCGGCCCTTTACAAAAAGTTTGTCAACTCTTGCTCTCTTTTATTTTCCACACTAGCCCTGGGTATTTCACCACCCCCATCTCTGTCATTTCCCACTCTTGCACTCTACCCATGTTAAACTTCTTACAGATCACCTAATATGCTATGCTGTCTTTCATCTGTGGTTTTGTACGTGCTCTACTTACCATATTCTTTAACTACCCTACCTCCGATTT
This sequence comes from Phocoena sinus, assembly GCF_008692025.1. Classification (NCBI taxonomy): domain Eukaryota; kingdom Metazoa; phylum Chordata; class Mammalia; order Artiodactyla; family Phocoenidae; genus Phocoena; species Phocoena sinus. The sequence continues at coordinate 33,585,740 of NC_045774.1, read as the reverse complement.
GACTGTGTTGTCCCTTTTTTTCACCCTTCAAGCCTCATTTTAAGATGCTGCTTCCTTTAGAAAACGTCATTGAGCCCTGAAATCTTATGGAGTTGACCTGACCATGTGCTTTTACTGCGCTTTGTACATTTTCAACTGTAAGAGTTAGCACACTATAAATAATCTCTAAAAGATTGTAAGCTGTGTGAGGAAGGAACTGTGGCTTATGTTTCTGAGGGGTGGGATAGGCATATAATATTTATAAATAATTATTGAACAAATTAATTAATAAATGACAGCTTAAGACCAAGATAGCTTTGGACTTAGAGAGCATGCTCAAAAAAAGCATTTATGAATATCACAATGACGCTGTTGTTTTCTTCAAGAATAATTGCATGCCATTTCTCTTGGTTAGTCTGGCTTCTAATTTGAGACACAGAGTTACAGTTCTCTGACTTTATCATTTCAGAAAAAAAAATCATGGAAGCATATTACAAAGAATTCTATAAATATTTGGGAAATTAACCTTTCTTCTGGCAGAGCATTGATAGAATTCTGCCTAGGCTATAACTGAAACCAGTCCCTTCCAGTCTTATGATTTTATCTTAAGTGAAAATAAAAATTAGTCTATTAACTGATATGCTAAGATAAGAGGCAAGTTTCCTGGGCTCCTTTCCCAGACCAAAAACTGACTTGTGTAAAAAGTGCACACTTTTATTTGCAGTCCAGCATCTTCCTATTTAAAGTGGCAACACAACTGCTTTCCCTATAATTCCTTAATATGGTTGTTGAGAGGATTGGCATCCCTGAAATATTTTAAAATAAAAATTTAGGAAAGCTTCTGAGTGTGCCTTCAGGTTACATGAAGGGAAAAAAAAGCACAGCAATACTTGGCTGGGTAAAGGAGAGGACAAGAAATTATATTTATGTCATATAAAGAAATACTGTATTGCTATTCAAGGTAAATAAATGAAGTTGCTTCAAAGTAAAAATAAAAGTTGAAACTAGTGTGCAATGGAGACAACCATATGATAGTGACAAGTCAGTTTAATTTGCCGAATTTTTACCAGTAAAAATTACAAATGGAATCTTGAATGCAAATTATTAGTTCAAGTAGTTAACTAGTCTAATATTCGGAGAATTTGACCCAGGACAGCTGCATTTTGACTGGTACAAGATGGCTCTAATATTAAATGTTTGGTAGTTTAGATTAAATACAGTAGGAGCAACTCTGGGAAGCTAGAAGGTACAGTGAGATGTCTAAACAATGAGAGGATGATATTTGAGAAGGAGATAAAGACTCATTACTGAGACTTTAGAAAGTAAAAGGGGTGTTAGGAAGTGCTGATTTTTAGTTAAGGAATTATGTCATAACCATATACTGGAATATAAAAAAATAGTAAACATATTGCAATATAAAGATAGTAAGTTCGGGGTTCCCTGTTGGCACAGTCGTTAAGAGTCCGCCTGCCGATGCAGGGGACACTGGTTCGTGCCCCGGTCCAGGAAGATCCCACATGCCGCGGAATGGCTAAGCCCGTGAGCCATGGCCGCTGAGCCTGCGCGTCCGGAGCCTGTGATCCGCAATGGGAGAGACCGCAACAGTGAGAAGCCTGCGTACCACAAAAAAAAAAAAAGATAGTAAGTTGATGAGAAAGAATACAAAGTGACATCAGTCATGTTGCCTCAGAAAAATAATGTCCTAAAATCTTTCTGTATATTTTGCACATTTGGCCTCCATCTGTGATAGAGAAAAGGTGATGAGCAGAAGCTGCTATCTGCCCCATAGAATATTTTTGACTCAGGAGCTGAAAGTGACAGCTTAAGTTATAGAAAATTGGTGGAGATACAATTAGATAAGTAAAAGTCATTTTTTTCTTTCAGAAGTTAGAGTATATAAACTAAGAAACAGAAGTTTGTGAAGTCTAAAGATCTAAACCTTAGAGGAGAGCTAAACAGAAACTGTTGACTTAGAGTGAAAAATAAAAAAGATAAAGAATGAACATGTTTTAGGATTACTGATGTTCTTTGTTTTCTCTCAGTCAGTTCCCAGTTTCCAGAGATGGAAGACAGATGTATTAAATAGTACGCAAAACAATGGCAAAAGCAAAAACCCACCACCAGCAGCCCTCCTCCAAACAACAACAATAACAACTCAATGTATTTATGAAGAAAAACACTTGAGAAGGAGGGCAAAATTGAAACTAATCAATAAACATTTATTGATGTTTATTAAACAAGGAATCATTTAGCAAAAGGTTTATGATATTTATACAATTCTTGAAGTATTTTTAGAGGGAATGTATCCTTAGGAGAAAAATAATAAACTCTTTGGTATTGGGCTTAGGGGATACTTTCCAAATTTGGAAAATAGCAAGAGCTGTTTTCTGAAAAGCTGCTATCATATATAATAATAATAATAATAATAATGTTAAAAAGCCTTTTGATATGTGAAAAGTTCAGTTTATTAAACGTGATTCCAAGATTCCACTGACATTGACTAATGACAATGCTCCCTTGAGTGCTGAATAGCAGAACTATTTTCCGGGTGCTTTGCTAGGCACCAGAGACCCTCAGGTGACAGTCCCAGTACTTGTTATTAAGCTTCTTATAATATAATGAGAAAAAGACAAGGAAACAAGAAAGTACATTACCATGTACTTTGGAGAGGTATGCTTGGTATGAAATATTGATGAAAAAGCTCTAATGTCTCCAATTCTCAGAATTGGATGCTCAATTTGTAAGAGCAGAGACCTTACCTGTTTTGTTCAACATTAAATTTCCAGTTCCTAGACTAGTGATTGGCCTAGAAGAGTACTCAGAAATTTTTAAAAGAATGAAAAATTAAATCTACCTTGGGGAGTTAGGCTAGATTTCACAATGGAGGTAATGATTCTTTAGAAAAGGCAGGCAAACAACATACCAGTATGCCCAATGGCACAGAAGCAGGCTGATTGGTCAACAGCCAGTAGTGGCTGTCAACCTTGTAGGAAGAAATGAAGTCTCTGAAGTCTGAAGAGCCTGGAGAGGCAGGCAGCAGTCATTGCATTAGATGGATCAGAAATGTAGAGGATTTGATATGGATGTTTGCTGAGATAATGGAAGCAAAACGAAGATGGAGAAAAATGGAAGATTGAGAAAAATGGAGACTTTGGAAGAAAAAGAAATTCTCTTCTTGAAGGAAATGAGTTTCAACACTTTAAAAAATCTGGTTTAGACAGGTTTGAATGGGTACCTCAATCAGGGCAGAGACATTTCTGAGGCTTGGAGGTGCTAGGAGAGTTTTTGGAGGTGAGGTCTGAGATGCCTATGGACATGGGGAGGCAGGCCAGGGTAAATAGCTCCTAGGGCTTGGGCTACTCTATATCATAGTATAAGTAAGTTACTGTTCAAGAATTCTCCTCCATTATCACCCAGTCTTTAGGAGGAGTCATGTCCAAAGTTATAAACTGGTCCTGGTTGACTGTAGAATATTAGGGATACCATCAGGGATATCTGGAGGACACTGCAATAAAGCCATTGATACCTAATTTGGTTACAGTTTAATAAGACACTTAGCACATTTCTTGGGCATAGAAGTCGTGCATAAATATTAGTTGCCTTTGTCTCTTCTGCCCTATATCACTGAGTACTTCAGTCATCACAAGTATTTATTTGTCTCTCACTGCTCTGTATCATTGAACCTCTCATTTAGTGTTTGATCTTTTTCTTTTCTTTTGTATAGACAATTTTTATTTCTGTTTTCCCTGTACCTTAAAATGTTTACCCACATTCTCTCCAATAACCATGTTAATCAACTCCATTAGAAATCAGAGGATTATTTCTATCAGGATACGTAACATCAACTTAACCCTATGTGTTTATTTCCAGTGCTTGAAATTGTTTTTCCTTTAGTTTCACAAAATCATGGCCAACCCTTAAGCCTCATCACAGGCCCTACCTACTCCATGAAGATACCCTCAGCCCTACTGAGTTTGTTTGGATTCAGTCTACTATTTCCTTTAGATAAGTCCCACTCATTAGACCTTAATGATTTTGTGTGTTACCTACAGCATCACAAATAGATTGTAAACTCCTCGCCTGTCCAGACTTGATGTGTATTTGAATCCCACGTAGTCCAAATTCCAAGGTAAGAACATAGCAGATGTTCATTAAGTGCTTGTGCTTACTGACTTAAAGAAAGGTTTTGTGTGGGTGGAGGAAGGATTCTTGAACCTCTGGACAATACAACACTTGGATCTTTCCTAACAGGGAGTGGTTAGCAGAGTATTTAGTGTTGGCAAGTGCCTCTTCCACTTCTCTTCCTTGTCAGACATCTTTATGACCTGCCTTTTGTCATTCTACTATTTTCCTTCTGCCATCAATGATTTGCTTGGCTCTGCATCTATGAGATATTTATAATTATAAAATGACATGAGGTAAACATGGAAAGAATTTGTTGAATTCATCACTGAATAAGAGATGTTGCTCATCACGGGGTAATGTGATATGGCAATCCCCTAATCACTGGAATGTTCTGTGTATATTATTGAACACAACAAAAATGGAACGGTTACACCATGCACACATGACTTTACAAATTTATTCTCAGAATCGGTGAAGCAGTAACCATAAATAGCTGCTTGTATTTTGCTCTGTTATATATAAATGTAACAACTAATTATAGACCTATCTCCAGTGTTTCTGGGTTAGTCAACCAGTTATTAGATACATACAGATTTTGCTGTTATATAAATAAAAAATGGAATAGCGCTTGGTTGAGCTTTTCTTTTTATGCTCTATAAAGATAAAAAAAATCAAGAACATTAGGACATTTATGAAGATATTAATATTGCACAAAAAAATCAGTATAGTAAATTGGACTGCTGATATAAAATTGTTATCCCTCTCAATATCCTTATTACAGAGCTTTTTTTTTTTAACATCTTTATTGGAGTATAATTGCTTTACAATGGTGTGTTAGTTTCTGCTTTATAACAAAGTGAATCAGTTATACATATACATATGTTCCCATATCTCTTGCCTCTTGCGTCTCCCTCCCTCCCACCCTCCCTATCCCACCCCTCTAGGTGGTCACAAACCACCCAGCTGATCTCCCTGTGCTATTCGGCTGCTTCCCACTAGCTATTTTACGTTTGGTAGTGTATATATGTCCATGCCACTCTCTCACTTTGTCCCAGCTTACCCTTCCCCCTCCCCATATCCTCAGGTCCATTCTCTAGTAGGTCTGTGTCTTTATTCACGTCTTACCCCTAGGTTCTTCATGACATTTTTTTTTCTTAGATTCCATATATATGTGTTAGCATATGGTATTTGTCTTTCTCTTTCTGACTTACTTCACTCTGTATGACAGACTCTAGGTCTACCCACCTCACTACAAATAACTCAATTTCGTTTCTTTTTATGGCTGAGTAATATTCCATTGTATATATGTGCAACATCTTCTTTATCCGTTCATAAAAATATGGAACGCTTCACGAATTTGTGTGTCATCCTTGTGCAGGGACCATGCTAATCTTCTCTGTATCGTTCCAGTTTTAGTATATGTGCTGCCGAAGTGAGCACTACAGAACTTTTTGAATAATAGTTTTCTAAGTTATCCTAAGTAGCAAATGAGAATCATGTACACAATTAATTGGAAATTTGATAAACTGAATTATGGTAGTAGTTTTCTAATGAGTAACTGATAGGAAAGGCAAGATGATTATATTTTCTGCATTTGTTCTTCAGACAGAGCTGTGCTTTTACTTCTACTGACCATAACAAAAGTTTTCTCCCCGAGTTGTGACAGGGAAGGAGAAACAGTCATTTTTTCTCTAAGAATATCTGTGATTGTTATTCCCATGAGAAATTGCCTAAGGGTCCTCTTCTCCAGTTATAAGCTTTCTCAAAGACAAAAAGCAGTCTCTCGAAAGCCATGGAGAGTTGTGAGCAAATGAAGCCTTTCCCATGGGCATTGCTACAGCACTTCAGGTCTAATGCCTCAGCTATGCTCCCTCAATACCTTTCAACTGATTCTTGTCTTGAAATTGAATAGTGTTAGAAATTAATACTAGAAAGACTGTTTGGAAATACTTGGTGAGATCAATTTAAGAGTGACCAGTTATAGGGCTTCCCTGGTGGCGCAGTGGTTGAGAATCTGTCTGCCAATGCAGGGGACACGGGTTCGAGCCCTGGTCTGGGAGGATCCCACATGCCATGGAGCAACTGGGCCCGTGCATCTGGAGCCTGTGCTCTGGAGCCTGTGCTCCGCAAAAAGAGAGGCCATGACAGTGAGAGGCCCGCACAAAAAAAAAAAAAAAAAAAAAAAAAAGTGACCAGTTATATGCTTCCTAAATGTTATCTAAAGTTGATTAAATATGATAAGATGAGGCAGAACTCTAAAAGGAAAAAGATTCAGTATGATAGTCATGTAGTACTGGTTTTGATTGTTGGTTTTTTGCAATGGCAAATGGGATGTTGTGAGGTTTATGTCTAGACTTTTTTGTGGTGCACTTACACATGCTTTGTAACTGTTAATACTTAAGTCTTCAATAGTTATGGATTGGTCCTTCTTTTTAATGTATAATCACATTGCCTTGTTAATAGCCGACTTCCTGTTTATGGATTCAAAGTGGCCAGAAAAGAGACTTTTTGAAAGGAGGATCACAGTCTGTGAGAAATACATTGGTGCTGATATGGTTCATGTACTTATGTTTTCAATTTCCCATTCTCTGGGAGCCCTTGTAATCTTTTACTGTGGTGACTGTTTCCACTACCATTGAGAAGCTCCTGCAGTACTCCGAGTGCACATCCCTCATGTCAACCTTTAGAATATTAATTCAAACTTCTTTTTCTCACTCATCTCTGAACACAGCCACAGACTACTTTACAAGATCACAGAGTTGGTGAAATTTTCTTCATTATTTCAGCACAAGTGACTAACAATGTATAATTATATTTCTCAATGATTACTGCATTTTAACTTCAGCTTCATATAGTCCTTTTCACTAAGGTTAGAAAAAAGAGAGGTAATCAAATATATGAATTATTATTTTTTTTAATGTACCTTTGGCAGCCATGGAGGTGGGCTGTTTGAATCTTCCTCCAAGAAAGTATCAATACATTTTGTTCAACTGTAGTTAATACAGTGATCTCATAATCTACAGCTGGAAGAATTGCAGTCTCTATCTTAGCCTTTGAGACAATCCATGCTGTTCCCAGCCAACCCATAGTCATGACTGAGCCCGCTACAGGTGCTGGTCCTGGCATATCTGTTCAATACAGAGAGAACTCTACTATGAGACAGTCTTTACTTCAGAGCTCCCAATTGGTTGGCTGAGATTTTGTTAAACCTATGTCACTGTTAGAATATCTCCTTGTCCAATCTTTCTTATAGCTTCCTTTTCCTTTCATAAGTGTCAGATTTTCACTATCATGACCTCAAGTCTTTCTCTGCAAGATTCTGCTTCCTCCAACTTTTACCTTTTATTGGCATTATAGCTCAACAAAGCCTTTTATTTCAGAGGTGACTTCCCAGGGCACTTAACTGACATAATATTTTAACTGCTTTGTTTAATGCTTTAAAAATTCACCATAGTTTATAATCTAATTACTCTTTTACTCCTTAAGTTCCCTATGAAGCAGAGCTTGAGACAAGAACTTATGTCCAGACAGCTTATTTCACTAAATTATTCTAGGGAACAAGGATGGGGCAGTTGACGGAGTGAAACAGATAATCCAAAGGTAGTTAGGATGACCACTGAGAGCTACTGGGACTAAGTTCCACTGAAGACCAGTGGGGAGGCTGCAGAATTGTCTCCTGGAGAAATGGAAAAGTGGAGTAATTTTCATCATCCCCAGTCTCTCACTGGTCAAGGGATGCCCTTGGGGTGTTAACTCCCTTACATTACCAGATTTGCCTGTGTATCAGAATGGCTGAATAGACTCCTACTGAAAATTCCAACTGTGGGATAGAGAATCATCCTCTTGCTAGAAAGTGAGAGAGATGAGGATGAGCTGAAGTAAGATGCAGGTGTCAACCTCTGCACAGCTCGTAGCTGCAACAACAGCTGCAATAAAAAGTTGGGTCTAGTGGATGGGATGTGTGGAAGGATGTGTTGGATGTAAACCCTCTAGGAGCTCCATTTCCTATCAAGTTAGGTTAAATTTCTTTCATCTTAAGGGCTTCCGGCAATTTTTCATCATTTAGCATCTATTTATTAAGGAAATTCTAAAATCAACAAAATTATAATGGATGGTGTAATAGAACCCCATGGATCCAGCTTTAAAAACTAGGGATTCAATGCAATCCCTATCAAATTACCAGTGGCATTTTTTATAGAATGAGAACAAAAAATCTTAAAATTTGTATGGAGACAAAAAAGACCCTGAATAGCCAAAGCAGTTTTGAGGGACAAAAACAGAGCTGGAGGAACCAGACTCTCTGACTTCAGACTATACTACAAAGCTACAGTAATCAAGACAATATGGGGGCTTCCCTGGTGGCGCAGTGGTTGAGAGTCCGCCTGCCAATGCAGGGGACACGGGTTCGTGCCCTGGTCTGGGAGGATCCCACATGCCACGGAGTGGCTGGGCCCGTGAGCCATGGCCGCTGAGACTGTGCGTCCGGAGCCTGTGCTCCGCAACGGGAGAGGCCACAATGGTGAGAGGCCTGTGTACCACAAAAAAAAAAAAAAAAAAAGACAATATGGTACTGGCACCAAAACAGAAATATAGATCAATGGAACAAGATTGAAAGCCCAGAGATAAACCCACACACCTGTGGTCAACTAATCTATGACAAAGGAGGCGAGGATATATAATGGAAAAAGGACAGTCTCTTCATTAAGTAGTGCTGGGAAAACTGTACAGCTACATGTAAAAGAATGAAATTAGAACACTCCCTAACACCATACACAAAAATAAACTCAAAATGCATTAGAGACCTAAATGTAAGGCTGGGCACTATAAAACTCTTAGAGGAAATCATAGGAAGTTAACCCTTTGACATAAATCACAGCAAGATCTTTTTTGATCCACCTCCTAGAGTAATGGAAATAAAAACAAAAATAAGCAAATGGGACCTAATGACACTTAAAAGCTTTTGCACAGCAAAGGAAACCATAAACAAGACAAAAAGACAACCCTCAGAATGGGAGAAAATATTTGCAAACGAATCAATGGACAAAGAATTCATCTCCAAAATATATAAACAGCTCATGCAGCTCAATATTAAAAAAACAAACAACCCAATCCAAAAATGGGCAGAAGAAGACCTAAATAGACATTTCTCCAAAGAAGACATACACATGGCCAAGAAGCACATGAAAAGCTGCTCAACATCAGTAATTATTAGGGAAATGCAAATCAAAACTACAATGAGGTATCACCTCACACCAGTTAGAATGGGCATCATCAGAAAATCTACAAACAACAAATGCTGGAGAGGGTGTGGAGAAAAGGGAACCCTCTTGCACTGTTGGTGGAAATGTAAAGTGATACAGCCACTATGGAGAACAGTATGGAGCTTCCTCAAAAAACTAAAAATAGAATTACCATATGACCCAGCAATCCCACTACTGGGCATATACCCAGAGAAAACCATAATTCAGAAAGACACATGAACCCCAGTGTTCATTGCAGCACTATTTACAATAGCCAGGACATGGAAGCAACCTAAATGCCCATCGACAGACGAATGGATAAAGAAGATGTGGTACATATAAACAATGCAATATTACTCAGCCACAAAAAGGAATGAAATTGGGTCATTTGTAGAGACGTGGATGGATCTAGAGACTGTCATACAGAGTGAGGTAAGTCAGAAAGAAAAAAACAAATATCATATATTTAAGCATACATGTGGAACCTAGAAGAATGCTACAGATGAACTGGTTTGCAGGGCAGAAATTGAGACACAGTTGTAGAGGACAAACGTATGGACACCACAGGGGGAAAGCAGCGGCAGGTGGGGGTGGTGGTGGGATGAATTGGGAGATTGGGATTGACATGTATACACTGATGTGTATAAAATGGATGACTAATAAGAACTTGCTCTATAAAAAAATAAATAAAATTCAAAAAATATCCCTACTGATATTCTGCTACTCTTATTTCATCAATACCTTCTCTCTTTTTTCTTTGTGTATTTTAAAACAAAGTCAAGGTAACATATTAATTTTTATCCACAATAACTTCAGTATATATCTATATGAAATAAGAATTTTTAAACCTAATCATAATACCATTGTTATACTTAGCAAAATAAACTCAGTTGAATACCCAGTCCACGTTCATTTTTACCTGACATTTTCCAAATGTGTTTTATAATTGGTTTATCTGAATTACAATCTTAACACTGCATTTGGTTGAATGTCCCTTAAGTTAAAAATAATCTGTTATATTTGTCTTTTTAAAACTCATATATATATACGCACACACACACAATATTTGTTGAAGTAACTGGATGTTATGTCCCGTGGAATTCCCCATACTTTGCCTTTGACTGATGATAACTTCATGGCATTCTATAATACTCCTCCACACCAGAGTTCTTAACCTGAGGGTCTCAGATCTATAGAATTCAGGGATTCTATGACATGGGTTAGGAAAAAGACATCTTTATATTCCCTAATGTTTAACAGAAATTTAGCATTTCTTTCATGTTGAATATGGGCAGCAAACCACAGAAGTATTTAGCACTACTATATAGATTTTTATTTCTATTTGTTATAAATAGAACTTTTTATGTCCATATTATATTACAGTTGTTATAGAAACCTTGAAATATTATTTTCCTTCATGATTACTTTAAATTTTACTGTAGTTATTAGATACTCCACTAGACTCCAATTAATCACAGTCTTCTTGTCCACAAAACTGGCTGGCCAACTAAGGGTCAAACCTGGGGCTAGTAATTATTCAGTGATGACATAGTGACCTTAAAAAACCACATGAGAATTCTCAGTTCTCACTCTGTGTTACAAAAATACAGTAGCCTTTTGTAACACGAATGAGTGCAAAAGCTATAATTAAAGAGCGAGCAAGTTTAAAACATTTTATCATTGAGGTAAATACAGTATTTGCTATTTAATGTAATTTATTATGACTACAAGCAGATTAGGTAGTGGATTTTTCACTGGTTCTAAATTCTGTGAGTAACAAAGATACTTCTTTTGGTTTTCTTTTTTCTTCTCCCTTTGAACACTGTACTATGAAATGAAAACATTCCCATGCTGAGAAAATGGTAGTGAAACTTGATTACAGGGAGGCTGTTTACATATGTGAAAGATTTTTAGAAGTGTTTGTTTTGAAGTGGGTTCTAATGTATTTCTTTTGACAAATCTAAGTCAGTTAAAAATCATTGCTTCACTTGGAGATGAAGAAAATAAAGAGCAGCAAAAGATAATACCTTTGTTAGAGATAATTCCTTTTTACTATTTTATTTGAAGATTTATAAAAGTTCTTAATTTGTTGAGAATCATTCATCAAATTACAGGTGACATGAAAACGTTAGGGATTCATGTTTCGTTTAAGTCTTTCCTACCATGTAATTGTTAGGTGAGTAATACTGGATGAACTAGGAGTACTGCTAATGTTTGACAAATGCTACTAATGGTACGCTGTATAAGTATGACATATTACGTTGTGTAGTTTTTGAAAGACCATCATAAATATTTTAAATGTTACTTACAATTTAGATTTTTAAGAAGTTATAATTTATTACTATATTGTCAATATTTAATATTATACTAATGAGTTATTTGCAATATTACAAGATTTGGAATCCAAATAATTAACAAAACACTTCCCATTTTAATAAACATCAATTGTTATTAAAATAATATCTGGAAGAAATAATTCAATTTGTTTATAAGATAAGGAATGCTTTCTCCCCACACACATTTTCAAAGTCATTCATTTATTGTTGAGACACTTGGATTTATGTGGTGACAGCAGTGGTTCTGAAATGTTAACCTGTATCAGAATCTCTTGAAGGCCTTTAAAACTCAGATTGCACGGCCCCAGAGCTTCTGATTCAATAAGTCTAGAGTTGGATTCAGGATTGTTCCTAAGACGTTCTTGGGTGGCATTGAAACTGATGGCCCAGGGACCACACTTTAAGAACCTCTACTATGAAATATGATATGAATTTATTCAGTTATCAATTCAACCATTCTATAAAAATTTGAGTACTATGTGGTAAAATCTGGGAATAAAAAGGTAGAGAAGTTACATTTTCTTTACTGGAGGGAATTATCCTGAGGTATCCATGTTCACTTCATATTGCAAAATAATTGTCAGTGTTTAGTTTCTACTTGCAATTTCATGTTTCCACATTATGGTTACATCACTCAATGTTTTTTCTATAGGGAATGAATCAGTATTTTCTTTAACAGCTTAAGACAATTTGACCTAAAATAAAATGTGGTAGATCAAACTTAAAGCCACCTCAGTAAATCTGAAAAGCAAGGTAGCCTTGAAGATCTTATACATAGTAGATTGAGATACTAAGTTCACTAGGGCTGCCATAAAAAATATCACAACTTAATCAACAAAAATTATTTCTCACAGTTCTGAAGACTGGAAGTCCAAGATCAAGGTGTTAGAAAGGTTGGTTTCTTGTGAGTCCTCTCTTCTTGCCCTGCAGATGGCCTTCTTCACACCGCATCCTCACATGGCCTTTTCTCAGTACCTGATCATTCCTGGTTCTTATAAAGACACCAGTCATATTGGATTAGGGTACCACCCTCTAAGCCTCGTTTCAACAAAACCACTTTTTTGAAGGCCTGTCCCCTAATATGGTTACATTCTGGGGTACTGGGGATTGGGAATTCAAAATATGAATTTTAGGTGGACACATTTCATCCCATTAAAGACACTCACAGTTGTTACAAGAAAACATACCTTTGAAGATACAACTTTAAAATTGTTCTCCCTGAGTTTGTATCTAAAACATCATCTTTTCTTTTCCCTACAATCAGCCCCTCTATAACCAAATACTAAGAGGCTTCATTTCCAGGACTATAGTGGGAGCAAAAGGAATAAAGAAAGCTTATTTTGTCTTCAATTTTGAAGGTTATTTTTACATGTTTATTTGTAACTTTGTCTATTTGCAAATTATGATGCATAATCTTTAAGAAACAATATTTTGGCAGAAGGTCAGTTTCCTAGAAGAATTCAAAGAGTCTATTTAATCTATAATGAAGTTGAACTAATGTATAACTCAAACATAAACTAATTCCAATTTGGACTAAATATAATTTAGATTTTCTTGATGCAAGTGGTAAAATGAGGACAATTTTAATCACAGCAGCAAGCAGGTTCTTCCTTGATCTTTAGCAGCAACTTCCATCCATTCTTCAACAAACATTTACTGGACTTTGTGTTCAAGGTACTTTCTGAGAGCTTAAAAGACAGGACTGAGTAAGAAAGACAAATCTGTACTTCAGTGGAGCTTGTGGTCTAGGAGGCAACTGAAAAGTGAAAGTGCAATAGCAGAAGGAAATCAAGCTATCCACAGGAATACTGGAGAGAACTGTTTTGGAGACCAAGTGGTCTTATCAGGAAACAATTTTACCCCAAATGACTAAATAGAAGGTTCTTCTAAAAAGAACTGCTTAGCCAGGTGTGGGCAAGGTTGAAGAAACAGACAAGGTATATTGAGATTCTCAGAGTCTAGCCATTACCATCCCTAGGTCTAAAGGGTCCAAGTAAGGAATTCCTGGTACTGGATGGAGCCCAGCAAGTAGAGAAATCAGGTAGATGGGTCCTGGTAGAATGATAGGAAGTCACCAAGTACTTATGAACACAAAACAACAAAAACTACAAATAGTTTTTAAAATATTTTCACATCATTTATCAAAATAAATGGAGCACTTGTAAATAAGAACTCCACTATCTGATCACTTTACACCCATCTCTGCATAGATTCTTGGCTTTCTAAAATGCAGTATATTATGACTAACGAGAAAATTCATCTTTTAAGTAGTTTCTAAAACTTCATCCCCTCAGACAAATATTTCTAGGTTTAATCTACGTGAACATACAAACTTTGTAACTCATTATTTCCTTGGTGTATCATTTGCACAAAATATACATCACTACTGAAAATAATTACCTTTTAAAATTTCTAGATTTAAATCTATTCATTAGTTGCCTATCATCTGTCTCTTATATATTTGTAGTAATTAAAATTTTTTTATATTGCTAAACTTTAAGTTGAAAAAGTTCTGGTATCCTGGGAAGAATCATTCAGTGAGTAATCCCATAGGCTTGAAGTTGGATTCCGTGGATTTCAGCCTTGGCTCTCTGTTTGCCAGCTGTTTACCTTGACCAGGTTATTGAACTTCTATAAACCTTAGCTTCTTAATTTGTAAATAAGGAATAATAACCTCCAAGAATTATTATGAGGAATATATGAGAATGTATTCCTGAGTAAGCAGCAATTTAAAAATTTAAATTATTATTGTTATTAGTACAAACAGCTCGAATTATAAACATTTAAAATATCTATTAAAAGATTTAAGCGTTTATAAGTATCAAACCTCTTGATATTTATGTAATTTAATATTGTCAATCATGATACAATATACATTCTCATACTTTAAGATATGACATAGTTACATAATTTAATGTATGACATTCCTAAGAATAACAGTAAATTAAATATTTTAAAGATTTGATATTTATCTTTTGTAATTATTGATTTTTTAAAGTAATTTATTATTGACTTTTGAGAAATAAGGTTTTAATATTAAGAAGTTAATCTCTTTATCAAAACACACAATAAGTTAAAAATTTGGGTGAGATTTTGGAGAAAAAAATTCCTAAATGTTAGGATTTGCCTCTAGTCAAATTCTAAAATATTTTAACATATTAACATCTCCATCTGCTCTTTCCATCACTAGTGAAGCAGGTGGTATATGTAATCTCCAAGGTAAAGCAAAAATCATGTGGGCTTTCAACAACTCTAATGTAAGTTTAAAAGAAATTATTACTATTTCCATTTGTGGAAATATTTTAAAAATATAAGATAAGTAATTAAAGTAACTGATATTTATTTTATCTTTTATCACATAACAATGACAGAGGATTAAAGCCGTTTGTGCCTAATGCCATATTTTAAAAGTAGAACCTCCAGGAAAAGAAATTTCTAGAGATCAGCAATTCATTTCCATAGCTAATATATCTTGTCTATACTATACTATACCACACTATATGATACTGTAGTTTTGTATTTTTTTTGATGTTTCATGTAACTAAAAAAAAAATCCCAGTGAATGTGGTTTAAATATTAAAGAGGATGTATTGGCTTTCATAAATATATAAATCTGGAAGCATGCTGAATTCATTTTGATTTAGCAACTTAAATATATCTTTAAAGACCCGTAGTTTTTCCCTCTTCCTTCCATCGTCAAGTTCACCTTAGAAGGTTCCTCATATTAACAAAATAGCTCCAGCAATTCCAGTCTTTATAAACACACATCCTCCAGAAATAGGAGTGTTTCTTTCTTAGGGTTCTAAGCCAGAGTCCTAAAATTTACTTTTTAAAATTTGGTTTCTGGGACTTCTCTTGTGGTTCTGTGGTTAAGACTCCTCGCTTCCAATGCAGGGGGCACGAGTTCGGTCCCTGGTTGGGGAACGAAGATGCCGCATGCTGCGTGGCACAGCCAAAAAAACCCCCCAAAAAAACAGAAACAACAAAAAAATTAAGTTTCTGCTTGGATTTGCTAAGGTCACATATGTCTGAACCAATCTCTATGCAAGAGAATGGAAATGTGCTGATTGGCTTAGGTCAATCAAATGCTACTGTATCAAATTTAACTTTCCCCAGAACATATGGACTGCATAGTGAAATGGTAGATACCCAAACTGAAATTTAAAAAGCCTTTAGGAAAGATAAAGGAGCCAATAGATGCTGACTAGGTGACCGGCAGATCCACTGCAGGCACTTTGATCAAAGTCATCAAAAAGAATGACAAAAATCATAAAAACTAATCTTGGGGATTTTCTAAATATAACTATACATCTTACATTACTTGTAGAAATAAATAAAAGAACATGTAAAGAACATATCTACAGTTATTACAGTAATCCCTTAACTTTTTTTTTTCTTAAATAGAACCTCTATTCCCAGAAATTTTATTTATTTTTCTATGTAGATTTTGTTGAAGTTTATGGATCTGGAGATCCAGGTGTCTTAAATGACTGTGCCTATGAGTATTGAGTAATGTGTCCCAACCAAGAGCATTGTCAGATATGGGAACTGAACACTTGTTTTGAAAATATACCTCCCAGTAACTTGCTCTCGATGGCATCTGGAAGACACTTGTCATGTGGTTCCATCATGCACAGTTCAGACACTTTTTCATCTGGAAGCATGAGAAATACTGCCTTTATAGATCTGATTAAATAATGAACGGTTTAAAAATGCTACATCAAAGTTGTAGATGGTTTTCTATCTCCCATTTCTCTGATGCTAGCAATAACCAGACCGCTTTTTTTCAGATTGACTTCCAGGACTGACAACTGTGTCCGAAGAGGGAAAAAAGAGTTAACATTCTTTTTTCTGTCTATTTGGTTTTAGCAAATCACTTCAGGTGAGCTGAGGCAAAGCTCCAGTTGGAACAAACTTGAGAACACTAGGCGAATATTGCAGTACAAGTTAAGGATGGTTTGTGTTAAAAGTTGACAGATACTTTAAGTTCTATAGGGACTGAAAAAGGCAATTCTGTTTATAGTTCAAATGAATAAGATATAAGGATTTGCTCCAGATCTTTTAAAGTTTTAGAGCCAAAATTCTTCAGTTTTTTAAAATACATTTTAAACCACATGTAACAACTATACAGAACAAATAAACATGGATTTGTATATGACTGTCTTGGAGGAAAGAATTAGAAGGATTAGGGATATAGGAAACATCATTTAGCATTGAAAAGAGTGCTAGGAAGGACACCTCAATACTATACTATCTTCAGGCTAAAGCATACTTAACATTTTCCAGAAAGGTATGGTTCTAATATTTCTTAAAATCCTCCAGAAAAGCAGGCTCAGCCAACAATCCAATAGTCAAGATACTGTGTACTATATGTTAAATGAATTATTGCCAAGTCAGGCCATTCATTAATTTATTTACATGAAGGAGAAATGACTTATAGGTGGTTTGTGCCTGGTTGGGTGGTAGTGTGAAGCCATGCAGAGATAGACCTATGGACTCTTCTTATAAAATACCCCACAAACCAAGGGTGGCTCCGGCAAAGCAGTTCAGTACTTTGGTTTAAAATGTATCTAGAGAGGCACATTCCACTTGTTCATTTTTCAGAGCAACACAGCATGAAGCAGACACAGTGAAGAGTGAAGTAAATGCAGTATCATTTTGTTCTCTAGTGGTTCTGTAGCTTTATAAGCAACAAGAGAAGCTACCCTTATCCTGAAATAATACTTTCATGAAGGTCACAGACAGCAGAAGCAGCGTGAGGGGGCCCACTCAGAGAGCCGTGGTAGACAGCAAACTTCAGGGAAATGTTGGACTAAGACCTGAAAATTATTTGTGAGCATGTATGAGACAAACAACAAGAGGTGGGCAACTGGGTGGGGATGTTGAGTATTTTTCATAGACAGATGGAATCATAATCCAGTGATATTTGAAGTATTGCTGTTAAGATTATTTCATACTAGTAAGGGATGCAGACAATAGCCTATTTCTTAAATCTGTGATCTTAAAAAACTAAACAAACAATCAAATGAACAAAACAAAGATGATTAATGAATCTTAAGGCAAAGAATGGTATATTTTATTTACACCGTCTATTTTAAGCGTTGTGTCCCTCCTACGTTGTTTCCATGGCAGTTACTTCTAACATCAGTTGTGTAAATGATAGTCAGTTTCTTACTTTAAGTTTAGAGATTAGTTTGATTGCCTGAAATGTGAAGAATTAAATGAATAAAGGAATACTCAGAGTTCTTTTTTTTTATAACGTGGGAGGATAGCATTACATTTGGAAAACTTTAGAAAGTAATTCATCAGATTGCTTAAGGTCAGTAGATTTCAGAAGTGTTCAGTTATGAGAAAGACATGGAATGTCTTTGATAGGTTGGCATAAATGACTACTATTGCCCTCGTTCTGATGTTTTCTGATGATTTTAAGTAGAAATTTTTAGTAGCATAAATTTCAAATATATGAAAGGCTATACAATGGCCTTTCAATATATTCTTTGTTCTGCTTATAATAGAAATGTTAGTTCCAGATATTGAACCAAGAACCTTGTCTGGAACAACAGACATGAAGTAAACTGGATCTTGTTTTCTGTGGAATTGCTAAAGGACACATACATCTTTAATGGTATTATTTTAGAGTATTAAACTGATGTCACGGTTGGACTGGTTCTTCAGGCTCTGCAATTTTTCTTTTCTCACAGTCAGTACCTCCATTAACTTTGCTCTAGATCCGGTTTAACCATAAGGGAAGAAAGAGTAAGGATTGCTCTTTCGGTAGATTGAAGCTCAGCATCATCACCATGACCACCAATCTACCTCTCACCTTTTCATTTCTGAAAACTAGGATTCTGCTTGCTCCTGTTAGTAGGATGCATGGATTAATTAATATTAAAAGAACTCGTTATTGTTTATGGATGCAAACGTATTCTTTCAAATTCACTATCTCAGTAACACCACTAACATGGATATCCATGTAAGAAAGTTTGGAATTGTCCTTAACTCTACCCTCTACCTCTTATCTTTCATTTAGTTGTTCATCAAGTTTCTATGCTTTTTACTGCAAAAGTGGGTCTCAACTATTCATCCCAACTCCTTTTTTTGTAATCATAGAATTTCATCATCTGTTGTCTGGTCATTTGGTATTACCTCTTATAGAGTTTTGTTGCTTTTGGGTTTCCATTTATAATTTATCTTTCAAACCATTCCCAGAAAAGTTGGAGTTAACATGTGAAGTGGCAAAGATTCTTGACCCAGCTGTCAGACCACCTGAGTTAAAATTCTATCTATGCCTTGGCAGTCTGACCTTGGATAAGTTGCTTATCCACTCTGTGCCTCACTTTCCTGTTCTATAAATCGGGGGAGGGGGAAGAAGAAGAACAAGAAGAAGAAGAAAAAGGGAAAAAATTGAAATGGAGAAGAATGTTGAGAGTTCATGTTAGATGCTCTTTCTTGTTTTAATAAACTACAAGAGGAAATTAACTGGAGATAAAGGGGCAAGAAAACTTTAAGCTTGAAGTGGAAAAGAGACTTGGAAAACCTGATGAGACTAGTGTAGATAGATAATTAGTGATGAGTCAAAGTACTGGCATTCTTCAATCAATAAACAATTAAACCTATTATGTTTCATGTCCTATATTGAGCAGGACTGAGACCATTATATCTGACAAGTAATACAAATCTATAACCTTATGTCAGTCTTTTTATTCTAATTTTTTGACCAAGCTACCTCAAAATGCATATAAACAATACCATCAATCTAAAATATAAAAATACTCATAAACAAAGACAAAATTAAGTTAAAAAATTTTTGTGAAAGTAAATATTCCGCTATAACATATAGCTTCTATCAGTGTCAGAATCTATTATTTTGCTATTTTGTTGTCCAGTAAAGGGAAAAGTACCTCTGGCAATATCACTTTCTTTATTATCTCTGCTGATGTTATCCAGAAAGCAGAATATTTACTACTTGTACTAAAGCAGAAAAAAATGTCTGCTGAGGTCTTCTCAGATGTTTACAATATATTCTAAAGTCTAATTTTGCAGCTAGAGACTTCTGACCCAATTTCACAATCCTAAGAAATTTTATGCCTATGGCAACCATCTTAATCTAATGCATCAGGCTTTAAATTCAATCACAATCTTATATTCTTCTTTCATATGAGTTTTCTTTAGCACCTTATCAGTTTTCTCCAAAAAAAGCAATATTATATGTCAAAATTACAATATACTTTTGGACCTTGTGAGAAGTTTATTATGCAATTATAAACAATGTCCATAACAGCTAAGAGGGTGGATTTAGCATCTGACAGACCTGAAATAGAATTATTTTCCTGGTACTTATTAGCTGTGACTTCAGATAAGCTATTTAAACTCACTGTATTTTAGTTTCCTCTCCAAAAATGGGAAAAATGGAGTAATGTAAGAACTAAATAAATTAACAGATAGAAAGCTCATAAGAGTGCCTGGCAATGATAAGAACTTGGTAAATGTTAACAATTTATATTGAATATTTGCCTTTCTTCTTGTTTGTCTATCATACAGACCATCTTCCTATACATAGGGAATTCCCCATCTAAAACCCCTTGGGAAGAGGGAGAGTCAACTGTCTTATATAGAAGTTTAAATGGCAAGTATTTATGATGCTTGCATATCTAGCCTCCTTTGTACTTAGGCTTAGAAACCAGATGCATGTAGCCAACATTTTAAATTATGAGATAATGATGCAAAGAAATATACACAGAAGTAAATCTATTCTGTAGAAGACCAAGACAACTGTAGCAGCAACGGCCACCTTCCAGGGCAGTAGCAGGGGTCCTGCCTGACAGTGACTTCCAGAATTGTCAGTGGTGTTTCTTGTGGCTTTGAAGGTTCAGCAGTGACAATAGCGGCACAAGAAGTGGCCAGTTTCTGGGGTATGATTTGGCTGCTGCTCTGGTTGTGTGGCCTCTGAGTCTGTTCTCCAGCCCCCTTGGCATTTCTTTCAAAACATTCTTTTATCTTGAATCAGCCAGTGTCAGTGTTTGCTGCTTTCAGTGAAGATCCCTCATATAAAATTAGGACCAGAAATGTTTGCAGTCAACAAGCTTAAGGGAAAATAGGGGGTGGGGTGGGAAAAGAGCACATGAACACATGCACGTTGAAACGTCTGAGATTTGTTAACTGGCCTAAAGGCAGAAAAATTCTAGCAAATATTAAAGGGTAGAACTCTAGTGGCCAATGGCATGTGGTACCTGAACCACTAATTAAATTATCCCTTGGGGTTATGTACTATAAAATAACAATTCAAAGCAAGGCCGTGAGGCACCAGTGGCTATTACAGTGAAGTATGAAGGGCAATTCAATGAGTATGAGAGATTTTTTTTCCTAAATGCATAGACATCTTAAAAAAAGTGAATGGCTTGCTCATTTTCAAAATTCTTGACTTAAGGCACAGTCTGTTAATAAGAGAATCTTTATGTCTGTATTAAAAGAAAAAAGAAACCCTATAATCTTTTGTTGCACAGAGCTAATATATTGAAAACTAAACAAAAGCTTGTTTCTGTGCATTGCTGAATTACATTGGGTGAATTCATTGTTCCACTGACTTTCTTGGATGAAAGTTAGAGCACTGTTTGAAAAAAAATGTGCCCGTGAACATTGGAATTGAGATGTTTGGAAAATTCAGAGAAGCCTGGGCCTTCACTGCTTTCTGAGCCTCCTTTGCCTGCAGAAAGCTACCATTCCTCTGTTTTGATGTGGTTGCCCCTCTCTTGCTTGTCTCACCTAAGAGATGAATGAAGGAATTGCCAGCAGGAAGCCAGTTCTACTCATTTCCCTATCCCAATAGTTCCCTCATCTTTAAACCAATCAGAAAAGTTAGATCCCAGCATGCTTTGGGGCACAATTACAAACTCAGATCTTACAAAGCTTTGTGCATACATGCATGCACACACATATACACACAAACACATAAAGAGTTGTGAGAACTTGCAAATTTGTGTAGTAAAAATCTAATGAACATATGTGGGACTGTTTTCTGAGGGTCTAGATTAGAAGTGACCTGTAGACAAAATCTGCTCAACTAACTGTGTTTATAAAGAAAATTTTATTGGAACACAACTTTGCTTTTTCAATTACATATTGTTTATGGCTGCTTGATCATTACAATAGCAGAGTTTAATTGTCGTGATGGAGACTGTCCCACCTGAAAAGCCAAAAATCTTTACTATCTAGACCTTTCCAGAAAAAGTCTGCTGACCCCCTGTTTAAGCCAAGAGAAGAGAACAAAGCTTTGAATCAGCCTGGACTTATTGATTTGGGTTGGCCACACTGGCAATTCTGGAGCCAACGTGCTGCTTGAGCTGTTGGAAGTAATCTGAATTTCTAACTTCTATTTTGCATTAGACTCAGTAGTGACAGACTCTACATTATGTTAGGTGCCAGAAATTCCTCCAGTATGATAGAGCAGAAAAAACAGTCTCAGTATTGAAGATGTTGGACATTTTGGAGTGGATTTAGGGTATATGAAGCACTCACTTCCTCCCTAATCTGTCACATCCTCCACCCATGTAAATCTACAGAAGCCTGTAGGAATATTTCATTTTCCGAGGCAAAATGGGGCTGGTTACCATAAAAGGTAGTAGGACTATCTTAGAAATTGTATTGGGCATACACACAGGTGTTGTGGTGGTGCTTTTGTTGTTGTTTTGAAGTGGCTAATTGACCATGGAATTTCTAGCACTGAAAGAGATGGACAATTCTTTAAGGCCCTACTTGATTTATATGTACCAAAAACTCGGTCTGAAGAACAGAGGCCCAACTTGAACTCGTAAGATCTGAGTCTATTTACAGGTTCTCAGTCCCTGGATTAAGGGAGATTAGGTCTGTGGAAGGAGGACCTCTTAGTAACAGCCTAATACACAGAATACCATTAAACAGGATAATTGTGCTCTGTGGAAAGAGAAATTCCCACATGAATCAGGAATGATTGGACCACAGCCTGAATGAACACTGGTTTTAGGGGACTAAGTATGCTGACGAGCCACTGGGAAGAGTTAAGATTTAAGGAAGTTATTGATAAATAGAATTCTGACCTATGCATACCTCCCATTAGGCTCAGATAAATCCATCTGTATTCATTAGGATTGTGTATGCCTGCAAATAATAGAATAGCCCAACTAGTGTGATTTAAATAAGGAAGCATTCATGTTACACTTATCCCAAGAGGTGTGGAGGTAGCAGATGTCAATGAGTTGAATAGTTCTGTGGTGTCAGAGGTTGTGGCTCTGTTTCCCTTTGCCATTCCCTCATGTCAAAGGACAACCCCTGCAGTTCCTACCTCTACATTCATGTTCAAGACAAGGTCAACGTAAGGAAAAAAGGCTAACCTTCTGCCTATTTCCCCTTTTATAAAGCAAATAATTTTCCAAGAAATAACATCAATTTGACTCTGCTAAGAGATCATTTCTAGGATTGTGTAGTATGTGTTCACCCTGACAATAAGAAAATATAGGAAAAACAAGGAAGGTTTGTCATGATACATTCAGTTGGGCTGGGCTCATTGCTCTACTGAATTAAAATGAGGACATTAGCAAGGATGGATGTTAAGTTATCAACCAATAAACTCTGCCACAACATGCCATATTTATTTTACCAGATCTTGAGTGTATTATTAGAATACATGTATTTAATAACTAGCAACACCTCCTATTTACCCGTCTGAACCGTGAAATATAGGTTACTATAGTAGGGAGGGCCAAATTAAATGCCTTGGAGCTTTCCCTTCCTAGCAAGGTAATAACTTGAAAGCAACACCCTCTCCCTGGGGGGAATTAATCATCATCAGACCATCATCAAAGACTTGAAAGGACCCCAGGAAGCCCACCAAGGCACCATGCTTCCTTTTTAATGCTGGGAGATGTAAGATACAATGTTTTGTCCTGTCCTTTCAAAAGGATCTACTGGCATGTCCCCCAGATTTCACTAACACAGAGACTCCTGAATTTTAGTAGTTTATTTCTCCCCTTTGGGAGCTCATTTGTGTTATCAGGGCTTCTGATTTAGTTGCCTCTTATTGCTTATGTGGCCCCTTTAGGATGCTGTCATTGATATATAGGAAAACATCCTGTTCTGTGGAATGTCTAGATGTTCCAGGTCCCCTCAAGCTACATTGTGATAGAGCGTGTGTGAGAGAATGAACATAGACGAGGGACAAGATTGCAAATGTATATGCCAAGAATCAGATCAGTGTCCTTAATTGTTCTTTAGATTTGAGAGCCTGATTAATCACAGTCACCATGTGTATGTGTGTGTGCGCAAAGACAACCCCAGTATAGAAAGAGATTTATTTCTAACAATTCCTGTATAGTTGGTTACATGGGCTTTGGATTATTCCTAAATAAAAATATATTGTATTCTTTTTTTAAAATAGATTTTATTTATTTATTTATTTATTTATTTATTTATTCAATTTTGGCTGTGTTGGGTCACTGCTGCTGCTTGCTGGCTTTCTCTAGTTGAGGAAATTGGGGGCTACTCTTCACTGCAGTGTGCAGGCTTCTTTTTTTTTAACATCTTTATTGGAGTATAATTGTTTTACAATGGTGTGTTAGTTTCTGCTTTATAACAAAGTGAATCACTTATACATATACATATATCTCCATATGTCTTCCCTCTTGTGCTTCCCTCCCTCCCATCCTCCCTATCCCACCCCTCTAGGTGGTCATAAAGCACAGAGCCGATCTTTCCTGTGCTATGTGGCTGCTTCCCACTAGTATCTATTTTACGTTTGGTAGTGTATATATGTCCATGCCAGTCTCTCACTTTGTCCCAGCTTACACTTCCCCCTCCCTGTATCCTCAAGTCCATTCTCTAGTAGGTCTTTGTCTTTATTCCCGTCTTGCCCCTAGGTTCTTCTGACCTTTTAATTTTTTTTTCTTTTTTTGGATTCCATATATATGTGTTAACATAGGGTATTTCTTTTTCTCTTTCTGACTTACTTCACTCTGTATGACAGTCTCTACATCCATCCACCTCACTACAAATAATTCAGTTTCATTCCTTTTTATGGCTGAGTAATATTCCATTGTATATATGTGCCACATCTTCTTTATCCATTCATCTGTCGATGGACACTTAGGTTGCTTTCATGTCCTGGCTATTGTAAATAGAGCTGCAATGAACATTTTGGTACATGACTCTTTTTGAATTATGGTTTTCTCAGGGTATATGCCCAGTAGTGGGATTGCTGGGTCATATAGTAGTTCTATTTTCAGTTTTTTAAGGAACCTCCATACTGTTCTCCATAGTGGCTGTATCAATTTACATTCCCACCAACAGTGCAAGAGAGTTCCCTTTTCTCCACACCCTCTCCAGCATTTATTGTTTGTAGATTTTTTGATGATGGCCATTCTGACCAGTGTGAGATAATATCTCATTGTAGTTTTGATTTGCATTTCTCTAATGATTAATGATGTCGAGCATTCTTTCATGTGTTTGTTGGCAATCTGTATATTTTCTTTGGAGAAATGTCTACTTAGGTGTTCTGCCCATTTTTGGACTGGATTGTTTGTTTTTTTGATATAGAGCTACATGAGTTGCTTGTATGTTTTGGAGATTAATCCTTTGTCAGCTGCTTGGTTTTCAAATAATTTCTCCCATTCTGAGGGTTCTCTTTCTGTCTTGTTTATGGTTTCCTTTGCTGTGCAAAAGCTTTCAAGTTTCATTAGGTCCCATTTGTTTATTTGTGTTTTTATTTCCATTTCTGTAGGAGGTGGGTCAAAAAGGATCTTGCTGTGACTTATGTCATAGAGTGTTCTTCCTATGTTTTCCTCTAAGAGTTTGATGGTGTCTGGCCTTACATTTAGGTTTTTAATCCATTTTGAGTTTATTTTTGTGTATGGTGTTAGGGAGTGTTCTAATTTCATTCCTTTACATGGAGCTGTCCAATTTTCCCAGCACCACTTATTGAAGAGGGTGTCTTTTCTCCACTGTATATTCTTACCTCCTTTATCAAAGATAAGGTGACCATATGTTCGTGGGTTTACCTCTGGGCTTTCAATCCTGTTCCATTGATCTATATTTCTGTTTTTGTACCAGTACCATACTGTCTTGATTACTGTAGCTTTGTATATAGTCTGAAGTCGGGGAGCCTGATTCCTCCAGCTCCGTTTTTCTTTCTCAAGATCGTTTTGGCTATTCAGGGTCTTTTGTGTTTCCATACAGATTGTGAAATTTTTTGTTCTAATTCTCTGAAAAGCATCAGTGGTAGTTTGATAGGGATTGCAATGAATCTGTAGATTGCTTTGGGTAGCAGAGTCATTTTTACAATGTTGATTCTTCCAATCCAAGAACATGGTATATCTCTCCATCTATTTGTATCATCTTTAATTTCTTTTGTCAGTGTCTTATAATTTTCTGCATACAGGTCTTTTGTCTCCTTAGGTAGGTTTATTCCTAGATATTTTATTCTTTATGTTGCAGTGTATAGGAATGCAAGAGATTTCTGTGCATTAATTTTGTATCATACTACTTTACCAAATTCATTGATTAGCTCCAGTAGTTTTCTGGTAGCATCTTTAGGAATCTCTATGTATAGTATCATGTCATCTGCAAACAGTGACAGCTTTATTTCTTCTTTTCCAATTAGGATTCCTTTTATTTCTTTTTCTTCTCTGATTGCTGTGGCTAAAACTTCCAAAACTATGTTGAATAAGAGTGGTGAGAGTGGGTAACCTTGTCTTGTTCCTGATCTTAGTGGAAATGGTTTCAGTTTTTCACCATTGAGGAGGATGTTGGCTGTGGGTTTGTCATATATGGCCTTTATTATGTTGAGGAAAGTTCCCTCTATGCCTACTTTCTGGAGGGTTTTTATCATAAATGGGTGTTGAATTTTGTCGAAAGCTTTCTCTGCATCGATTGAGATGATCATATGATTTTTCTCCTTCAATTTGTTAATATGGTGTATCACATTGATTGATTTGCGTATATTGAAGAATCCTTGCATTCCTGGGATAAACCCCACTTGGTCATGGTGTATGATCCTTTTAATGTGCTGTTGGATTCTGTTTGATAGTATTTTGTTGAGGATTTTTGCATGTATGTTCATCAGTGATATTGGCCTATAGTTTTCTTTCTTTGTGACATATTTGTCTGGTTTTGGTATCAGAATGATGTTGGCCTCGTGGAATGAATTTGGGAGTGTTTCTCCCTCTGCTATATTTTGGAAGAGTTTGAGAAGGAAAGGTGTTAGCTCTTCTCTAAATGTTTGATAGAATTCGCCTGTGAACACATCTGGTCCTGGGCTTTTGTTTGTGTGAAGATTTTTAATCACAGTTTCAATTTCATTGCTTGTGATTGGTTTGTTCATATTTTCTCTTTCTTCCTGGTTCAGTTTTGGAAGGTTTTGCATTTCTAAGAATTTTTCCATTTCTTCCAGATTGTCCATTTTATTGGCATATAGTTGCTTGGAGTAATCTCTCATGATCCTTTGTATTTTTGCAGTATCAGTTGTTGCTTCTCCTTTTTCATTTCTAATTGTATTGATTTGAGTCTTCTCCCTTTTTTTCTTAACAAGTCTAGCTAATGGTTTATCAATTTTGTTTATCTTCTCAAATTACCAGCTTTTAGTTTTATTGATCTTTGCTATCGTTTCCTTCATTTCTTTTTTATTCATTTCTGATCTGATCATTATGATTTCTTTCCTTCTGCTAACTTTGGGTTTTTTTTGTTCTTCTTTCTCTAATTGCTTTAGGTATAAGTTTAGGTTGTTTATTTGAGATGTTTCTTGTTTCTTAAGGTAGGCTCATATAGCTATAAACTTCCCTCTTAGAACTGCTTTTGCTGCATCCCATAGGTTGTGGGTCATTGTGTTTTCATTGTCTCTTGTTTCTAGGTATTTTTTTATTTCCCCTTTGATTTCTTCAGTGATCTCTTGGTTATTAAGTAGTGTGCTTTTTAGCCTCCATGTGCTTGTATTTCTTACATATTTTTTCCTATAATTGACATCTACTCTCATAGCGTTGTGGTTGGAAAAGATACTTGATACAATTTCAATTTTCTTAAATTTACCAAGGCTTGATTTGTGACCCAAGATATGATCTCTCCTGGAGAATTTTCCATGAGCACCTGAAAAGAAAGTGTATTCTGTTGTTTTTGGATGGAATGTCCTATAAATATCAATTAAGTCCATCTTGTTTAATGTATCATTTAAAGCTTGTGTTTCCTTATTTATTTTCAGTTTGGTTGATCTGTCCATTGGTGAAAGTGGGGTGTTAATGTCCCCTACCATTATTTTCTTACTGTCGATTTCCCCTTTTATGGCTGTTAGCATTTGCCTTATGTATTGAGGTGCTCCTATGTTGGGTGCATAAATATTTACAATTGCTATATCTTCTTCTTGGATTGATCTGTTGATCATTGTATAGTGTCCTTCTTTGTCTCTTATAATAGTCTTTGTTTTAAAATCTATTTTGTCTGAAATGAGAATTGCTACTCCCGCTTTCTTTTGATTTCCATTTGCATGGAATATCTTTTTCCACCCCCTCATTTTCAGTCTGTATGTGTCCCTGGGTCTGAAGTGGGTCTCTTGTAGACAGCATATATATGGGTGTTGTTTTTGTATGCATTCAGCCAGTCTTTGTCTTTTGGTTGGAGCATTTAATCCATTTACATTTAAGGTAATTATCGATATGTATGTTGCTATTACCATTTTCTTAATTGTTTTGGGTTTATTATTGTAGGTCCGTTCCTTCTCTTGTGTTTCCTGCCTAGAGAAGTTCCTTTAGCATTTGTTGTAAAGCTGGTTTGATGGTGCTGAATTCTCTTAGCTTTTGCTTCTCTGTAAGGCTTTTAATTTCTCCGTTAAATCTGAATGAGATCCTTTCTGGTTAGAGTAATCTTGGTTGTAGGTTTTTCTCCTTCATCACTTTAAATATGTCCTGCCAGTCCCTTCTGGCTTACAGAGTTTCTGCTGAAAGATCAGCTATTAACCTTACGGGGATTCCCTTATATGTTAATCATTGTTTTTCCCTTGCAGCTTTTAATATTTGTTCTTTGTATTTAATTTTTAATAGTTTGATTAATATGTGTCTTGGTGTGTTTCTCTTTGGATTTATCCTGTATGGGACTCTCTGTGCTTCCTGGACTTGATTAATTATTTCCTTTCCCGTATTAGGGAAGTTTTCAGCTATAATCTCTTCAAATATTTTCTCAGTCCCTTTCTTTTTTCTCTTCTTCTTCTGG
Source organism: Phocoena sinus (assembly GCF_008692025.1). Classification (NCBI taxonomy): domain Eukaryota; kingdom Metazoa; phylum Chordata; class Mammalia; order Artiodactyla; family Phocoenidae; genus Phocoena; species Phocoena sinus. Next base: position 33,556,840 of record NC_045774.1, on the reverse strand, counting down.
GACCCCTATAATTTGAATGTTGATGTGTTTAATGTTGTCCCAAAGGTCTCTGAGACTGCCCTCAATTCTTTTCATTCTTTTTTCTGCTCTGATGTAGTTATTTCCACTATTTTATCTTCCAGGTCACTTATCCGTTCTTCTGCCTCAGTTATTCTCCTATTCATTCCTTCTAGAGAATTTTTAATTTCATTTATTGTGTTGTTCATCACTGTTTGTTTGCTGTTTAGTTCTTCTAGGTCCTTTTTAATCATTTCTTGTATTTTCTCCATTCTATTTCCAAGATTTTGTATCATCTTTACTATCATTATTCTGAATTCTTTTTCAGGTAGACTGCCTATTTCCTCTTCATTTGTTAGGTCTGGTGGGGTTTTATCTTGCTCCCTCATCTGCGGTGTGTTTCTCTGTCTTCTCATTTTGCTTAACTTACTGTGTTTGGGGTCTCCTTTTTGCAGGCTGCAGGTTCTTAGTTCCCATTGTTTTTGGTGTCTGTCCCCAGTGCCTAAGGTTGGTTCAGTGGGTTGTGTTGGCTTCCTGGTGGAGGGGACTGGTGCCTGTGTTCTGGTGGATGACGCTGGATCTTGTCTTTCTTGTGGGAAGGTCCACGTCTTGTGGTATTTTGGGGTTTCTTTGGCCTTATTATGATTTTAGGCAGCCTCTCTCCTAATGGATGGGGTTGTGTTCCTGACTTGCTAGTTGTTTTGCATGGGGCGTCCTGCACTGTAGCTTGCTCGTTGTTGAGTGGAGCTGGGTTTTGGTGTTGAGATGGAGATCTCTGGGAGATTTTCGCCATTTGATATTATGTCGAGTTGGGAGGTCTCTTGTGGACCAGCATCCTGAACTTGGCTCTCCCACATCAGTGGCACAGCCCTGATGCCTGCCTGGAGCACCAAAAGCCTTTCCTCCACACAGCTCAGAATAAAAGGGAGAAAAAAAAGGAAAGCAAGAAAGAAGAAGATAAAAATAAAATAAAATAAAGTTATTAAAATAAAAATTAATTATTAAGAAAAAAAATTAAAAAACAATACAAAACAGAAAAAAAAGGGAGAGATAGCACTGTAGGTCAAATGGTAAAAGCAAAGCTATACAGACTAAATTACACACAGAAGCATACACATACACACTCACAAAAAGAGAAAAAGGGGGGAAAAATATATATATATCGTTGCTCCCAAAGTCTACCTCCTCAATTTGGGATGATTCATTGTCTGTTCAGATATTCCACAAATGCAGGGTACATCAACTTGATTGTGGAGATTTAATCCACTGCTCCTGAGGCTGCTGGGAGAGATTTCCCTTTCTCTTCTTTGTTTGCACAGCTCCCGGGGTTCAGCTGTGGATTTGGACCCGCCTCTGCATGTAGGTCACCTGAGGGCGTCTGTTCTTCGCTCAGACAGGATGGGGTTAAAGGAGCCGCTGATTCGGGGACTCTGGCTCACTCAGGCCAGGGGGAGGGAGGGGTACGGATGCTGGGCGAGCCTGCAGTGGCAGAAGCCAGCGTGACGTTGCACCTGCCTGAGGCGTGCCTGTGTTCTCCCGGGGAAGTTGTCCCTGGATCACGGGACCCTGGCAGTGGCGGGCTGCACAGGCTCTTGGGAGGGGCGGTGTGGATAGTGACCTGTGCTCACACACAGGCTTCTTGGTGGCAGCAGCAGCAGCCTTTGCATCTCATTCCCGTCTCTGGGGTCCGTGCTGGTAGCTGCGGCTAATGCTTGTCCCTGGAGCTCCTTTAAGTGGCACTCTTAATCCCCTCTCCTCACGCACCAGGAAACAAAGAGGCAAGAAAAAGTCTCTTGCCTCTTCGGCAGGTCCAGACTTTTTCTCGGTCTCGCTCCCGGCCAGCTGTGGCGCACTAGTCCCCTTCAGGCTGTGTTCACGCCACCAACCCCAGTCCTCTCCCTGGGATCCAACCTCCAAAACCCGAGCCTCAGCTCCCAGCCCCCTGCCCACCCAGGCGGGTGAGCAGACAAGCCTCTTGGGCTGGTGAGTGCCGGTCGGCAGCGATCCTCTGTGCAGGAATCTCACCGCTTTGCCCTCCGCACCCCTGTTGCTGTGCTGTCCTCCACGGCTCCGAAGCTTTCCCCCTCCGCCACCTGCAGTCTCCGCCCACGAAGGGGCTTCCTAGTGTGTGGAAACCTTTCCTCCTTCACTGCTCCCTCCCACTGGTGCAGGTCCGTCCCATCCCTATTCTTTTGTCTCTGTTTATTCTTTTTTCTTTTGCCCTCCCCAGGTATGTGGGGAATTTCTTGCCTTTTAGGAGGTCTGCGGTCTTCTGCCAGTGTTCAGTAGGTGTTCTGTAGGGCTTGTTCTTCATGTAGATGTATTTCTGATGTATTTGTGGGGAGGAAGGTGATCACCACGTCTTACTCTTCAGCCATCTTGAAGCTCCTCCAAAAACTTAATCATGTTAGTTACTAGGCCAGCCCACAAAGGCCAACTTAGCGCCATTAGACTATAGATACATTATGATAGTAAGATGTAGATTTTAGGCCCTGTGAAAAAACAGCCATGAAATGCAATAGAAGAAAGAAAAGGCTTTTCCTGTCTTTAGGTCTTAAAAACCAAACCAAACCAAACCAAAACAGATTTTCCCATCTTGCTTATTGATCCTTTTGTACTTTTACTTCCTTGACTGAACTTGAGTTGCTAACCTAGTTATTGAAGTGTAGCGCTGACCCAACCTTACTACATGATCTAAAGGGATCCTTGTTCCAAAATTATCTACTTTTAAAAAATTAATTTACAGTAATATTTATAGCACTGTATTTGCACGCAAAAAGTGAGAAGGCATTCAATTCGGGTGGTTGAAACACCATGTTGGTAGGCTGCTCTGCCTATATATTTGCTCCCAAGGTTGGTTCACCAAAGCTGTTCTGCTTTCTACAGGTCCTTCTTTTTTCCATTTCTAAATACATAGATCCCTTGAAAAACTTGAAGGCTTTTCTGGAGATTCCTTTGGTGTCACATATTGGCTTCTGAGGATGCAGGCAGTGGATAAAGGTAAGTGGTTACATTTTGAGATTTTTTTTGTGAGTTGAGTTCTAGTTAAACTGAGACCTGTAAAATAAACATTATCAACTCATTAGGCAGTTATCATCATTAGAGAGTTTTGTTAGTTTTATTCAGGAATACACGATGCACTAGAGGTCCGAAATGGAGTGCTGGGGACCAGTGCAAGGGGAAAAGAGGGACAAGGACAGAGAACTGTTGAGGCGGCAGGGCTCCAAGTCTCTTCCCTCTTCCTTCCCATGGCAACTCCTTCTTCCCTACTCCCAATTGTATTCAGGTACTTTGATCTGGTTCTATATATTAGATTAACTTCACTTGTTCTCTGTGTTCAATTATCATCTCATATTTTATTTAAAGAAAGGATTCCATTGCACAAAGACTTTTGAGAAGCAGTAGATAAGATGATGTTTTGTGTCCATTCCAAATCTGAAATTCAATGGCTTGGTACTTAAAATCTCACCACTTATAACATCCTACCAATTATTTGAAATAATTGTTTGAAATATTTTGTTTATATTCTTTGAAGAATTTGAGAGAAATTAAATAAAATGTATTTTAAGTTTGATTATAACTACAAAATTTAAATGTTAATAAAGATAGTACATTTAACTTCAGAGCAAAAATTTTTTTTTTATTTCTTGCAAGGCTTGATATTTTAAAACAGCATTAAGTCCCTATTCTACCATTTCCTAGCACTGTGAACTGGATAATTGTCTTGAACTTCTCATTCTTCAATTTCCTCATCTGTAAAATGGAGATAATAGGTGTATCTACTTAGTGGTTATGGCAAAATGGTAAGACATTTAAAAGCTTTATCAGACTGACTGGGATCTAGTAAGAACACATATAAATTAGTAATTATTATTATCGCTTATGTTGAAATCATCAACTCTATGTTACTCGTTTGACCACTGAAAATTCAAGTAACTAACTTATGAAACCATGAAAAAAGAGAGAAAGAAAGACAGGAAAATTAGGACATCTAGAATAGTTTGAAGTAGAAATGCAAAGAAGGAAAACAGATGGGTAATATCCAGAAAGAAAGTTTTGCTCAGTCCTGCCCATCTGCTACTCTTTGTGTGCTTTGCAAGTAATAGAAAATTTCAAACAGCTAAGCAATGTAATCCTCAATCTAGTTTAATTTGTGTTTGCACCTCATCAGCTGCTGGCAAGGGAATGGTTAGATTCAGATTTGATTATAAAGCCACCTAGTCCTCATGTTTATCCCATGAGAGGCAAAGCTGTAAAAAGATTAGAATTAGTAGGAAGCAACTATTCTCCTTATGAATCAATTCTTTTCTCTTGCAACAGAGGTACTATTCAAGTAAAGGTGGTAGAGACTCTCTTCAATAATTTTTTTTATTGAAAGTATCAAGCTCTCTTTAGTAGCATAATCTTCTTTGCCCAAGAAAGTGTTAAGATTACTGTTTTTCATTTGAAAATTACTTAATTTTCTAAAAGCACCATCATTATTTTTTCTCTTATTAATTTAAACTATGCTTATTCACAGTAAAAATAAATAGAAGTTTCAAATAACTTCTTATTTCAAGATCAAATAAGAAGTAAGAAAGTTAAAACTAACACAACATTGTAAAGCAATTATACTCCAATAAAGACGTTTAAAAAAAAAAAAAAAGAAGTAAGAAAGTTAAAATTGACCTTTTATCCTGAATATCACCTCTAGCCATTCCCAAATTACTCTGGTTAAGAGTGTTCTGAGACTATGTGTCCTGACAAGAACAGGGTGTTTGAATTTTGTAAGGGCATTTTGCTCACTAACTGAAAATTAACAGTCTGTCAAATCATTTTCTTTCTGAATACCTCTTTTGATGTAAGTGTTCTTTCAGTGGAAATTTTCTGTAATACTACACTAGCTATAATAAACCTACAAGTACTTTGTCATTCTTTATATATTCCTTTTTTATAATTTTTGCCTTCATATAGGTCATGGAAATATTTTGCTCTCAAACTGTGGTACAATGTGAGGCAAAATAGGCTGGTGGGACATTTAATCCTAAAGAACATTATTTGACATTAAAATATAAATTTCAACCCTATTTTTTCTCCTCAGAAGAATGCTGATTCAGGGATCATTCTATATTTTTAAAATTCTAAGTCAAGGTTAATGATGCATTTTATGTTTCATGTAACTGTTTTAAGTTTATCTGCAGCATAAGTTACATAAAAAACCCTGAAAGGAGCAAATTTCCTCTAAAATAGTAGAAACTGTTTTATTGTATGCTTTATAATTTACGTTAATAGCCATGAGAATTATTCTTTGAAACTTTTCATCTCTTCTGTGGTAGACGTCCCCTAATTACACATTTAAATCTCTACTTTCTCTTCTAGTCTCTGTAAGAAGGGATGGGCCTTCCTTTCACTTGCCTTCTTGTTCTCCGTGAGGGATGTGGATTGACATTCCTGCCTCTCAGTCTCCTCACTCTATCTTCTCCATGGGAGGAGGACAGAACTACCTGGTTGATAACTACGGAGTGGGAGTTGGGTATGTGAAGCCTAGGCTTTCTGCTTTTGGTGTTTACCTGCCTGCTCAGGTTCTCAGCCCCATAACACAGTTTTATTTGGGTGGGCTCCATGGGAGTGTTTATAGGTCCCCAAAGTTGACTGTCAGTAGGTGGATAAGTATCTGACTAACTTTGGGGTTGGGGCTTAAGGACCTGTGGCTACACATTTAAGCTACATTCTCCAACAGTACTATCATGTTATACTGATTTTCCATTACTCCTCTGTCTGACTTCTTCGTTTAACTTTTAATTGATTCTGAATTCAGGCAAGGAAAAAAATTGCTGTTCTTCAAACCCTGACCATCTATCCCTCTTTTAACCACTCCTACACTTTACTTACATCTACGGATTAACAACTTTACAATACCATGTTATTTTATCCAGCTTTCCTTCCTCTTTGCCAGATTGAATTGGAATTTCTGGGGGTGGAGAAGGGCATCTATATTTTCAGAAAAACACATATTTTTTTATGTGCTCCTAAGTTAATGAAGATATTGACTTATATCAGTTATATCTTTTGCGTGTATTTTTCATGTTTGTGTTTATATTTTCATTTTATTTATAATTTTTGAGAAAATAAACATGAAATTTACTAATAAAGGTTATTTGTCTTTTTTAATCTGTTTTCATTTCTATCCTCGTCTCTCCTAAGAGCTGAACATTTTCTTGTAGATTTTTAGTGTTTGAATTTAAAGTAGGTTATTTACGATCACTACAAAGATGATCTGTGAATATATGCATATTGTTTTAAAAAGCTTTAAATAATACAGAAACATATTTACTAAAACTTGAAAATTCTCCATTAATAACACTTGCATCCTTATATGTAACCACTGAGAACAATTTGGTACAAGAAGATACTTTTCTATTCCTGATTTTAATGAAAAATACATATTGCTTAGAGACTTTTTAAACAATATATCTTGGTAAAATTTCCATGCCTTGTTTTGATAAATGCATGGGATTCTATAGAAAAGACATCGTAATTTATCTAACCAGTTCTCAATGAATAGACTTTAGGTTTCCAATTATGTACCATTGCAGTCACTCCTGCAGTGATCATCCGTGTACCCATATTTAGTTGCTCACTTGTGCAAGTATAGGCGTTCTTCCTACAGCTATGTATGAGCTCCTAAAAACCTCATGTTCTTCAAAATAGTGCAATTAAAATACCAGGACATAAAATAGCGTTGTGGCAGACTACTCAATACCTATGCACATTTGAAACTAGAGCACCACAAAACCAAATTGATACTTAGGAAGGTCATGTGGACAGTCAGGGCAAGAGAGATTTGTGTGCTGGGGGGGCTGTCACAGTGGATACTAAAAGTGTATAAAATTACTAACTTAAAATGCTGATAAGAGTAGGGCTGGTGGTGCTGAAGGTGTACAGATTAAGTGTAGCCATAAACTGGGTGGATGCCATGAAGGTGGCAATACAAATTGCCACCTTAAAGATGAAAGTGACATAAGGCTGAGGGTGAACAATCATGGGAGAGGCCTGGGCTCAGGCACTGATTTTTAATTTTTAAAAATAAAGCCAAATGGAGTCCTGATTCTACTGTATCATCAGCCCAGCTATGGGCTTTTTCCTTTTCTGCTTAAGGTTGTATTTTTACTTTTGCTTTCTCTGATTCCTTTGCCTGGAAAAAATAATGTATAAATCTACATAGCATCTGTGTTTTTGCATCTACTCCCTTACTTATGAATCAAGTATGAGTAATTCAAATTAGAGAAACATGGGCTGAGGTAAAAACAGACTGTGTTTATGAAATATATGTTTCTGCAAGAGGAATAATTGGGTCAAAGGCAATGTATGTTTCAAATGTGTGGATTCTGTCAAATTGTTCCTCAAAAGCATAATAATTTCTGACCACAGAGTATGAGGAAGGCTACTTTCCTATTATTTTCACCAGCACTAGGTAAAATTGACCCTTAAATTTTGTGATCAGTTTATTTCACTTCCCTGGACAGTATATGAGCACCCCATTATCATGTTTTGTCCGACCTTTGAAAGTTTTGACTTATTTTTGCCAACCTAATGGTTGACAACTGTCATTTCATTGTTTTAAGTTGTGTTTTCCTACTAACAAGGATGAGTGCTTTTTTGTTTGTGTATTGCTATTCACGTTTTACTTTCTGTGAATATCCTCCATATATTCTTTGCCCACTTTTCAATTTGCCTTTTTCTTGTTGAACTTATAAAGGTATTTTATATATTCTAGGTACTAAACTCTAATCTCTTATACATTACACATGTTTTCTACTTGTCTGTTGTTTGTCTGTTCATTTTATTTATTTTAATGTTGATACTATTTATAAATTTTGAATTTTAGAATGTTGTCTTCCCTTTGACTGTATTTCCTTCTAATGCTTTTATGATTTTATTTTTAACAGTTTTAAAAGCTAGCTTCTTAATCCGCTGGAAATCTGATGTTGTGAAAAGTGTGAAGCAAGGAAATCCTGTGGGCTGTACCTTTAAAATATGTCCCAAATCTGTCACTTCTCTCCACCCCAGCTACTCCTCTGGTTCAAGCCACCTTCACAAGTTCTGGATTTCTGCAGTAGCCAGCTAACTCATCGTCTTATGCATACACTTGCTCATGACAGGCTACTTTCAACAAAACAACCAGAGACATCTTTTTAAAAAGCAATATAGCAATAGCTGCCCTTTTCACTCAGAGTGAAACCGATGTCCTTAAAAAGGCTGAAATGATCTGGCCCCATCACCACCTACCTGTCGCTTACCACTTTGTCTACCCCTTCCTCTGTCCCTCACCGTCTTCCACTGTGCATTGGCTTCAGTTTACACTCAACCCCTGACTTGGGCACTTTGCCTTGCTTTCTGCTTAGAGTAGTGGCTTGCTGTGTCCCACAGGCCTGGAGCCAGATTGCTGCTATGGCAGCTGCTTTTGCTTTAGACTGGCGCTGCCACTGTGCCTGCCTCTCCTGATCCCCCTTTAAAGTCTGGGTATAACCCGTCTTGCTTCCTGTTTCCATGTTCCATGTTGCCACTGGTTTTCAAGACATGGGCAGCAGCTCTCCGTTTCACTAAGCACCACACATGTGCTGCTTGGAAGTCTGAGGGGCTAATTCCTGAAAGATGAACTTTGACTGAAGGGGGATGGGAGTGAGTGGATAAATTCTTTCTTCTTCCTCTTTTTAAAGGCAGAGTGGCTTTGTGTGATCTCCCTGACAATGTCTTGCATGACCCAGCCATCAGTTTGCATAAAGCTGTGTCCTGGTCCGTAACACTCTGCCTTATTTTGTTCTATCTCATCCCCTGCTCCACTCCATTTTCCCAGTGTTCATGCTTCCCTGGGATTGTACTTCCCAATAAAACATTAGCAGAAATATGTTTCCTTCAGAGTTTGTTTTCTAGTAGAACATTTAGTGCAAATGTTTATTCTAAATTATTTTGTACCCTTACATTTGTTTCTAGGCTAGCTATGTCTTCTAATTATTCCCTTCACACCCACTCCTCAACTTCATAGAGAAATCTATTCCCTTGAATGTGTGATCTGTTCATGAGATGATTGTGAAATGTGATAGAAGAACTAAAAATAACCAACTGGATATCTCCAATGGTAGTTACCTCAACATTTCTAACTCACAACCTGGCGGTCTTCCTGTATTTCCTGTCTCACTATTAACACTGCCAGACAGCCAGCTGCTCCAACCTGAAACTTTAGAATGATCCTTAAATCCCCATATCCGGTTGGTTAGCACGTCTTGTTAATGCACTTGCTCAAACATCTCCAAAATATTTTCTCTTCTCCCTACTGACCCTGCATTCATCATAGTCCTGTGCTCTGTCAAGTCTCAGCTTAAGTGTCACATCCTCAGAGAGGCTCTCCTGACACCCTCTTTAAAGAGTCTTCACTTTACAGTTACAGTTATATCACCCTGTTTATTTCCTTCATAGTGTTATAACAAATTGTAATGACATTTAAAACTTTTTACTAATTATTTGTTTCTTCATTGGAATGTAAGTGCTATGATAGTAGGGCCTTGTCTATCTTGTTTTCTGTAGTAGTCACAATGTCTAGTTTCTAGCTCATAGGAGGCACTTTATAAAGATTTGTTACAAGAATGAATGAATGAAGAACACATTGCTTTCTATTAGGGTCATCATTTGATTCCACTTTCCTTACTCATCTCTTCTAATCAACCCTCCACACTGATAGAATTGTTTATCAAAAACAGAGATCTGATTATGTTACTTCCCAGTTTAAAAACTTTCTTTATCTTCATAAGTACAAGATAGACATCAATTTCCACAGCCTATAAAAAGTGGTAAAATTACTTTTAGTCTATTTTTTTAATAGGAAAACAGCAGTATTTTTTTTTGGAGTTTGGTATATTTTTTAAAATTTTTATACAATTTTTAAAGGTTACTTTCCATTTACAGTTATTAGAAAATGTTGGCTATTATCCTCCGTGTTGTACAATACGTCCTTGTAGCCAATTTTTTTTAACATCTCTGTTGGAGTATAATTGCTTTACAATGTTGTGTTAGTTTCTGCTGTATAACAAAGTGAATCAGCTATATCTCTATATATATTCCCATATCCCCTCCCTCTTGCGTCTCCTTCCCACCCTCCCTATCCCATCCCTCTAGGTGGTCACAAAGCATGGAGCTGATCTCCCTGTGCTGTGCAGCTGCTTGTAGCCTATTTTATATCCAGTAGTTTGTGCCTCCCACTGCCCCTTCTCCCCATCCCAAACTGGGAACCACGATTTTGTTCTCTTTATCTGTGAGTATGCTTCATTTTTTGTTATATTCACTAGTTTGTTGTATTTTTTAGATTCCACGTGTAAGTGATATTATACAGTATTTGTCTTTCTCTGTATGACATATTTCACTTAGCATAATGCCCTCCAAGTCCATCCATGTTGCTGCAAATGGCAAATTTTGTTCTTTTTTTATGGCTGAGTAGTATTTGATTTTACATATATATATATATATATATATATATATATACACACACACACACTGCATCTTCTTTATCCATTCTTCTCTTGATGGACACTTAGGTTGCTTCCATATCTTGGCAATTGTAAATAATGATGCTATGAACATTGGGGTGTATGTATCTTTTTGAATTAGTGTTTTTGTTTTTTTGGGGATATATACCCAGTGGTGGAATTACTGGGTCATATGGTAGAGAAATGAAGGAAACAATCCCATTTATCATTTCATCAAAAAGAATAAAAACCTAGGAATAAACCTACCTAAGGAGGCAAAAGACTTGTACTCTGAAAAGTATAAGACACTGATGAAAGAAATTGAAGACAACACAAACAGATGGAAAGATATACCATGTTCTTGGATTGGAAGAATAAGTATCATTAAAATGACCATACGACCCAAGGCAATATGCAGATTCAATGCAATCCCTGTGAAAATACCAATGGCATTTCTCACAGAACTAGAAAAAAGTAATTTAAAATTTATATGGAAATAAGGCCCCGAATAGCCAAAACAATCTTGAGAAAGAAGAACATAGCTGGAGGAATCATGCTCTCTGACTTCAGACTATACTACAATGCTACAATAATCAAAACAGTATGGTGCTGGCATGAAAATAGAATTAGATCAATGGAACAGGATAGAAAGCCCAGAAATAAACCCATGCACTTATGGTCAATTAATCTACGATAAAGGAGGCAAGAATATACAATGGAGAAATGACAGTCTCTTCAACAAGTGGTGCTGGGAAAACTGGATAACTACATGTAAAAGAATGAAATTAGAACATTAGAGCACCATATACAAAAATAAACTCAAAATGGATTACAGACCTAAATGTAAGACTGGATACCATAAAACTCCCAGAGGAAAACATAGGCAGAACACTCTTTGACATAAATCACAGCAATATATTTTGGATCCATCTCCTAGAATAACAGAAATAAAAACAAAAACAAACAAACGGGACTTCATTAAACTTAAAAGCTTTTGCACAGCAAAGGAAACCATCAACAAAACAAAAAGACAACCTACTGAATGGGAGAAAATATTTGCAAATGCCATGACCAATAAGGGATTAATAGCCAACATATATAAACAGCTCATACAACTCAACATCAAAAAAACACAAAAAAACAACAAACCTGATTAAAAGAATACACAGAAGAACTGACATTTTTTTCAAAGAGGAAATGCAGAAGACAAACAGGCACATGAAAATATGCTCAACATCACTAATCATCAAGGAGATGCAAATGAAAACCACAATGAGATGTGACTTCACTCCTGTCAGAATGGCTATCATCAAAAAGACCACAAATTACAAATGTTGGCAAGGATGTGGAGAAAAGGGAACCCTTGTACACTGTTGGTGGGAATGTAGATTGGTCCAGCCACTGTGAAAAACAGTATGGCGGTTTCTCAGAAAACTAAAATTAGAAGTACTTTTAATGTACTTTAAATGAGGTTTTAAGTAGAATTGAATGTACAGTACTTGGTCAAAATCTTAAAATTCATATTTAGTCTTAAATTATGCATTTAAAAAACATGATTCTCTATAGTTTTGGAATTTAAAAAAGCTCATGAATTTGTATAGATTTTATCCTTTTTTTTAACATCTTTATTGGAGTATAATTGCTTTGCAATGGTGTGTTAGTTTCTGCTGTATAACAAAGTGAATCAGCTATACATATACATATATCCCCATATCTCCTCCCTCTTGTGTCTCCCTCCCACCCTCCCTATTCCCACCCTTATCCTTTCTTCACAGATGTTTTTGACTTAATTTTTTTCATAGATTAAGTTTTATTTTTTCTCTTTTCCATATATTTCCTTTATTTTTCTATTTTAAAATTTCAATTGTTAGCTTCTTTCTATATTTTAGAATCTTAACAGTTAAACACTATCTTTTTCTAGATAGAGCTATAGAAATTACACATAAAATAATTGTATTTTGTGATTAGCCTGTGGGGTTGATTTGTCTTATGCCATTATCTCTTCTGCAGATTATATGTTTCTGTGTGGCAATCACTAAAAATTTACATTTTAATATCTCGTCCTCTTTAAATAAAAAAAATTTAAAAATCATACATATTTGACATTAAAATTGTGTATTGGCCATATAATTCATTTTTAATAGTTTTCTATGTCATATTTGTCCTATAATATATAGGGGATATTTTTTTTACTACTAAATTTATTTCCATACAATTTAATGGTATGATTTAATCAATTCCTTCAAAGTAAAATATAAAATAGTATTTCTATGTTTTTTTGTTTGCAGAGTATTTTAACAATTTTATCTTGAATTATACTTTGTTCCTTTCAGATCTGTGCTGTTTTTACTTATACATTTTTCTTTTTAAGTTAGTCTTTTAAATTACAGTTGACCCTTGAACAATGTGGGGGTTAGGGGTGTCAACTCTCTATTCAGTTGAAAATCCATGTATAACTTATAATTGAACATTTACTCCTAGCCATGAGAGACTAATAGGTACTGAATTTTCTATATATAAACAACTAGGGAAAAATGTGAACAACTGGGGAAAATATAAACATGCTGTTTTAAGACATTAGATAATAGGCAGTGCAAAACTGTATGTCTTGAGAAAAAAGAAACACACTAGATAGTGCCAGTGATTGAACCAACTTTCTGCTGGAGACAGTTTATGAACTATAGCAGTCCCACTGAATTGCAGAGATATAGATCAGAGTTTGGGGAGGCAACTTAAATTCGCAAAGCAGAGTACTGGAGAAGAGTGAGTTTGAGGGATAAAGCTCCATGAATCTATTTGCGGGTCCCCTTGTATTTTTGACTGAATGTCAAGTTTCTCCAGCAAAAGTTGAAACTCTATGAAACCATGCAAAGAATTACAGGGGAGTTGTAGTTGAACATACAAGACTGGAAGACATGTCATTTCCAGCCAGCCACAATGAAGAGATATTACTTAACAATTCTATAATCCTGTACTGACCTTAGAGGAGTGATGTATTAATAGGAGAGCTAAACTAGACTTAAGTGAAGGCTACCATATTTATACCCTAAAAAAATCTTAAAAACTAACACTGAAAGGATCATGCTGATCCACAAAACACTTAATCTTAGCCAAAAGGCCAAGAAGCGTTTAATCCACAAAACAAAAAAACATTATTCTTCAAAGGAAGAAATCAAAGTCCAGATACTCAACAACATAGAATTTATAATACTTCATCACTTTAACAGTCAGTCAATAATTACTAGACACACAAAGAAGCAGAAATGTATGATCCATGGTAAAAAAAATATATATACGTTTAAAAAATACGTTGATAGAAACAGAATCAGAAATAACAGAGATGTTTGAATAAGCAGATAAGAACTTCAAAACATCCATTGTAAATATTTTCAAAAAGTTAAAAGTTAAATTTGAACACAAGAAGAATAGAAAAGGGAAGCATAAAATTAAAACTAACAATTTGTTTACTTAAAAAAATGCAATATAAAACAGAAAAAATGTACTGTAAATGGGCTTGAAAGCAGATTAGATGCTGAAGAAGAAAAGATAACACATAGTGCTATAGACTGAATGTTTATGTCCTTTCAAAAATCATGTGATAAAACCTAATCTCTAATGTGATGTTATTTGGAGGTGGTGCCTTTGGGAGATGATTAGGTCATGAGGGTAGAGACCTCATGAGTGAGATTAGTGCTCTTATAAGAGAGATCCCAGAGAGCTCCCTTACCCATCTGCCATGTGGTCTATGAACCAGGAAATAAACTGTCACCATACACTGAATCTACCAGCCTCTTGATCTTGGACTTCCTAGCCTCCAGAACTCTGAGAAATAAATTTCTGTTGTTTATAAGCCACCAAGTCTATGATAATTTGTTATAGCAGCCTAAACAAAGACACATAGATACAGCAATAGAAAGTAACCAAACTGAAGCACAAAGAGAAAAACGAATTTTAAAAAAATGAATAGAATGAGAACTGATCTCAGAAGTAGAGGCAGACAGGGGTGGGGGTGGGAAAGGACATAAGAGATTATAGAAGAAATTACTTAAATTTTCCTAAATTTTATGAAAACTCTAAGCTCACAGTTCCAAGAAGCTCAATGATCCCTAAGCAGTATAAACATCAAAGAAATCCATATCAAGGTACATAATAAAAAAATTTACCAAACCAAGGATTATATAATAATCTTAAAATCAGCCTGAATAAAGAGAAACAAAAGAATAATTACAGACTTGTCATCAGAAATTATGCAATCTAGAATGTAATGAAACATGTAAAAGTTGTATATTGCATGCCATTTATATATACACACAATATATGTACATATATGGAGACCATTATTTATAATAATGTGTATTATGATGTATAATAGTGTTATTATATCAATGTATATATGTACTAGACATATATGTGTATATATCACATATATACACAATAGTACAATAGTGCAGATATAAATAGAATAATAAAAAATAATTATTCAAAAAGAAAGCAGAAAAAGAGAAAAAGAATAAAGAATAGATGGAAGAAATAGAAAACATAAAAACTGGTATATTTAACCCAACCATATCAATAATTATATTAAGTGTAAAGTGTCTAAACAAGAACTGCATGATAGAACTTTCAGTTATAAAAGAAATGTTCCTTGTCCACATATAGCCTATATTGTTCACATGTGGCTTGTGAACATTTGAACTATGGCTAGGGTGAGTGAAGATTGGAATTTTAAATTTATTTTATTTTAATTTATTTAAGTTTAAATTTAAACAGCCATATGTGGTTAGTGGTTACTGCATTAGACAGTGTAGGTCTAAACACTCCAATAAGAAGGCAGTAGTTATCAGTCTAGATGAAAAAGCAAGATTCAATTATATATTGGCTGTAAGAGACACTCTGTATATATGAAGATTCAGATTGAAAAGCAAAGGATGGAAAAAATATGCCAAGCAAACATTAGTTATCAGAAATATGGAGTAGATATATGAATAATAAGAAAATGGATTTTAAGTGAAAAATATTAATAAAGAGAGATTTCATAGTGATAACAGATTAAATTTTGAGGAAGACATAACAATACTAGTGTGTATACACTGAGTTTCTTTTTACACAAAGCAAAATCTTACAGGATTGTGGTTGTTTTAAAACATACCCACAAATTTTTTGATACTCTTTCTTCAAAAGGTGGAGGCTAATTCCCCATTCCTTGAGTGTGATCTATACTTATCCTGCTTCTAATGAATAAAATTTGACAAGAGATGGTATGTGATTTCTGCGACTAGGTCATAAATAGCATTGTGGATTCCTCCTTCCTTTCTTCACCCAAGTGAAGAAAACCACCAAATAAATGGTTCTGAATTCCTGATCCATAGTAACTTTGAGATAATAAATGTTTATTATTTTAAGCTTCCAAATGTGGGCATAATTTGTTATGAAGCAATAGATAATATAAGACTGGAAAGGTAAAATAGAAATATCAATAATTACAGTGGGAGATTTCAATATTTATCTCTTAGTAATTGATAGACCAAAAAGCAAATGAATAAGTATAAAAAAACCCACTATCAACCAGTTTGACCTAATTAACCTTTCTAGAACTTTCCACCCCAGAACAGCAGAATGCCATTGTTTTCAATTGAATATGGAACATTCATTAAGATAGACAATGTGCTAGAATTAAGAACAAGTCTCAATATACTTAAAAGTATTTAAATATAATCTCTGACCATAACAGACTGAAACTAGAAATTAATGACAATAAAATATCTAGAAAGACCTCCAAAAATTGGATATTAACAACTGTCTTAATCCATTTCAGCTGCTATAACAAAATATCATAGACTGGGTAGCTTATAAAGAACAGACATTTATTTCTCACAGTTTTGGAGACTGAGAAGTACAAGATCAAGGTGTCAGCACATTTGGTGTCTGGTGAGGACTTGCTTCCAGGTCTTTTTGTTGTGTCCTCACATGGTGAAAGGGGGGCAAGGGAGCTCTCAAGTCTCTTTCATAAGGGTACTAATCCTATTCACGAGGCTCAATCCTCGTGACCTGATCACATTCCAAGGGCCTCACCTCCTAATACCATCATATTAGGCATTAGAATTTCAACATATAAATCTTGGGGAGATACAAACATTGAGACCATAGCAACAACACACTTCGAAATAACACATATGTCAAAGAAGAAATCACAAAAGAAATTTTAAAAAATATTTTGAATTGAATTAAAAAAATTTTAAATTCCAAATTTGTTATTTGTAGCTAAGGCTCTACTTAGAGAAAAATTCAGAGCTTTAAGAGTCTTTTAATAAATATTAATATAAAGTTATAATAGTGATATACGTTATATAAGAAGAAAGGTCTATAATTAGTGATCTAAGTTTCCACCATAAGAAGCTCAAAAGAAGAGTGAAGTAAACCTAAAATAAATAGAAGGAAGGAAAATTTAAAGATACAAGGGAAAACCAATGAAACAGAAAATTGACAAGCAATAAAAAAAAAATCACTGAAAGCAAAAGTTGATTCTTTGAAAGAATGAATAAAATTGACAAGCCTCTATGAAAAAAGGCTGATATAAAAAAAATAGAGGAGGGACTTCCCTGGTGGCTCAGTGGTTAAGAATCCGCCTGCCGATGCAGGGGACACAGGCTTGAGCACTGGTCTGGGAAGATCCCACATGCCGTGGAGCAACTAAGCCCATGCGTCACAACTACTGAGCCTGCGCTCTAGAGCCTGCAAGCCACAACTACTGAGCCCACATGCCACAACTACTAAAGCCCACCCGCCTAGAACCCATGCTCCGCAACAAGAGAAGCCACGGAAATAAGAAGCCTATGTACCGCAACAAAGAGCAGCTCCCACTTGCCACAACTAGAGAAAGCCCACGCGCAGCAGTGAAGACTCAATACAGCCAAAAATAAATAAATAAATAAATAAATAAATAAATTTATTAAAAAAAAAATAGAGGCGCAAATTACCAATATCGGGAAAAAGGTGTCATTTACTAAAGATGCCATAGACATTTAAAAGATAATAAAGAAATATTAATAATAATTTATGCCAATAAATTTGACAACTTAGCCAAATAGATACATTACTTAAAGGATACAAATTATCAAAACTGATTCAAGATAAAACAGAAAATTTGAATCATTCTATACCTACATAAAACATAGAATTTGTAACAAAAAAAAATCTTCAAAAAAAAAAGAAGTGTGGACTCAGATGGTTTCACTAGTATGTTCTATAAAACACTTAGGGAAGAAATTGTATAAATTCTATACAAACTCTTTCAGGAAGGATGATATTCCAACTAATTATATAAGGCCAGCATTACTCTGATACCAAAACCAGATATAAATATTACAAGAAGAATTACTATAGACTAATAACCCTCATGAACACAGACATACAAATACTTAATCAAATACTAGTAAATCGAAACCAGCAACATATACATAATAGGGATAATCTCTCATGACAAATTGGGGTTTATGCCAGGACTGTGAGTTTGATTAACATTGAAAATCAGTTACTGTAATTCACCAAACAGAGAAAAATATGTTTATATAAATAGATGCAGAAAACGATTGCCCAAATTTAATACTTTTTGTCACAAAAACTTTCAGTAGAAAAGTGGAATTTCCTTCAATTTCATAACAAGCACCTACTGGAAACCAATAACCATCACCATAATGGTGAATGAATGACTGCTTTCCCCTCTGATCAGAAATAAGGCAAAAAACATCCACTCTCAACACTTTATTCAACTTTTTACTGAAGGTCACATCCAGGGCAATATGGCAAGGAAAACATATAAAAGACCTACAGATAGAAAAGCAAGAAGGAAAATTGCTTTTATTTTGGAGATCCTGTACATGAGGTATTCTAAGGCATCTACGTATAAGCTACTTGAAGTTATTTTAACAATTTTGCTGGATCCAATGTATATAACCAAAATCACTTGTATTACCATTAGTATGAAAAATTAAATTTTAAAATACTGCTTATGATAGCATCCAAAAACATGAATATTTAGAGGTGAATTTTAGGAAGTATGTTGAAGACATAAATTGAAAACTAAAAAGCACTGCTTATGATACTGAAGATGTGAATAAATGGAAACATGCTATATTCATGGATTGGAAGGCACAGTATTACTAAAATATCAATTTCCTCCCAAATTTAGCTATAGATTCCACCCAACTGCTATCAAACTCCCTACGACACTATTTTTTGGGGATGGAAATTGACAAGCTGACTTTAATAATTTTATGGAAATGCAAAGGACCTAGAATAGACAAAAGAGTTTTGTTTGTAAAACAAAATTGTAGGATTTACATTACTTAACTTCGAGGTTTCTATAAAGCTACACTAATAAAGACTATGATATTCGCATAAACTATCATATATATATATTTGGATATATGAAAAGAGAGTCTAAAATTAGACCCACATTTGATCAATTGACTTCTAAAAAAAGGGCCAAGGTAATCAGATGGGAAAATAATAATTCTCTCAACAAACAGTACTAAAATGAACGGATAGCTGCATTAAAAAAAAAAAAAAAAAAGCCCTTACCTAAGGCATTTACTTCATAGCAAACACTAATAAATCATAAACCCAAGACTATAAAATTTCTAGGGAAAAATAGAGAAAGCAAAGATTTCTGAAATGGGGCACAAGAACTATTAAGCATAAATGAAAAGGCTTAATAAATGGAATTTACAATTAACTACTTCTGCTAAAGCAATTGTAGCCTCACAAACTGGCCCCAGTGCATGGAGGGCAAGAGGAGATGGAAGAGGCAAACCACTGAGGATTTGTAGGTGGCAGGTTTAACAAGCAGATTTAACAAGCAAGGGAGGCTTGTCTTGTGCAGCTGCAAGATGCATAGATCTCCATACCAGCCCCCAACGTTTATATGGAGGCCTTAGCTGGCTTCAGTCACATATACCGTCCAGATGATCTCAACAACACATTACTGTTTCAAGGGTGTGTCCTAGAGGCAGCTTCTAGTGGAGGGAAGGCAGGCAGCATTAATGCACTTTCCAAGGAGAGGGAAGGGGGAGAGGAGCCTCCAATTGCCCGGCTCAACTGGCTGTCACGTCCTCCCGATGACCTCCTTCAACAGTAGTCGAGAAATTGAAAAGTCAAGCCACATACTGAGAACAATATGCACTTCATTAAGTATATTTGACAAAGGACTTTTCTCTTGAATTTATATTTAAATCTTATCACTTAATAATAGTATGGCAAATTAAACAATTAGAAAAATGAACAAACGATCTGAATAGACATTTCGCAAAAGAAAGTCATAGGAATGCCCAGTAAGCCCTGAAAACATTTTCAGCATTACCAGAGAAATGCACATGACAAGGCCAGTGAGATACTAGTCACTAAAATTAAATAATTTTAATTATTGGTGTTGGCAAAAATGCAGATAATCTGGAACTCTCATATACTACTGGAGGAATTTAAAATGATACAGTCATACTGTAAAACAGTTTCATAATTTCAATTATATACCTACCAAAACTCCTGATAATATCACTCTCAGGAATTGAGGAATATAAGCATATGTCCACACAAACACTGTATTCAAATATTCATAGCAGCTTTATATTTAATAGCTCAAAACTGGAACAGTCCAAATGCACTTCAACAGGTAAATGTATAAACAAATTTTGATATATCCATACAATAGAATACTATTCAGCAATGAAAAGGAACACACTACTGACATAAAGTAACAACACGGCTATACCCGCAGAACACTGTACTGAGTGAAAAAAACAGACACAAAAGATTATTATTTTATTATCCCACTTACATAAAATTTGTGAAGAGCTAAAATAATCTATAGTGACAGAAATCAGATCAGTGGTTGCCTGTTTCTAGGGATACTGGTTGGGGAAGTTATTGCAAAAGGGCAGAAAAGAAAACTTTGGGGGAATTATAGAAATAGGCTATATTAATTGAGTAGTTGTCAAACGGTTGTTTACATTTTTAAACACATCAAATGGATGCATTTATTTTGTGTAAATTGTATCTCAATTAGGTTTATTTGAAAAAAATTATAGCTCTAATAGTACTGTTTTTGTATCTTAATTTTGGTTAAATAATTTTGTATTTTTTTGCCTGTGTTGAATCAAACAAGTAAAGTTGACAGCAGAGATCCCAGTCTTATTCTCAAGGTGTGGGCCGTTTTCCATTTTGCTCCTACAATAAAGAAAAATTGATTTTAAAGTTTCCTAGTACTAATATTAATAAAACTCGGAAAGATGGGTAACACTGAGGGATATTCATTCACTTCAGTACCATTTGGCCAATGGGTCTCAATCAATCCTATTAGGAACAATACCTCCTTTATTTTCGTGAAAGGAAATCCATAGATAATATCACCTAACTTCAATATAATATTTAAAAAATCAATGTAAAACCAAGTATAAAATAAAGGGGAAAAAAGTTACCTATATAAAACAATATGTATTTCAATGTGTAAATGCTTGGGTAAAACTACCTTAGCAGGCAAAATGAAACAGAAGTGTGAACCTATTCCCAGAGTCACCATCAATGTGACAGGTGGGGTATTGTTATTGTCCTGTAGTCAATACTATGAGCAGAACTGTTATCAGTTATTTGATTTTCTGAAATGGTTAAACAAATCTTGATAAGGTTAAAAAACACAGACATATTCTTTCCTCAATTTACATAATAGATGCATCCAGGAAAATAAAAGCTGTGTGAAAAATTTTGCTTGAGTGCAAAACAGACTTAAATTGGGCTTCAAATATAATGCAAGGGTTTTTACCTACATGAATGTCCAGCAGCCCTTTCAGACCTGCATGGGGGACAATTTATGGTGTGGGACTGTTCTACCCATTGTGGGACAACTAGCTCTCTGACCTCACTGTATACTGATGCCAGTAGTACCCCTAGTCGCTGAGCACACCAAAAGACATCCTGCAACTCTCATAAAACCCCAGTAAGGAGCTGTTCCAAACCTTATGAGAACCACAGACCATAAAAAAACAAACACACAAAGAAACAAAAAACTAGTAAGGAACTGTCATCTGAACATGGGGTGTTAGAAAAACTTGCAGAAATTCTGTTGAGTTAACGGGAAGGAATGGGGACTGGAAACATGAAATTTTGAGTCTGAAGGGAAACAAATGAAAAGACCTTTTATCCTCTTTAAATAAATGTTTCCTGACTGAACGGAAAATCTTAATTTTTACCTTTATATTGGTCATAAACATTGCAGTGGATGAAGGGGGCTTGTTTTATTTTGTCCTCCCTTTGCTGCCTTGCCAGCAGTCTACCAAGCAGTAGGTCTCCTGGCCTGATTGCAGCATCCCGGGGACCACCTTCTGCCTCCTGGTAACTTTGCAGTCAACGGGGCCTTTGGATAGTCTTACCACCAACGTGGATCACCTGGATCCACAGTGCTCGCACACAGCTGTGCCAGGCCTTTCTCAGGAGGTGCATCTACTCAGCTTCGGTATAGACCCTAGCTGTGCAGATTTCCCACAAGTAATGCCTTCCATGTGGAGGGATTTTAAAGATCACAAACTGCTCTCATATTAATTACTTTCTTTAACTTAAAGGAAGTTCAGCTAACAGATCAAGGCAATCCCTTCTCAGAGGGAAGGACCGCCGTAGGAAAGGCCTTTTTCACGGAGGACCCTTTAAGGGCTTGGGCCGGGACGTCCGTGGGGCGAGGGCCCGGGAAGGGGGCGGGAGGGGGAGTGTCCTCTTTCTACCCCCACGCTCCGGCGCCGGCCGAGTCGAGGCCGGCGGGGGCTGTCTCCTTCCCTTACCCAGCAGCTGCGGCTCATTCGGCTCACAAGCTCTGACCAGGGGAGAGGGCGGCAGCGACTCCAGCTCCTGAGAAGTGGATCTGCTCGGGGCCGCCGCAATGCCTCGAGCCGCCGGGGTCTTCTTGGTCCTGCTGCTCAGCGGAGGCCTCGGCGGCGGCCAGGCGCAGCGTCCGCAGCAGCAGCAGCAGCAGCGGCGGCAGCCACCGGCGCATCAGCAAAGAGGTACAGTCGAGGCACGGGCTCCAGATGACACCCTTTGCCGGGCCCCGCGGCCCCTCACGGGTCCCTTCTTCTCACAGTTGCAGGCGAGGGACCGCTTTCTTGCTTTTTGCCCTTGAGGAGTGCGCTTTGGGGCAAGAAAGGCTAAGTTTGATGCAAGTTCACTTTCAACTCCCTGAGTTCACGGTGTAGGGGGAACTGCCTACCTCCCCCAAAAGAACACGAAACGCTTTTCATCTTTCATTCGTTTCTAAGAGGACTTGCTATCACTATACATGTTGCAAATTGATTTCCGAAATCTTTCCAAGAGGCAAACTTTTAACCAATTAAATGTTTTTTAAAAGTTTCTCCCAATTAGATTCCATCCCTACATAGAGAGCTTTCCCAATCTGTGGTTCGTCTTGGAACTTAAGCGAGGGCAGCTGATACATCTTTTTTTTAAGGACTTTGTTTCCAACTCTTTGAACGGGGTTTGTAAAGGCGTTAAGTTTGTGGATTTTTTCTTTCATGGCAGTGTTGCTTCCAGCCTCACCTTTTCTTTACCCACGTCCTATTTTAGGTATCCTATTTTATTATAGTGAAATGTCTCCGCTTGCTTAAATACAGATGAGACCTCTATGTCATTTGTATTTTAATTAAGACCACCGTGACCAGATATACCCTTCACGGGACTTCGGAAAACAGCTGCACTTAATGTAACTCAAATTATACTCCTCAGAGCGCCTTAATGTTTATATGCATATCATTTCTGGAACTCTTGGGAGACTTTGAAGGGTTACTTTATGATCATGAATTTTAAAAGAAGCATATGTGCAGCGTTTAAAAAAATAATTTATAATACAAAATTTCAGAAATCTTTTCTGTAAGTTAGAAAACATGTATCAAATTTAAAAAATTAAGAAATATTTAAGGTTTGGTTTCAAATATCAAAATATTTACCCTAAGAGTACAAAATCTGGAGATTAGTGCTTTTGACAGTTTTGATGAGGCTGAATCTGCCAAAATTTTGAAATATACTTATCCCTCTTTTAGTTAACTGGGATAAAGATATGTCTAACAGTTCTGATAGGTTTTCTGCTTGTAGTCTAGCATGTCTAACATTACTATTTTATTTTAAAAGGAGTAGAAAAAGCACTCTAAGCTCCTTGCTATAATAATAACCTCTTGATTAAAATTCCTAGAATGAAAATGACCTTAAGTTCACTATAAACTTTTTTCCTTCTATTTTTGCTTTTCCTTCTTTGAGAAGTAAAATGGGGTCAGTGTGGCTTAATTAATAGAATTTATGACAGTGAGTTTGAGAATATCTTTGGCAGCTGGTTTTTAAAAATACTACATTTAAATATTAACTTTACTTAATTATGTGATATGTTTTAACAATACATAATACTTTAATACTGTTAGGCAGCTGGCAGTGAAGAGACCAAGATCACCAATCCTCTGTTCAGTTGGAGTGGGCAGAAGCTCAAAGCACGCCGAGTAGGGATCAAGTGGGTTCCTGACAATTTTCCATAGAGTGTTCCCCATTCCCCTTTTCTCTTGTTTCTCTCTCCCTTCCCATCGCCCCTCCCCAGGTTTATTTGAGGTAAAATTAACTCTGACTTCTGTGGTCCAGGCACAAGATGAAGTGAATTCAGAAGGGAGAATTTATACTGCCATTCTGTTGAGAGATAACTTGAACATTACACACAATAAGGAATTCTATGCAAAATAACTATAGCGCGGAGTCTACTATACACTGCTATATTCTGCATTCTAACATCAATTATTGTGTATTTTATAGATCATTTGCAATATGTTTAGAGTCTGGATAAATGGTTAAAACCTGTTAATGTTAAAAGTCTACATAAAATATATTTCATAATGCCTTACATTTGTATGGTGCTTTATAATTTTAAAATGCCTTATATACGTGAGATTATTTCAGCTCCAGCCATTATTTATTATTGTTGGACAAATTTAAAACCTGGGGCTTGGAGTAGCTGTCTCTTAAGTTCATGCAAATGATAATAACTTAACTTTTAACAACTAAGAGCGCTTCTAGTATTGCCTTATGCTAAAGGGAACTTTATAAGGAACTTTATGCTAAAATTCCCGTTTTATAGTACCAAAGTTTCTTTCCATTTAATTTTTGAGGCCGTGTTTCCTTTTCAATGCCGTTCTGTTAAAGCAAGCTCTCAGTGAAGATCATTGAATATGAGTTTGATTGAAGAGGTGTTTTCTTGGCTGTCATCAGTTTTCTCTTTTCAGTTACACTAGCACTGACCTTCCTGACCAAAAATTAATTGTTTAGAATGAGTTCTGTTTTCCCTTATAGTATGGTGCCAGTTTACTAAGAATGTTGACACGAAGCAGACCTTTTCAGATGTTGTAACTAAGTTAGAAACTTAATCAGAATTAAAAAAAAATATTTGAAATCTTGTGTAGTTTCTAGAACACACTGTATTGTAGTATGAATAGCATTGACTCAGCAAGAAAGATATTCCAAGGAAATTCCTTAACTAAATTGAAGATTGACAAAATAGGAAAACGATGTAGTCAAAGTAGTTCTGTATTTCAGCAAGGCAGCAGAAAAAATCTTTTCCTCACATCTGTGTAAATAATATGTGGAAATGGAAATGTAATAGTAGGTAAATTGCCAGTGATTGAAAACAGTTTCCAAAGACTATTGCATGGTGGATCATGGTCAATTCAGAAAGAAGTTTTTAGGGCTGTGACAGAGGTTTCCTTATGTTCATTTGTCTTGGTAATGGCTTGATGGAAAATAAAATCCAAGCATATGACAACTGCAGGTGGTCCAAAATTGATTCAGGTAGCTAAGCTGGTGAATATCAGATTCAGAATCTATAAATGTCACTATAGCCTCGTCCATGAATAGAACCTACATGGAGTTGGTTTTATTATTTGTATCCAGATGTTAATTTCATTTTGCTGTCTTCTGGAAATTTGTTTTCTCCTTTATATGAGCAGGAATGAGTACAAAGACAGGATGAGAAAGGCAGTCTGAATTGCAGCAAGTTCAATATGAACATATAGTATGATATGGTGACAGATAAATTAACTCACTTTTATAAAAAACTCAGAAGCGGGTAGGTTTGTTTGTTTAATGTACATTTGGGTGCTTCATTGACAAATGGATGTAAATTCAGAGAAGGGAGAGTAGAATGGTTAGAAGTCTGAAAAGATTTTCAGAGGAGAATTATTCCAAGTAAAGACTGTTAATTTGGAGAAAGAAAGACTTAGGAAATCATAAGATATATCTTCGAATTTTTAGAAGGGTTGTTATTTGGAAGAGAGACTAAAATATTCTTTCTAAAGCCTGAACTTGGATCCATAGAAGAGTGTGACAAAGAGGAATGTTTGAGTTAAATAAAATGGGAGGAAACCTCTTCCCTCTCCTCTCTCTTCCCTATTCTGAGCTCTTCAGTAATATCTGGGTTGTTCTGGAGCACCCAGCTTCTGGAAATGTCCATGCAGTGATCAGATGTTCAGGTTGTCAGAGATGATTTAGGACTGAATGCCTCTACAGAGAGGAAGTTAAGACTCATCAAGTCTCCAGTCCTTTTTCAAGTCCAAGATTCTAGTATTACATTCTATTGTTTTCAGAAGGCATACTTGTATTTGAACTTCTGAATTCTTAAAAAATGTCAAGAAAGTATTAAGTGAATATAAATGTGTTTTTAAATGTCTTCTGGGATTTAAAATAAAAACATGTTTGAGACGATCCTCACTCACGTTTGGCAAGAATACTTAAAAATTTAATATGGAACTTCCACATCACCATAAATTGCACAGTTCTAAAACATCCCGCGCTATAAAATGTGAGAACACTTTATAAATTACCAGAGAACTTTTCAGGGGATTTATTGTGGCAGTAAAGCTGGAATTGATTTTTTTTTTTTTGATATTTTCTTTTGCTACACATGTAACTTGTTGGCTTGTTCACTACATACTGGCCTACTAGTTTGGTAAAAATTATTAAAAATAGATAAATGTATGGCTAAGAATAAGAACATATTCAACATCGACTATTATATTATGGATGTGTTAGAATTTTTTAAAATGACATACATTATATATTATATTTCAAAAATCTGATATATCAATGTATGCCAATTGCTGATATATCTTATTCCTAAAATATTTTTCTTCTAAGATTTCATGCAGAGTGATGAACTGAATCTGTATCAAGAGTTGCTAGGGATTATGAAAGAACTGTGCCTGCTCTGCCGATTCTTTCTTAGTACACTTCAGTTACTGTAGCTCCTGAGAGATGGGATAACTGTCACCTCACTGTAATGACTGCACTCTTCACCTTCTTCAGATACAATTATTTAACAGCTCAAATAGATATCCCAAGAGTTCTACCCAGATATGACTTCTGTAAGGAAAACATGAATTTGTTTTTTTGTGGGATGGATTTATTTAAACAAGAAGAATTTCTGAAGTCGTATTTGGAATTTTGACACCTTACAATTATATTGTAATAGCTACTACTCAAAAAAGTTTACTTTTTGGTAGATTTCACGTCCCAGTGTTTTCTCCATTCCCGTTTATCTAAAGCAGATAATTGCCACTATTTTTCTGTTCATACATTTAATAAATACTGCTTATTCATTGACAGTGACTAATGTGCTAGACTTTTCAATGTGGACCTCTGAGACTGAATCATTTTTCTTTCTTTTAATCCAAATATATTTAGCAGTGAAATATAAAAAGAAATTCACTTAAACTTTATATGAGGTATCATATCTTCTTTCATAATCTGTTTTAGAATTATGGAACTACAGTTGTGGGCAACAATGGAAGAGGAGGAATAGAGGTCTAGTGGGGTTCAGAATAGGGAAAACTAACTTCAACCTAGCCTATGCATAACAAGATTTGTGGGGCGGCTAGCTGTCTAAGTTGTAGAGTCCAAAGGATGTATCAAATGCACACTTGAGTCCAGTCAGCATTAGCTATCCAGTAGGATTCTGTCATGTGGGTGGAACATGTCTGGAAGAGTTTCCAAGGGGATAATTAAAAAAAAAAAAAGGTGACTCCAGGTCATCTGTCTATTTTGCAGTAGGTCCTTATTTAGCACCTGGAGACCCAGTGGAAAAGATCAGGAAGAAAATGTCAATGGCCAAATTGTTTAGTTTGTAATCTAGAAGATTGGGGTTTAGGATTTGTGTAGAGTCACAACTTTGAAATGTGTAGATAAGCGGGACCTAAGGCAGAAGCCTAGTTGCAGTGAATGAGAAAACAAGGTAGAGGTTAGAGAAAGATGGCATCAGATGGGCACATGGTTCTCAAGACTCATGCCAGGCTCAGTGTATACCAGGCAGACAGAAAGAAGACAGATTCTGGGCTGTACCCATTGGTTAATGAATGAATATGTTCAGTGAGTAAAAGAGAGCCAAAAACAGAACAAAAAAACCCCACACACATATCCCTGCTCTTATGGAGTTTATATTCTAGTTGAAGAGACAGAAATATGATGAATATATAATGAATAAGTATTATAATGAATACCTATATTGTGTAGAATGTAGAGGGTGATGGATTCTGGACAAATACAGCAGGGTAAGAGGAATCAGGAGTTCTAGGAGTGAAGGATGGTTGCTATTTTTAAATGGTGATAAAGGTTGACCTCACTGAGAAGGTCACACTTGAGCAAACACTTGAAACTGATGTGGGAGTGATTCATACAGATATCAGCTTGAAGGGTACTCTGGGCACAGGGAACAGGCTTATAAAGGTCTAAGGCACAATTAAAAGGGACAGAGAAGTAACGGGAGGCTAGATCATTGTAAAGATTTTGCCTTTTAATCTAAGTCAGATGGGTGGTATTGAAGAGTTTTGAGTAGAATTAAATGAACGAATGAAATAATAATTAATATTTTTCATCTCAAGCAGACTCTAATCCGTTGGACTAGACCAGTAGTACAAATGTAGGATTATTTTAAATTCATCTCCTGCCCCAAACCTTTTATTCATAGAGCATATTTAAGTGACTCCATTTAAGAGTATTCCACCTCAACAATCTTACCATTGGGAAGCTCAGATGTGTCTTTGTAAAATTCTTTTTCTTTTTCTTTTTCTTGCTGTTGGCATCTCACTTCCATTCCATGATTAAAAGAATATCAATACCTCAAAACTACTCAAGCACAAGGAATTTCTACATATCCTTTTATTTTGTCCCAGTGTTATTAGAAAGATTTCATAGGTTTCTTAGAGTGTTTTCAACTAAAAACGTTAAAACAAAAATTATCCACAATCCCACGTGGATATGTGTGTACCTTGGAGTTCTCTTTTTTATTATTCATTTCAGTATCAGAGCTAAAGTTTAGATACTATTGTTAAAAATGACACAATGATGTATTGATCTGATGACTTCTTTTATGAAATGGACTTTGAAATGCTACCTACTTTTACAATCAGAAACTTATTCTACGCTCTGTTTCGATTTTTATAACTTCTTTAAGGGTCTCTGTAAGTCTTGTAGTAACCTTTGGAATAAAGTAACACAATTTTGGCCTAAGTTCTGTCATTTAGAACAAACTTAAGTGAAAAAAATTGTATAGCTTCTCTCCCTCCCTTCCTTCCCTCCTCCCTCCTTCCTCTTTCTCTCTAATCTCTCTCCTTCTCTCCGTCCTTTCCTCCCTCATTCCTTTCATCTCTCCCTTCCTTCTTTTCTCCTATAGTACCCTGATTGTGAATACAATATGGTTTTCGAAGAGATGATTCTAACAAATTTAACTTTTTAGAAAATGTGAAAGGCAAAACTGCTTAAATCTTTCTTCTTATTAAAAGCTACTGATAATTACTATCTAAAGATAGTTTTGAGACATAATCTAAACTTACATAGTGAGTTAAAGCTAGGGGGTTGCCTGCCAAAGATGTATAATATGAACAAAAAATAGTGTTTTTCCAGTCATCTTGAATGTGAATTTTAATATGGGAGCTTTATCCTATTTGGCACATGACATTTAGAAAAAGATCATAGAGGGTAGTCTATTAGTGGTTTATTACTCATAACACTCGCTTTCTGTAACAGGACTAATCTAATACAAATAGCAAGTTCATCTGTGCAAATTCTGAATGATGAACACCTGAGCAACTATTTCGTGCCTGGCACTTGGGAAAGGCACCTTGTGCAATGTTAACTATGTCTCACCTTGTACGGTCCTCTCATCTGACCGCTGGGCTGTGCCATTTCCCGAGGCTCTTTATTTAACTGCATCTTGAGTGCCAGATGCTTTAGATTGGTTGAATAGTATCTAGTGCATTGTGAAAGTTAACACATTCATTTACATAGCAAAAATTTTTAGTAGGTTAATATAATTATCCTCATTTTACAGAAAGAGAAGTTTGTCAAGGACAAACACAAGTTCCAATGTTAGTTTTAGAATTAGAAATTAGAATATGTTCTTGCTGCTGATTTTATGGATCCTAAGTTGTCATCTCTTTTGGAGTTTTAGATCCTTTCTTATCTTTTATAAAATACCTCAAAAATCGTATTTTCATTTCTAAGTTATGTTAGTAGTCTAATCTGAAACTGGAGATTCACTAGGTATTATGTAAGAACAAGAAAAATAAAATGTGTAGTCTTCAAAACTCATTTTCATTTAAACACACGTATACACTACTTAAAACTATGCAGAAACACACACACACATTACTCAAAACTATGCGTAAATTTAAAAGTATTCATCAAATTTTAGTCTTTAAATTCTTAGGATTTGGATTACTGGGCACTAGACTGTGAGAAAGTATTAATTGATTATTGGCTTTTCTGGAGTTACCTTACAGAAATTACTTCAGCAGGCTAGAAACATAATGATATTTATTATACAAAAGATTCTTTAAAACATAGTCACTGTGTATGTCTGTGAATGAAAAGAGCAAGAATCAAATAGATACACCTAAGAATCAGAGCAGAGTGAATCTCAAAATTCCTTCTGAAAAAGTGTAGAACACTGGCATCTTCATAAAAAGATTTAAAGAGTTCTATTTGAAGTTGAACCTCTCAGTTAAGAGAAAATTTTGCAAACCTCCTAGATTTTGAGAGGATGTGTATGTATGTACCATTTATAGTTTAACACTCTCACAGTACTTAATATATTTAGTATATTCTAATGTGATTTGTTTTTTTAGTCATTAGATTTTCAGTTTTATAAACAGAAGTATAGAATAAGGGAATCTAAAAATTTCTAGAATTCTGAATTTGCAGAAAAGTCTAGTTGCCTTGATAAATGATTGTGGACCACAGAATAAACTGTAAATGGGATCATTATATTTTTCAGTCTGGTAGCTGTACTGTTAAAACTCTAAGGGTAGGGCTTCCCTGGTGGCGCAGTGGTTGAGAGTCCGCCTGCCGATGTAGGGGACATGGGTTCGTGCCCCAGTCTGGGAGGATCCCACATGCCGCGGAGTGGCTGGGCCCGTGGGCCATGGCCGCTGAGCCTGCGTGTCCGGAGCCTGTGCTCCGCACTGGGAGAGGCCACAACAGTGAGAGGCCCGCGTACCACAAAAAAAAAACCAAAAAAACTCTAAGGGTAATTCTTTTTAAGTTGCTTGTAACATATAAGGTCCTATTCTAAAGGGGAAATAAGGTTAGTCGAGCTTGCCACATCAGATATATTTTTCCACAAGCCTGTATAGGTACCCCAATTTTCTGGCTTATTGCCTGCTATGCCTTTTTCAATTACTGAATAAGGCTGAAAATATGAAGGAGAGCACAAAGTCGTGCAATTGTCATTTCAGGTAGCTGCTTCATCTCATTGGTTTGTTGTGAGGAGTATATAAAACATAGAGCATCTATTAGGGACTCAATCAATGTGAATTTTCAAAATGCCTCAAGAAAAATGAATTAAGTCTAAAAATTGTCATGGTGTCTTCTGGCTTAAAGCAGCACTTTTTTTCTCCAATACTGTGGTATACCAAACTCAGCTGAGGTTGATTATGAAGGTATTTGCTCATATACTTGAAAACACAAATGTATGAATTCAATTTTAATTGGAATTTTGTTGTAGTATTTCGCTATTCTGAACTTCATAGCTTAGCTTACAAAAATACTCTTATTAACATATACTTCTTTTTTTAAAATATAGTTAATTTACAACATTGTGTTAATTTCTGCTGTACAGCAAAGTGCTTCAGTTATGCATTCATTTTTTTAATAAGATGTTGGGGTAGGAGTTTATTAATTTATTTTATTTATTTTTGCTGTGTTGGGGCTTCGTTTCTGTGCAAGGGCTTTCTCTAGTTGTGGTGAGTGGGGGCCGCTCTTCATTGCGGTGCGTGGGCCTCTCACTATCGTGGCCTCTCCTGTTGCGGAGCACAGGCTCCAGACGCGCAGGCTTAGTAGTTGTGGCTCACGGGCCTAGTTGCTCCGCGGCATGTGGGATCCTCCCAGACCAGGGCTCGAACCCGTGCCCCCTTCATTGGCAGGCAGATTCTCAACCACTGCGCCACCAGGGAAGCCCCATTCTTTTTATATTCTTTTCCATTATGGTTTATCACCAGCTATTGAATATAGCTCCCTGTGCTACACAATAGAACCTTGTTATTCATCCATTCTATATATACTAGTTTGCATCTTCTAACTCCCACTCCATCTCTCCCCCACTCCTCTCCCCCTTGGCAACCACAAGTCTGTTCTTTATAACATATATTTCTTTATGTCTTCAATTTCCATATACATTCCTCTGCTTTGAAGATAACTTTGAATAGCAGAAGAAGTATAAACTTGGGAGATGGAAAGTATTTTCTTACTGAGACCAAAAACCTGAGTCGACAGAGTTTAAATTTCCTATTAGTAAAATGGAATTAAGCTAGATAATATTTGTGAAAATACTTGGCAGTTAATCAGTAAATATTAGCTAGTTTTTTCTTATTTGATCACAAAGCTCAAAATGGTATTTGCAGTGCAGATGACACCCCTTTAGCTTAAGAAGAGCAAAATATTCTAAAAGCTTCGTTGAGTAGACCCTAAGAGATTATAGATGGTAAACTGTGTCACTGCAGGGTGACTGAAGAATTCTATCTAGGTCACACAACAAGTCAGTAATAGAGATAGGAAGAAACACAAGGTCCTATAATTAGCTAATAGTTATGTTAGTAGCTGAATGTGAGAAGTGATTTAAACAGGCAACAGAATGGAAATTTTGGCAGTACTTTTTGGCTTTTTATATTTCAAATATGATATAATAAACTTTTTAAAGGCATTTCTCAATTCTGGACATGAATTTATTAGGGATTGATAAACTACTTTTTAAAGACTTTTAATATATGTAATGTGTTAGAAAAATGTATGGCACATAATAAGTGCTTCGTAAAGATTAGTTATTATTTTCAGCCTGTGAAGCTTGTCTTCATTAACATCTGCTTGGGTAGAGATGGCAATTCAGCATGTTTGACACACAATGGAAATTAATTTCAGGATGGTCTTCAATGCAAAGTCTAATTGGATTGTAGAAAAGCTCTCAAGATAGACCCTCTTTATTTGGACTCTCTCTATTGACTAAGGTGAAAAATAGTCTTGGAACACAATATTTAATATCAACCTGAATAGGGAGAATTTTTAGTGTGTCTACCTATGTGTTAAGTCTAATGGTAAATTACTAAAAAAACCCAAAAACTACCTCAGGAAATCAAGTAACCCCAACAGATCTCTAGGGAAACCTGCTTTTTAAACTTGGGAATATCAGATTTTGAAAATTAATTCAGATGAAGCACTTCTTATAGGCCTTTTTCCTATTCAAAAAGTTTCAATCATGCCTAATATGTAATGTACAACTATTTAATTTTTCACTGTGGTAAATTGGAAAAAGCACTGGATTTGTAATTGGAACTCCAGGATACGGGTTTTGTTTCCAGCTCTTCCTAAAGCTGTGACCTTAAACAACAGTTCAGTCATTTAACTATTCTGAAACTCAATTTCCATCTAAAAAAATGAGAACATAATGTTCAAATCTATCTCATGGGGTTGTTATAAGAGTTAAATAAAACGTTTCATACAAATAGTATTATTAATACTACTACTCTGTATTATAATAAATGATAGGTTTGGTCAAAGGCATTGTTGGTTTATAACGTTTTTCTTCACTCCCTTTCTTTGATATTTGTTTTCCCCTAGTAGCTCTTAATACACTTAGTTCTTGTGTATTGAAAACCGTGGCGCATCTTCCTTCTATTTCTTTTTTTCTTTTTTTGTGACGTATCTCCCCGTAACACAGAAAAAGTAAATTAGTATGGAAAGGAAATATTTAAAATGCATATCCTATCTTTATTGGTTTTGCAAATAGCTATAGATACACTTCGTATACGGACTATGATATGTTTAAAAA
Organism: Phocoena sinus; assembly: GCF_008692025.1. Lineage (NCBI taxonomy): Eukaryota > Metazoa > Chordata > Mammalia > Artiodactyla > Phocoenidae > Phocoena > Phocoena sinus. Next base: position 33,522,970 of record NC_045774.1, on the reverse strand, counting down.
TTCTTCAAAATACTTTTTTATTTCTCTTTATTATCTTCCTCAAGCTGGTATAAAACATTTTTCACTCAACTTTCAAGAACTGATTTTATCCACAGGCTTCCTAATATGTGCTACCTAAGGCGTGCTAAGAAAGCAACACTAACCTAAAGTTCCTATCCATCTAGGATCTGAAATTTTAACTTTAGATCCTTTGGACAAAACATTGCCCTCTCAGACCATTTTCCATATTCTAGGAGATCCCTACTTTTTTTTTTTTTTTTTTTTTTTTTTTTTTTTATGCTGTACGCGGGCCTCTCACTGTTGTGGCCTCTCCCGTTGCGGAGCACAGGCTCCGGACGCGCAGGCCCAGCGGCCATGGCTCACGGGCCCAGCCGCTCCGCGGCATGTGGGATCCTCCCCGACCGGGGCACGAACCCGCGTCCCCTGCATCGGCAGGCGGACTCGCAACCACTGCGCCACCAGGGAAGCCCCCTACTTTTTTTAAAAAAATAATTAATTTGTTTATTTCTGGCTGTGTTGGGTCTTCGTTGCTGCACACGGGCTTTCTCTAGTTGCGGTGAGCAGGGCCTACTCCCCGTGTTCCCTGCATCGACAGGCGGACTCTCAACCACTGTGCCACCAGGGAAGTCCTGGGCTACTTTTCATCGCGGTGCGTGGGCTTCTCATTGCAGTGGCTTCTCTTTGTTGTGGAGCACGGACTCTGGGCGCCTGGGCTTCAGTAGTTGTGGCATGTGGGCTCAGTAGTTCTAGCTCACGGGCTCTAGAGCACAGGCTCAGTAGTTATGGCACTCGGGCTTAGTTGCTCCGGGGCATGTGGAGTCTTCCCAGACCGTGTCCCTTGCATTGGCAGGTGGATTCTTAACCACTGCGCCACCAGGGAAGTCCCCCACCTTTTTTTTTGAATTAACAAATGACTGCATTCAGGCTCTTCTGAACGTAATTCCATAGATTAGGTCAAAATTGATTCATGTATATAATTAATCTGTATTGTTTTATGATTTTCAGCTGTGTAATAAGTTGACCGACCAATCCAATCTAATACAAACTTCGAGAGCTATTGCTATTTCAGAAAGCTAGAAGGGCATATAATTAACTAGTTCCTCTTCCAAGATCTTCAGCTATGTGATGGTTAGAAATTAATATGTTAAGTTTCATAATAATAGGGCTTTTTGTCTTGTTATTTACTGCTCTGTCTCTTGTCTGGTATATAGTTGGAACACAATAAAACTTCTAAAATGAAGAAACCACTCTTTTTGGACAAACTAAAAGAGTTGCCTTTAAAAATTGTTGTACATGTATTATTTTTCCTAATGCTTTCATAGTCGAAATGAATATTTTTATAAGATATACATTTCAAAAAATATTGAAACACAGTGTGCACAGATACAAGGTATTGCTATCAATGCCACTTAGGTGATAAATAAAATATTTTAGAAATATTTTAGAGTACTTTATTTTGCTCTTGATGCATAATTTTTTCCCCTAAGGATATTTCAGTGAGAGCTGAGCAAATTTTAAGCTTTGGATGAGGAATGCATATTTCTTTGCTTAGTCAGAACTTTTCTATATGTGAGGTCTTTTTGGATGAGAATTATAATACAAAGGATTAAAATGTTTACCAGCTATCATTTTGGATATATCATAGACACTAATATTCAAAGCTCCCAACCACTTTCCTTCCTAACTCTTCCACTTTCCAAGCTTGGAAAGGATTCCTTTTTTTACTTTTTCCAAATTAATCTGTTTCACCCAGTTTTTTGCAAAAAGGTAATTCTCACCCTCTCTGCCTTTACTAAGCTCTTTGAGCCATCAAGACACCTTTCTTTTTCTCACACACCCTGCTTTTGAACACCCTACATTCTCTTGCACTTTTAAAACAGTTAAAAGCTCGTTTCCTCCAAGTCCTCAGGTATGAATCCACCTGTGTCTGATCACTTCTGTAACGTTAGTCCCACATATCATTACGTATAGTGTAAAAATATTCATCATATTATGTATGTGAAGTTTTTCTTAGTTGTCTTGCTTCATTTATGTGTTTATGAGCTGAGAGTGTGGGAGGGGTAGGAATTTCTGTTGAAATTAAATGTGTTTTCTTCGTTTTGTATAATACCAGTTGAAGCACTAGTGATTGAATTCTACGTGAACTCACCAGGCCAGGACAGTATTTTCAGCTGAGATTACTTAAAGGGAATAGAAAAGTGGCTTGCCACTCTAATTATTATTCTCTTGGTGTGTATTATTCATAGATGAAGAAACAGTAAAGTGACTGAAAAGACAATATAAATCAAATAATAAAAAAATTCTGCAGTCAACTATAGAATTATTAGCATACTAGCGAGTTTCTTTTAAGTTAGGTGTTCTGCTACAACTGGGAATTAATGTTAAACACTTTAAAAATTTCTGTACAGCGATTAGCTAGTATAACTTTAAGATAGAGCAGATCCTATAAACTAAATTTCTAAATTTAAGTAACTGCATAACATAGTTATCATGATTTCCATGGAGAGAGAAAATCAAATCCTTTCTGATAGCCTTAATTACAGCCTCATTTTCCACCATGCTGCTATCATATGCTTTACATTTGTGTAGCATCTGGTGTCTAGGATGTTTTATTGTTTCACCACCATTTCTGTGCCTCCACACAAAGCTTTTGAGTATTGTTGTACATAGCAGCATACTCCTACAGTTGGAGTAACATTGGGGTCAATACTTAAAATGAATGACTTAGCCTGATAAAAATAAGAATGGAGATATAGAATCCCAGATTTTCTAAATCCCAGACGTGCATTTCAGTTCTATATAAATTCTTCTTTCTAGTATGGAAAGTAGCAGTTTTTAAAAGGAGAAAGCTAATATGAAAATTGCAGCATTATAACAATATTTAGGGATGGTAGGGTTAAGATTTTTGAAAACTGACTCTGTAGATACTCTATAACAGGTTTTAAAAATTCAGTCAAAAATGATGGTTTCTCATGTTCTCCAGAGAGAAACATCCATTCATTTTATCTTTGTGTTTAAGATAATTCTTATTCCTTCCATAACTTAATTGAAGTGTTTAATTCATTTTTTACATTCTGTTCATAAATATGACCAGACACAACTTAGAATATGTATACTATATTGTTTTATATTAATACACATGTATTTTCTGTCTTTCTTGGTAGACTTGTATATGGTTTCATATACTGGGGAATTATAAACTGAATTTATTATAATTATTCACTGAGTAAAATATTGATGTTAAAATCTAACATTATTTTGAATATCACCTCTGAGAGATATTGGAGACATAGTGAAATCATTTCACTAAGATTTCTTTCTAATAAGACATTCACCATTACTGGAATTATATTTTATGCATTACATTCCATTGATGTAATTTTAAACTTCCATTCTACTTCACTATAAATGGAATTTCATTATATCTGACTCCACAATAAGTGGGTTACAGTATCGTTGACATTTAGTAGAATTACAGATCTTAGTGTCTTTGTACAGTCTGCATTAAAATGCATTATGTGTGCTTTCAGTTCTGTTTCAAAGAAACTACTGTTGATTTACATAGTTGTTGTATAGAGGAATTCTGTTAAACTCCATTGCTTGATTTAATGGTGGCTTTTTTTTCCTTTCTGAAATCATTCAAAAATATTTCTTCATGTAGTTGCAGCTATTGTATAAAAATGAGATAAAATTTATGGATTCTAAATATGTTTGCATGAGTTTTCTCTAACAGTAGGTCTTTATAAAGCCTTTGTGGAACTTAAGCTGTAATTGTGGCTTTCTCTTGTAACTTTCTTTTATTCTATACTTTATTATGAAAACTCTTGTAGAAAATTAAGTATTTTATGTAGTGCTGAGAATGCCTTTCTCTTTTAAAGAGTAAAATTAGAATATTTCTTTTGTCTCAAGCTCAGGGGAAAAAGCTTGGTGAGAATAGGATCTTTTGTCTGGATACATGTTTGTGGATTAGATGGCAGAGCTATTTCTGTGGAGGCCGGAGAAGGAGGGGGCTGGGCTGAAGGAGGTGACAAGGACAATGGACTTTGGTTTCAAGAGGGCTGGTGTTGAGACCTCCTCATCTTTTACCCTAGAAAATCTCAGACATAGGCATCCAGCTGCAGGTAGTCCCTTTTTTTGGCTCAGAGGGACACTTAGAGTGTCTAGGGGAATTTCTAGGGGAAATTGCCCTAGAATAGTCTTAAAGCCATTAATTCTAGAACCATTTCTTCAAGGGTCCGAGACCCTGGGAATACCAAGGCTGAGGATACTTCTACTCAGTCTAGTTTGATGGGAAGAACATTTGAAATTCATCCAGGTCAAAATGACCTGCTATGTCTGTGCTTAAACCTTACCACACCTCCTCTTCTTTCTACTCTTTCTGTTCTTTCTGTGGGGACAGTTAGTAACCACCTCAAAACACAGCTTTATATTTCATCATTATGCCACCCACAGTCTTAGGTTTCCAGCTTGGTTTGGGGGCATCGTGTTTGAAACTTAGGTAACATATTTGAAATAGAGATGCCCTTGATGATGTTTTAATGAGCATTTAAAATTCCACAATAGAGTAATTCAAAGAATCGTGTTCCTTTGTTTCTATCTCCCAAGATAAGAGTGTCTGGAGGCCAGATTTCCTGCTGAGTTCCTTAGCATTATTTCTAGGTCAGAAACTAGGCATATTAACATGAAATGTTGTTCTGCATCTGGAAGCCAGAGTCTAATAAGCATTGTTAATTTAGTTAAAGAAAAAGACAGCTGTTTAAGATTAGCCTTCTTGTGTATGTGTGGGAGTTAACAGAATAATATCTCTTTCCTGAGATGTGTATGTTTTGCTTATTTGCAAATTTTAATTGATGAAGCAATTAATGAGCTAAATGAAATAATAAAATATTTTATAATTTTAATTGGAAACTGGTTGACAAGTACTCATCTAAATGGTGCTATAAAGTTCTAGAAACCATGTAACTTCCAATATCTTTCTATACTGTGCATTGTATTCTCGGCATGGTTTCCTGTAGTACAACTATTGAGCCAGATAAAGCAACTCTTATTTCCAAAACTAACCTTCATGGTAACCGTTATTTAGAACCGTAGCCTAAATGACATCTTGCAGTTAAAACACTGTTGTTTTCTGATATGTATTTTGATAATTATCTATTTTAAACACATTTATATAGATGTGTGTACTGAGGTTTCTTTGGGAAATATGTATGTTGAGTTTAAACCTATTTCCATTTAACTTTCACAAGCTTTCACTATTTTCCTGTTCTACCCAAGGGATAGTACCAATTATGTGTCAGGCATTTTATTCACTTTGTCTTTACTATTTCTGAGATCCCTGAGCACTGGCTTTATGGTTACCATTCTAGAGAATCAGGCTGAGAAGATGAGGCTCATATGACTGTAAAATATTTACAGTATGGCATAAAGGCACAAACTCTATTTTTTTAAGTTAAATTAATTTATTTGGCTGCGTTGGGTCTTCGTTGCTGTGAGTGGGCTTTCTCTAGTTGAGGCGAGCGAGGGCTACTCTTCATTGAGGTGCGTGGGCTTCTCATTGCGGTGGCTTCTCTTGTTTGCGGAGCACGGGCTCTAGGCACGTAGGCTCAGTAGTTGTGGCACACGGGTTTAGTTTCTCCGTGGCACGTGGGATCTTCCCAGACCAGGGCTTGAACGCATGTCCCCTGCAATGGAAGGTGGATTCTTTTTTTTTTTTTTTTTTGCGGTACGCGGGCCTCTCACTGTTGTGGCCTCTCCCGTAGCGGAGCAAAGGTTCCGGACGCACAGGCTCAGCGGCCATGGCTCACGGGCCCAGCCTTTCCATGGCATGCGGGATCTTCCCAGACCGGGGCACGAACCTGTGTCCCCTGCATCGGCAGGCGGACTCTCAACCACTGCGCCACCAGGGAAGCCCGGAAGGTGGATTCTTAAACACTGTGCCACCGGGGAAGCCCACAACCTCTATTTTTCTAACAACTTTTCTGTAAAAGTCATCCATATTTTTGTGTTCATCAATATTTTGTTCCTTTTAATTGCTAGGAATTAACAATGTATGAATATATCTCAATTTTAAATTTAACACCTGTTGATGATTTTTAGATAGTTTTCACTTTTTAGCTGTTGTGAATAAATTTGCTGTATATGAGTCATGTACAAGACTTTCTATGGGCATATGTTTTCACTTCTCATATTTTTCTAGGAGTAGAATTCCTGGGTTGCATGGTAAATATACATTTAATTTTATAAGAAATGGGAAAATTGTTCTTCAAAGCGATTGTACTGCTTTACTTTTCCAAGACAAAGACATGACCTTAATCTAGTGATGTTTACTTACTTCAAGCACTGTAAATGTTTGGTAAGCTAAATTTTGGGATAAAGAATGATATGACAATTGACCATTTTTCTCTCTACTCCTTTCTTTCTATTTCTCTCTCTTTTATTAGAAGATTAAAAAAAAAGGAAGATTTTATTCTTCAAGAGGCTCTCTGGTCAATTTAAGATTTCTTAAAATTCTACATAGGTATACAAAGCAGAATAAATATGCTTTGTTCAACTTTTAAAGTAGGTTATTGGTCATCTTATTTAACTGTTTTACATGTACTATGATCATGGGTAAAGCAATAATAATAATATGAATGGGAAAAGAAAAAACTCCAATTTATTCATTAAACAAGAGTGTGTTGGACATGTACTATGAGTAAAATAAAGTTTTCTATACTGTACATACAAAGATGGGAAAGACGTAATTTTTTCCTGCAGAATTGTATAAGTAGAGAAAAACGTAAATGTATGTATGCAATGAAATTAATACAGGCAGTATGTATGTGGAAAGGGATTTAATGAAATTATTTAAAATGTTTTAAAATTCGTAGTGGGGTGGAAGAGTCAAGATGGCAGAGTAGGAAGACACAGAGTTTGCATCTTCTCACAATTAGGCAACTACAGTGCACTGGTAGGCGACCTCGGACACCTAAAGGGACGGGAGGAATCCCTGAATGACCGGGTAGGATGTGGAGGGAAGAAGGAGGGGAAGAAAAGTGGAGTTGGGATGGGACCGGCACCCCTGAGGGGCGGCTGGGGGAGGGGAGGGGTTCAGACCCCAGGTAATATTAATTGGTGTGAGGTCTCCCGGAGGTCCTTATCTTGGCACCAAGAGCCAGCTCTACCCAACTGCCTGCAAACTCCAGTACTGGATGCCTTGGGCCAAACAACCAGTAAGACAGCAAAACAGCCCCACCCACATCAGAAAAAAATAAGATGACAAAAAAATATATTACAGATGAAGGAACAAGGTAAAAACTTACAAGACCAAATAAATGAAGAGGAAATAGGGAACCTACCTGAAAAAGAATTCAGAGTAATGATAGTAAAGATGACCCCAAATCTCAGAAATAGAATGGAGGCATGGATCGAGAAAATACAAGAAATGTTTAACAAGGACCTAGAAGAACTAAAGAACAAACAAACAGTGATGGACAACACAATAACTGAAATAAAAAATACACTAGAAGGAATCAATAGCAGAATAACTGAAGCAGGAGAATGAATAAGTGAGCTGAAGATAGAATGGTGGAAATAATTGCTGAGGAGCAGAATAAAGAAAAAAGAATGAAAAGAAATGAGGACAGTCTCAGAGACCTCTGGGACAACATTAAATGTACCAATATACAAATTATAAGTGTCCCAGAAGAGGAAGAGAAAGAGAAAGGGTCTGAGAAAAAATTTGAAGAGATTATAGTTCAAAACTTCCCGAACATGGGAAAGGAAATAGCCACCCAAGTCCAGGAAGCACAGAGAGTCCCACACAGGGTAAACCCTAGGAGAAACACACCAAGACACATATTAATCAAACTAACAAAAATTAAATTCAAAAAGCAGCAAAGGGGGCTTCCCTGGTGGCACAGTGGTTGAGAATCGGCCTGCCGATGCAGGGGACACGGGTTCGTGGCCCTGTCCAGGAAGATCCCACATGCCGCGGAGCGGCTGGGCCTGTGAGCTGTGGCCACTGAGCCTGCGTGTTCAGAGCCTGTGCTCCGCAACGGGAGAGGCCACAACAGTGAGAGGCCTGTGTACCGCAAAAAAAAAAAAATAATAAAGCAGCAAACGAAAGCAACAAATAACATACAAGGGAATCCTCATAAGGTTATCATCTGATTTTTCAGCAGAAACTCTGCAGGGCAGAAGGGAGTGGCAGGATATATTTAAAGTGATGAAAGGGAAAAACCTACAGCCAAGTTACTCTGCCTGGCAAGGATCTCATCCAGATTTGATGGAGAAATCAAAAGCTTTACAGATATGCAAAAGCTAAGAGAATTCAGCACCACCAAACCAGCTTTATAGCAAATGCTAAAGGAGCTTCTCTAGGAGGGAAACACAAAAGAAGAAAGAGACCCGCAAAAACAAACCCCAAACAATTAGGAAATTGGTCATAGGAAATACATATCGATAATAACCTTGAATGTAAATGGATTAAATGCTCCAACCAAAAGACACAGACTGGTTGAATGGGTCCAAAAACAAGACCCTTATATGCTGTCTACAAGAGACCCACTTCAGACCTAGGGATACATATGGACTGAAAGTGAGGGGATGGAAAATGATATTCCATGCAAATGGAAATCAAAAGACAGCTGGAGAAGCAATACTCATATCAAATAAGATAGACTTTAAAATAAAGACTGTTACAGGAGATAAGGAAGGATGGGATCAATCCAAGAAGAAGATATAACAATCGCAAATATTTATGCACCCAGCATAGGAGCACCTCAATACATAAGGCAAATGCTAACAGCCATAAAAGGGGAAATCAACAGTAACACAATAATAGTGGGGGACTTTAACACCCCACTTACACCAGTGGACAGATCATCCAGACAGAAAATAAATAAGGAAACACCAACTTTAAATGACACAGTAGACCAGGCAGATTTAATTGATATTTATAGGACATTCCACCTGAAATTGGCAGAATACACTTTCTTCTCAAGTGCACATGGAACATTCTCCAGGACAGATCACATCTTGGGTCACAAATCCAGCGTCAGAAAATTTTAAATAATTGAAATCGTATCAAGCATCTTTTCCAACCACAATGCTATGAGGTTAGAAATCAGTTACAGGAAAAAAACTGTAAAAAAACACAAACATATGGAGGCTAAACAATATGCTACTAAATAACCAAGAGATCACTGAAGAAATCAAAGAGGAAATCAAAAACACCTAGAAATAAATGCCAACAAAAACACAACAACCCAAAACCTATGGGATGCAGCAAAAGCAGTTCTAATAGGGAAGTTTATAACAATTTAATTTCACCTCAGGAAACCAGAAAAATCTCAAGGAAACAATTTAACCTTACACCTGAAGCAACTAGAGAAAGAAGAACAAAAAACCCCTCAAAGTTAGTTGAAGGAAAAAAATCATAAAGATCAGAACAGAAATAAATGAAATAGAAATGAAGGAAATAGTAGCAAAGATCAATGTTGGTTCTTTTTTTTTTTGCGGTACGCAGGCCTCTCACTGTTGTGGCCTCTCCCGTTGCGGAGCACAGGCTCCGGACGCGCAGGCTCAGCGGCCATGGCTCACGGGCCCAGCCGCTCCGCGGCATGTGGGATCTTCCCAGACCGGGGCACGAACCCGTGTCCCCTGCATCAGCAGGCGGACTCTCAACCACTGCGCCACCAGGGAAGCCCTCAATGTTGGTTCTTTAAGAAGATAAACAAAATTGATAAATCTTTAGGCAGACTCATCAAGAAAAAAAAAAGGAGAGGATTCAAATCAATAAAATTAGAAATGAAAAAGGAGGGATTACAGCTGACATCACAGAAATACAAAGGATCATAAGGGACTACTACAAGCAACCATATGCCAATAAAATGTACAATGGAAGAAATGGACAAATTCTTGGAAAGGTACCACTTTCCAAGACTGAACCAGGAAGAATTAGAAAATATAAACAGACCAATCACAAGTAATGAAATTGAAACTGTAATTAAAAATCTTCCAGCAAATAAAAGTTCAGGACCAGATGGCTTCACAGGTGAATTCTGTCAAACATATAGAGCAGAGCTAATACCTATCCTTCTCAAACCCTTCCAAGAAATTGCAGAGGGAGACATACTTCGGAACTTGTTCTACGTGGCCACCATCACCCTGATAACCAAAACCAGGCAAAGAGATCACACACAAGAAAAAATTACAGACCATATCACTGATGAACATAGAAACAAAAATCCTCAACAAAATTCTAGTACACAGAATCCAACAACACATTAAAAGGACCATACAGCATGATCAAGTGGGATTTATACCAAGCATGGAAGGATTCTTCAGTATACACAAGTCAATCAGTGTGATATACCATATTAACCAATTAAAGAATAAAAACCATATGAGCACCTCAATAGATGCAGAAAAAGCTTTTGACAAAATTCAACACCCATTTATGATAAAAACTCTCCACAAACTGTGCATAGAGGGAACCTACCTCAGCATAATAAGGGCCATGTACAACAAACCCACAGCAAACCTTATTCTCAATGGTGAAAAACTGAAAGTATTTCCTCTAGGATCAGGAAGAAGGCAAGGATGTCCACTCTCACCACTCTTATTCAACATAGTTTTGGAAGTCCTAGCCATGGTAATCAGAGAAGAAAAAGAAATAAAAGGAATCCAAATTGGAAAAGAAGTAAAATTGTCACTCTTTGCAGATGACAACATACTATACATAGAAAATCCTAACGATGCCACCAGAATACTACTAGAGCTAAGCAATGAATCTGGTAAAGTTGCAGGATACAAAATTAATGCACAGAAATCTCTTGCATTCATATACACTAACAACTAAGGATCAGAAAGAGAAATTAAGGAAACAATCCCATTTACCATCACAACAAAAAGAATAAAATACCTAGGAATAAACCTGCCTAAGGAGGCAAAAGACCTGTGCTCAGAAAACTATAAAACACTGATGAAAACAAAGATGATACAAACAGATGGAGAGATATACCATGTTCTTGGATTAGGAGAATCAGTGTGGTGAAAATGACTATACTACCCAAAGCAATCTACACATTCAATGCAATCCCTATCAGATTACCAGTGGCATTTTTCACATAATCAGAACAAAAAATTTTACAATTTGTATGGAAAAACAAGAGACCCCGAATTGCGAAAGCAATCTTGAGAAAAAAAAATGGAGCTGGAGGAATCAGGCTCCCTGACTTCAGACTATACTACAAAGCTACAGTAATCAAGACAGTATGGTACTGGCACAAAAACAGAAATATAGATCAGTGGTACAGGATAGAAAGCCCAGAGATAAACCCATGCACATATGGTCACCTAATCTATGATAAAGGAGGCAAGCATCTACAAGAGAGAAAAGACAGTCTCTTCAATAAGTGGTGCTAGGAAAACTGGACAGCTACATGTAAAAGAATGAAATTAGAACACTCCCTAACACCATACACAAAAATAAACTCAAAGTGGATTAAGGACCTAAATGTAAGGCCAGACACTATAAAACTCTTAGGGGCAAACGTAGGAAAAACACTCTTGGACGTAAATCACAGCAAGATCTTTTTTGACCCACCTCCTAGAGTAAAGAAAATAAAACAAAAAGAAAAATATGGGACCTGATGAAACTTATACTCTTTTGAATAGCAAAGGAAACCATAAACAGGATGAAAAGACAACCCTCAGAATGGGAGAAAATATTTGCTAACGAAGCAACGGACAAGGCGTTAATCTCCAAAATATACAAACAGCTCATGTAGCTCAATATCAAGAAAACAAACAACCCAATCCAAAAATGGGCAGAAGCCCTAAATGGACATTTCTCCAAAGACATATAGATGGCCAAGAAGCACATGAAAAGATGCTCAACATCACTAATTATTAGAGAAATGCAAATCAAAACTACAATGAGGTATCACCTCACACCAGTCAGAATGGCCATCATAAAAAAATCTACGAACAATAAATGCTGGAGAGGATATGGTGAAAAGGAAACACTATTGAAGTGTTGGTGGGAATGTAAATTGATACCGCCACTATGGAGAACGGTATAGATGTTCATTAAAAAACTAAAAATAGAACTATCATATGACCCAGCAATCCCACTACTGGGCATATATCCTGAGAAAACCATAATTCAAAAATACACATGTACCCCAATATTCATTGCAGCATTATTTACAATAGCCAGGACATGGACACAACCTAAATGTCCATTGACAGATGAACGGATAAAGAAGATGTGGTACATATATACAATGGACTATTACTCAGCCATTAAAAGGAATGAAATTGGGACATTTGTAGAGATGTCACTGGACCTAGAGTCTCTCATACAGAGTGAAGTAAGTCAGAAAGAGAAAAACAAATATTGTATATTAACACATATGTGTGGAATCTAGAAAAATGGTACAGATGAACCTATTTGCAGGGCAGGAGGAGGGATGAAGACATAGAGAATGGAAATGTGGACATGGTGTGAAGGGGGGGGTGACAAATTGGGAGATTAGGATTGACATATATACACTACCATGTGTGAATTAGCTAGCTAGTGGGAACCTGCTGTACAGCACAGGGAGCTCAGCTCGGTGCTCTGTGATGACCTAGATGGGTGGGATGGGGTGGGGGGGTGGGAGAGAAGTCCGAGAGGGAGGGGATATATGTGTACATATAGCTGATTCACTTAGTTGTGCAGCAGAAACTAAAACAACATTGCGAAGCAACTACACTCCAATAAAAACTAAAGTAAAATTCTTAGTGAAGCAGAAGGGTTTCCGTCTCATAGGAGCAGAGACAGTTTCACAGGGAAGATGAAATTTGGCTGAGCCTAACAGAAGAGAAGAATTTTAATAGGCAGATCAGGAAAAGAACAGTTCAGGAAAGTGAAGGGTGGGTTGTGGGGTATGGCTGATCAGAGAGGCAGATAAGTTAAACAGAGTTGATGAACTGGGAGAACAAAGGATGAAGTGTAGGTTTATTATTTTCTAAGGAAAGAGGTTCATTTTCAGTGAGAGAAAGGAAAGCTCAAAATTAAATTTTGAAAATGTCCCCACTCAGAGAGATTATGAAAATTAAAGGTGAGGTCTCCTTGTATGTTATTGAGATGAAATGATGCCACCAGCCATTGGCTTTGATGAAGTCTGGAAGGTGTGAGAAAGGTCATCACTATGTTAGCATTTTTAAGTGGCTGCAGACTTTCAAATTTCACATTTTTAGTAACTTTTCAAATTTGATTAGCCAGAGAAAAAGACATGCCATCATTGATTTAACCAATTATTACAATGGTTTATTTGACTGGTGTACTTTTTCTTTAAGTGACACATTCTTATGAAAAAAAAAAGAACAGTTTTATTCTACTCAGGCTTCTTTTTGCACTGGATAGACATCCACAGGAACTTAAGCTATTTCTTTATCCCAGTTGTTTAGGTGACTTTAATAATTTGGTTTTTAACTTATTATTATTAACTAGAGGTGTTTTAATAGAAAATTCCTTTAAAAATTGTGTACTTGTGTCTTATTGCAACATACTTCTACCTCCAGAATCTGATTTGTGGTCATTGTCTACAGTACATTTTAAAGCTGCAGTAATAAAGCAATCAGAGTTAAGCTCTCAGAGAAGATTAGACATGCTTACTAACAATAAAATATAGTCAAAAGATATCAGGCATAAACATATTTTTATGTAGTGGAATTACCTCAGCAGATGGTTAATCTAAATTAAATGAGTTTATAATTGAGGTTTGTGCACAGGAAAAGGGAAAATTTATCTGTTAGATAGATTATATATGTTTTTAATATCACAGCCAAAGTTTTAGGTATCCTCTGAGAGTAAGCGTAGGTTCCGTTAAATGTGGCTCTGCTTTTCTGCTGTGGGTACAGATATATGGCAAACCTAGACCAAAATTAGAAAAATAAAAAAGGGATTGTGGAGAAATGGAAGAGAAACAAAATTAGAATAGAGGAAAACTAACTTTATCATCCTTTCTTTTCTTAAGGTTGTTGGCCCAAGTAATTTCCAACCTTAATAGTTACAGAAAAATGGAGATTTTACTTTTATTTAGAAAATAGCTCTATATAGCTCAAGGTTTGTTTCCATTGTTTAACTGTCACAGCTCCCAAAAGCCACATGTTTTGGGCATGTTGTATTAGATTCTTCAAACCAGTGGTTTGTGTTCATTGCCTTCCTGGTGTAAATAGGGAGATAAATGCTGCTTAAATAGTCTTTAGGTGCATTTGATTTTGCACTTTAGAAACTATATGGGTGTTTATTAGAAACGTGAATGTTGAAATTAGCAAACAGATGTGAAGTGAGTGACAGAGAAATACTACTGATGATAAGGGCTGACCTTTGTAATTTAGCTGTGTCATCCTCCACAGCATATGTATGTAATATTTGCTTCGATTCACCATAGCTTCTGGGTCCTGTACATCCCAGTGTGGTCTCAAGCATGTCTAATTTTGAAATAGCTGTGCTCACTTCAAAGGAAGAATTTGCTTTATTTTTATTTTACTTTATTTGTTTTAGTTTTAAAGATGTACCACCTAGTTAGATAACTAAGTCAGCTTTCATGGACACTTCCACTTATAAGAGTCTTAAGATAATTCTTTTACTTGAACCTTAAGGTGAGGATAGCATATTCTTTAAAACAGACTGATAATTGAACATGGGTTAGTCATGTTTTAATTTATAATATCAAAAATGTGTTCTTAAACTTGGTAGGATATTCATATTGTTTAGTATCTTACAAAGTTCTAAATTCAATAGAATATTCATAATATATGGTACTTTTGAATTTTTTTCTATTTTACTAACAACAATAAAAACATTTCCCCCAAAATGTTTTTATACTTAATATACATTACTAATTTTGAGTAATAGTAAGAACACTTAAAACAAATGGCTAGATCGATTTGTGAATAGTTCTACTTAGAGCAGTTTGTTTCTAGACCCTATTAGGTGATAGAGGTAAGGTCAAGATGGGAGATAGTTGGTCTAATTCGAAGTACTTTGCTTTACGTGGAACTTAGCCTGAGTGCCATTGCTATGTATTCAGTATTTGTCCAAGGGCTGAAGATCAGCATATATTTGCCTGTGTCAAAACATTTTGTAAACGTTCCACTTGGACACTCACATGAACAAGACAGAAAGGATAATGGAAAAAACATACTTATTTTCTTAAAAAAAGACCACACATACATACATACTCACATAAATATTTCCCCCTTTTAATTGCTAATCTGTTTTTCGGATTAGTCTGTGGTTGACTTTGAAGAGTTATGGGAGCACAGGGTAAGAGCTAAGGAAGGCATTTTACCCGGAGCTTTTCTGATTCCCTTAGCACTTTGTGGAACAGCATGAGAGGTCTCTTCCAATTGTGTAGGATAAGTACAGCCCACTGAACAGTGCTTAACTGCAGTTTACCACAAGCCAGTTACAGTGTCAAAAACATCGGAACCTTTTCTTCTATATTTAAACAATGATAAATGCCTTCACGCTGTGTGAGAACTATTGAAGTGTGTTGCTCTGCAGGTAAACTTGGCAGTGTCTTATATAACTGCACTCGATGGGAGTATTACTTAAACAGTGTGAAATACATTTTCTGACGAGAGTTGTATCACAATTTGGAGTGATGTTTATGCAAGTGAATAGTCTGCCAGTTATTTGTAGTTTAAAAAATGGACCTCTGAGGCCGCAATATAAAAGCCCAATCTTTATCTGTAGTGAAAACTATAATTGTTCCTTGTGGGTAAATATTGTAAACTCAGTCATTGGGCCATAGTCCATCAAGTATATGTGATGAGAGATAACTTCCCTGTTCTTTACTTCTAAAATAAGATGTATAATACAGTTAATAAGTCACTGTTGTTTTCAAGTGTCTAAATATAATTTTGTTGAAATTGAAACATTTAATTGCATATGTACCTAATACCTGATTATCTACCTTTTGCTGCTCTTATTTATTATCAAATTGCTGTGCCATTTTTCACTGCTGGTTGTCACCATCCATCTCCCTGGGTGATGATAGTCCTGCTTCTTATGGCAAATTTTAGTAGTGATTTCATGGTCCTAGCTGGGCAGAATAATAGCCAGGTAACCAAAGAGTGTGTTTGCCTAATGGAGATATGGGAATGGAGGCCAAAACTTTCAAAGTCCTTGGCAAATTTTTGAAAGACTTCAATTCTATTAATTTGTATTCTATTCAGTGAGTTGGTAGGCACTCCAGAATAAATGCAATGATCAGAGAGAACACTAAGTGTAGGTACTGAGTTTAGCAACGGAAATAGTTGGTGTTTGAATCACTGAGTTTCTGATATACAAGATTTGGGAAGTAGAACCTTTTAAGCATTAGATTTAAGATAGGTGAGGAGTGTTGACCGCCCCTCCCCCACCCCATTATCTTTACATTTATGTTTACTATTCCCCCTTCTCTAACTCAGTCCACCGAATTCTTGTCCTTTGTTTCATCCCTGTGTTGGATTTCTTTCCATTTCCTCTATTCCTTGGTATCTCATTGCCTCTCCTTTTCTTCCCCCTTCCGCGGTAGAATATGAAATTGAAGCTCCCTCTTAAAAAAAAATAAACCTGATAATAAAAGTAATATATGCTTATTACTCACTCATTACAATTAGAAACTACTATCAAAAAAGAGAAAAATTCCGTCTTTCCAAACTAGAAATGAATCAAAAGCACTGAGGAATTGTAACTATATATAGAGAAGTATAATTTACCTAACTTTTCTTAGCTATTTAAGAGTTTATTGTGTTCTCAGTTTAAAAATTCATTTTATCTTTTATTTTGCTTTCACCTTCCTCCTTTTCCATGCCACAAAAGCTAAATTAAATTTTATTTGCTTTGTCTAAGGCCTATTAACTTCAGTGGAGAAAGAGGCTCCTTTTGCTTGCTTCGGGATTTATATATTTTTGTATTTAGTTCTTGAGGTGAGGAGAATGAGAAGAAATGAGAAGAGCCTGACGTCAGCACTAGTTCTTCCCCATGGAATTTTAATTCCACCACAACCCCTTTACTGAATGTGTACAATGGTGAATGTTATTTCATTTTCTTACATCTGTTTTTCTCTTTATTTTATTCTAGATCCTTCTATCTGTCTTCCTTTCATCTTAATATCTCTTATTTGTCCTCTTTGTTCCCTTTCATTTAATCTCGTTTTTATAGAGTGGTTGAGTCAACCTAGTGTGACAGAAAGGTTAGTTTTGTTATTTTCTTGTGAATGAAAGGTTGGGAGCAAAAGTGATTCCCCCAGCTTGATGATGTTTACCAAAAAACGGGTATCATTACTGTAAATTTTCTGAACTTATAATTCAGTTTAGTGAAGTAGGAATTCTGTAGTTGATTCTAGAAATATTGGAAACATACTCTTCGGGATCTAAGTAAACTTGCTAGAATGAATGTATGTATATTTGCATTCCGGTAATGGTTGTGTTTGAAAATTTAATATGTTTTTATCATAAAAATCTACATAATGCTGAATTATCTAAAGAGAGGTGGGAGTTAAAAAAAGAAATAGAAGAATGTTGGAAGTTAGAATTTGCACATTTATCGTCTTCTATTCCTCTTCCAGCTGTCCTACACTGAACACTAGAAAAGCACTATCACCCAAACTGTTGTCCAACCGGAAACCTTTTGTCTTCCTAATCTTCACTTTCTTCCTCCCCTCCATTATACCCAACATTCTCTTGTAACAGGAATAATCTTAGCAGCGTTGTGCAAAAAAATGTAAATTTAATATTTCTAGTATAGAACTTGATTTGTAACTCTGAGCTTTCAGGGTAAGCAATTTAATCTAGGTGTTTTCAGGTAACGTGAATTCAATCCGGTACTTTTGGGGTCACTTTTCAATTTAAAACTGACTCATTGCAAGCGTCAGCCTCCTGATCTTTGTCCTGATCTAAGATCTGGGTGGGGGGTGAAGGGAGCAATATGTAGCATCATAGTGTCATAGGGTCAGGACAGGGAGGAGTGCATTTTGGATCCTGATTAAATGTATCAATATAGAGAGTATATTGTGATTACTTCAACTAGTGGAGTTCAGGAATCCCTCCTCATACAGATTCAGTTTTCCCATAGTAACTTCAGTATTCACTTCAACCATACATCCCATCTGGCCCACGGTTTTCTCCTAAGCTGGTCACTTTGCACTGCACTCTGGTGATCTCTAGCAAATGAACTGACTCCCCTCAGTTTCCTCACTGATGGGCCCACAAGAGTGTTGGGGTTTTCTCCTCCCTCCCCCTTGAGAACCATGGAGCACTCATGGGGATTGTCCAGATTGATTCCCTGCTTGTGCCTGTTTGTGCAGGAGCCATATACCGTCAGCTGTTCTCCCAATATCTAGAGGTAGCAATTTTGAGTGTTCTGTGTTTGAAACATTAATGTCCAGTTGGTGTCAGTCAATCCTGATAATAGTACTCATACTACTGCTATTACTCCTATAATCATGTAACAGTCATATAGTGATTAAAATTTGCCATGTACTATTATAAGTGCCGGAAATATATTAACTCATTTAATTCTCAAAACAATATAATGATGTAGATAGTATTCTCATTTTGTAGATGAGAAATTTGGGGCATAAGGTTAAATAACTTTTAAGTGGCAGAACCAGGTCATATGACATTAGGGTCTGTCCTGTTAATTCCTAAATTCGGTGGGGTACACCCATATGTTTAACTTTTCTCTTCTCGTCTCTGCCAATTCTTTTGTCCTCAGTGGTCCAGGGGCTGATCTAGGCCAGGGGATGGTTGTGGAGAGTTGTGGAGGAACTTGTTCAGTGGAGAGCAAATTTCATTTGCTTTCAACTATTCCATTAACTCTCACCTGAATTCTGACCTTTTCGGTTCAGAAACCACAAATTGGAGATCTTTATTTATTGTTCTTTTCCTTCTCTTGCTGCCAGTCTTGGACTCCTCCCAGGAAAAGGATGCCCTTATAGTCTAAGATTCAGCCAGTATTGGTCACATGGGAGAAAAACCAGAACGCATTAATGTTCCAAATTGTTAATTTGTCTAGTGCACACTCACCAATGAAGTCCAATCTAGCCTATTTCCTGCAAATCTGTTAGTTGAACCTTATGAAACTGCCACTTCTGTACATTAAAAATGGTGAGTGGCAGCAATTTCATGTGGTTCAACCTAATATTACTTCATCAATTTCCTTACAGACTCATAATCATTACAATTATTCAGGCCACTGTCATCTCACAAGTAGAAGCATCACAGCGGTCTTTTAATGGATCTTCCTGCTTCTCATTTCACCCTCTCCCATTTGTTTGTTATACTTCAGCTAGAGTAAGGCTTATAAAATTTAATGGTATTGAGCCACTTCTCTGTATAAAATTCTGTAATGACATCTGACTGACCTTAGTATAAAATCCAAGCTCCGTTAATGTAGCTTGTAAGTCATGGAACCATACATCCCTGTTAAGTCTCTGATAGCCCTGGTTTATCCTGCTGCCCCAGCTCAATTATTAAAGGTGCCCCTTTTAGTCTCACATGTGGCCTGGTTTGGATGATGAATTATATGATCACCTTATTTATAAGGTACCTTATGAACTGGCCTGTGCATTTCTCTCCAGCCTCATCTCTCATCACTTTTTAGATTACAATTTGAGCTGTAGCCATCCTGAAGTCCTTTGAATTTATAGAACATGTCATGCCATCTCTCAGTTCTGAGTGCAGGCCCATGATGATGTCGCTGCCTGCAATAACCCCTCTGTTAGCCTAATTTGTGCCAATTTGTCACGATTGCATTTATATACTTACCGCCAGAAGCACCTCCTGATCTCTAGACCAGCTTAACTTCCCCAGTTTCCTGTACTCATATTTGCTCTGTACACCCCAGTCAAAACCTCTTCCCATTTAACCAGGTTTCTATCTGATTTCTGTGCTTCCTTTCAGAGCGTTAGTCGTGGCAAGACAGAGCTCTCAGTTTATTCAGTATTGTATCCCCCCCCGGGCTTAATAAGCGCTTATTGTTCATAGATGTTACTAAGAATATACTTACATGTGCTGAATGAATATATGAGACAAAACAATTTTAGGGTGACTTTGCACTTTGACACCTGCTCCTGACTTCTTATGTTATGAGAGAGATGTTGAGAGACTATACACTATAACGAGGAGAAGAAGAGAAAGGGAGACCAGAAAAGGGACTAAGTCTTGAGTATCAAGAAAAGAACAAATGGAAAAAAAACTGAGAGGCTTTGAACTGACAATTTGCATGGACACGTACGTTCCACTTCTGATCATCTGATCCTGTCTTTGCCCTGCTGCTCCGCTTGTCTTAGTAGGGGCACTTAAAAAGTCTGAAACCCATTATATTTTGCCTGCAGTGCGCAAACTTATTAGAGCATCATATATAGTAACATAATTTTCAGTAAGTGCAGAAAGTAATTATGTTTGAATTTGAGGCAGTATTGTACTATGATAATCTCTCCTTTTAAAAGTTGGTAACAGTTATGGTAAACAAAAACAAAACAATTTCTGAAATGGTGACTAAAGGTAAGGGCTGTTTAAGTCCAATTTATAGCATTCACTTCCAGAAAATGAAAGTGGGAAACTGTTTGTAAGCTATTGTTGAAAGCTATTGTTTGCAAGCTATTATTGTGGGTTGAATTGTATCCTTCAAAAAGATTATGTTGAAGTTTTAATCCCTGGCACCTATGAATGTGACTTTATTTGGAAATAGGGGCTTTGCAGATGTAATAAGTTGAGATGAGATCATACTGGGTTAGGGTGGGCCCTAACCCAGTATGATTGGTGTTTTTATAGGAAGAGGATGAGAGACACTGAGATAAAGGGCGAAGGCCATGTGATGATGGAGGTAGAGATTGGAGTGATGCATCTGCAAGGCAAGCAATGCCAAGGATTTCTGGCCACCACCAGTAGCTAGGAAAGAGGCATGGAATAGATCCTTCCACCTTGATTTCCGATTTCTAGCCTCCAAAAGCACAAGAGACAAAATTTCTATTGTTTTAAGCCACCCAGTTTGTGGTAATTTGTTATGACAGTACTAGGGAACTAATATAGCTATTTTAAAAAGAAAAAAAGTATATCCAATATATTTGACATGGAAAAGATGGAGCTAGAAATGGTAGAATGATCAGAGGAATACTTATTTAGGATTTAATTTATGTGCTGTGCTTTCTTATTGCTCTCAATCCCACTGCTAATTCTTTTAATAACAAAATTTCACAATGATTCATCTACTGTAGTAGTCTGATCAGTGCTAGGCCATGCTGTAGGAACAAATAAACCTCAAAATCTTAATAGCCGATCATGACAGAGGTCTAGTTCTCAATCAGGCAGTGTGCAAGGGGTCCATCTGGTGACTCAGAGTCCCTCTGCTCCTCCTTTTGTGATGTCTCCGACTCAGCAAAAGGCTCAGAGGATGAGAGGAGGGCAGAAGTGGCCCTCCAGTTCTTCATCTAGGAAGTCATACACATTTTTCTGGTCTACATGTAATTATCAAGAAATAGTCATATGCCCTTCCTAACTGCAAGGGAGCTAAAAAGTATAGAGGTCACAAGGAATGTTTGGTGAGAACAACTATCTCTGCTTAATCATAATGGTAGAAGAAAATAGTCTTCAACATCTATGAATATCACACTATCTTCTCAAAGATTCCAGCTACTCCCTAGTTTTGGTTTCCTTTTATCCTAGTAATAGTCTTTTAAAGGCTTCTTTTTACATATATACAGCTATTACACGTCCTTCCATTTCCACAGTGTTATATTTGTCTATGCCAGGACTACTGACAACATTGATAAAGTTCTTCTCTGTCCCAAATCGTTCCTTATTTAAACATTCATTAACACTCAGTTCTAATATGTTTGAAATGTTTATGATGGAGGAGAAGCAGGAGCCTGAGGTGGAGGAGAAGGAAGAGGAGGAGATGAGAAGAGAAGGAAAAATAAAGAAGAAAAAGGAGACGAGGAGGAGGGGGAAGGGGGAGGGGGAGGGGAAGGGGGAGGCATCCACTAAAGATTTTAGAGTAAAAGAAGCATCCTGATATTTTACTTGCATTATTTTTCTGTCAATTGAATAATCAGTTATCAGAATTCAGGAAAAAATTTCCTCTCATAACAAACTAAAGCTTTACCCAACACTCTTCTTAGACTCATAAAAAATTTACACTCCTCTGTTAGATATTTGTAAGAGTTCAGTGCACAGGTGTCTAGGGTGCCCCCTAACTTCCCCCTAGATTTGTAGGTGCAGCTCGTACCGAAGAGTTATTACCCAGCATGTACATGCTTTATCTGACTCCACCACAAGCCAAACTACCCTTTCATATCAAGCTGGTTGCAATTACTCTTTACAGGATTACATCTCTTTTAGGTATGAGAAAGAATGTTGAAGAACCTTTTACAGAATATACATGCTTAAGTCTCTAGCAACATTAAGATATGTGTTTGCAAAAGTAATATAAGAATATATTTTGCTTGTAAAAAGTTCAAATGTAACCTCACACACATTAGAATGGCTACCTTAAAAAAACAAAACAAAACAAAATTAGTGTTGGTGAGGATGTGGAGAAATTAGGACCCTTAAACACTGTTGATGGGAATATAAAATGGTGCAGCCAGTATGGAAAACAGCATGGCAGTTTCTCAAAAAATTAAAAATAGAATTACCATATGACCCAGCAATCCCACTTTATGGAGTATTTATCCAAAAGAATTAAAAGCAGAATCTCAAAGAGATATTTGTACACCTATATTTATAGTAGCATTATTCATAATCGATAAAAGGTAGATGCAACCCAAGTGTCCAAGTACAGATGAGAGGATCAACAAAATGTGGCATATACAAACAATGGAATATTATTTAGCCTTAAAAAGAAAGGACATTATGACACATGCTGTGATATAGATGGGCCTTGAGGACATTATGCTAAATGAAGTAAGCCAATCATAAAAGACACATACTGTGTGATTCCACTTATATGAGGTACCTAAAGTTATCAAATTCATAGAGATAGAAAATAGAATTGTGGTTGCCAGGGCCAGGGGGCAGGGAGAAGTTATTGTTTAATGGTACAGAGTTTTAGTTTTTCAAGATGAGAAGGGTTTTGGAGATGGATGGTGGTGATGGTTGTACAACAATATGGATGTACTTAAAACTACTGAACTCTACACTTCAAAATGGTTAAAACAGCAAATTTTATATTATGTGTATTTTACCACAATTTTAAAAATTCACACATTCCTAGTGCTCTACCCAGAGAAAACCACTGTCTTTATTCTTCAGTTGTGAGGTTTTTCTTATGCCTTTACATAAACACATATTCTCATGTAGCAATATATGGTTTATTCTTTGATTAGTTTTGTTTTTCACATAAATATTATCTTACTGCACATCTTGTTCTGCATGTCCAACAATGTTTAAGTCCTATTATGAGAGATGGAGGAAGAGAATTTCTGGGCCCAAACTGAGGTGACCTCTTATTCCCTTCTCTGCTATGTTCTCTGTGGTCTTAATTTCATTAGACTGAGACTCTCCATCAGTCCTTCACTAATGACCCATTCTGATGGACTTCTTCATGGTCCACCAGACCTGGGATTTCTACCTTCAACTACTACCATTTCCATATTGCTTCTCCCAAATTCCCTTTTCTACTGAAGATTATGTGTCTCTATCTACCTAGATAGAATCTATCTATCCATCCATCTAGGGGTATGAGTGGAATGTTGAGCTTCAAAGGTGAAATCACATCTTTTACAACTCTTCAAATAGCCTTAGCCTTGAGTCTGTTCTGAATTTATTTAAAAAACCTTTTTGGTGGTGGTGACAGTAGGGGTTAGAGTACAAATATTAGTTTTCCTTCAGGTCTCTAATCTTTAGATATGAGCAATTCACAATTTCAAGGTTGAGAACATATCATACCCTGAATTTATAATTCTCAGAGTTTACTCAGATATTTTATACTTCAATAATATTATTTGTTGTGAGTATTTAGGGTGAACCCAAGATGAAGGATTGGGAAGAAAAGTTTCAAAACCTAAATGCTTAAGAAACCAAGACAGTTTAAATCTTGTTTCTTTTTTCAACATAAGGAAATTTCCAAATAACAGTGAGATACTCCATATCTAATCCTTATTTAATACTAATATTGTGTCTTGATTAATAAAATATAGATGATATTTTGAATATTTATGCTCATTTTAAAAATTGGTGATCCTTTTCTGAGATAAGTTCAGGAAATTTGACCTTTCTTCTGAGCCCCTCACTCCTTTTGAAGTAGATAAAGACCACTTTGGCAATTAGAAATATTCAGTATAGTAGTCAAGTGCAGGGTTAATAAGTTGTTTTAGTATTCAACAGATATAATGTTACAGTATTACTGGTAAGATTGTGAAACAAATCCCAGTACACTTAAGCTCTGCTAACAAAGATGAAATGGAGAATAAGTATGTATATGCTGAATCTGATTAAGGTTGACATCCAGTTTGAATACCTGCATTCTCTAAGGTATAGTTTTGGGTATAAATCATCAACCAAGCAGAAAACGGTGAAGTTGAAATCAGCAGAACACAAAGACCTGGTGGATTTTAAGGGACTGAGAATGTTCTATGGCTATTGAAGTGGGATCCATAGCTGGTATTTTCCTGTAATTAATAAAGTGACTAAAGCATGTCCTGGTTAACACACCAGTCTCCCTCCTGTCTCCTTACTCCTGTAGAGCAGTGGTCTTCAGACTCTTTTTCTTGGTAAAAAAAAAAATACATTTAAATTATGACCACTTCTCTCTGTCTAACACGCACACACACAATGAAAATGTCATAAAGTGTCTTCAAGCGATACTTAGACTTATTAAATTCAGTGCACTCCAATATTTTAACTCGATATTCTTTATTTTAATACTAGGTTTAACCTACTAACTTGATTTAAATATCCACTCACAGATCGTAAAATCAATTTGAAAAATCCTCCCTAGAGTGTTTCATTTTATATATTTGACTTCACTATGAGAGTAATTGAATGTGTGTTGACTGAGTAATGGATCACTTCATATTTACCTGCATAGACAAGTAAAATGTTTCTGTGAGCTCAAAGCTTTGTTCAGGAAATTTGCTTGAAATTCTTTACAAAGGGTTTACCTTATTAGCTCTCTACTAAATGTTGATGTCTGTGCACGCTAAGGCAAAGGGAAAGGAAAGCTCTCTTTTTAAAAATTGCATAAGTGTTACAACACCATGAGGAGGATTATCTTTAAGTATGTGCTTACTAATTATCCCAGTAGAGATTAGCAGTCTTCACTTTCATTTACATGGTGACCTTCTAGGAATGAGATATAAAAGTTGTAAGACTGTATTAACAAAAGACTCCTGACAGATTTGAAATTCATCACTATCACCAATTTTAATACTTAAAATAGTAGTGTATCTTCCTCCAGAACAACTGCAAATTCCTGTCTGCATTATTTTTATCATTGGTAGTTTATTTTCTTCAGGAATATGAAGCCAGTAAAATAAGATAAACATTCTCTCTATTGGCTCAAGAATGTGGTAAGGTCAATCTAATGATGCAAAATTTGTAGTCTCATCTAAGCCCATAGATTTAAACATTACACATTACTTCTATGTCAATGAGTCTAAAATCCTTATTTCCATGTTTGAACTTTTCTGTGAACTCCAGCTCCTAATTTTCAACTGTCCTTTGGATATCCTTATTTACAAAGTATAAATAAGGATATTTATTAAGTTATTAAGGACTTATAACTTAATGTAGTCTAAACTTAACAAGTAAGCATTCTCTCTTTGAAGTTCCCCATCCTCTATACCACCTCTGTACCACTCTTCACCCCTCAAATCAACTCTTTTCTCCTTATTTTCTAATTTCTGCTAAGGACACCTTAGAGTCATACTAGAGTCATACTAGATCCCTTAGAGTCATACTAGATCCCTTTTTTCCCTCCTATATTATATCAGTCAGCAAGGTCTTGATTCTATTTCTAGAGTATTTCTTTTACTCTTCTACTTCTTTCAATTCCCATTGCTTCCATCCTTATTACCTTTTATTTGAACTATGGCAGTCATGTCTTGAGGTAGTCACTGGTGCTGTTTGTGGATATTTCCCATTCTTCTCCTGGATTCATAGCAGGATTGTACTTGCCCATCCCCTGAATTTAGGCATAGCCATATGCAATGTGAACAGAAGTGGCATGTGTTACTCCTAGACTGAGTCCTTTAAAATCCAGTATACAATTCACCATGCTGTAGAGACAAATGATCTTCCAAATAGATGCTTGAGTGCAGAAAATATGCATCAGTGGCCCCTATGGGCCCCTACATCACATGGAACAGGAGCAGGGAATAAGTCTCTGTTAGTTTAATCCACTGAGCCTTGGGAGTTTCTGTTTATACAACATCCCACCTGTCCTGAGACATAGTATACCTTAACTGAGTTCTCTACTCAAAGTCTCTGCCCCTTCCAATTATTCTCTATCACTGTCAAATTAATCTTTCTAAAATATGTCTAATTATATAAATTCCTTACTAAAATCTTTCAGTATTTCCTGTTATCTTCACTCTGGTCCTCACATCACATGTATCTCAACTTCCTTTTAAACAACCCTGCTGCTTCTCTACACGCATACACACCAAACACCTACCTCATTTGCTTTTCTGTTCTTCTGATCCAGGATGCCATCCCCTTCTAGTGCTGTCCAAGTGCTACCTATTCTTTTTTTGTTTTAACATCTTTATTGGAATATAATTGCTTTACAATGGTGTGTTAGTTTGTGCTTTATAATAAAGTGAATCAGCTCTACACATACATATATCCCCATATCTCCTCCTTCTTGCATCTCCCTCCCACCCTCCCTAGCTCACCCCTCTAGGTGGTCACACAGCACCGAGCTGATCTCCCTGTGCTATGCAGCTGCTTCCCACTAGCTATCTATTTTACATTTGGTAGGGTATATATGTCCATGCCACTCTCACATCGTCCCAGGTTCCCCTTCCCCGTGTCCTCAAGTCCATTCTCTACATCTGCTTCTTTATTCCTGTCCTGCCCCTACCTATTCTTAAGTAACAGTTCAAATGCCATCATTTCTATGAGGGCTTTCCTGGACTCTTGCATAAAAGGGGCAAGAGATAACTCCCACATCTCCCAAAGGACTTTGAATCTCCATTATAGCTCTCACACCTCGCACTTACCATTCTGAGTAGATTTCTAGTTATTTTCAGGTAGGGAATGGTCTTCTTTTACTTCCATATTATTGCAAATTCTCTTTCATGGTGCCTAGTAAATATCTTAAAATTGAATAAATGAATACATGAAATTAAGGTTACATTTGATTTAAAACTGCCACTTTGCTCTTTAGAAACCGTGTGGTATTGGCAACAACGAGACAAGTGCTGCAATGAATATTTCTTGTTAGAAAACGTAAATTCCATGGTAGTCATTTTCTTTCAAATGATCTTCTTAAAAATATGTTTTCCTAAGGTCCACTTTGACTTTTACTCTTTTATCTGACTTATTTGACTTTCAAGCATTTCTTTGTGACTCCAGTTTTTAAACAATTTAAACAAATAAAAATTAGAGAACTTATTTTCAAGCTGTTACTTCCTAAATAGTGCACTTGGTCTGTTACTGTAAAATCTGTTCATATTCATTTTAGATCTATTACTTCATTTTAAAAAATAGCAATTGTTCATTATAGTTTTTTCTCAAACTGCTTTAAATGCACCAACCATTTTTTTCTGAGTATATGAATATTCTCAGCCAATGAATATTCATATACTGAGCCAATGAATATTCTTTTATATTGCCCTAATTGTAATTATTAAAAGGAAAAAAAATCTAAAAATTTTTATTCTGCATAATCATACTTAAACATGCCTCTATATTATACTGTAAAAGTAATCTTCACAGTAATAAACAAAAGAACAAGATTAAGTCATTCTTCAATACAAATTCCAAGAGCTTTGCCTCTTCTCTGTGGGCCCTTTAGCAATATTTTCACAAGTGGAGATCTGTGTCATGGACTGCACTTTTGCTAATGTGAAATCTTTAGTCGGGGTGACCAGACCATATGCACATCTCTCCAGTTGTTGTTTCTTCCAGTAATGATGCCTTGGAGCCTGAGAATCAATCACTCAACAAGAATTTACTGAGAACTTACTGATACTCAGGCCTTAAGCTATTACTAGAGAGAATACCAAGTATGGGATATAATCCCTGCCTCAAGGGCTTATGTTCAAGACAAGACTCACATACGTTACAGAGAAATGTGCAAGTAAATGATTAAGTTTTAAATTGTACTGTACAGCTTATAAGTGGAAAGAATGGAGTAAAAGGAGAAATCAATATGGAGCATGAATGGTATAGGAGAGAAATCCTTCGTGGAGGCCAGATGTCAGTAGGTGAGTACTTGTGGAAAGCTTGTGGGATCAGGCAAGGATATCCTTGGAACCTTGCGGGAACTTCAGGATCTCCTGGAGTTAAAATTTCTGACTCCAAAGCCAGGCTGCTCATGTTCAAATGACAGCTTCAGCACTTGCAACCTATATGACTTTAGGCCAATCAATAGAATTCTGTGCCTCAATTCCCTTATCTGTAAAAATGGGATGATTGTAATAATAATAATAATGATAATAATGCCTGTCTCATTAAGATGTTATGAGAATCAAATTAAGTAGTAGGAAGAAAAAGTAGTTGGAACGGTGCACAGTATATATCAATAGTATTTATTATTATTACTTAAACTAATGTTTTATGAGGCCGTTACAGTGCTAGGCACTGTTTACATGGATTATTTCATTTGATCTTCACCACAGTCTTATGAAGAAAGTTTTGTTGTGCCATGTTTTTGGTGAAGAAACACTTGGAGAGGTTAAGTCAGTTAGCATATGGAAGAGGTGGTATACAAACCTCAGGTTTTTTTCATCCAGCACAGGAAGCTGAGCACTTCACCACCACATCTACCTCCCCAGATGAGTATGCATTTAGTGCCTGGATTCCATGGAAATGAGAAAGGATTAAGGCACTGCACATTAAAATTTCCAACTCAAACTTGGCAGAATATGTCCTTTTCAGAAGTATTCCTCCTCCTACTTATTTGTGTTTTGCTTGTTTTTGTTTGTCTTTATTTGTAGACATCTGTTGTGCTTTATTATACACCACAGGGAAATCCCTGGGCGTACCAACATTTGAGAGTAAGCAAAAGAAAAAGAGCCAGCCAAAAGGATAGAATTCTATCAGCTTGACTCCCCAGCGCACTCCATGTCCGGTGGTCTTAATCTCAGTTAATGACTCCTGCTGCCTTATTTGGAAACCTCAGAATGATCCCACTCTTTTCTCTCCATCTGCACAGCTTGTTACATCTTTACAGTCCAGACTTCAGTATTTTCTCCCTGTAGTTTCACTACAAACTTTCATCTCATCTTCCTGGTGCTAGCCTTTCCTTATTTTAAGCAATCCTCCACCCTACCCTAAATCCACAGTTATTTTTTAAAAAAACAAAGGTTCTGCAACTTTTAATTTCTCCTCAGTTCCCACTCAGATTTTTCACATGCTCATCACCTGGTCTAGGGAGGCCTTCCTGCACCATTATGCTTGGGAAACTCTCTTTCATCTTTTAAGACTCAACAAAAATGTTGCTTTTTCATGAAAATGGACACTCTTCTATCCTCTAGATATTAACAGTTTTCTTTTTTGTTCCTGTTTCTATAATAGCCCTTAGCATAATGTGTTACAAATGTTATCTTCCTCACCAGAGGGAAGCAGCACCAAATCAGGCATTTTCTTGTTTCACTTCTGTATCCTTACGCTTGGTACATGGTAGCTATTCAATAAATAGGCATTGAGTGAAAGCATGAAACCATTTATAACATCTTCACTTGACTTTGAGTTTTATGAGTCACAACTGCTTCTAATTCGTCTAATTAGAAGAGTATCTGATACACAGTACAAGCCTTAAACATATGAATAAACAAATGTTAAATGCCTAATTATTTTAGAGGAAGGCAGAGAAGAAGATTTCAGTATCCAGAAAGTTCACTCAGAGATGGCAGATGGGTATCATGGTTACAGGTAGGAAAGTAGAGTCCAAAGTGTAGGGTCGTAATCAAAAGCAGAGAGGAAAAGGAGGATCAACAAAAAAGAAATGGTCACTCGGGTTGAGTAGAGGCTATAATACCTAACCCTCCATTATATTATTGACCAACTCCTACTTCTCACAAGATAATTAACTCAAGCACACCTCATCTGAGAAACAGGTGTCTCTTCTATGCAGGTTCAGCTGCCCTTCCTGATTCTCTCTGAATGCTCTGAGCAAAGCCCCCATCATTGTTTTCTGAAAAGACTTCCCCAGTTCTTGCTCACTCCAATCTGTTCTCTTCACAGTAGCCAGAGATGTTTGTCATTCCCCTATTTTAAAGTTATAGCGAAGTGATCTGCCATTGTTCCTGTAAGAAACACCAAAAAAGTCTCCACCATTCTTGCCTCTAGGGGGTTTTGCCATTATTTGTCAAGTTGTGTCTGTTCATACTAGACTCTTTTGATATCTTAAATATGTTCTGTTTGCTTCGCTGAATTAAAAGTCCTTATCTCTGAGCCTTCCTACTGCTTTAGAAGATAGCCCCCACCTAGCTTATTTATTTTTCAAACTTCAGTTCAAATATCACTTCCTTAGAGGAGTCTTTTTAAGGTTGCCTCCTACCTCCCAAGTAGATCATACTCCCTTATTGGGGGTGCTGTCACTTCCTATGCTTTTCTGTCTTAGCACTCCTTATGGATTATAATTGTTGACTTTTTGAATGAGTTGATGAGTGTCCCTTCTTTCTCTGTTGTAAACTTTAAGAGGGAAAGGACTATTTCTGTTTTCCTTACCATCTCTCTCTATTAATGCTTAGCACATTGTTTGGCACTGATAGACACCCGATAAATATTTGTTGGAATGAATCAATATTGAATGAGGGAATAAACAGATAATGCATTCATGAATGAATAAAGAATGTATCACATTTTTGTGGTAAATATTTTGTTTAACTCCATGGCTAAATCTAGGAGTGCCATATCCTAAAATATGACCTAGAAGCCATGGAAACACAGAGGGTATATTATATATGCAGAATGCTATCTTAAATCTTAATGAGAGGTGTGTAGTACTTACAGAGGTACAGAACCACATATTCCATAAAGGAAGAAGTCAAGGGCAATGACATGGAATAAGACTGGGGTTTTTAAGATAAGTTGCCTGAGCAGAAGGTATTCTTTGGGTGATGGTGGAAAATAAGGGTTGGAGTGGAGCAAGTAAATGGAAAAACTTCAGAGTAATTTAGATGGAATGAATTTATGTAAAACTTTCCATGAACACTGACTTAATGTCTACTAGTTACCAGCCATTTAATACTAGGTGCTAGAGAAATGGAGGAAAGTAAAATGAGGTGGGAGAGATTTACTGTGAGCTCTTGAAAAGTAAAGTACACCATCAAAGTTTGTGTTAGGAGATTAATCTGAAAGGTTTTGAGAGATTGGGGATAGGGAGGAAGTTTGTTGAATGAATGAATGAATCAATAAATCAAATAAATGAGTCATGCTTTTTGTGAATATTCTGTGCATCCTCATTCAGTTTGGTTCTCTTGACTGTAAAATTTGACTTTGTATTTCACTAATCCTTTGCGTCTCTTACATTCATTTTAAGAGATTTTTAAAATATAGTTTACAAGATTCAAAACAAACAAAAAATACATGACATGCTGAACAAACAGATGAGCTCAGAACTAAAAAACAATATTAACCAGATGATAAATATGTAAGTGAGAAACATGATAATGAGTTTCATTAACAAGATACACCATTAAAAGCAAACATATTCTCATGTGGTAGATGGTAGTTTAACGCTCTGTGCCCAGTGTGCTGTAATCTACTGACAGTGATTTTTCAAATACACCATGTAGCTAGGGGTCATCACATAACCTATATATACCTCTGTCACTGAGAAGTTCAGAAGCAAAAGATAAAGGAGGACATTGTTGGCCTATGTTTATCTTAGCTTGAAAAGATTATGGCTAGAGAACACTATCCAAATTTAGCTGTGTTTAAAGGTCTTCACCACAAAAGAGCAGCAAAAACAGTCTCATTAAAACAAGCTCAGAAAACAATTCCAAGATACATGATTAAGAGCAAACCTAACAGCTGAAGCACAAATACTGTGACCTTCCCTTGACTTCTACTTTCACAGCTCCTTATTCAAGTTCTGTTTTGGACAGTAAACTTTGTTCATAGCCATAACTTCTGTGGTTATTCACCCATCCCATCTACTATTTTTCCCCTTTGATTTTTATTGAGTTCTTTTAGGAGAAACTTGAAAAACAATCTTTATCAGCAAAGGTTTTCACTCAAGTGCTTTTATTTTATTCTTTTTTTTTTACTTGAATAATATATATATTTTTATACAGCAGGTTCTTATTAGTCATCAGTTTTATACACATCAGTGTATACATGTCAATCCCAATCTCCCAACTCATCACACCCCCCCTCACCCCCCTGCCACTTTCCCCGCTTGGTGCCCGTACGTTTGTTCTCTACATCTGTGTCTCAATTTCTGCCCTGGAAACCAGTTCATCTGTACCATTTTTCTAGATTCCACATATATGCTTTAATATACAATATTAGTTTTTCTGACTTACTTCACTCTGTATGACAGTCTCTAGATCCATCCACGTCTCAACAAATGACCCAATTTTGTTCCTTTTTATGGCTGAGTAATACTCCGTGTATATATGTACCACATCTTCTTTATACATTCGTCTGTCAATGGGCATTTTGGTTGCTTCCATGACCTGGCTATTGTAAAGAGTGCTGCAGTGAACATTGGGGTGCATGTGTCTTTTTGAATTACGGTTTTCTCTGGGTATATGCCCAGTAGTCTGATTGCAAGATCATATGGTAATTCTATTTTTAGATTTTTAAGAAGCCTCCATAATGTTCCCCATAGTGGCTGTATCAATTTACCTTCCCACCAACAGTGCAAGAAGGTTCCCTTTTCTCCACACCCTCTCCAGCATTTGTTGTTTGTAGATTTTCTGATGATGCCCATTCTAACTGGTGTGAGGTGATACCATTGTAGTTTTCATTTGCTTTTCTCTAATAACTACTGATGTTGAGCAGCTTTCATGTGCTTCTTGGCCATCTGTATGTTTTCTTTTGAGAAATGTCTGTTTAGGTCTTCTGCCCATTTTTGGATTGGGTTGTTTGTTTTTTTAATATTGAGCTGCATGAGCTGTTTATAAATTTTGGAGATTAATCCTTTGTCCGTCGATTCGTTTGCAAATATTTTCTCCCATTCTGAGGGTTGTATTTTCATCTTGTTTATGGTTTCCTTTGCTGTGCAAAGGCTTTGAAGTTTCATTAGGTCCCATTTGTTTATTTTTGTTTTTATTTCCATTACTCTAGGAGGTGGATCAAAAAAGATCTTGCTGTGATTTATGTCAAAGGGTGTTCTTCCTGTGTTTTCCTCTAAAAGTTTTACAATGTCTGGTCTTATATTTAGGTTTCTAATCATTTTGAATTTATTTTTGTGTATGGTGTTAGGGAGTGTTTTAATTTCATTCTTTTATATGTAGCTGTCCAGTTTTCCCAGCACCACTAATTGAAGAGACTGTCTTTTCTCCATTATATATCATTGCCTCCTTTTTCATAGATTAGTTGACCATAGGTGTGTGGGTTTATCTCTGGGCTTTCTATCTTGTTCCATTGACCTATGTTTCTGCTTTTGTACCAGTACCATATTGTCTTGATTACTGTAGCTTTATAGTATAGTCTGAAGTCAGGGAGTCTGATTCCACCAGCTCTGTTTTTTTCCTCTCAAGACTGCTTTCGCTATTCGGTGTTTTTTGTGTATCCATACAAATTTTAAGATTTTTTGTTCTAGTTCTGTAGAAAATGCCATCGGTAATTTCATAGGGATTGCATTGAATCTATAGATTGCTTTGGGGAGTATAATCATTTTCACAATATTGATTCTTCCAATCCAAGAACATGGTATATCTATCAATCTGTTGATATCATCTTTAATTACTTTCATCAGTGTCTTATAGTTTTCTGCATACAGGTCTTTTGTCTCCCTAGGTAGGTTTACTCCTAGGTATTTTATTCTTTTGGTTGCAGTGGTAAATGGGAGTGTTTCCTTAATTTCTCTTTCAGATTTTCATCATTAGTGTGTAGGAATGCAAGAGATTTCTGTGCATTAATTTTGTATACTGCAGTTTTACCAAATTCATTGATTAGCTCTAGTGGTTTTCTGGTGGCATCTTTAGGACTCTCTATGTATAGTATTTGTCATGTGCAAACAGTGACAGTTTTACTTCTTCTTTTCCAAATTGTATTCCTTTTATTTCTTTTTCTTCTCTGATTGTTGTGGCTGGGACTTCCAAAACTGTGTTGAATAATAGTGGCAAAAGTAGACATCCTTGTTCCTGATCTTAGAGAAAATGCTTTCAGTTTTTCACCATTGAGAATGATGTTTGCTGTGGGTTTGTCATATATGGCCTTTATTATGTTGAGGTAGGTTCCCTCTGTGCCCACTTTCTGTAGAGTTTTTTTATCATAAATAGGTGTTGAATTTTGTCAGAAGCTTTTTCTGCATCTTTTGAGATGATTGTATGGTTTTTATTCTTCCATTTGTTAATATGGTGTATCACATTGTTTGATTTACATATATTGAAGAATCCTTGAATCCCTGGGATAAATCCCACTTGGTCATGGTGTATGACCCTTTTAATTTGTTGTTGGATTATGTTTGCTAGTATTTTGTCAAGGATTTTTGCATCTATGTTCATCAGTGATATTGGTCTGTAATTTTCTTTTTTTGTAGTATCTTTGTCTGGTTTTGGTATCAGGGTGATGGTGGCCTCACAGAATGAGTTTGGGAGTGTTCCTGCCTCCGCAATTTTTTGGAAGAGTTTGAAAAGGATGGGTGTTAGCTCTTCTCTAAATGCTTGATAGAATTCATCTGTGAAGTCATCTGATCCTGGACTTTCGTTTGTTGGAATATTTTTAATCATGGTTTCAATTTCATTACTTGTGTTTGGTCTATTCATATTTTCCATTTCTTCCTGGTTCAGTCTTGGAAGGTTATACCTTTCTAAGAATTTGTCCATTTCTTCCAGGTTGTCCATTTTATTGGCATAGAGTTGCTTGTAGTAATCTCTTAGGATGCTTTGTATTTCTGCAGTGTCTGTTGTAACGTCTCCTTTTTCATTTCTAATTTTACTGATTTTAGTCCTCTCCCTCTTTTTCTTGATGAGTCTGGCTAATGGTTTATCAATTTTGCTTATCTTCTCAAAGAACCAGCTTTTAGTTTTATTGATCTTTGCTATTGTTCTCTTTGTTTCTATTACATTTATTTCTGCTCTGATCTTTATGATTTCTTTCCTTCTGCTAACTTTAGGTTTTGTTTGTTCTTCTTTCTCTAGTTCCTTTAGGTGTAAGGTTAGATTGTTTGTTTGAGATTTTTCTTGTTTCTTGAGGTAGGCTTGTCTAGCTATAAACTTCCCTCTTAGAACTGCTTTTGCTGCATCCCATAGGTTTTGGATCATTGTGTTTTCATTGTCATTTGTCTCTAGGTATTTTTTGAGTTCCTCTTTGATTTCTTCAGTGATCTCTTGGTTATTTAGTAACATATTGTTTAGCCTCCATGTGTTTGGGTTTTTTATGTATTTTTCCCTGTAATTCATTTCTAATCTCACAGCGTTGTGGTCAGAAAAGATGCTTGATATGATTTCAATTTTCTTAAATTTACTGAGGCTTGATTTGTGACCCAAGATGTGATCTGTCCTGGAGAATGTTCCATGTGCACTTGAGAAGAAAGTGTATTCTGCCACTTTTGGGTGGAATGTCCTATAAATATCAATTAAATCTATCTGGTCTATTGTGTCATTTAAAGTTTCTGTTTCCTTATTTACTTTCCTTTTGGATGATCTGTCCATTGGTGTAAGTGGGGTGTTAAAGTCCCCCACTATTATTGTGTTACTGTCAAATTCCTGTTTTAGAGCTGTTAGCAGTTGCCTTATATATTGAGGTGCTCCTATGTTGGGTGCATATATATTTATAATTGTTATATCTTCTTCTTGGATTGATCCCTTGATTATTATGTAGTGTCCTTCCTTGTCTCTTATAACATTCTTTATTTTAAAGTCTATTTTATCTGATATGAGTATTGCTACTCCAGCTTCCTTTTGATTTCCATTTGCATGGAATATCTTATTCCATGTCCTGCCTTTCAGTCTGAATGTATCCCTAGGTCTGAAGTGGGTCTCTTGTAGACAGCGTACGTATGGGTCTTGTTTTTGTATGCATTCAGCAAGCCTGTGTCTTTTGGTTGGAGCATTTAATCCATTCACATTTAGGGTAATTGTCGATATGTATGTTCCTATGGCCATTTTCTTAATTGTTTTGGGTTTGTTTTTGTAGGTCCTTTTCTTCTCTTGTGTTTCCCACTTAGAGAAGTTCCTTTAGCGTTTGTTGTAGAGCTGGTTTGATGGTGCTGAATTTACTTAACTTTTGCTTGTCTGTAAAGCTTTTGATTCCTCCATCGAATCTGACTGAGATCCTTGCTGGATAGAGTAATCTTGGTTGTAGGTTCTTCCCTTTCATCACTTTAAGTATATCATGCCACTCCCTTCTGGCTTGTAGAGTTTCTGCTGAGAAATCAGCTGTTAACCTTATGGAAGTTCCCTTGTATGTTATTTGTCATTTTTCCCTTGCTGCTTTCAATAATTTTTCTTTGTCTTTAATTTTTGCCAGTTTGATTACTATGTGTCTCGGCGTGTGTCTCCTTGTGTTTATCCTGTATGGGACTCTCTGCGCTTCCTGGATTTAGGTGGCGATATCCTTTCCCATGTTAGGGATGTTTTCGATTATAATCTCTTCAAATATTTTCTCTGTTCCTTTCTCTGTCTCTTCTCCTTCTGGGACCCCTATAATGCGAATGTTGTTGCACTTAATGTTGTCCCAGATGTCTCTTAGGTTGTCTTCATTTCCTTTCATTCTTTTTTCTTTATTCTGTTCCACAGCAGTGAATTCCACTGTTTTGTCTTCCACGTCACTTATCTGTTCTTCTGCCTCAGTTATTCTGCTGTTTATTCCTTCTAGTGTAGTTTTCATTTCAGTTATTGTATTGTTCATCTCTGTTTGTTTGTTCTTTAATTCTTCTAGGTCTTTGTTAATCATTTCTTGCATCTTCTGGATCTTTGCCTCCATTCTTTTTCCAAGGTCCTGGATCATCTTCACTATCATTATTCTGAATTCTTTTTCTGGAAGGTTGCCTACGTCCACTTCATTTAGTTGTTTTTCTGGGGTTTTGTCTTGTTCCTTCATCTGGTACATGGCCCTGTGCCTTTTCATCTTGTCTACCCTTCTGTGAATGTGGTTTTTGTTCCACAGGCTGCAGGACTGTAGTTCTTCTTGCTTCTGCTGTCTGCTCTCAGGTACATGAGGCTATCTAAGAGGCTTATGCAAGTTTCCTGATGGGAGGGACTGGTGGTGGGTAGAGGTGACTGTTGCTCTGGTGGGCGGAGCTCAGTAAAGCTTTAATCCCTTTGACTGCTGATGGGTGGGGCTGGGTTTCCTCCCTGTTGGTTGTTTGGCCTGAGGTGACGCAACACTGGAGCCTACCTGTGCTGTTTCTTGGGGCTAATGTTGGACTCTGGGAGGGCTCATGCCAAGGAGTATTTCCCAGGACTTCTGCTGCCAGTGTCCTGTCCCCACGGTGAGCCACAGCCACCCCTGCTTCCACAGGAGACCCTCTAGCACTAGCAGGTATGTCTGGTTCAGTCTTCCCTGGGGTCACTGCTCCTTCCCCTGGGTCCTGATGCGCACACCAGTTTGTGTGTGCCCTCCAAGAGTGGAATCTCTGTTTCCCCCAGTTCTGTCGAAGTCCTGCAATCAAATCCCACTAGCCTTCAAAGTCTGATTTTCTAGGAATTCCTCCTCCCGTTGCCAGACCCCCAGGTTGGGCGTGGGGCTCAGAACCTTCACTCCAGTGGGTGAACTTCTGTGGTATACGTGTTCTCCAGTCTGTGAGTCACCCACCCAGAATTTATGGGACTTGATTTTACTGTGATTGTATCCCTCCTACCATCTCACTGTGGCTTCTCCTTTGTCCTTGGATGTGGGGTATCTTTTTTCATGAGTTCCAGTGTCCTCTTGTCAATGATTGTCCAGCAGGTAGCTGTGATCTTGGTTCTCTCACAAGAGGGAGTGGGAGCATGTCCTTCTACTCTGCCATCTTGGTTCCAAATCCTCAAGTGCTTTTAAAGTAACATACGTTTATAATATCATTTAAAAGTATCTGTTCCATTGTCATTTAAGTTACTGTTTATTGAGACTTCTCTGAAGACTAAAGAAATCCTTTTCTTCCTGCTCAGTTTAAAAGAAAAAGTAATAAAATATGGACAGCACCCAGAAACATTGAATAAATTATTACCTTTTTAATTTAATTTTTAAAATTATGAGTTGACTCATTTAAACGGGTTCTAAAAGTTTTTGTTTGTGTCTGAACACTGTTGTCATGGAGAGTAAAATTTTTTTTTTCAGTTGTATATACTGAGAATGGCAGATTTCTTCTAGTTGATGCTTCTGTGGAATAAAAAAAATTAGTTTCTGACACACCATTGTAAAGCAATTATACTCCAAGAAAGATGTTAAAAAAAAAATTAGTTTCTGTAGAATCCTGTAGACTAAGCCGACTAGTTGATCTTTTATAGAATTTTTTAAAAAGCTTAGTTAATGAAGACATGTCTTAATATGGAGTATTATTTGGATAACATTTTTAAAAAATCACATATTTTTTACCTGTGTATTATGGAGCATATTGAACAAATATCAGTTCCATTGGTAACTGCCTTGGTTGCAGTTAAGCCCAAGTACTTATCAGAGGGAGCTCACTTGGGGTGGCAGGACTGACTGCACGGTTGGCTGAAAGACTTTTCTAGAGACCTGTGGACAGTGTGCTTACTGGATGAGGAAGAGTGCCATTTGTGCAAGCTGCTCTATAGGGCTCTCATTATCATGAATTTCTACACAAGCTAATATATATTTTTTAAACACAAACTATTTATTTTTAACATCTTTATTAGAGTATAATTGCTTTACAATGGTGTGTTGTTTTCTACTTTATAACAAAGTGAATCAGCTATACATATACATATATCCCCATATCTCCTCCCTCTTGCGTCTCCCTCCCACCCTCCCTATCCCATCCCTCTAGGTGCAAACTGTTTATTTTTAAGGCATAGTTTTTATTTTGGTGTGATCAGAGAATTTGTCTTGGACAGTTTCTACTTTTTGGAAGTGACTGTGATTTTCATTGTGGGTTTGTATATAATACATTTTTCCATATGACTAGGAAACGAGAGTTTCATAAGTTTTTTTCTACTCACTCACTTATCAGAGAAAATTAGTGGAAATAATATTAAATAGAAATAATATTAAATATTATTAAAATAGAAATAATATTAAAAAGAAATCACCAAATACTTCTCATGAATAATGTAGAAGAAAACAGTTGTAAAGATAAAGAAGAGGAGGAGAAGCATATCTACCTTGTGAGAGTATGTCAGATGAGAGGCTTTTTGGATAGGAGGCACCTTGTGAAGAAAAAGCCACTGACTTTAATATTTAGAGAGACAGCTTATAAAATATATTTATAATGGCAAGTTCATTAGGTACATATATGTATGACGAAATCAAGATCTTGGAAGATCGTCAAAGGTTAGAGTGATACATCTATTATGAGGGACTTCTGTAGTATTATGTCAAAGCCCTTGTGATTTGTCCCCTGAACTTGATAGTTTTATACTGCATGGGAACTCATAATATATAATCTTAGGGGATTTAGTGAACAGAAAATTCATTAGGTGTCAGTCCTCTGATAAGATTACACAATAGCTAATGGAATCTTATATGATTTCAAGAGATAAATTTTCTCAAATAGTGACTTATGATTCACCTGAGTCCAAATTACCAAGGGTTTAAATATGCACATTCAAGGGACCTTACCCAGATTAAATGAGATAATCAGCATCTCTGGATTTGGGTCCAGTAATTTGAATGTTTACCAAAATCCTTATATGTACCCCTAAATTTGCAGCCCACTGATTTAAAATAGAAAAGTGATAGCTCCTGTCTTTTGTTTGCTGAGTTAAATCTGAAGACATAAATTTCAGATGCCATACCTCAGAGGCATATAGGAAAGCAGTTTACTTTTTGAGGAAAGAGTGGGTATTGGAATGAAGGCCCATATGAGTAATGCCTGGGGTGATGGCAAGTATTTATCATATACCAGAGCAGGCTCAGAAAAGGTATACTAGTTGTCTTCAGACGTTTGAGAGAATATCAGTAAGAAGAGGTATATTCATAAGGGGGCCTCACTTACCAAAAAATTTTTATTAACTGCGAGATGACTCAGAGCCTTAAAAAAAACCTAGATCCTTTCAACCTAAATCCTTTCACTGAAGGCTTTAGGGAGGAGGTATGATTTTATAATGTTCACTCATTTTATTTGTGGTGAAGCTGGGAATGCTCTCAGTAAACACATATGGAATAAAAAAAATTAAAAATGCATTTTAGTAGATGTAACTATGCCTTTTTCTTCTGATGACTGTTCAAATTTTAAATACCAAGACCTATGAAACATTTTATGTCAGTAAAGATACATTTGTTACAGCAAGCTTCTCCCTTCTGGACTTTTTAATCAGCATTGCTGCCATCAGGCTGCCCAACTAGCTTGCCTGCTAATCCATTTGATCCATGTCACAGTAATTCAGCAGCAAATGAAGAAAAGCTGCTGTTATTATTTCATTTCTCCTTCTGTTATAGCATCCAGGTGCTAATAAACAGGGATAGGCACGTTACCAAAAAGAGTTTTTACTATAGCTTGAATCTAATCCCAGCTCATTTCACACAAAAGAAAAAGTTGAGTGTAAATTTCAATAGTGAAATATAGATTAAATATTTGGAGTTGGTAATTTTACTTTTTAAATTTTTTTTTTACATCTTTATTGGAGTATAATTGCTTTACAATGGTGTGTTAGTTTCTGCTTTATAACAAAGTGAATCAGCTATACATATACATACGTTCCCATATCTCTTCCCTCTTGCGTCTCCCTCCCACCCTCCCTATCCCACCCCTCCAGGTGGTCACAAAGCACTGAGCTGATCTCCCTGTGCTATTCGGCTGCTTCCCACTAGCTATCTACCTTATGTTTGGTAGTGTATATATGTCCATGCCTCTCTCTCGCTTTGTCACAGCTTACCCTTCCCCCTCCCCATATCTTCAAGTCCATTCTCTAGTGGGTCTGTGTCTTTATTCCTGTCTTACCCCTAGGTTCTTCATGACATTTTTTCCTTAAATTCCATATATATGTGTTAGCATATGGTATTTGTCTTTCTCTTTCTGACTTACTTCACTCTGTATGACAGACTCTAGGTCTATCCAACTCATTACAAATAGCTCAATTTCGTTTCTTTTTATGGCTGAGTAATATTCCATTGTACATATGTGCCACATCTTCTTTATCCATTCATCCGATGATGGACACTAAGGTTGTTTCCAACTCCAGGCTATTGTAAATAGAGCTGCAATGAACATTTTGGTACATGACTCTTTTTGAATTATGGTTTTCTCAGGGTATATGCCCAGTAGTGGTATTGCTGGGTCATATGGTAGTTCTATTTGTAGTTTTTTAAGGAACCTCCATACTGTTCTCCACAGTGGCTGTATCAATTTACATTTCCACCAGCAGTGCAAGACGGTTCCCTTTTCTCCACACCCTCTCCAGCATTTATTGTTTGTAGATTTTTTGATGATGGCCATTCTGACTGGTGTGAGATGATATCTCATTGTAGTT
This sequence comes from Phocoena sinus, assembly GCF_008692025.1. Taxonomy (NCBI): domain Eukaryota; kingdom Metazoa; phylum Chordata; class Mammalia; order Artiodactyla; family Phocoenidae; genus Phocoena; species Phocoena sinus. Next base: position 33,481,079 of record NC_045774.1, on the reverse strand, counting down.
TTGATTTGCATTTCTCTGATGATTAATGATGTTGAGCATTCTTTCATGTGTTTGTTGGCAGTCTGTATATCTTCTTTGGAGAAATGTCTATTTAGGTCTTCTGCCCATTTTTGGATTGGGTTGTTTGGTTTTTTGTTATTGAGCTGCATGAGCTGCTTGTAAATTTTGGAGATTAATCCTTTGTCAGTTGCTTCATTTGCAAATATTTTCTCCCATTCTGAGGGCTGTCTTTTGGTCTTGTTTATGGTTTCCTTTGCTGTGCAAAAACTTTGAAGTTTCATTAGGTCCCATTTGCTTATTTTTGTTTTTACTTCCATTTCTCTAGGAGGTGGGTCAAAAAGGATCTCGCTGTGATTTATGTCATAGAGTGTTCTGCCTTTGTTTTCCTCTAAGAGTTTGATAGTTTCTGGCATTACATTTAGGTCTTTAATCCATTTTGAGCTTACTTTTGTGTATGGTGTTAGGGAGTGATCTCATCTCATACTTTTACATGTACCTGTCCAGTTTTCCCAGCACTACTTACTGAAGAGGCTGTCCTTTCTCCACTGTACATTCCTGCCTCCTTCATCAAAGATAAGGTGACCATATGTGTGTGGGTTTATCTCTGGGCTTTCTATCCTGTTCCATTGATCTATCTTTCTGTTTTTGTGCCAGTACCATACTGTCTTGATTACTGTAGCTTTGTAGTATAGTCTGAAGTCAGGGAGCCTGATTCCTCCCGCTCCGTTTTTCATTCTCAAGATTGCTTTGGTTATTCGGGGTCTTTTGTGTTTCCATACATATTGTGAAAGTTTTTGTTCTAGTTCTGTGAAAAATGCCAGTGGTAGTTTGATACGGATTGCATTGAATCAGTAGATTGCTTTGGGTATTAGAGTCATTTTCACAATGTTGATTCTTCCAATCCAAGAACATGGTATATCTCTCCATCTATTTGTATCATCTTTAATTTCTTTTGTCAGTGTCTTATAATTTTCTGCATACAGGTCTTTTGTCTCCTTAGGTAGGTTTATTCCTAGGTATTTTATTCTTTATGTTGCAGTGGTAAATGGGAGTGTTTTCTTGATTTCACTTTCAGATTTTTCATCGTTAGTGTATAGGAATGCCACAGATTTCTGTGCATTAATTTTGTATCCTGCTACTTTACCAAATTCATTGATTAGCTCTAGTAGTTCTCTGGTAGCATCTTTACGATTCTCTATGTATAGTATCATGTCATCTGCAAACAGTGACAGCTTTACAACTTCTTTTCCAATTTGGCTACCTTTTATTTCCTTTTCTTCTCTGATTGCTGTGGCTAAAACTTCCAAAACTATGTTGAATAAGAGTGGTGACAGTGGGCAAACTTGTCTTGTTCCTGATCTTAGTGGAAATGCTTTCAGTTTTTCACCATTGAGGATGATGTTGGCTGTGGGCTTGTCATATATGGCCTTTATTATGTTGAGGAAAGTTCCCTCTATGCCCACTTTCTGCAGGTTTTTTATCATAAATGGGCGTTGAATTTTGTCGAAAGCTTTCTCTGCATCTATTGAGATGATCCTATGGTTTTTCTCCTTCAGTTTGTTAATATGGTGTGTCACATTGATTGATTTGCATATATTGAAGAATTCTTGCATTCCTGGAATAAACCCCACTTGATCATGGTGTATGATCCTTTTAATGTGCTGTTGGATTCTGTTTGCTAGTATTTTGTTGAGGATTTTTGCATCTATGTTCATCAGTGATATTGGCCAGTAGTTTTCTTTCTTTGTGACATCCTTGTCTGGTTTTGGTATCAGGGTGATAGTGGCCTCATAGAATGAGTTTGGGAGTGTTTCTCCCGCTGCTATATTTTGGAAGAGTTAGAGAAGGATAGGTGTTAGCTCTTCTCTAAATTTTTGATAGAATTCGCCTGTGAAGCCATCTGGTCCTGGGCTTTTGTTTGTTGGAAGGTTTTTAATCACAGTTTCAATTTCAGTGCTTGTGATTGGTCTGTTCATATTTTCTATTTCTTCCTGATTCAGTCTTGGCAGGTTGTGCATTTCTAAGAATTTGTCCATTTCTTCCAGGTTGTCCATTTTATTAGCATAGAGTTGCTTGTAGTGATCTCTGATGATCCTTTGTATTTCTGCAATGTCAGTTGTTACTTCTCCTTTTTCATTTCTAATTCTATTGATTTGAGTCTTCTCCCTTTTTTTCTTGATGAGTCTGGCTAATGGTTTATCAACTTTGTTTATCTTCTCAAAGAACCAGCTTTTAGTTTTATTGATCTTTGCTATCGTTTCCTTCATTTCTTTTTCATTTATTTCTGATCTGATTTTTATGATTTCTTTCCTTCTGCTAACTTTGGGGTTTTTTTGTTCTTCTTTCTCTAATTGCTTTAGGTTCAAGGTTAGGTTGTTTATTCGAGATGTTTCCTGTTTCTTGAGGTAGGATTGTATTGCTATAAACTTCCCTCTTAGAACTGCTTTTGCTGCATCCCATAGATTTTGGGTCGTCGTGTCTCCATTGTCATTTGTTTCTAGGTATTTTTTAATTTCCTCCTTGATTTCTTCAGTGATCACTTCGTTATTAAGTAGTATATTGTTTAGCCTCCATGTGTTTGTATTTTTGACAGATCTTTTCCTCTAATACCTAGTCTCATAGCGTTGTGGTCGGAAAAAATACTTGATACAATTTCAATTTTCTTAAATTTACCAAGGCTTGATTTGTGACCCAAGATATGATCTATCCTGGAGAATGTTCCATGAGCACTTGAGAAAAGTGTGTATTCTGTTGTTTTTGGAGGGAATGTCCTGTAAATATCAATTAAGTCCATCTTGTTTAATGTATCATTTAAAGCTTGAGTGTCCTTATTTATTTTCATTTTGGATGATCTGTCCATCGGTGAAAGTGGGGTGTTAAAGTTCCCTACTATGAATGTGTTATTGTCGATTTCCCCTTTTATGGCTGTTAGTATTTGTCTTATGTATTGTGGTCCTCCTATTTTGGGTGCATAAATATTTACAATTGTTATATTTTCTTCTTAGATTGATCCCTTGATCATTATGTAGTGTCCTTCTTTGTCTCTTCCAGTAGTCTTTACTTTAAAGTTTATTTTGTCTGATATGAGAATTGCTACTCCAGCTTTCTTTTGGTTTCTATTTGCATGAAATATCTTTTTCCATCCTGTTACTTTAAGTCTGTATGTGTCTCTAGGTCTGAAGTGGGTCTCTTGTAGACAGCAAATATATGGGTCTTGTTTTTGTATCCATTCAGCCAATCTGTGTCTTTTGGTGGGAGCATTTAGTCCATTTACATTTAAGGTAGTTATCAATATGTATGTTCCTATTCCCATTTTCTTAATTGTTTTGGGTTTGTTACTGTAGGTCTTTTCCTTCTCTTGTGTTTCCTGCCCAGAGAAGTTGCTTTATGATTTGTTGTAAAGCTGATTTGGTGGTGCTGAACTCGCTAAGCTTTTGCTTGTCTTTAAAGGTTTTAATTTCTCCATCAAATCTGAATGAGATCCTTGCTGGGTAGAATAATCTTGGTTGCAGGTTTTTCTCCTTCATCACTTTAAATATGTCCTGCCAGTCCCTTCTGGCTTGCAGAGTTTCTGCTGAAAGATCAGCTGTTAACCTTATGGGGATTCCCTTGTGTGTTATTTGTTGTTTTTCCCTTGCTGCTTTTAATATGTTTTCTTTGTATTTAATTTTTGAGAGTTTGATTAATGTGTGTCTTGGCGTATTTCTCCTTGGATTTATCCTGTATGGGATTCTCTGTGCTTCCTGGACTTGACTAACTATTTCCTTTCCCATATTAGGGAAGTTTTCAACTATAATCTCTTCAAATATTTTCTCAGTCCCTTTCTTTTTCTCCTCCTCTTCTAGAACCCCTATAATTCGAATATTGGTGCGTTTGATGTTGTCCCAGATGTCTCTGAGACTGTCCTCAATTCTTTTCATTCTTTTTTCTTTATTCTGCTCTGCAGTAGTTATTTCCACTATTTTATCCTCCAGGTCACTTATCTGTTCTTCTGCCTCAGTTATTCTGCTATTGATCCCATCTAGAGTATTTTTAATTTCATTTATTGTGTTGTTCATCATTGTTTGTTTCATCTTTAGTTCTTCTAGGTCCTTGTTAAATGTTTCTTGCATTTTGTCTATTCTGTTTCCAAGATTTTGGATCATCTTTACTATCATTATTCTGAATTCTTTTTCAGGTAGACTGCCTATTTCCTCTTCATTTGTTAGGTCTGGTGGGTTTTTATCTTGCTCCTTCATCTGTGGTGTGTTTTTCTGTCTTCCCATTTTGCTTATCTTACTGTGTTTGGAGTCTCCTTTTTGCAGGGTGCAGGTTCGTAGTTCCCGTTGTTTTTGGTGTCTGTCCCCAGTGGCTAAGGTTGTTTCAGTGGGTTGTGTAGGCTTCCTGGTGGAGGGGACTAGTGCCTGTGTTCTGGTGGATGAGGCTGGATCTTGTCTTTCTGGTGGGCAGGTCCACGTCTGGTGGTGTGTTTTGGGGTGTCTGTGGACTTATTATGATTTTAGGCAGCCTCTCTGCTAATGGGTGGGGTTGTGTTCCTATGTTGCTAATTGTTTGGCATAGGATGTCCAGCACTGTAGCTTGCTGGTTGTTGAGTGAAGCTGGGTGCTGGTGTTGAGATGGAGATCTCTGGTAGATTTTTGCTGTTTGATATTATGTGGAGGTGGGAGGTCTCTTGTGGACCAGTGTCCTGAAGTTGGCTCTCCCTTCTCAGAGGCACAGCCCTGACTCCTGGCTGCTGCACCAAGAGCCTTTCATCCACATGGCTCAGAATCAAAGGGAGAAAAAGTAGAAAGAGAGAATTAGTAGAAGTATAAAGAGAGAAAGAAAGAAAGGGAGGGAGGGAGGAAGGAAGGAAAAAAAGAAAGGAGATAAAGTAAAATAAAATAAAGTAAGATAATATATAAAGTTATTAAAATAAAAAATAATTATTAAGAGAAAAAATTAAAAAAACAAAACAAAAAAAGGACGGATAGACCCCTAGGACATATGGTGGAAGCAAAGCTATACAGACAAAATCTCACACAGAAGCATACACATACACACTCACAAAAAGAGGAAAAGGGGAAAAAATAATAAACCTTGCTCTCAAGTCCACCTCCTTAATTTGGGATGATTGGTTGTCTATTCATGTATTCCACAGATGCAGGGTACATCAAGTTGATTGTGGAGCTTTAATCCGCTGCTTCTGAGGCTACTGGGAGGGATTTCCCTTTCTCTTCTTTGTTCTCACAGCTCCCAGGGGCTCAGCTTTGGATTTGGACCCTCCTCTGCGCGTAGGTTGCTGGAGGGCATCTGTTCTTGGCTCAGACAGGATGGGGTTAAAGGAGCTGCTGATTCGGGGGCTCTGGCTCACTCAGGCTGGGGGGTAGGGAGGGGCACGGAGTGTGGGGCGAGCCTGCAGCGGCAGAGGCTGGCGTGATGTTGCACCAGCCTGAGTCGCGCCGTGCGTTCTCCCGGAGGAGTTGACCCTGGATCCCGGGACCCTGGCAGTGACGTGTTGCACAGGCTCCCCGGAAGCAGGGTGTGGATAGTGACCTGTGCTCGCACACAGGCTTCTTGGTGGCAGCAGCAGCAGCCTTTGCATCTCATGCCCGTCTCTGGGATCCGCACTTTTAGCCGCGGCTCGCGCCTGTCTCTGGAGCTCTTTTAAGCAGCGCTCTTAATCCCCTCTCCTTGCGCACCAGGAAACAAAGAGGTAATAAAAATCTCTTGCCTCTTCGGCAGGTCCAGACTTTTCTCCGGACTCCCTCCCGGCTAGCCGTGGCGCACTAACCCCCTGCAGTCTGTGTTCACGCCACCACCCCCAGTCCTCGCCCTGCGATCAGACCGAAAACCCAAGCCTCAACTCCCAGCCCGGCCCGCCGCAGCGGGTGAGCAGACAAGCCTCTCGGGCTGGTGAGTGCCGGTCGGCCCTTAACCTCTGTGCGGGAATCTCTCCGCTTTGTCCCCCGCACCCGTGTTACTATGCTCTCCTCCGCGGCTCGGCCCCGAAGCTTCCCCCTCCGCCACCCACAGTCTCCGCCCGCTAAGGGGCTTCTTAATGTGTAGAAAACTTTCCTCCTTCACAGCTCCCTCCCACTGGTGCAGGTCCCGTCCGTATTCTTTTGTCTCTGTTTATTCTTTTTTCTTTTGCCCTACCCAGGTACGCAGGGGGGTTTCTTGCCTTTTGGGAGGTCTGAGGTCTTCTGCCAGCGTTCAGTCAGTGTTCTGTAGGAGTTGTTCCATGTGTAGATGTATTTCTGGTGTATCTGTGGGGAGGAAGGTGATCACTGTGTCTTACTCTTCCACCATCTTCCCGGAAGGCTCTGGAGTTGGTAATTTTAAATTGTGTTTTTTTAAGTGACTGGTCTGCATGTCTGAGGGCTTTGTGTATATACAGTCGTATTTTGGGACAATTAGGTTCTTTGGTGTGGTGGGCACCAAGGTTCCCAAACCTGGGGTTGCATGTCCTATATAATCACTTCCTCTTGAGTGTGAGAGGGACCTGTGAAGATGATGGGATATCAATTTCATAATTAAGTTCCATTTTATGACAAAGTACAAGGGGCAATTTGAGATATACTTCAGATCTCTAACTAGATTACTTTGAGTTAATCAAAAGGGGGATTATCCTAAGAGGACCTGACCTGATCAAATGAGCTTTTAAAAGAACACCTAGAATTCAGAGAGATTCCTGTGCTGGCCTTGAAGAAGCAAATAGCCCGGTTGTAAGAGGGTCACATGGCAGGGGTCTTTGGGGGCCTCTAGGAGCTGAGAGCAGCCCCTGGTTGATAACCAGCAAGAAACCACAGCTGGATTGCAGCTTTGTGAGACCCTAAGCAGGGGACCAATCTAAGCAATGCCAACGCCTGTCCCACAGGGATTGTGTGATAGTGAATGCATGTTGTTTTAAGTCATGAGGTTTTTGATAATTTATTATGCAGCAGTAGAAATCAAGGTTGAAAAGATAATACTACAAATCAACAGTCCTGTACTCAAACACTGAATATTTTCTTTACAATACATATAACTTCTATTTATTTATTCTGTAGTTATTGATTTAAAAGAGGATTCAGTGATAACAGAATGGAAAAGTTTGAATAATTATACTTCTTTTTTTTGCTTTATCTGCAAGTTTTCATCCAGTTTTGACATTGCCTTTTTAATTCTCAAGTTGTAAACTGCTGAAAGTTGAGATTTTCCTACTAATAATTCTGTTAACATTTGATAAATATGTCTCATTGGATACAAAAATTAAACTACTTAAGAAGGTTGAGAGATTTACTGTTTAACCATGGAAAAAAGGAAAATAGAATGAATTTATATTTTCCCCTACTTCATGAACATGAAATATTAATTTAATGCTCTTCACCTTCTATGGCTTGTTAAATTGTTAGCTATCTAGCTGGAAAATAAAACATACCATAGATAGCTTTTCCAAATTAAAACCCATCAACTTTGTTTATTCATTTGCTCATCAGTATTTGATTAGGTATCTGTCCTGTGTTAGGGAGATGTTTATAGGTGTTGAGTTTTATAATGCAAAATCAGAGCACATCCTTTGTAAAAGAAAAAAGAATTACCCTTTTATATTAATAGTAATAATAATATTTAGCATTGTCAGATACCTTCTACGTACTGTCCTAGATTATTCATTGCTAGAATTATATAAGATAGGTAGTTTCTCTTATGTTAGTCTTCAGTTGCAGGTGATGGAAATAAAAATTTAGCCTCTATTGACAACTCTTGGTATTTTGTCCAGAGAGTGCAAAGGAGACCTGACTTAACCACCTGTTGATGAGGGCTTGCAGTTGCTTCATTGGGGCTCTCCCCTCTCTCCTTTCAGTTTTCCTTTTTGTTGTCTTTAATTTCATTCGGGCTCTCTCTACAAGATGCCTAAGTTACAGGGTTAGGTGGTCCTCAGCACTTTAAATCTCAGAAGGAGAAAGTCTTCCTACTTCTGGGCTCTGATTAGCTTGCATGTTTCATGTGTCCACCCATGTGTTCATAGGGACCAAGATACCTGGCTAGCTTAGGTCACATTTCCCTGAGTATCAGATAGGTGAAAATGCCTGATACATATTCCAGAACTAGTCAGTATCAGCTGGGATCGGAATCCATGCTCCTTCCGAAAGATCACCCTGTCTCTGCTTAAAGTACATTTCAATTGAGACTGCTTCCTGGTTTGTTTCTTTAATTCTGTGTGAAAACCTATTATTCTGGTTTTCATATAAAAGCAATAAGAAGGCCCTGTAATATTTTCTTCTCACAAAGAAACTAGCTTTTACACAGAGTGGATTTCACTAGTAGATCTAATCTTTAAGGAAGAAAAACATAGTTTTTATAAAATATTAGAATATCCTTTAATATTTAATGCCTCCTGGATTCTGACATACCTGACAGCCTGTATGATCCATTTCCCAACCTCCAAATATGCCCCTTGTTAAAAAAATACTCCACAACAAACCTGTGTCTGTAGTATGTATGCCTGTGTGTATGAATGTGTATGCAGATGGATGTGTGTGTGTCAGTATGTGTGTATGCATTGTGGTATGTATGAGAGGCGCAAGGAGAAGAGAGAAAAAGTATGATATTAGCTTATTGAGGTTCTATGATAATTTTGCTGAATGTTTCTTTTTTCCTTTCTTCCAAACTGATAAAAGGATGACTTGGGATGTGCTGTTTAAAGGAGATAAACTTGCTCCCCGCCACCCCACCTTTTCTGAGGACAATTTTAAAAGAATTTCATTTCTCAGATGTTTCTAGTCAAAATGACAAACCTGCAAAGTACACTTGCATTATTCTAGGTATATTTTATTGGTAGTGTCCTTTAAATGTTGAATCCCAGCTGAATTTTCTTGATCTTCAAAAAGTTCAGGGACCAAATTATATCCTGCAGATTTTTTGTTATTGTTTTGCTAAATTTCATGTTTCATCTCTTATGCTTTAGTTCTACAGGAATGTTTGATCAAGGTTGTTTGAAGTAGACTTGAATCCTGAAGTTTGTCTCCTAGACCAGTGGATTATTTGCTAGTTTTAAAAAATGTAGTATGCATGTTAAAGATTTTATTTTGAGTGCCAGTGTGTTGTCATTTTTAGGAGCAGAACACATTTTTCAAAGAAAGAAATATGAACTTCATAATGATGATCTATTACTCTTGAAGGTGGCTCTTAGCTTTCTAAAACAGGAAGAACCATCATGGAACATTAAAATATAATAGCTATAGTAAAAGTACCATACCATTAAATAAAGTGAAGATGTGAATATTTAAATTAGGATGTGTTTTTTATATTATATTATTTCAGGAGGAAATTGCAAGCTCTGGAAATTCTTTGTGTCTGAGTGAAAGAAGATTCTGGTTTTTATAGCTCTTTTAAAGGAATATCTGTATCAGCAAAAGATTGCTAACAGTCATCATATTTGATTTTATTTAATATTTCTTAAACACATACAGTTGTTTTATGAAAGGGGGGTTTGTTGGCATTTTACATTACCAATTCCTTGATGTAATTTTTACTCTCAGTGCTGACCTGTCATATGGGATAAATCTGTACCACAGCAAAGCTCTGTTGTTCTCAAGTACATAGCCAGATATGACACATTTGAATGAAAAAATTACAAAATCTTATAAGGGGAAATATTTAAGAGCTTTTTAAACAATCCTTTGGTTTAAAGCACAGAAGTATTCTACCATCAAACACTAGATTGCGTGAGATGTCTATGCATGTTCCAACTTAATTTTCTTTATCTTTCTAAGTACTCTCCACATGAATTTAAATTTCAGCAGTATTAATAAGCATTCTTCAGTGTGTCAGAAGAAGATTATGATTTATGAGCTAGATAAACCTATAAGAAACAGATGTGAGCAAGGAAAGTACTAAGAGTAAGAATCACTCTTCACAGGGAAGTAATACATAATAAAATTATTTAGTGCAACAATAAATGAAGCATAATCTTGGGGAGATCAGAAGAAAGAGAACAGGGAGTTGGAAACAGGATCCTGAGTGCTGTTAGAGCTAAGCACAGATTGCTGGAGAAATTTAGTGGTGGGGTGGCCAGTGGGCATGGGGTTCAGAGAAAGTTCATGGTGAGGACCTTGCACGAGGTCATAGATCACTGGTGACGTCCATATTCTAACTCAAGTTGTGCTAACTTCAAGGCATCCACTTTCAACCACTAAGTGTCACTTTGTCACTAAGTGTGAGCTTTGGATGGAAAAATCTTCAGGTAATAGTTATATAATCATTCATATTATAGGATCAGAGGAGGAGCTTAATTTAGATGTGTTTATACTTCAGTAAGATGTGATTATTTCATGGAAGACCTTATAGAATCCCAATGCCCAAACAGCATTATGTTTCTAAACATTATGTTTCTAATATGTATCTCAGTTCCCTTCCTGGTGACAGTGCAGGAATGTAGTGAGAATGTCTGAGAATATATTTCTTTTGATTTTTTTAATTGAAAATTTTACTTAGACAATTGTAGATTCACGTGCAGTTGTAGGTAGTAACACATAGAGAGCCCACTGGGTCTTCCCAGTTTTACAGTATATATGTATTATCAAAACATCGAGTTGTACATTTTAAATATATGCCATTTTATTTGTCAATTATACCTCACTAGAGCTAAAAAATCCCAAGTTGATAAAATTGTCTGCGTGTATTTTGATTTTGTTTTCTTTATTTCTTCCAAGGCTGTATTATAAAAGCAATATACAAAAAATATTATTGAAAACTTCATACAATATTTTTTCCACACAAATAAAAACTACTGTCTTTAGAAAGCTAGAAAGTTCAATCCGACAGTCAACGAAATTGTTCTATTTAAAGTAGTGATAAATCTTGTGTTTACAGATAATTTATTTTCTCACTAACTGCTATGAGATAGGAACTATTGTTATTCCTGTTTTACAGATGAAGTCATAGAGGTAGAGGCTACATAACTTTAGTGAGGCCACACAGCTATTAAGCACCAGATCCAGGATTTGGGCACATGTAAAAAGGTAGTATGATCTGGGTTGTCAACCACTAGTCTGTGAGTTATGACCACAGCGAGTGAGTTAGAGAGATAAGTCCTAGCTTTATCAAAACTTGAAAACAAAAGGTCAGAAGATGTGGAGGTACTCAAAAGTGGGAATACCTTTAAAATAGAATAAAATGAATAGAACAAAACCCACATTTAATAGTTTCATCCTTATATTACTTTTGCCACTCTATGAGCATTTGGATCCTGTTTGGATTTAAAAATTTGGTTTTTATTAAAATAAATAAATCTGTCATCTACCTATTGTATCACTGTATCTCTCTTTGCAAGTTTTGTCTAATCTGAGGAGCAAAAATCAAGCTACCCATACAAAGTTTTAACATTAAGTAGAGCCATTAACTAATCATTTCAAAAACATTTAAAATGCCTCTATTTCTCAGATGAGAGTGGGTAGTGTGGTTGATTAGTATATCTAAAAAAACTCCAGTGTGTAAAAAATTCAATAAAAAAAATTGGGGGCAGAAAGGAAAAAAATAAAAACTCATCTGAACAAAATACATGAATTCATATGAGTTAAGAATTCTTATTATAAATTTCACTACCATTTTTAGAGAAAAAAATTCACACCATTTGCAATGTGGAGAGCAGTAGCTACTAAAGATATCCATGGCATAGTGCTATGCCGTGGAGTTCATAAAGCCACAGCATGAACGTGGCATGTCTTTTTGGGCCATCGATTTTATTCAAGAGCAACTTTAAACATTATTTTTATTTAAAGAAAATATATATGAGTAGACCAAAATTTATTTGAATTTTTGAAAGATCCAGTCTGACTCCAAAAAATTTTTCAGAGTTGTGGCTATACCACCAGACCCCAGGGTATATCCAATTTATTCTTCTCTACCTTGAGGAAAATTTTGAAAAAAAGTTTGAGAAGCACTGAGATAATGAGGCTTTCAATAGTTATTCTCTCCATAGATTGCTAGTAAATTTTTGATACTTACTGTGAAGCTGAGAGTGAAGGTGAAACACAGTGCTGGAAATTTTTATATACCTTATGTGTACTGATCGATGTTACTCAAATAGGATGGATAGATGAAGAGTTTATTTAGTGAAAGAAAATAAAGAGAAAATAATATATAATAAATACAAATTAAAGTTACATGATATTTTATATAGCATAGGATTGAAAAGTATGTGCATTGAGTAATCTTTTTCACCTTGCAATTATTGCTTTTTAAAATGGATTTTTACTGTTCTCTGTAAAGATATCACAGCATATGCTAATATTATCATCTACTGCTTCCATTTTATTTGTCACGTCATAGAAATTCACTTCTCAAGTAATACTGTTTCAGGAGGCCACAATGATGGAACTTTTTTAAAATTTAAGGAACACTGAAATCGAATGATGGTGTGGCCGGATTTTATGTGTGACTGTATGTAGAATGAAGAGAAATTCAAACTAAAATGCTCTATAAGACATACTGCATGGAAAAAGCAAAGCAGTGCAGTTCTTCCATAAATTAATAGTTATACTTTCATTCAGAAGACGGTAACCTTTTGATGGAGGCCACTCTTCTGTTTTTGATTGTGAAACCAAAAGACTTTCCAGGAAAAGAAATGATTTGCCTTCATGGTGCCTATCTCATCAAATTAGGAATGTTTTCCCGAACATTCATTCAAGTTATTGAGTATTTATTATAAGTGTTTATTATGTGGCAGGCACCAGCCTAATTGCTGGTTGGATATAAAGGTATTTGGACTCTAGTACTATTCTCTAGGCTATTTTTTTTTTTTGCGGTACGCGGGCCTCTCACTGCTGTGGCCTCTCCCGTTGTGGAGCACAGGCTCTGGACGCGCAGGCTCAGCGGCCATGACTCACGGGCCCAGCTGCTCCATGGCATGTGGGATCTTCCCGGACCAGGGCACGAACCCGTGTCGCCTGCATCGGCAGGCGGACTCTCAACCACAGCGCCACCAGGGAAGCCCTATTTTTTTTTTTTTTTGATATAAGGTCATAATATTTTTTTATTGAGGTATAATTGGCTAATAACATTATATTAGTTCCAGGTCTATGATGTAACGATTTGATATTTGTATATATTGTGAAATGATCACCACAATAAGTCTAGTTAGCATCAGTCACCATACATAGTTATAAAATTTTTTTTCTTGTGATAAAAACTTTAGATCTAGTCTCTTAGCAACTTTCAAATATTCAATACAATATTGTTAACTATAGTCACTGTACTTGTACATTACATCCCCAGGACTTATTTATTTTACAAATAAAAGCTTGTACTTTTTGATCCCCTTTATCCATTTTTGTGCCCCACTACCCCCATTGGCAACCATTTGAGGCTATTTTTATTTTTAGTCAGTGTCAATTTATAAACCATTAAATCCTGTAGATTTGTGCCTGGAATTCCTTTCTGTCTGAAATTTACCTGCCACACAATTTAAGTGGTTATTTCAAATACACCTTGGACATATTGTGGGTTCAGTTCCAGACCACTGCAATAAAGCAAATATCACAATAAAGCAAGTCACATAAATTGTTTCTCAGTGCATTTAAAAGTTACATTTACACTGTACTGTAGTCCATTGCACACTTGTAGTGTGCAGTAGCATTATGTCTAAAAAAATGTACATACTTATTTAAAATGCTTTACTAATACAGCAACTCTATGCCAATAAAATGGACAACCTGGAAGAAATGGACAAATACTTAGAAAGGTATAACCTTCCAAGACTCAACCAGGAAGAAATAGAAAATATGAACAGACCATTCACAAGTAATGAAATTGAAACCGTGATTAAAAATATTCCAACAGGGCTTCCCTGGTGGCGCAGTGGTTGGGAGTCTGCCTGCCAATGCAGGGCACACGGGTTCGTGCCCCAGTCTGGGAAGATCCCACGTGCTGTGGAGCGGCTGGACCCGTGAGCCATGGCTGCTGGGCCTGCGCGTCCAGAGCCTGTGCTCTGCAACGGGAGAGGCCACAACGGTGAGAGGCCCGCGTACCGCAAAAAAAAAAAAAAAAAAAATTCCAACAAACAAAAGTCCAGGACCAGATGACTTCACAGATGAATTCTATCAAGCATTTAGAGAAGAGCTAACACCCATCCTTCTCAAACTCTTCCAAGAAATTGCAGAGGAAGGAACACTCCGAAACTCATTCTATGAGGCCACCATCACCCTGATACCAAAACCAGACAAAAATACTACAAAAAAAGAAATTTACATACCAAGGTCACTGATGAATATAGATGCAAAAATCCTTAACAAAACACTAGCAAACAGAATCCAACAACACATTAAAAGGATCATGCATCATGATCAAGTGAGATTTATCCCAGGGATACAAGGATTCTTCAGTATACACAAATCAAACAATGTGATACACCATATTAACAAATTGAAGAATAAAAACCATATGATCATCTCAATACATGCAGAAAAACCTTTTAACAAAATTCAACACCCATTTAAGATAAACACTCTCCAGAAAGTGGGCATAGAGGGAACCTACCTCAACATAATAAAGACCATATATGACAAACCCACAGCAAACCTCATTCTCAATGGTGAAAAACTGAAAGCATTTCCTCTAAGATCAGGAACAAGACAAGGATGTCCATCCACTCTTGCCACTCTTATTCAACATGGTTTTGGAGGTCCTAACCACAGCAATCAGAGAAGAAAAAGAAATAAAAGGAATACAAATTAGAAGAAAAGAAGTAAAACTGTCACTGTTTGCAGATGACATGATACTATACATAGAGAATCCTAATGATACCAGCAAAAAACTAGAGCTAATCAATGAATTTGGTACAGTTGCAGGATACAAAATTAATGCACAGAAATCTCTTGCATTCCTATACACTAACAACAAAAGATCAGAAAGAGAAATTAAGTAAACAATCCCCTTCACCACTGCAACAAAAAGAATAAAATACCTATGAATAAGCCTACCTAAGGAGGCGAAAGACTTGTACTCAGAAAACTATAAGACACTGATGAAAGAAATCAAAGATGACACAAACAGGTGGAGAAATATACAATGTTTTTGGATTGGAAGAGTCAATATTGTGAAAATGACTATACTATCCAAAGCAATCTACAGATTCAATGCAATCCCTATCAAATTACCAGTGGCATTTTTTTTTTTTTTTTTTGGCGGTACATGAGCCTCTCACTGTTGTGGCCTCCCCCATTGTGGAACACAGGCTCCGGACGCGCAGGCTCAGCGGCCATGGATCACGGGCGCAGCCACTCCGCAGCATGTGGGATCTTCCCGGACCGGGGCATGAACCCATGTGCCCTGCATCAGCAGGCGGACTCTCAACCACTGCACCACCAGGGAAGCCCAACCAGTGGTATTTTTTATAGAACTAGAACAAAAAATCTTAAAATTTGTATGGAGACACAAAAGACCCTGAATAGCCAAAGAAGTTTTGAGGGAAAAAAACGGACCTGGAGGAATCAGACTCTCTGGCTTCAGACTATACTACAAAGCTACAGTAATCAAGACAACATGGTACTGGCTCAAAAACAGAAATATAGATCAATGGAACAGGATTGAAAGCCCAGAGATACACCCACACACCTGTGGTTAACTACTCTATGACAAAGGAGGCAAGGATATACAATGGAGAAAAGACAGTCTCTTCATTAAGTGGTGCTGGGAAAACTGGACAGCTACATGTAAAAGAATGAAAGTAGAACACTCCCTAATACCATACACAAAAATAAACTCAAAATGGATTAGAGACCTAAATGTAAGACTGGACACTGTAAACCTCTTAGAGGAAAACATAGGAAGAACACTCTTTGACATAAATCACAGCAAGATCTTTTTTGATCCACCTCCTAGAGTATTGGAAATAAAAACAAAAATAAACAAATGGGACCTAATGAAACTTCAAAGCTTTTGCACAGCAAAGGAAGCCATAAACAAGATGAAATGACAGCCCTCAGAATGGGAGAAAATATTTGCAAACAAATCAACAGACAAAAGATTAATCTCCAAAATATATAAACAGCTCATGCAGCTCAGTATTAAAAAAACAAACAACCGGGCAGAAGACCTAAATAGACATTTCTCCAAAGAAGACATACAGGTGGCCAAGAGGCACATGAAAAGCTGCTCAGCATCACTAATTATTAGAGAAATGCAAATCAAAACTACAATGAGGTATTACGTCACACCAGTTAGAATGGGCATCATCAGAAAATCTACAAACAACAAATGTTGGAGAGGGTGTGGAGAAAAGGGAACCCTCTTGCACTGTTGGTGGAAATGTAAATTGAGACAGCCACTATGGAGAACAGTATGGAGGTTCCTTAAAAAACTAAAAATGGAATTACCATATGATCCAGCAATCCCACTACTGGGCATATACCCAGAGATAACCATAATTCAAAAAGACACTTGCACACCAATGTTCATTGTAGCACTATTTACAATAGCCAGGACGTGGAAGCAACCTAAATGTCCATCAACAGATGAATGGATAAAGACGATGTGGCACATTTATACAATGGAATATTAGCCATAAAAAGGAACAAAATTGGGTTATTTGTAGAGGTGTGGATGGATCTACAGACTGTCATACGGAGTGAAAGTAAGTCATAAAGAGAAAAACAATTATCATATATTAACACGTATATGTGGAACCTAGAAAAATGGTACAGATGAACCAGTTTGCAGGCAAAAATAGAGACACAGATGTTGAGAACAAATGTATGGACACCAAGCAGGGAAAGCGGCAGGGTGTGGGGGTGGTGGTGGGATGAACTGGGAGATTGGGATTGACATGTATACACTAATATGTATAAAATAGATGACTAATAAGAAAAGAAAATTATGTGTTTAATTAAAGTGAAGTATAATTCTGACAAAAAATTAAAAAATAAAATGCTTCATTACTAAAAAATCTTAACCATCACCTGGGCCTTAATTGAGTTGTTTTTTGCACTAGTAGCATCAAAGATCCCTGATCACAGATCACCATGACACATAAAGTAATAATGAAAAAGTTTGAACTATTATGAGAATTATCAAAATATGACACAAAACACCAGGTGAGCAAATGCTGTTGGAAAAGTGGTGCCAGTAGACTTGCTCGAAGCAGGGTTGCTATAAACCTTCAATTTGGATAAAAAGCACACTATCTACAAAGCGAAAAAAATGAAGTATTCCTGTACTCAGTTGGGGTTTGATATACTGTCTGTGTCTTTTGTATTTACGTCATTCTGTAGATCTCAAATGTATATAATCTTTTAAAATCTGTTCTATAGCAGCCCCTGGATTGCAGTAATTGTTTTTGTCTTTTTCTGGACCTTCCATTACGTCAATGTCCTCTCAAAGTTGTGGTTACTTATAGCTGTGTGAGGGGCGCTTTTTTGGATAACAAATGTAGAATAATACTTTTCCGTTTGTTTGTAATATCCTTCTCAAGGATGCTTGGTGTTTTATTGATCTTACTGACTGTCTCAGTGGCTTAGATCTGTTATCTTTGAGGAGCACTTGACACAGTTGGATGAGGTCCCTGAGAGCACAGAGCTCAGTTTTCATTTAAGTAGAGTTTTCCTAGGATGTACTATTTCACGCCAGTTTTCTGCCTATTTTATTTACAGTTTTTCCTGACATGTATTTCTGTGTATTTGGCTATCAAGAAAAGCTGTGTCATTTGCAAATTTGAGGTTTCACTTGAAAATCCTCCTAGCCCATACAGGTGATAATTCAGCTCATCTTCAGTTGGTTCTTTTTATCTGTTCTCTGTTTCCTATTTCTAATCTATTTATTGCTTTTAAAAAATATTGCCATGTATTCATTTTCCTGATTACAAAATATTGCATATTTATATTAAAATTTGGAAATTTCATAAAAGCAGAAACAAGCAATCTCACCAATCAAAAATAATGTCTGCTAGTATTTAGCATATGTTATAATATTTCTATTTGCAAGTATACATTTTACATATTTGTGATCACCTGTACCTACCATGTTATATATGCGTTTCTTTCTTCATGGCTTTCAATCTGTCATCTGCATTTTTTTATTATCTGAATGTTACTTTTATTCCAAGATTATCAAGTGATCTTTATAAAATTACCAGGTGAATTTTTAAAAGATCTTTGTAATACTTAAAACAATTTATCAACAGATCCCCTTCCAAAATTTACTATTGTTTTTTCTCATTGTTACACAATTGTCAATAAGCTTCAGACAGATCATGGTTTTGGCATTTTCATTTTGGGTAGGTTATTTTCTTGTATTTTTATGTAAGGAATTCAAATTATTCCAAACTTTAAAAATACCTAATTGTTATGAAAAAAAAATCTATGCTTATTGTCAAGGCAGTGTTTTCTAATAATTACAGTTATTTATGTATTTTGGTTTTAATTTTTCAGTAGTTGGTCTTGATCTGTAGCACACATTTTTCTGTGACTTACAGATGATACTATTAAAGTCTCAGGACTTAAAGCAAAATTCTTAAAGTTACTGTTTTTATGTTTAATACATTTTAATCTTTTTATACATTGACTTTTGAAAACAGAAAAATGATATAGCAGACTCTTGAGTACCATGTGTTTATTACATTGTTGAGAAATGAGAAATAAAGTATTACAAGTGCAGTGGAAGCCCACTGTGTACTACCATCACATCTATCCTCCTCTCCTCAAGGGAACCGGTCACGATTTATAATTTGTGATCATGAATGACTTGAGCTAATTATTATGGTATTTATGTTTATTCTTCACATTCACCCTCATCATCATCTTTACAGTAGATTTTGTAATCTGGAAATAACAGATAATATAGATGTGCTCCAATCATGACCTGCCTCTTGCCCAAGCAGGTTGGATGAATTTTATTATTTTTAAATTAATTAATTAATTAATTAATGGCTGTGTTGGGTCTTCATTGCTGTGCATGGGCTTTCTCTAGTTGGGGCAAGTGGGGGCTGCTCTTTGTTATGGTGCGTGGGCTTCTCATTGTGGTGGTTTCTCTTGTTGTGGAGCACAGGCTCTAGGCACACAGGCTTCAGTAGTTGTGGCACGTGGGCTTAGTAGTTGTGGCTCGCCAGCTCTAGAGCACAGGCTCAGTAGTTGTGGCGCACAGGCTTAGTTGCTCCCTGGCATGTGGGATCTTCCCCGACCAGGGCTTGAACCCATGTCTCCTGCATTGGCAGGCAGATTGTTAACCACTGTGCCACCAGGGAAATCCCTGGATGAATTTTAAAAGAGGTTATATGTATTTTCATTCAGTTTAATCATATCTAAGTAAAACCAACTAAAGCAAAATTGAAAATGATAACAAAAAATTGCAATTTGTCTATCCCTTCTTCACTCTGAGAGGCATGACTGATCTATCTTAGCTGTTTCTTCTAGCATTTAACTCCAAAATTTTAAATATCTTGATTTTAAAATTTTTAGATTTTATGTTTTCCTTTCATACTGTGGAAGACAAAGATTGAACTCTCTCATCCAACCTGTACACATACTTCTCCTGTATTGTCCGATATATACTTATATTTTAAAATAAATATCTAGTGTTAACATAATTAAAACTATTTGAATATTACTCACAGCTAAGTTCTGTGATGCACTATGCCTATGTTTTCTTTCTTGTATATTTGTCCTATCATTAGTAATTGCCTTGTTTTCTTTTTATATTCTTAGTTTGCTATAGACACATCCTTAATTCTAAAGTATACTCTTTGATGGAATTGTAAACCTCCTCTCAGTATACTGAATAACACTTCAAAATCTATTAGTTGAATTTTTTTTTCCCGAAACAATCATCGTGGAACTCTTTACTCTCACCTTTCTGTGGATAACACTCTCCAGTGGTTTCCTTAGAAACCTACCTTCACCCACATCCTCCACTATGTGGAGAATGGAGACTTTCTGATTTAATTTCTCTGGGGAATACATCCCCTATATCCTGCCAGGTCAGCAGTGGGATGGTAGCTAGACTTTATGGGGTTGGTGAGGGTACTTGGTGACCTAACTAGTTTTTAAAGACAAATTTTGTAACCTCAGTTTTTACTCTTGCCTTATGAATTATTTGATGCCTCACATTTCAGAGACTTTCTGGGGATCAAACTATCCTTCTTGCTATTCCTCCCCATCCCCTACCCTTCCAGACACATCCTCGCCCCAGCCTTCTCTGCTCTGAGTTAGGACCACTTACTCAAATCCACTGACTTTCCATCCTCTGTGAATTTCTCTTCAGCTGTCATCTTCTTTCTAGTTATCTAGTGACTGTATATCTTTTTATTACTTTACCCTTACTTTAGAAGGTTTTGTAGGTTAAGTAGGATTTAAATGTGTGTGTTTGTGACCATCTTTAACCAAACTCCCAGATATGGGTATTTTAATGGGAAGCACAAACAGAATATGCTTTTTCTATCCCATTACTTTTGAGAGTCTATGATTCTGAGCCCTAAGTTTTCAATCAAATTACATACAAATAGTGTTAAACTGTTTGCTAATTCTGTGTGCATTTCATCAATGCACAGAAGTGTATGGTGTCTTAGATTTTTCAATCGCATGACTATGGTGAGGAGGATGCTAATGAGTTATTCTTCATTGCCATAGTGACGAGGACAATGAAAATTTAGTATAACTACATTAAAAGTTTTGTTAGAAGTTAGGAAGTAGTTTTTAATTATTAAACAATGGAGGAAATTTTCTCTTTAGCCCATGTTTGTAAAGAAAAGCACCCTGAGTGATTTAGTCCAAGACTTTATCATCCATGTGATGTGGACCTCTGGTTACTGAAGATGTCTATAAATCCAGACTATGCCCAGATTTAACTTAAAAAAAAATTATATATATTTATTTAGCTGATGGCAGAGATAGAATCAATTAAACGTTATTTCAAGTTCAGTGGCTCTATTTTTTAAATTTAACAACAGAATCTTCTAGAATGGCAAAGAGAAAGTTGTCATCTACATCCCTTATTAATGAAAGGGCAACAAACAAATACCCATATTTTTCCTCCTACTGAATAAGACAAAGTAATGATGAGAGATTATGCTAATTATTTTAGTAGCTTTGTTGTCTTATTATTGTTATTACTTTTTCTTGGGGGAAAAAGAAAACAGCAAAACCACATGGTTCTGTTGGGGGAAGAATATTGGCCTGAGAAATAGATGGCCTTCTTCAGGTATAGTTCTTTCACTAACTGATGTATTTAGTCCCTGATGTGTGACCACAGATAACTGTAGGACTAGATGATTGGTAAAGCCCCCTTCTTTCTATTCTCCCTTGCTTTCTGCGATTTTGCCTTTCTTTTCTTTTTGATATTAACATAAATGACTCTTGCTTTCAACTGGCTCACGTTCTAGGGGTAAAAATGTTGGTGCACATCATTGACAAACATACAAATAAATAATAGCATATGACCATATGATTACTGTAAAAAGGTATGTAGAAAATGCTGGGGTGATATGGACTTTTTTTTTTTTTTTTTTTTTGCAGTACGCGGGCCTCTCACTGTTGTGGCTTCTCCCGTTGCGGAGCACAGGTTCCGGACGCGCAGGCTCAGCAGCCATGGCTCACGGGCCCAGCTGCTCCGCAGCATGTGGGATCTTCCCGGACCGGGGCACGAACCCGTGTCCCCTGCATTGGCAGGTGGACTCTCAACCACTGTGCCACCAGGGAAGCCTGATATGGACTATTTTTTACACAGTCTTATTTCTTACCTAGTAGGCAGTTATCACTTCCAATTATCGAAATGTAATTAAAATAGTGTCTTGTATGACTGAGATCTTTCACATATGGCTCTCTTTAGACCCCGTGTTACGCAAAATTCACTGAGTATTTTCTACCAAGTGCTTTGTTTACTGCCATAAGGTCTTAAATTAAAATGTTACACCAAAGGAAAACTTTCATCAAAAGAACCTCAGCGAAACCTCAGAACGACCAAACACTCTATTCATCCCTTAATGCATTAGCAAAGGCAGCATTATTATCCCAGTTTATAAGCTAACTACACTCATCACTTTGGTCCTTTCATGAATGCTTTTCCCACAGCCCAAATTCTGCAAATTACTAATAAACACTGGTGAGGAAAGAGGTTAAAAACAGACAAACCATTTCATTTTAACAAAACATTTATTGAAATGTTATCTGTGTGAAACACTGGGAAATTTATCATCTGCATAGTCTGAATCCAAATCCCTGAAGAATGTAATCTATCTGGGGGGGAACCTTCAACATTCTTCGTCTAGGTTAATTTAAACCAACATGTAGATACTTTATATGTTCCACGCATGGTATCCCAGAAGGTTGTGTTTTTCCTTTTGAGCTTTGAATATGCTGATCACCTTTCATAAACAGTGCCATTCAGTGCACTTAAAAAAAAATATTTGGTGTAAGTAGTGGCAAAGAACCATTATTAAAGACTGGATTATAGAATTGTTGTTGACTGAAAGGGTATCGAGTGAGTTGAATGCCCTGTATTTTTAAAATGGGAGTGATCTCTCTTGTTACTAAAAGAATCTGCATTTGTGCAATACCTGACATCAGAAAGGAATGCCTGATGAGCAGCCAATGATGTTGAACTTGCTATATTTTCCAACTGACTTGTTTTTCTTATGAAGGAAGCATTTTAGTGAAATTGTGTTTGTTTTTCTTTCTGATAGGTTCTAACTGAAATTTGAAGGTTCATTACATAGTGTCTGGGAATATGTTGTCAAATACAATTCACCTCTCCCATAGTGAATGTTGGCATAATTTTATAGGACAGGGGACTGCAGAGTACTCTGCTGTCTTTGTGTTTGGCTCCAATTTGCTTCATCATGGGCAGAATTCCTACAATGTTTAGAATCTCTACTTTCAAATTTCAGTTCGCTGAAGCAAATATTAAAGAACAGGTTTGAATCTGAGTAGATGGACGTTGGCATTCAAACACTTGGTAAGCTAAATCATGTGTCTCTTTCAATTATGTTGAAAAAAATACAACCTTTAGTGTTTCACAGGTGTATCACCTTAAATTCAAAAAACATGTACTTCATCAAAGTCATCTTCATTTAAGTTTAATAAGAAAAGTAAAAATCAAAAATGTTTGCTCTTATTACACACACATGTCTCACGTAGCGGGACATTTCTGATTTTATTTGGGAAATTGAATATATGTTGGGTAAGCTTGGGTTGCTCGGTAAATGTTTGCTTTAGTGTGAGCACTGTTTTTGTTAACAGATTTTATAAACTGGCTTGGTAGTTTCCAGTTCTGTGGCAAGAACAATCTATCATAATAAACCTGTAACATAAATGTACAGGATACGTTCTTGTTTCAAGAGTCTATAAGAGGAGCCCCCTCATGAACAATTTATGTGAGAGCATCATAAAATGAAGTTCAGCATAGCACAAGCAGCTGCAGTGACTAGTATGTTGTTAAGGTCCTTTAAATCATGAAAAAAAATACTTTCAAGGATTTATTCATCTTACTCCAAATATATATGTATTTTTGTAAATATCAGTTGGGAGGAAGAGTTTATATATTTTTTATTAGTACTGAGCTGACCGTATATTAGAAAACTAAATAAAGAGGGACAGTGATCTCTGTTCTGAGTGAAATATTTTGCTCTGTTTGTCATTTGGGTGTAGTGATGGCTGTGCCAGTATCATTTTATTTTTCTCTTGCCTAGGTTAGATAAAACTCTTTAAATATATTAGTTTGTACGTTGGAAAACACAAACTCTGTTATATTATATTTAGAGGAAAATTGGCCTCAAGATATGAATCAGATTTAATAATGTGGTCATCAACCAAACTATAACAGATAACACTGTGAAAGAAAATTGGGATTTGTCAATTTTTATTTTACTCCTATCTTGTTTCTTATTTATTTGAATCATTCATTTATTCTTCTTTCAGCTCAGAGGGACCAAGCTCTCTAAAGGAAATGAGAAGTAATTTAAAGTGTATAGGTTTCTGAGTGTGGGTGTTTGCAAACAAACAAATAATAGCAATGGCATTATTATGGTATTTAAAAATTGTTTTTAAACAGTTTTAAAGTATCTCCTGAGTTACATTTGTTTTATAATGTTTAAAAATGAATCTTTAGGGCTTCCCTGGTGGCACAGTGGTTGAGAGTCCAGCTGCCGATGCAGGGGACACGGGTTCGTGCCCCGGTCCGGGAAGATCCCACATGCCGCGGAGCGGCTGGTCCCGTGAGCCATGGCCGCTGAGCCTGCGCCTCCGGAGCCTGTGCTCCGCAACGGGAGAGGCCACAACAGTGAGAGGCCCGCGTACCGCAAAAAAAAAAAAAAAAAAAGAATCTTTAAAATGTCTGCTGATATTTTCCCCCCTCGGTATAGCAATATTTGAATCCATTTAAAGTCATCTATTATTCTAGTGTTCCCAGCTTTTAAAAAAATTCTTAGAACAGTCTAGTCTAAAACACTTCTTAGGATAGTATTAATTGTCAATAAGAAAGATTGAAATCCACAGATAAACTTATCAGGAATAGAACATTTGTTTGAATACCTTTGTTTGATATTTAAATAGTAATAGATCAGAACTAGATTTTTTATAAAGAACTTTTCAATTTGTAGGACTTCACATTGGGTTCAACCTGGTATCTGAAATGCAAATGTTTTGATTTCCTTTTTTGCTAAACAATGGTCAGAAATTGTTCGTAGATTTTAAAATGTAACTGTTGTTATGTTCTCTATTAGGACAGTTGACCCTTGAACAACACGGGCTTGAACTGCATGCATCCACTTATATGTGGATTTTGTTTTCAATAAATATAGTACTTGTATTTCTGTTTTAAGGGCCTTTAAGTGTGGGGAAAAGTTTGTGTTCAACTAGAGATCACAATATGTGGAATCAAACTAGGGTTTGAGTCCTGATTCTATTCAAATTGTTTCAGCTTCCTGCCCTAAGGAGTCATTTATCAGTTCTTTTGTTTTTGAGGCAGAGATAGCAGTAGGCAGATTTTTGACTGAATGGGGGTGAGGGGCGGGGGTTAGGGTCAATGCCCCTGTGCTCCTAACCCCTGAGTTATTCAAGGCTCAGTTGTACAAGTTTGTAAGTTAGACTCTTGTTTAAGAGCAACTGAATATCTGAGTTAAATTGTTTTTAGGAAATACAAGTCTCCTCTGTAATTTTTACCTTCTGTGGACAACTTCTGGAGGTCTCTTCTGTTGTTCCTGGTTAACACATAGGCCTTTCAACTCAAATAAATAAACTAAAAGAGTACATGAGCACAAAGACTGAAAATAAAAGAAAACTAATTTGAACTCAAGGGATTTTCTTGGACAGGGCCTCAGAGAATGTGCCAGCTCTTTTTAAGAAAGGCATTGTGTTTAAAGGCCACACTTAACTGAATAGATCGAAAAATCATTATTTTGATTAATGGTTCAGTTGTTGTCTCAATGCTAAATATTCATAAAAAGTATTCATTCACATTTTAAAATGAGATAAATTAAGGAAAAAGTAGGTCAGTGTGCTGAGAAATGAGCTTTTCTTTATTAAATAGTTAATTCTGTGCTCTTTAAGAAGAGCAAAGATCAGCTCAGCAAATAAGGTACTTGGGATAATGAAAGTACCGTACACAGGAAAACTGTCTTTTTGTTTTGAACCTAGAATTGATTAATTAAATTTCACTGTAGAAGTATTGCATAAAACACATTTCAAGGTCAAAATTCTTCCTCATTACCCAACTAGTGAAGGTCTAAATTTTAATGACTAACTCAAGTATAGGTGGGAAAATGTGCTCACAAACTTTATGCAGATTGTTAGAGAAACTTACATAATATCATTGGGAATACGGGACAGGGATGTGTCCAGGAGTCAACAACCTCGATTCATTCTTGCTGCTATAAAGCTTTCAGGGTTAGGCTCTTTGCACTGACAGAAAGCAGCATCAGGGAAGCTTTCATTACCACCTGTGCCCAGTGGGGTTTGTCTGACTGACTGCTAATGAACACATAGATTGAAGCGCTCTACCATTCCCCAAAACATACCAAATCAAACATTAATAAAAATAGAAATATTAACAAAATAAATTTTAGAAGGAAAAGAAAACAAATATTTTTTAAAAGGTACCAGAGAACAACACAAAGAACAGTCAATATCAATTTTTTAATTAAATATTCATTGAGCAAAATATCTGTGTGGGCACTGTTAGATTGACCTCATGTGCTCTGCTTGTACACCCACTTGCTATATGTCAGGCTTGGAGACACACTGCTCACCACTCTTCACGGTACATGTGACTCCTGTCTGCTGTTGTACTGAGGAGACCACCAGAATCTATACTGAGGAATACCTGATAAATATATTTGCCAGACATTTAAAAAACTATCCCTCCGGCTCAAGAGTGTAGGGGAATCCCTGCCAATCAAGAGCACAAGGTTTGCATAGGCTTCTAGGAAGAAGGAAAGCAGATTTGAGTCTGAACTTTGCATCTCAGGTTGTTTCTAAGTTACTCAGTGTCTAAAGACCATTAAGATTCCAAGCCTCAGGTCCATCATTGCTAGGGTGTTGTGCTAGTTCATGGGGTGGGAGTCAATTTGACTGGGAGGTCAGGAAAGGCTCTGCTAAAAGAGGCAATGTGTTAGCTGAAGCTCAACTGAAGGCCTTTCCAGCTATGAGAGATCTAACGTGCAGGTGGCTCTAGATGGACAGAGAGACTCACAGATCCTAAGACGTGAATGAATGTCTCATGTGGGATGAACTTCTTATGTTTAAAGAACAGAAACAAAGCCATAAAAGCTGCAGTACTGTGAGTCAGGGCAAGGGTGGTATGAGGTAAAATCAGAAGACATGCAGGGGCCAGATCGATCCTGTAGGGTCTTTTTAACTGTGGGGCTTTGTTTGAGCCTTATTATAAGTGCACGGGAAACGAATAGAAGGCTTTGAAACTGTGCTTGTTTAATACGATGATACTCTGCCTGCTCTCTGGAAAACAGATTGTAGGGAGACAAGAGTTGGAAGCAGGTGATACTTCTAGTCAAAGACTACAGAGGAGAGTTTGCCAAGTTCAGTTTCTGTAATTCCCAAACTCTGAAGGAGACTACTAGGGCTTCTTCCTCCATTGCTCTCATTTGTTACAGGTCAAGACAACTGAGCAGGTGAAATTTGGGACCAATTACAACTGTTAGTTCTGGCTCACATCTTGGCTGGTTGAATAGGGTTAATGCACCTATAGGGAAGATGACAAAGTGAAACCTTTTTTAAAAAAACAAACAAACTTTTCCTTTGGTCTCCACAGGATGCAATAGCACTTTAAAATAATCACATTTGTACAATTTAACAGAAGTTTTGAAATCTTAAATTATCACTGACATTCCAATTTCTAAAGGCAGTTCACATGAATTCCCAGTTATTTGAGAATATATTTTATTTTTATATTACAATTTCCTGTGTAGTTTTAAATACTTGGGTTTATATATATATATATAGATATAGATAGATTTTTTTTTTGCGGTACACGGGCCTCTCACTGTTGTGGCCTCTCCTGTTGCGGAGCACAGGCTCCGGACGCACAGGCTCAGCGGCCATGGCTCACGGGCCCAGCCGCTCCGCGGCATGTGGGATCTTCCCATACCAGGGCACGAACCCATGTTCCCTGCATTGGCAGGCGGACTCTCAACCACTGCGCCATCAGGGAAGCCCTATATTTTTATTTTTAAAGCAAATTAATATTCTGCATACAGAAACCATAGCAACAGTGTTAGTATTTGTATAGACAAGGAAAATCAAAAGTGCTCTATAAGTGGAAGATATGACATTGGTGTTCCCAGAGGTAGGCTCAGGTCTAAGGCTGTGTGAAGATCAACACCAAATACAATTACAGCTGGTGTTGCAGTTATTTTGAGGTTCAGAAAGGAATAATAAACAACTAGAATCTGGGTTGAAAGTAAGTGGAAATAATTTTTTTTCAGGATTAAATAACTTGAATGAAATAAAGAATTTGGCTTTTAGGGGGAAAGTATGATATCATTTTCCTTAAAATGTATAAGTTATAAGCTGCAAATCACTATATTATGATTGCAAATTACCAAGTTTAATTCTTATGAAAATTGAAATAATCTTCTAGCCCCACATCATATATTAGTCACAAGGCTTCTTTGCTTTTTTAATAGATCTTCGTTGGAGTATAATTGCTTCACAGTGCTGTGTTAGTTTCTGTTTTACAACAAAGTGAATCAGTCATATGCATACATATATCCCCATATCGCCTCCCACTTGAGCCTCCCTCCCACCCTCCCTATCCCATGTCTTTAGGTCATCACAAAGCATCGAGCTGATCTCCCTGTGCTATGCTGCTGCTTCCCACTACCTATCTATTTTATATTCAGGAGTGTATATATGTCGATGCTACTCTCACTTCACCCCAGCTTACCCCTGCCCCTCCCGTGTCCTCAAGTCCATTCTCTATGTCTACGTCTTTATTCCTGTCCTGCCCCTAGGTTCTTCAGAACCATTCTTTTTCTTTTTTTTTTTTTTTTAGATTCCATATATATGTGTTAGCATATGGTATTTGTTTTTCTCTTTCTGACTTAATCACTCTGTATGAGAGACTCCAGGTTCATCCACCTCATTACAAATAAATCAGTTTTGTTTCTTTTCATGGCTAATATTCCACTGTATATATATGCCATATCTTCTTTATCCATTCATCTGTCGATGGACATTTAGGTTGCTTCCATATCCTGGCTATTGTAAATAGTGCTGCAATGAACATTGTGGTACATGACTCTTTTTGAATTATGATTTTCTCAGGGAATATGCTCAAGTTGGATTGCTGGGTCATATGGTAGGTCTTTTTTTAGTTTTTTAAGGAACCTCCATACTGTTCTCTATAGTGGCTGTATCAATTTCCATTCCCACCAACAGTGCAGGAGGGTTCTTTTTCACTACAGCCTTTCCAGCATTTATTGTTTCTAGATGTTTTGATAATGGCCATTCTCACTGATGTGAGGTGATATCTCATTGTAGTTTTGATTTGCATTTCTCTAATAATTAGTGATGTTGAGCATATTTTCATGTGCCTCTTGGCCATCTGTATGTCTTTTTTGGTGAAATGTCTATTTAGGTCTTCTGCCCATTTTTTAATTGAATTGTTTCTTTTTTTGATATTGAGCTTCATGAGCTGTTTATATATTTTGGAGATTAATCCTTTGTCTGTTGTTTCATTTGCATATATTTTCTCCCATTCTGAGGTTTGTCGTTTCATCTTGTTTATGGTTTCCTTTGCTGTGCAAAAGTTTTCAAGTTTAATTAGTTCCCATTTGTTTATTTTTATTTTTATTTCCATTGCTCTAAGAGGTGGGTCAAAAAAGATCTTGCTGTGGTTTATGTCAAAGAGTGTTTTTCCTATGTTTTCCTCTAAGAGTTGTATAGTATCTGGTCTTACATTTAGGTCTTTAAACCATTTTGAGTTTATTTTCGTATAGGGTATTTGATAGTGTTCTAATTTCATTCTTTTACATGTAGCTGTCCAGTTTTCCCAGCACCACTTATTGAAGAGGCTGTCTTTTCTTCATTGTATATGCTTGCATCCTTTGTCATAGATGAGGTGACCATAGGTGTGTGGGTTTATCTCTAAGCTTTCTAACTTGTACCATTGATCTATATTCTGTTTTTGTGTCAGTACCATACTGTCTTGATTACTGTAGCTTTATAGTATAGTTTGAAGTAGGGGAGCCTGATTCCTCTGGCTCCGTTTTTCTTTCTCAAGATTGCTTTACCTATTCGGGGTCTTTTGTGTTTCCATACGAATTGTAAAGTTTTTTGTTCTAATTCTGTGAAGAATGCCATTGGTAGCTTGATAGGGATTGCACTGAATCTGTAGATTGCTTTGGGTAGTATAGTCATTTTCAAAACATTGATTCTTCCACTCCAAGAACATGGTATATTTCTCCATTTATTTATGTCATCTTTGATTTCTTTCATCAGTGTTTTATAGTCTTCTGAGTACAAGTCTTTCACCTCCTTAGGTAGGTTAATTCCTAGGTATTTTACTCTTTTTGTTGCAATGGTAAATGGGATTGTTTCCTTAATTTCTCTTTCTGATTTTTTGTTGTTAGTGTACAGGAATGCAAGAGATTTCTGTGCATTAGTTTTGTACTCTGCAACCTTACCAAATTGATTAATTAGTTCTAGTAGATTTTTGGTGGCATCTTTAGGATTTTCTTTTTTTCTTTTTTTTCTTTTTTTGGTCCATACGTTTGTTCTCTACCTCTGTGTCTCAACTTCTGCCCTGTAAACTGCTTCGTCTGTACCATTTTTCTAGGCTCCACATACATGCGTTAATATACAATATTTGTTTTTCTCTTTCTGACTTACTTCACTCTGTATGACAGTCTCTAGATCCATCCACATCTCAACAAATGACCCAATTTTGTTCCGTTTTATGGCTGAGTAATATTCCATTGTATATATGTACCACATCTTCTTTATCCATTTGTCTGTCGATGGGCATTTAGGTTGCTTCCATGACCTGGCTATTGTAAAGAGTGCTGCAGTGAACATTGGGGTGCATGTGTCTTTTTGAATTATGGTTTTCTCTGGGTATATGCCCAGTAGTGGGATTGCTGGAGCATATGGTAATTCTATTTTTAGTGTTCTGGTTTTTTTTAAGATGTTGCAGGTAGGAGTTTATTTATTTATTTATTTTTGCTGTGTTGGGTCTTGGTTTCTGTGTGAGGGCTCCCTCTAGTTGTGGCAAGCGGGGGCCACTCTTCTTCGCGGTGCGCGGGCCTCTCACCATCGCGGCCTCTCTTGTTGCGGAGCACAGGCTCCAGACACGCAGGCTCAGTAGTTGTGACTCATGGGCCTAGTTGCTCCGTGGCACGTGGGATCCGCCCAGACTAGGGCTCGAACCTGTTTCCCCTGCATTAGCGAGCAGATTCTCAACCACTGTGCCACCAGGTAAGCCATATTTTTAGTGTTTTAAAGAACCTCCATACTGTTCTCCATAGTGGCTGTATCAATTTACATTCCCACCAGCAGTGCAAGAGGGTTCCCTTTTCTCCACACCCTCTCCAGCATTTGTTGCTTGTAGATTTTCTGATGATGCCCATTCTAACTGGTGTGAGGTGATACTTCATTATAATTTTGATTTGTGTTTTTCTAATTATTAGTGATGTTGAGCAGCTTTTCATTTGCTTCTTGGCCATATGTATGTCTTCTTTGGAGAAACGTCTGTTTAGGTCTTCTGCCCATTTTTGGATTGGGTTGTTGGTTTTTTTTAATACTGAGCTGCATGAGCTGTTTATATATTTTAGAGATTAATTCTTTGTCCATTGATTCATTTGCAAATATTTTCCCCCATTGTGAGGGTTGTCTTTTCGTATTGTTTATGGTTTCCTTTGCTGTGCAAAAGCTTTCAAGTTTCATTAGTTCCCATTTGTTCATTTTTGTTTTTATTTCCAGTACTCTAAGAGGTGGATCAAAAAAGATCTTGCTGTGATTTATGTCAAAGAGTGTTCCTCTTATGTTTTCCTCTAAGAGTTTTATAGTTCCGGTCTTACATTTAGACCTCTAATCCATTTTGAGTTTATTTTTGTGTATCGTGTTAAGGAGTGTTCTAATTTCGTTCTTTACATGTATCTGTCCAGTTTTCCCAGCACCACTTATTGAGGAGACTGTCTTTTCTCCATTGTCTATCTTTGCCTCCTTTGTCATAGATTAGTTGACCATACGTGCCTGGGTTTATCTCTGGGCTTTCTATCTTGTTCCATTGGTCTGTGTTTCTGTTTTTGTGCGAGTACCATATTCTCTTGATTAGTGTAGTTTTGAAGTATAATCTGAAGTCAGGGAGTCTGATTCTTCCAGCTCTGTTTTTTCCCTCAAGACTGGCGTCTTTTGTGTCTCCATACAAATTTTAAGATTATTTGTTCTAGTTCTTTAAACAGTGCCATTGGTAATTTGATAGGGATTGCATTGAATCTGTAGATTGCTTTGGGTAGTATAGTCATTTTCACAATATTGATTCTTCCCGTCCAAGAACATGGTATATCTCTCCATCTGTTGATATCATCTTTAATTTCTTTCATCAGTGTCTTATAGTTTTCTGCATACAGGTCTTTTGTCTCCCTAGATACATTTATTCCTAGGTATTTTATTCTTTTTGTTGCAGTGGTAAATGGGAGTGTTTCCTTAATTTCTCTTTCAGATTTTTCATCATTAGTGTATAGGAATGCAAGAGATTTCAGTGCATTATTTTTGTATCCTGCAACTGTACCAAATTCATTGATTAGCTCTAGTAGTTTTCTGGTAGCATTTTTAGGATTCTCTATGTATAGTATCATGTCATCTGCAAACAGTGACAGTTTAACTTCTATTTTTCCAATATGTATTCCTTTTATTTCTTTTTCTTCTCTGATTGCTGTGGCTAGGACTTCCAAGACTACGTTGAATAATAGTGGTGAGAGTAGACATCCTTGTCTTGTTCCTGATCTTAGAGGAAATGCTTTCAGTTTTTCACCATTGAGAATGATATTTGCTGTGTGTTTGTCGTATATGGCCTTTATTATGTTGAGGTAGGTTCCCTCTATGCCCACTTTCTGGAGTGTTTATCATAAATGGGTGTTGAATTTTGTCAAAAGCTTTTTCTGCATCTATTGAGATGATCATATGGTTTTTATTCTTCCATTTGTTAATATGGTGTATCACATTGATTTGCATATATTGACGAATCCTTGCATCTCTGGGATAAATCCCACTTGATCATGGTGTATGATTCTTTTAATGTGTTGTTGGATTCTGTTTGCTAGTATTTTTTGAGGATTTTTGCTTCTGTGTTCATCAGTGGTATTGGTCTGTAATTTTCTTTTTTTGTAATATCTTTGTCTGGTTTTGGTATCAGGGTAATGGTGGCCTCATAGAATGAGTTTGGGAGTGTTTCTTCTTCTGCAGTTTTTTGGAACAGTTTGAGAAGGATGGGTGTTACTTCTTCTCTAAATGCTTGATAGAATTCACCTGTGAAGCCATCTGGTCCTGGACTTTTGTTTGTTGGAAGATTTTTAATCACAGTTTCCATTTCATTACTTGTGTTTGGTCTGTTTATATTTTCTGTTTCTTCCTGGTTCAGTCTTGGAAGTTTATACCTTTCTAAGAATTGTCCATTTCTTCCAGGTTGTCCATTTTATTGGCATAGAGTTGCTTGTAGTAGTCTCTTAGGATGCTTTGTATTTCTGTGGTGTCTGTTTTAACTCTTCCTTTCTCATTTCTAATTTTATTGATTTGAGTCCTCTCCCTTTTTTTCTTGGTGAGTCTGGCTAATGGTTTATCAATTTTATTTATCTTCTCAAAGAACCAGCTTTTAGTTTTATTGATCTTTGGTATTGTTTTCTTTGTTTCTATTTCATTTATTTCTGCTCTGATCTTTATGATTTCTTTCCTTCTGAGGATTTTCTTTGTATAGTATCATGTCATCTGCAAACAGTGACAGTTTTACTTCTTCTTTTCCAATTTGTATTCCTTTTATTTCTTTTTCTTCTCTGATTACTGTGGTTAGGACTTCCAAAACTATGTTGAATAAGAGTGGCGAGAGTGGACATCCTTGTCTTTTTCCTGATATTAGAGGAAATGCTTTGTTTTTCACCATTGTGTATGAAGTTTGCTGTGGGTTTGTCATATATGGCCTTTATTATGTTGAGGTCGTTTCCCTCTCTGCCCATTTTCTGGAGAGTTTTTATCATAAATGGGAGTTTAAGTTTGTCAAAATCTTTTTCTGCATCTATTGAGATGATCATATGGTTTTTATTCCCTAATTTTTTGATATGGTGTATCACACTGATTGATTTGCATATATTGAAGAAACCTGCATCCCTGGGATGAATCCCACTTGATCATGGTATATGATCCTTTTAATGTGTTGTTGGATTCTGTTTCCTAGTAGTTTGTTCAGGATTTTTGTGTCTATGTTCATCAGTGGTATTGGCCTGTAATTTTCTTTTTTTGTGATATCATTTTCTGGTTGTGGTATCAGGGTGATGGTGGCTTCATAGAATGAATTTGGGAGTGTTGCTCCCTCTGCAATTTTTTGGAAGAATTTGAGAAGGATTGATGTTAGCTCTTCTCTAAATGCTTGCTAGAACTCACGTGTGAAGCCACCTGGTCCTGGAATTTGTTTGTTGGAAGATTTGTAATTAGTTTCAATTGCATTACTTGTGATAGGTCTGTTTGTATTTTCTAATTCTTCCTGTTTCAGTTTTGGAAAATTGTACCTTTCCAAGAATTTGTCCATTTCTTCCACATTGTCCATTTTATTGGCATATAGTTGTTTGTAGTAGTCTCTTATAATCCTTTGTATTTCTGCAGTGTTGGTTGTGATTTCTCCTTTTTCATTTCTAATTTTATTGATTTGCATCCTCTCCCTTTTTTTCTTGATGAGTCTGGCTAATGGTTTATCAATTTTATTTATCTTCTCAAAGAACCAGCTTTTAGTTTCATTGATCTTTGCTATTGTTTTTTTTTGTTTCTGTTTCATTTATTTCTGCTCTGATCTTTATGAGCTCTTTTCTTCTGCTGACTTTGGGTTTTCTTTGATAGGTGTAGGGTTAGATTGTTTATTTGAGATTTTTCTTGTTTCTTGAGGTAGATTGAATTGATATAAAGTTCCCTCTTAGATCTGCTTTTGCTACATCCCATAGATTTTAGGTCATTGTGTTTTCATTGTCATTTGTTTCTGTGTATTTTTTAAATTTCCTCTTTGATTTCTTCAGTGATCTCTTGGTTATTTAGTAGCACACTGTTTAGCCTCCATGTGTTTGTGGTTTTTATATTTTTTTTCCTGTAATTGATTTCCAATCTCATAGCAGTGTGGTCAGAAAAGATGCTTGATACTATTTCAATTTTCTTAAATTTTCTGAGGCTTGATGTGACCCAAGATGTGATGTGTCCTGGGGAATGTTCCATGTGCACTTGAGAAGGAAGTGTATTCTGCCACTTTTGGGTGGAATGTTCTATAAATATAAATTAAACCTATCTGGTCTGTTGTGTCATTTAAAACTTGTGTTTCCTTATTTATTTTCACTTTGGATGATCTGTCCATTGGTGTAAGTGAGGTGTTAAAGTCCCCTACTTATTATTGTGTTACTGTCGATTTCCCCTTTCATGGTTGTTAGTGTTTGCCTTAGGTATTGAGGTGCTCCTATGTTGTGTGCATAAACATTTGTAATTGTTATATCTTCTTCTTGGATTGATCCCTTGATCATTATGTAGTGTCCTTCCTTATCTCCTGTAACAGTCTTTAAAGTCTATTTTATCTGATATGAGTATTGCTACTCCAGCTTTCTTCTGATTTCCATTTGCATGGAATATCTTTTTCCATCCCTTCACTTTCAGTCTGCATGTGTCCCTAGGTCTGAAGTGGGTCTCTTGAAGACAGCATATATATGGGTCTTGTTTTTGTATCCGTTAAACCATTCTTTGTCTTTTGGTTGGGGCATTTAATCCATTTACATTCAAGATTATTAGCAATATGTAGTTCCTATTACCATTCTCTTAATTGTTCTGGGTTTGTTTTTGTGGGTCTTTTTCTTTTTTTGTGTTTCCCACCTAGAGAAGTTTCTTTAGCATTGGTTGTAAAGCTGGGTTGGTGGTGCTGAATTCTCTTAGCTTTTGCTTGTCTGAAAAGCTTTTGATTTCTCCGTAGAATCTGAATGAAATCCTTGCCATGTAGAGTAATCTTGGTTATAAGTTTTTCTCTTTAAATATATCATGCAACTCCCTTGTGGCCTGCAGAGTTTCTGCTAAAAAATCAGCTGATAATCTTATGCGGATTCCTTTTTATGTTATTTTTTGTTTTTCCCTTGCTGCTTTTAATATTTTTTCTTTGAATTTAATTTTTGTTAGTTTGATTAATATGTGTCTTGTTGTGTTTCTCCTAGGGTTTATTCTGTATGGGACTCTGTGCTTTCTGGACTTGGGTGACTATTTCCTTTCCCATATTAAGGAATTTTCCATTATAATCTCTTCAGATATTTTTCAGACCCTTCCTTTTTCCCTTCTGCTTCTGGGACTCGTATAATGCGAATGCTGATTCATTTAGTGTTGTCCCAGAGGTCTCTGAGATAGTCTTCAATTCTTTTCATTCTTTCTTCTTTGTTCTGCTGCTTGGCAGATATTTCCACCATTTTGTCTTCCAGCTCATTTATTTGTTCTTCTGCCTCAGTTATTCTGTTATTGATTCCTTCTAGTATATTTTTCATTTCACTTATTGTGTTGTTCATCTCTGTTTGTTCTTTAGTTCTTCTATATCTTTGTTAAACATTCCTTGCATTTTCTCAGTCTGTGCCTCCATTCTATTTCTGACATTCTGGATCATCTTTACTATCATTACTCTGAATTTTTTTTCAGGTAGATTGCCTATTTCCTCTTCATTTATTTGGTCTTGTAGCTTTTAACCTTGCTCCTTCATTGTGACATATTTTTTTGACATCTCATTTTTCTTTCCTTTTTTTTATGAGTGGAATTGTGTTACTGCCTTACTGGTTGTTTGGCCTGAGGCTTCCGACACTGCAGTTTGTAGGCTGTTGTGTAGAGCTGGGTCTTGGTGCTGAGTGGAGAACCTCTGGGAGACCTCACTCCGATGACTATTCCCTGGGGTCTGAGGTTCTCTGTTAGTTCAGTGGTTCAGACTTGGCGCTCCCACCGTAGGAGCTTTGGTCTGATCCCCGGCTTGTGAAGCAAGATCCAGCAAGGTGTGTGGGGTTGGGGGGTGGGGAATAAAAGGACAATGACGTAGTAAAAAGTAAAATTAGACTAGGGCTTCCCTGGTGGCACAGTGGTTGAGAGTCCACCTGCCAATGCAGGGGACACGGGTTCGTGCCCCGGTCCGGGAGGATCCCACATGCCGCAGAGCGGCTGGGCCCGTGAGCCATGGCTGCTGAGCCTGCGCGTCTGGAGCCTGTGCTCCGCAATGAGAGAGGCCACAACAGTGAGAGGTCCGTGTACCGCAAAAATAAATAAATAAATAAATAAATAAAATTAGACTAGAAAGCTAACAGCTATGTTAAAAAATATATTTAAAAAATATAGAGGAAACAACAACTGGAAGGTAAAACAGAACCACAATAGTAAAAAAGAGGAGGAGAAAAAAGAAAAAGAGGTGGAAAAGGCCTTGGCTGTGGAGGGTAGGGCCTAAGCAGGGGTGAGGTTTGGGTGGTATGCAGGGCCTATGCTTAGTACCCACAGGGATGGAAAGGGCTGGGGTGTGTGTGGGGGGTGGGGCTTAGGCTCAACGGAATAGAAGGGGCCCAGGGGTGCCTCCCACCTCTGGTCTCAGAGGGCAGCGGACCCCACCTGGGAGCCTAGCAGGCTTCCTGGGCTTGAATGGAAGGGGTAAGTGCCCTCTGCCCCTCTCCTGCTCCTCCTGTCCTGGAGGGCCCCTCCTGTGTGCCTCTCCTGATCTCCCTGACCTCCTTTCCATGCCCTCAGGGCCCACGGAGCCTGGAGTGGGCTTTGGAGAGCGGGAGAATGGCCTGGGAGCTTAGCAGGCTCCCCGGGTCCTGGTGGGTGGAGCAAATGCCCTCTGCTCCTCCTCTCATCCTGGAGGGCCCCTCCCGCCTGTCTCTCCTGTTCTCTCCTGGTCTCCTTTCTATACCCCCGGGACTAACCCAGCCCGGAGGGGGCCTCTGAGG
The DNA here is from genome assembly GCF_008692025.1 of Phocoena sinus. NCBI lineage: Eukaryota > Metazoa > Chordata > Mammalia > Artiodactyla > Phocoenidae > Phocoena > Phocoena sinus. Next base: position 33,443,485 of record NC_045774.1, on the reverse strand, counting down.
GTGTAGGACCTGGCCCAAGAGCCAGGCAGACTTCCCTGGCCGATTGGGCAGGGGAAATGCTGGGCCTGCTCCCTCCTGATCTGAGCCCCCGAAGGTTCCTCCTGGCGTGGGAACCCCTACCCTCCTCTCAGCCACCCCTCAGGGGCACTGGTCTTGTCCGACCTCCACTTCTCCTCCCCCCCTCATCCCCCCCACGTCCTACTGGTTCACTTGGGGGTTCTTCCTGTCTCCTTGGGCGTCAGGGTTCCCCACCAGCGACCGACAGGAGCCCAAGTTGTGTGGAGACGCTAATTCTGTGTCTTCCCACTGGCCATCTTGACTCCTCTCCTCGTCATAAGTCTTTTTGTTTTGTTTTGTTTAATAATCAGTTCTTGAAAGAATGCAAACTTATGGTGACTTTTATTATGCTACAAGTTATTTTTAAAAATTTCAGTATGGATAGAATATTATAGAGTTTGAATTCAAGAAATAAAGGTTGAAATTAGAGTGTGACGAGCCTTCAAATATACTGTCACTTTAAATAGTTCTCTTCTATATTACATGACCTACTGTGTTAAGAGTCTGCATGAGTTTTTGCAGCTGCTTTTGATTTTACCAGTCCCCCTATGGGTACGGATAAGAAGATAGCTTATTTGGGGCTTATAACTGAAGTTGGATAAGGTTCAAAGGTTCAACAGACATAAACACACTTTAATTAAGAAAAACAGTCTATTAAAAATTTTCTCAAACAGCTTTTCTCTAAAATTTATTCCTGAACATCAATAAATAAATTTTCATTTCATGATAGAAAATTCAGTTGTTAGAAATTGTATTCTTATTCTGATAATTTATTTCTCTTAACTTGTTAGGATACTTGTTTTTAAAATGTGTCTGATGGTTAGTGATAGAGTTATCATCACTAAGCTGACCATTCCCCATTGTTTTTTCTATACTAGTGAGCTGTCTTTTGGTGCAATGAATTAAGTTGTAATTTAGAATGACTGTAGCCTACAGCTGTGAACCTTGGTAGCTAAACTTGTCTCTGGTGAGAGGTGCTAGCTTTCTTTTGCATGTCCCTTGAAGCAGGATTCATTTGCTGAAGGGCTGGTTTTACTAGTGACTGTGTGGGAAGGTAAGAATAGGAGCCCAAACTACTGCTCTCATTTCCTGGCAATGGTTTCCTCTCTTCTTGCTCTGACCAGTCTTTCAGTTGACTCAGGAGGGTCTGGGTGCCCTGGGCTTTTGCAGTCGCAAGAGCCCATCTCCTTTGCTCTCCTTCACCTGGCACTGGAAAGGCACAGTGAAAACTAAAGGAAAAAATTCTTATATGGAGAAAGCATTTTAAAGCATTTTGTTACCTATATTTATAATTTAACATGATACCTCTATTGATAACTGAAAATTCCACACGTTCTTTTAGCAGGCAGTTATTAATATACTTTTTATGTGCTTAGTGTTGTTGTAGGTATAAATGAAGTAGGTTACCTGCCCTCGAGAAAGCATACTGTTGATTCTTGAATGACATGGGTTTGAGCTATGCGGGTCCACTTACACGTGCATGTTTTTCAATAAGCACATACTGTAGTTGATCCTTGAACAATGGATTGTGCGGGTTAGGGGCACAGACCTCCAAATAGTTGAAAATCCACATACAACTTATAGTTCGCCCCCCTTATCTGAGTGTCCACCGCATCCTCGGTTTCAACCAACCATGGACTTTGTAGTACTCTAGTATTTACTGCTGGAAAAAATCCTCCTATAAGTGGACCCTCACAGTTCAAACCCCTGTGTTCAAGGGTCAACTGTATAGTACTGCATGATCCTCATGGATTTTTGGCACCCCTAACTGTGGTGTTCAAGCTTCAACTGCATAATTATATTATGGATTGGAAAAGAAATGAGTGTTCACAGAAAAAAGAAATTATAATTAAACTCTAACACAGAGAACTTAGGCAAATAGGTATCTGAGAATATAGAGGAGGATGAGAATCACTGCCAGGTGAGTAAACAAAGAGAGCATTCTAGGAGAGGTGTACTTGTGCTGGGACTTGGAGGATGTGTTGGGATTAAATAAGAGAAAGGTTAGAGAGAGAAGAGTGGCAGGTCTTCCAAGCAGAGTATCTAGAAACAGAGCCTGAGGCAGGAACTGTAGTGTGAGTAACTACTGAGGGAGTGCTCTCAGAGGAAATCCGTGAGAGGGAGGGAAGCAGTAAAGGGATGGGGGAGAAACTGGACAGATGTTATTTCAGGAGAAGCGGAGCCTCAGCCTGACCCATGGTGTGGTCTAGAGAGAAGTTCATCACAGAAAGGGTTTCCTCATTACGGAATGAGGTGTCAGAGTTTTACACCCCATATCAGTCAGCCACTGGCTTCAGGCCAGGGGTCGGGCTGATGCAAGTGATGTAACTTGCTGGGTGTCGCAGGCCAGGTGGCTCTCGTCCACATAGGGCAGGTCTCTGGAATGGCGCAGCTGCAAGCCATTAACAGCCAGCCCTGGCTGCAGCTGAGAGAGAGGTGCTCAGGCCTGGTGAAGGGTTCTGGGCATCAGCAGAATGTCCTATGCTGGGGAAATTAATGTTGGGAGCATAGCGTGTTAGGTGTGGGAAATGAGACCAGCCTACTGGGCAGTATCCATTAATGCAGATTTGTCAAGACTTCTAATTGGTAATACTGTATTAAACTTCAGCTATTGCTCCTTTATGCATTTTGAAGAAATAACAGTTTTTAAAAAGCGCACTTAGTGAAAGATCCATATCATTCCCTTCCTTACAGATAGGAAGGTTTATTGATTAAGAGCACTTGATTTCAATCGAGTGAGACAGACATGGACTTAGACTCTGGCTTTGTCCCTTGCTGTATAAATAGTTTTGTGTGAGTTACTGAACCATGCTGAACCTCAGATTCCATCTGTAGTATGTGCTAATCATGTCTGCCTCAAGCCTGTTGTATTAAAGCAGTAATCCATGTGAAGCCTTCAACAGAGTGCCTGGTGCATAGTAAATGTTCAATGAATGGCACTTATTGCTTTACTAAGTGAGTAAAACTTTACTCTTTCAATACAGGGTATTTGGGGCCATTGTTGATTCTTTCTGGGGGATTATTGACAAAGACTGTGACCAGGATGAGGGAATGAGATGCCTTGGGCATCTGCCATCTTAAATTTTGTGTCATAGGGTACCTCCCTGACCTCATCATTGAAAAGTAAATCTTTATGCTGAATAAGAAAAAAAATGAATTTTGTGTCATAGGGTACCTCCCTGACCTCATCATTGAAAAGTAAATCTTTATGCTGAATAAGAAAAAAAATGATATTGAAAAGGATGGTTTATTGATACATTAGAGCATCCATGAAATTCATTGCAAAGGAAAATATATTAATAATGAGATTATTTTAGTAATACCTCGAGAATAGCTCTGATTCCAAATGATCTCTGTGTCTCTTGTAATGGCTTTCCAATATTCTATGAAAAGTATTGGCATTGTTTTAGTTATATTTTCAGTTTAGTATTAATATCCTTTTGTTGTTGAGATATAAAATTTCAACTGAGTGCAAGAGTTGAGAATACATAGGAAAATAATGGACTACAGTGTAATCAACTTGCTTATTAATTTAAAAGTAGTTACCAGTAAGTCACTATATTGCAGTGGAAAAATAAGACTGGTAATTCAACGATTGCTGCCCTTATAGGTGAAGTCATCTTTATGTGGGGCAATCCTAAATCAAAGTCCTTGTGAGATGTTACAGACCTCTTAATAGCTTGGCTCGGTTGCTAATGAGCCTAGGACATTAGAGCTCATTTGAGAGCAAGATTCATGATTTCTTTACTGTGCAGTACTCCTACCTCTGGCTTTGGCTCAAAGGCGTAGCCATACAGAGAAGGACACTGATAATAATAGAGTTTGACATTTTTATAATTTTTCTTCTGCCAGCATCACTTTCTAATTCTTGAATCAAGAATAACAAGGGGGGCTTCCCTGGTGGCGCAGTGGTTGAGAGTCCGCCTGCCGATGCAGGGGACACGGGTTCGTGCCCCGGTCCGGGAAGATCCCAGCGGAGCGGCTGGGCCCGTGAGCCATGGCTGCAGAGCCTGCGCGTCCGGAGCCTGTGCTCCGCAACGGGAGAGGCCACAACAGTGAGAGGCCCGCGTACCGCAAAAAAAAAAAAACAAAACAGAAAAAATACAAGGAAATTATTTAAAAATAGAAGCTTAATTTAAAATATAGTATTTTCTGCCTTTTTCTTTCCTTCAGAACACCCTTGAAAGCTCTACTGATGATTAAAAATATTGAAGCCATAACAGTATTTATGGCATGATTTTAAAATCCTCCTCACTATATACTTCTCTAGCTAAATGACTCAATATTTGGTTTAATCATCTCTAGACAATATTAATGATAAGAGTTTGCTGGCTTGCTTCATGGGAATTTGAAGTTGAAGGAGGGAAAATGGAGGGGTGGGTGGAGGAAGAACAGAAACTCCCTTTTTGAACACAGCTTCAAATTGCAAGAAGAGATGAAAGAGTCACTGAGACAAAGGACCCTTTAAGTATAGGGTTAACCCTATCTCTTTACCTGTCCCACGAAAAAATAACTAAGGGACTCACTACAAATGGTCAGCCACCATGGGGATGGATGGAGTTCTTGCTTTGTGGGGACAGTGCCGTGGGATCTTCTAGCTGGTGCCCCTTTCCATAAACAGTTCTGGGCACTGCCTTCTAGCACGAATGCACTTACATTTCAAGTAGATGCATTTCCCTCCTCGACTGTTTTTTAAGTTTGCATATTAACACTGACCTAGTGCACCATTTAAAAGGCCGAATATATCACACAGTGTTTAGTTCAATCAAGGTGAGTAGTCAGACACCAGCATGCTGTGCACGGTATGTCCTCTGGCTGGCCTTTCCTATAATTCAGGGTACTCCATTTATGCCCAGTTAACCAGTTGACCCTCTAGTTGCTTTATCAAGCATAGACTAGACTGTCAAAGAGGTCACAATGGGACAAAAAGTATCCTGGCATTCTATAGAAATTGTTACTTGAAATCACAGAATATTTGCTATTATTTGCTACATCCAATCTTCACTAGAAGACATGCCTTCATGAGTTGTGGAAAAATCAATCCTGGAGGTAGATAGGATCTTAAACTCAAATACTCATATCTATTGGGGTATGTAGCAGCATGCCAGCAGATAACCAAAACTACAGCATGAACATGGTACTAGCATCTTGTGGAATATAAATTTTGCCTAAAGATTTTGTTGAGGTATGGGGTAAGAAAAACTGTTTTGTATTAGGATATGTTCAAACATATTATGGTATATAACTGAACGTTCATATGTGGTTTTCAGATAACCCCCCCAAATTAATACATTTTCTGGGGTACTAATTCAGACTCTTCTGCCAGTCTTCTGCCTTCAAAAAGTTTGAGAAGTATTGTCCTAGACTGTCATTGATTTTCAGAGAAATATTTGCAGAATAAATCAATTAGAAAAAGCTAGTGGAAATGAGCCTGTGGATTCACTGATTCATGTATTCATCCATCCATCCATCTATCCATTCATTCACACAGTATATATTTATCAAGTCACTCTTATGGACTAAATATATTTTATTAACTTTGAATATCAAAATTAATTGAATAGGCATTCTGCTTTGTGACACAATCTATTGAGAAACAAGTTCTAAAGTAAATAGTATATGGTGAGCAAAGTACAACAGTAAATTAAACAAGATGCTATAGGAACATATGACAGAAAAAAGAAAAATAGGTCTTCAGAAGAGTTAGGGAAGATTTCCCAGAGGAAGTAACAACTAACCCGAGATTTTTAAGGATGAACAGGAGAAGTTCACGTAAAAAGAATTTGCAGTGAGGTTGGGAATGGGAGGACGGGGCAGAATGTTTCAGGCAATTCATTTAGCACTTACTTTTCCAGAAACAGAGAGAAATTTGGAATGCTTGGAATTTAAGTGTGGGGACAAAGATGGAGAAGAAGGAGGAAGTGAGGATCAGAGGGAGTGGAGGGAGGGAAGGTTGAGTGATACAAAAGGACCTGATCATTAACCACTTTATGAGCCTTGATAAAGAGTTTCAGGAAATCCCTTTGATGGCAGCTAGGAGGAAAATGAATCAGAGGAGTCAGGACAGGACAATTCATTAGGACATTATTGAGGTAATTGAAAGGATTGGTGATAATGACCTGAACTACAGTGGTGGCAGTGGAGTAGGACAGACATGAATGGACTGGCAGAATTTTTTTCTTAGTGGTCTGACTCGAAAAGGCTTGGTAACTGATTAGATGTAGGGTGTGAAGAGGAAGGGGTTAGGCATGACCCTCAGATGTCTAACTTGGTTAAAAGAAACACAGAAAGACTTCAAAAGGAAAGAAGAGCTTTCTACTTGGATTTTTTTTTTCCTTTTTATTTCCCGTGCCTGTGCCTGATAGATACTCACAGGCAGGTATCTAAGCGTCAGTTAAACAGAGTCAAAGCTCACGGGAGAACTCTAGCTGGTGATAATGATTTGGGAAATTTCAGCATATAAATAGTCATTGGAACCCAGGGGAATGGGAGATGCTGTCTAGGACAAGTTTGTAGGGTGAAAAGGAGTGATAGGAACACTGTGAAAGACATCAACGTGGAAGAGGAAGATGCTTTGCTTGAGGGTGTACTCTACATTTTGATTTTTCTCTTTGAGGGAAGCATCATAACAAAAGAAATTATTTTTTCCAGATTTCAGACTATTGTACAGTGGTATCTCACTAATGAAGAGTGTATGATGTGAATGCTGTTAGCATTCATGAGGAATGTGTCTTGGGACCTTCAAATCTGTAAATGTTATTTTAGTACATATGAATACAAAGAAATTCTGAGACGTTAAGTTTCATGGTTGTGTTGCAAGATATACTTCAAATATAGCACTTATAAAACTGATCCATACAGTAGCCTTGTGACCCAATGCCAATATAAGGACATAAGTTATTATTCTTATAACCCCCAATTGGGGTTCCCAGTATAATATAGCAAAACACTATGTGCTACCAAGAGAAGACATATTTGGTTATTTCTCCTCTTCATATATGTTCACAGATGCATTTTATTCTGGTGATATCTGTGATGAATGCCTTTCCTGGTCTATAACCTTTTTCTCTATGATCACCTTTGGTTAGGAAGAACTTCACAAGGCTATGTGATCACCCTTCAGCCTCTCATCTTAATTTTTTATTGAAAGAGAAAGATTCTTAAACTATGCAAACTAAATTTTACTTGTGATAAATGCTGCTTTCAGCCTCTTTTGCTTCAGAGGAATGATTATATATACTTTACATTTCACCTGATTTAGGTTTCTGTTGAGACAAGTATTTTCTGAATATGTCCTCACTTCACAAAGTTAATTTATTTTCAACCTCTATCTAGTTTTACCACTATTTTGATAAATAGTTTTATAGCAGAGGAAATCGTATGGAAACAATTTCAAGACCTTGAAAAATTTATCTTGTTTGCCTCAGAGAATATGTTTGATTCATTCCCTCTCCAGATTGGAAATACTGCAAAATCAATGTTTTACTTTTACATGAATCCCAAATGTATATATTGTAGTTAAGAACCTTCAGCATGGGACTTCCCTGGTGGCACAGTGGTTAAGAATCTGCCTGCCAATGCAGGGGACACAGGTTTGAGCCCTGGTCTGGGAACATCCCACATGCCGTGGAACAACTAAGCCTGTGCGCCACAACTACTGAGCCTGCGCTCTAGAGCCCACGAGCCACTACTGCTGAGCCTGCGTACCATGACTACTGAAGCCTGCATGCCTAGAGCCCGTGCTCCGCAACGAGAAGCCACCACAGTGAGAAGCCTGTACACTGCAACGAAGAGTAGCCCCCGCTCGCTGCAACTAGAGAAAGCCCGTGCGCAGCAAAGAAGACCCAACACAGCCAAAAATAAATAAAAACAGACAAACAAAAAAGAACCTTCAGCACTGTCAGTTGACTTTCTTTTAAGGAGAACTTCTTTTATAAAAAGAAACCATTAAAAAAATTATTTCCTGATTTACTCTATGAGAGAAGATGAATGTGGAGTAGCAAGCCTGCAATAAAATAAGTATCCTGGGTGCCAGCAGCTTCACTGACTAGCTAATGAACTCACACTTTAACCAAACAATTTTGAGATTCAAAGCAGGATCTGAGGGGAACTACCAATGAATATTTGTAATAAATTATTGCAACCGTATGTGGATAGTTGAAACTTCAAATATTTAGTCTGTGTATCCCAAGAATCCAAGTACTTTTTCAGCAGTTATTTTTCTGAACACCTACTCTGTGTCTTAAGCACAGACGCTGAACAAAAACCAGACCTCTCGTTTCTTTAAAGACCTTTGCAGCCTATGGGAGAACAGACTATAATCAAATAATCAAGCTAACAGAACATGAGGTAAGATAAGGAATGGTGTTCTCGAAGGTGTGTCACCAAAGAACGTGATTTTCAGGTCAGGCAGCAGTCATGAGCCACTTCCCTGAGAAAGTGACTCTTGGAGTATGAGTAGGAGCTAGTCAGGCAAATTGGGGCAGCGGGTTGGGGAAGGTGTTTAGAGAGAAAGGCTTTAAAGGTTAAGTTAAGTATTTGGTACATTATCCTAACTAAAAAATATTGACCATTTAGGTTAGCGGTAGACAAACTTACTTTGTGTAGGGCCAGATAATAAACATATGGTGGCAGCTATTCAACTCTGCTGTTGTAAGGAAGAAGCAGCCATAGACAACACATGCATGAGTGGGTGTGGTTGTGTTTCAATAAAACTTTATTTACAAAAAAAAATCAAGGGCAGTATCTTGCATACTCCCTAATTAGGTAAATCCTAAAGTTCCTGCCTTATTTTCAAATTTCACTGGAAGTGGCACAGGGATATTTGGGGGATGTTAACAGTGTATAGTCAGCGAGCATCAATGTACTTTATACATTGAAAATTGGGTTCAGAAGAAAAAAATTGGACTTCTCTGATTTTCCTTTGAACTCATGTCACGAGAAGAAAGCAACAGCCTGGTTCATCTGCCAAGAGAAAGAGCAAAAGACAAAACGAAATGCCAGAAACTGGATTACTAGAGGGAATGAGTGCTAAGAAAATGTTAAAAAGGTTTCATGAAAAGCAAAAATCGCTTGGGAGGTGAACTTGTTCAAAGCATGCATTAACTTGCCTCTTGCTAGAACAAACTGTATGACAAGGCTGTGCTCCAGCTTGTCTGATATACAGCACCTATGGTCTCCATAGACAACAGACTCTACTTGAGAAGTATTGAGTTTAGTGCTCATGCTGTAGAGAATGATGTACTGTCATAAAAGTGTTCAGATGAAATCTGGAAAAGCTAAAAAGACTTTAAAAACGTGGGTTTGACTTCCCCTTATAATTATGGTACTAACTTCTTAGAGTAATTTCATAAAACTTTTTTATGCTCAAGTGACCAGTTCATAAAATCCTTGTCAAAATTGCATAGCATATTTAAAATATTTTGGAATTATAACACTAGGCACAATTTAGAAGAAATTTATTACTCAGGCTGGGTTAGGTTATGCTGCAGAGACAGACAACCCCAAAATCTCAGTGGCTGTAAGCAACCCACTTTTTTGTCACTCACAATATATGTTCATTGTAGTCAGCACAGGGCTCTACTAATCTTAATCACTAACGGAGCAGTCATCATCTCAGTGTTGCTGGTGGCCATGATGGAAGGAAAGAGAGAGCTCTGGAACAATTAAATATTTAGCCCAGAAGTGACTCATATTACTTTTTCTCATAATGCATTGGCCAGAACTAGTTAAATGGCCCCCACTCACCCATAGTGGGCCAGGGTATACAGCCTTACCATCTGTATGCCCAGAAAGTGGAAAGCTGGGAGTATTTGGCAAACAGCACTCAAGACTATCACACACAGTTTTATATTTGCTTGTATAATTGCTTTATTAATGCTTATCTCTTCAACTTGGTAGGGAGCAACATAAGAGCAGGGACTGTGATTGATTTTGTTCAGTTTCCTCCATTCAGTGTCTTAAAACAGTGCCTGGCACGATGAGGGGCTCAAAAAATATTTAAGTGGATGAAGACTTTTGTCTAGTCTAGCCCTTTGATAATAGATCATGCAAGATAATGTGCTCTTTCTTGTCATCAGAGTCTTCATAAATGTGAGTTCTATGTAATATTATCATCGAAGTAGATGTAAAATCACTATTGAAAATTATAGCCCTAAAGTTTCTCTTTAAAACAGATACTGTTTAGAAGGAACTGAGGATAATTTTTTAAAATGTCCACCTTTTCCCCACAATAGCATGAGACAGTTGAGATTGTGGCACATTTGACCTTGGGGGGTTTACTCTACTGGTTCATGCTAATCAAGATTATTCTGCTATAATAAGCAACCCCTCAGTTTTGGTGGCTTAATACAGCAAGGTTTTTTCTTCTCTCTCACATTACTTGTCCAACTTGGATTACTAGGGAGGTAGAAAGAGGAGCTCTGCTCAAATAGCCACATTAGGACTGGAACTAATGGGTGCTCCACTGTATGGACAATTGTGGGGCACCTTGACTGATGTAGGGACACCTGGAGAATCCCATGCATCTCCTCCTTTCTTGGCCAGGATGACAAGCACCACTTACACCTGTAGGTCACTGGCCAGAACCCCATCACACGGCCTCACCTAATGCAAGGTATCTGAGTGACATGGAAGAGCAGGTGGGATGTTTGGAGGGCACCACTTTTTCTACCACAGATAATCTCGACAGAGGTAGTTAAAAAGTCTAAATATTTATATGTCGATATGTGGAGGATCCCCTTTGGAACCGTGGGGGTTTTATCCTGGATATGGAACCCCCTAGAAAGTAAACTCGTGTTGACACCATGGGGGATAGAGTAGCTCAGTCATGACTTGCAAAAGCTATCAATGTAACTGATATGATAAAATGATAGGAAGAGTATCAAATAGGAAATGGATTGGATTTTTAGTGTCATGTCTCATATCAATAAATGTAAGGCTGTCACTGCTGTTATGGTACAAAACAATGAAAGTTCTGTCTGCTATTAGGAGAAATATTTTATGAATTGATGTCAACAGTCATTTCTGATATCATATATTAGAACATTGTAAGGGAAAAAATGGTTATTTTACTTTTCTAGATTGGTGTCATACACAGTAACATTTGTTGTACCTTTTAAAATATTTTGTTGGTTGTCCTGTAGATCCCCGGACTTCCTGCACTATAGCCCACTTGAAATGACACTTCACATATATGAATAACATGCCAGGTTCTAGATTTTCATATTGATTAAAGAGGTTCTCTTTGGTATTTAATTTTCTTTTTAAACAAAAAAGTCCATTCTCTTTTTTTTTTTGAGGGACATTTCTCATGGAATAATGGGTCATATCAGGTTAAGTTTAGGAAACTTGTGTTTATCAAGCTGTCTACATATCTGTTAAAAGAATTTCACATCTATAAATAAATAAGCTTATTTTTCCATGGTGCCAGAGAGATAGTGAAACTTTTGTGTAAAAATATTTCTACCAGCTGAAATATCATGATTGTTATTCTAATATTCCCTCCACAAATACTTAGTGAACTATGTGTCTGTTTTAGAAAGTTAGGGTAGATATTTTATTTTTTCCTTCTTGAGAACTTCAATAACAACAAAAGTAGATTTGATTTTAATATGTATATCTTAAGATTTCTTTGGACCAGTACTAATAACATGAAAATAAATTTGGGATACCAATCACTGAACAAATGTAGGATTGGACAAAAGATAGTATTTAGAAAGTCTTAGTTCTTATCCTTCCAGTTTCCCCAAACCAAGCTACATACTCTTTCCCATATTCCCCTGTTTGATGAAGGACATCCCATTCATCCAGATGGCTAAGCCAGAGCCTGACTTCATGTTATTCTTTCTGCTCCTCAAAGTCACATGTAATTAAGTGTGTCCTGTAGTTTTTAGTCCCAAAATACTTCTTGATTCCCCTCCCTCTGCCCTATTGTTTCTCTGCCAGTGCAGGTCATGTTCAATCTCCCTGCAGTGATCTTTCTGTAATCTACACCTGGTGTTATCATTCCCCTGATTAAAAGTCTTTGGTGGTTTCCCATCCATCAGGATAGAGTTCAAAGTCCTGAGAGTTGGAAATACTTCTTTTCAGGATCTCACCCTTGCCTGCCTTTCTGGCCTCAATTCTCATTACCTGTCTGTACACCATCTGAACCCAAGGCATTAAAAATGACTTCCACTTCCTCCAGAATATCCTATTCTCTCTTGCTGCCTTTCCATTATAAATGCTGTTCTTACTGCCTTCAACACAAAAACACAATCCCCAATTCCCAGTTCCTCAACTTCTACTCATCTCTTAATTGGCAGTGACTCCTTCTGGAAGCCATCCTGTAATTCCTGGTCAGTTAGGCAGCCCACCCTCTCTGCTCTCACAGCACAGTCTAGCCCTCTAACAGCATGTCACACATTATCAGAATTGTGGTTTTCCTTGCTTGTCTTCTTCACTGCTTTGCTCTTTGAGGATATTAACTGTGTTTTCTTTGTTCATTTTTTATACTGAGAAAATTAAAAAACACAGATAAAAGAAATACCCACAGTCCTGTCTCTTAGAAATAACTTTTGACATGTCATGTTTTCTTTTTCTCACCAAAGAAATAAAACAAAATACAACTCACCTCTATCTCTACCCTAAATCCTACTCCTCTTCTGCCTCTTATAGGAAAGCACCATCATGGGTTTGTGGCCATTTTCCTTTCCACTAAAAATACTTTTACATATGTATTATATATACTTAGTCAATATTGACATTTATATTTTCACAATTTTTAAAATGGTTTTGTACATTCCATAAGATACTACTTGCAATTTTATTTCAATATTATGCCCATACGTATAGATCTCTAAAACATAATATTGAGTGAATATGTCAAGATGTAGAATGTTAAATAAATTTTAACTTTTGTCAATTTTATGAGGGAAAATGATATATCATTGTGGTATTCATTTACCTTTTTGATTAATAATGGATTGAGCTTTTTCCCATTGGTCCGTGAGATGCTGCTGACTCTGAATTTCCTGTAAATTCATGTTTTTCCCCCCCAGAGAATGAAAAAGTGAATGTTCACAGGCTTGAGGAAGTGGGAGTATTCTGTTATGCATAGGCAGGCAGTGTGGTCAGTAAACATTGTATTGTGAAAGAATGATAGAAGGAGAGGACAGTGAGGGAGACGGAAGAACACACTGCTGAGAGGCTTGGATTTTATCATCTGTTTATGGAAATTTATTGATGGACTCTAACCAGAAGAGCAACAGCTTCAGAGCTGGTTTTTTAAAAATGAGCTTTGAAGGATGCTTTGGAGGTCAAGGCAGTAGGGAAGCAAGAAAAGGGCTTAGAAAAATATTGCAGTGGACCAGACAAGAAATGGTAATGGTCTGAAATGAGCAGAGGGAGTGGGGAGAAATGGCTGCACTTGCCATTTATTTGGGAAGTTGAATTTCAGGGATTTGGGTCAAGTACACAGGTAAGTATTTTGTGCACATAATACAAATATTAATTGTGACATTTACTTAATATGTACCACTGATAGTTATTTTTCCTTCATTAAACTGAAAATTAAGGAAATCAAACCCTATTGAATATTGTCCTATGTTCATCATTTTATATCCAGTGCTAATACATAAAAAAGCGTACAGTGGGGGCTTCCTTGGTGGCGCAGTGGTTGAGAGTCCGCCTGCCGATGCAGGGGACACGGGTTCGTGCCCCGGTCCGGGAAGATCCCAAATGCCGCGGCTAGGCCCGTGAGTCATGGCCGCTGGGCTTGCGCGTCTGGAGCCTGTGCTCCGCAACGGGAGAGGCCACAACAGTGAGAGGCCGGCGTACCGCAAAACAAAAAAACAAAAAAAAAATAACAAAAGTGTACAGTGAATAAATATAATAGATACATGCACGACTACCTGAAATTTGCAGTGTAGTTATTCTTGCCAATTCCACCTTTTCCTTTCCTATCTTTCAGTCCTTCTCATTTCCCCGTGCCCCGATACAGTTAACCACCACATCATTCTGCTTTGTTTTATTTTGTTTTCTGCTGTGATGCTGGGACAATTCAGAACTACTAGCAAATTCTCATGTTTAGTTGGACATGATCTTTTTCTGTTCATCAGCTGCTCACATTCTTGCTGTGCTGTAGTCACTATGTATAACCGATTTGACTAATGCCTCCTCATTCCTGGCAGATGTTTGAAAACTTACTTCTCTCATTAAGGACCCATTCACATGTGTTTAAACGTGAAGATCATTAGAAACAAGTATCTGGATGTGAACTCCCTCTGCTACTCTCCTTTTCTCTAAACTTCTCATTTTCTCTGGTCAAAACATGGCTGTTTCAACTTTCTGGACACCTCTAAAGGAAAAATGCTGTGCCTACAAATTCTGCAGGATCAAATTACAAATTTCTCAGAGTAAAAACCATTTTTCTATGGAAGAAACAAAGTTTTTTTCTAGAGATGAAAAATTTAATGAAGTTTTTGCAGTGGGAAAGAGACGTTTCTCACGAATCTTACTGGGGTTTCCATCTGAATTTCTCTGTAATTTAATCTTGATAGTCAGTTTAGATGGTGACAGACATGGTTTAGTTAAATTTTATTTGATTCCTTAGTTTTCGGGGGTGGAGTACTTAGGGAGGTAGTTTTCAGGGGGCTGTGTTTGTATTACAAAACAACATAAGTTTCCTATATGCACCTTGGGAATCACTTGACTGCATTGAATCGGGATGGAAAATAGACTCATGAATATTTCAAAGTTTATTAGAAACTATCATTTTTTTGCTCTTCTGTGTAGATCTTCTACAAATTAATTAGTAGGTCTGAAATACATGATTTTTATTATGCATTCAAGGACTGTATCGCTTTTTATTCATTTGATATAAATCATAATTTAGTGTCTTGTAAGTACAGCTTTTAAAAAACTCTTGTTCATAGCCTGCCTCATTCTTTTTAGATTTACGTTCATGATGTTCATGGTCCTGAATGTGGAATGGGTCTCTCTGAAGGAAAGTGGGTCAGATGGTTGCTTGTGCAGATTGAGGAGAAACTGATAGCTTCCTGGGCTTTTTTTGAGGGGTGCTGTTTTATAATACGGATTAGTCAAGGTTTACAATGCTGTTACCAGCCTGAACACTTCAAACCACTATGCAATTTTAAACTATTCAGTGCTTATGGCAAAATTCTGCTCTTTTGATGTTGGGACAGGAGTAGACATTTTATTGGAAAGTGAGGCAAAAATAAAGACAAAAACATTGGATGATTGTGGGGAGGGGATTGACTTTAATAAGAAAGTTTGACCCAAGATCTAAAAGTGTCAACAAAATGGCACACAAAAACAAAGTAAAACTTCGGTTTGGAGCCCACTGGAGAATCTGACATTAATCCTCCAATATTTCAAAAATGTTTTATTATGGAAAATTTCAAACATAAAGAATAGAGAGGGCTTCCCTGGTGGCACGGTGGTTGAGAGTCCGCCTGCCGATGCAGGGGACACAGGTTCGTGCCCCGGTCCGGGAAGATCCCACATGCCGCGGAGCGGCTGGGCCCGTGAGCCATGGCCGCTGAGCCTGCGCGTCCGGAGCCTGTGCTCCACGACGGGAGAGGCCACAACAGTGAGAGGCCCGCGTACCACACAAAAAAAAAAAGAATAGAGAATCTAGTATAAAAAACTCCTCAAGTACACATTAGTCACTTCAATAAGCACTACTCATCACCTAGTCTTTTTTTTTAAACATCTTTATAGGAGTATAGTTGCTTTACAATGGTGTGCTAGTTTCTGCTGTATAACAAAGTGAATCAGCTATACATATACATATATCCCCATATCTCCTCCATCTTGCGTCTCCCTCCCACCCTCCCTATCCTACCCCTCTAGGTGGTCACAAAGCACCGAGCTGATCTCCCTGTGCTATGTGGCTGTTTGCCACTAGCTAGCTGTTTTACATTTGGTAGTGTATATATGTCCATGCCACTCTCTCACTTCGTCCCAGCTTACCCTTCTAGTCTTTTTTTTTAATCTGAAACCCTACTGACTATCCTCTTTCCTCACTGGATTCTTTTGAAGGAAATCCTGGATATCTTATCATATAATCTGTAATCTGCAAATATGTAAGAATGCATCTCTAAAAGACAAAGATTATTTTTAAAAACATAATCCCAATATCATTATACACTAAAAAGTAAACAATAATTATGTTTTATCATCAAATAGTCAGTGATAATCTAACATTCCTTTTTAATATATTTGCTGGAATACTTATATAAAGAAAAGCTTTCCATCATTGACTATTTTTTTTAACCCCAGCTAGAGTTCACACAGGAAAACAGATTAAATACTTGATATTTTGGGTGTACGTCAATCCCAATCTTCCAGTTTATCCCTCCCTGCCCCTTACCCCCTGGTAACCATGTTTGTTTTCTACATCTGTAACTCTATTTCCATTTTGTAGATAAGGTCATTTGTACCTTTTTTGTAGGTTCCACGTATCTTTGAATTCATGGATTTTGAACATATTTGATGTCCTTCAATTCATTGTAGTTATCCCTATCAATGCTTAAATTGCCCCACCTTTGTCTGGTGGGAGTGTTTTCAACTTGGCTTTTTTATAGTCTTTACAGCTCAATTTTCTTTGCTATTTTCTGTGCTGTCTGGCATATGAAGATGTTGCAGGATTGTCTTGCTTGTGTCTTACTCTTAGAAACAGTCATTTCACAGATGAACTCTGGTCCTTGTAGTGGGAAATGATATTTATAGGCCACATCTAGGCCTGTAGGGCAATTCACTGTTAATATGTCGGTAGTTTTTAGGTCTTGCAGTGGCTCATGTGGGAAATATGTATTTTTTGATAGTGAAAATACATCCTGAGTTCATGCTGGTATGTCCATTTAGGATAATGGGGCTATGTTTAATTTTTTATATTTTATATTGTATCTATTTTCTCATTTACTGAAAGCTTTTATTCCTAATAATTTATTTGCTCTGTCATGCTATCTCTCTGTATATGTACTTTTAGAATAATACCAATATTATCATATACAACATAGTTACTGAAATTATTTTAAAAGAATTCCTAGTCATTAGTTTGTACTTCTGAAACATGCCACTAGACATGTGCAGTCAAATTACCTTTCTTAAAAAAATATTCACCTGAAAAAATGTTTCTGTGGTTAAGCTACCAGCTCTAATCACAGCTTCATTTGTTTTATGTGATTTTTTGCTTTAAGGCATTACAATTTTTTAATTTTTTTTTGGCTGCGTTGGGTCTTCGTCGCTACGCGTGGGCTTTCTCTAGTTGTGGTGAGCAGGGGCTACTCTTTGTTGTGGCATGCGGGCTTCTCCCTGCGGTGGCTTCTCTTGTTGTGGAGCACGGGCTCTAGGCATGTGGGCTTTGGTAGCTGCGGCAGGTGGGCTCAGTAGTTGCGGTGCACAGGCTCTAGGACTCAGGCTCAGTACTTGTGGCGTACGGGCTTAGTTGCTCCATGGCACGTGGGATCTTCCCGGACTAAGGATTGAATCTGTGTCCTGCATTGGCAGGCGGATTCTTAACCACTGTGCCACCAGGGAAGTCCTAGCATTACAATTTTTAAAGTTTTGTTTTTTTTCATAAAAATGTAGAACTTTTTCATAGTTCCAAAGTCAAATCTATGAAATAAAGGTATGTTCAGGGAAAACTAGACTCTGTCTATCCATCCTGTTTATTCTCTCCCTTATGTGTCACCATTTCCTTTAGTTTTGGGTTACCTTTACATTTTGAGGGGAATGTCTCAAAATAGTTTTTACAAAGAGTCCACTTAAGGGTATTTTTTCCAGTCTTTTGCTACTACAAGTAGATTGCAGGCAAGTGTTTTGTGTATGTCTCTTTTATATGTTTTTCACTATGTATTTAAATAGATTCCTAAAAGTGTGATTACTCAGTCAAAGGGTGAACGTGAATATAAATTAATTAGATACTGTCAAATTCCTCTCTGTGTGGGTATGACCATTTTCCAATCTCAAGACCAGTATATGATAGTGTATTTTTCCTGCAGATTATCTAACAAATCATGTGTCTAAACTTTATGTTCCAAAGCTTCTGAGGGTACGTCTGATGGTTAGGGAAGAGGAAAAAGGGAAAACTCAATTTGAAGGGAACAGTCCTGGACTTGAAGTTAAAAGATCCAGGTTCAATTCCTGGCCTGTCAATGACTACGTTTTTGACTTTAGACGGGTTAGTTAACTTTTTTCATTTGTTCCATAGATCTGTGGTGAAGACCGTGTCAACTGAAAGAAAAATGCACAACTTGAGAGTTGTGAGTTAAGTTTTATTTGGGGCAGAATGAGGACTATAGCCCGGGGGATAGCATTTCAGATAGCTCTGAGAAACAGCTCCAAAGAGGCAGGTGGGAAGGTCAGTATATATGCGATTTTTGTGAAAGGGGAGTACATGCAATCAAGCACACATTTTTGCAGAAGGTTGCTGCTACCCTTGTGAAGATTACTGCTAGTCACGAGGAGCAGACGTCACCATGAAGGATTTTAGTGCTTCTCTAGGTTCAAGGAGATGCAAGAATTTGGCTTATAAAATCTTATCCTGAGTATATCTAACTGTCTGAAGACCTGTTCTGCCAGTTTTTCCCAGAGCACAGAGGGCCTCATTCCTGATCTCCACCCTGAACCCCTTCCGGGGGTGTTGAAGGTCAGCAGCTGCAGCGGCTCATAGTTTAATCCTTTTAGAGGTAGATGGCAAGTTCCAGTTTGTACTAGACAATTGAATGAGGTGATATTATGAAATATATGATAGAATACCTTATCATATTAGTTACTCAGCATGCAATTTTCAAATGTAAAGCAATTGAGATTTTTTTAAACTATTTGGAAATTTCTAACAGTGTTTTGATGAGAACAGAAAAGGGGATATCTATTACTGACCAATGATTTTAGGATCACCACTATCCTAGATGTTATGATAATCTCTAGTGCCCCTTCCAAAGGCCAAAGTCCATGTGGAACAATAATTAAAATAATAATAAATATGGATTACATTTAAAACTTACATGCCAAACACTTTTCCTGAATTAAAAATTATATAATTATAATTATCACAAAACTCTGTAAATATAGAGATTAACCCCATTTGACAGGTAAGTAAACTGGGTAAGAAAGGCTTAGTGATTGCACAAGTTCATGTAGCTACTATGGTTGAATCAACTTTTGAAATCGACAGTCTGCAAGTGTACGTGCATGAGTGTGTGTGTGTGTGTGTGTGTGTGTGTGTGTGTGTGTGTGTGTGTGTATTTGGATGTTTGGGTTTGAGGGAAGAAAAAGTTCAGTTCAAGAAATCAAAACCAGTTCAGTGCCTTATAGATAGTATGACTGTATATCCTTGTTTGCCCAGGACCATGCCGGTTTACACTTCATATCCTGATACAACTGCTGGTAGCACCAACATTCATTCTTAGAAGTTACCCTACTTAGGAGTAAAAAGAGGCTATAACCCTGTAGGCAATTTGTGAAGTGGCTTAATGTTATAGTTGTTCAAAGAGTTTAGTGGAAGAATCTTCTCTCCTAAATTAAAGAAAGACCATTGAAAACATCACCCTCCTGGTGGGTGGTCTGCTAACTTCTTTATAGTACCTGGGGGTTAATTCAGTCTGCAACTGTGATAAACATCACCTTAGAGTTTAGGTCTCTAGTGGAGCTCAGTCTGAAGTTGTAGAGAAGAAAAAGAGCACGCTGCTCTCTATGCTGGTCACTGATTCCTCACATTTTAACAGTCTGTGTATTCCCAGGGCTTAGATTAGTGCTTGGCACAAACTGATCACTTAATGTTTTTTGAATAAATGAATAACCCGTAATTGGTCTCTTGCTACTGTGATGGAAATAAAGTTAGCTTAACCAGAGTACTCACTTAAGTTGAATACTCACCTAAATATTTATATTCATATTAATTCGCCCTCTTTTTTCAGAGAAAAATGTCACCAACTTGAACTGGAAATGCCTTTTTCAAATTATGTCACTATATTTGTTTTTTTAAAGGAAAATCAGGAACCAGGGTAACTCATTTGTCAGCCAAAGTCATAGTTTGTTTGTTTTTTTAATTCATTTTATTCAAGTATAGTTGATTTACAATATCGTGTTAATTTCTGCTGTACAGCAAAGTTATTCAGTTATACATATATATATTCTTTTTCATTTTCTTTTCCATTATGGTTTATCACAGGATATTGAGTATAGTTCCCTGTGTTATACAGTAGGACCTTGTTGTTTAGTCATAGCTTGGTTTTATTTTGCTTATTTACTTTATAATTTTTATTTGTGCAAGTACTGCTCAACATTTGATCTGATAATCAGTACTTGAAATGTTAGTCTATTTATAGAGTGCACCATGTTGGGATGAGTGAAGGAGTTTTAAAAGGGGGCATGACAATGCAAATTTAGTGGAAAAAAAATAAAAGTGTCCACTTGTTAATGAAATAGGATTGCCAGTGCCAAACCAATGCACAGGCTATGAAAATGTGATCCTGGGCAAGTAACATTTTATTTTCTCCATCAAATGCATTTTTTGATAAAAAGTAAACACATTAGGTATGGACAAATGTTTTACTAAAGAAGTTTTAGGTATTAAACAAAACCTGCTAGGCCAGCCTAAGACTAAGGCACCATAATAATGTACATTACATACGCTACCATGGGCATGAGAAGGGATCAGGGGGCACGGAGCCCAATACTGCGTAAGCATTGCCTGGACAATTAAATAGTGATTGGTATTCTCATAAGTGCTCAGAATTTAGAACAAATTAGAAATATTTTTTTTTCTTTAAGTCTTTGAAATCATAGGACTAAGAGAAATTTGGTTCTTCACGTTTATTTTCTATGTTAATGGAGATTAAGTTTTATCTGAGTTGAGCCAAATAAATTAAAACTGAAGCATTTGATTTAGAAAACTCAGAAATTTCTTCATGCTAAAGTTGTTCATTTATCAAGTCTATTAGATTCACTTCAAATTAATAGGATATGGAATAAAAATGAAATTATCCTTTCCTAGTCAATTAAATGAAAAACAGGGCAAAATTGTTCTATAAAGTAATATTGAGTTTCTAGAAGTGAAAGGATTGTCTTCACAAAAACATTTTATAAAGAATGGCAGTGGTGGTGATGTGTGGATGTAGGTTGCTTAAAAATAATGATTATCTAGAAGATATGACTATGTGAGTCTGGCTTCTTGAATTTTATAATATTTAGTTAAACAAGTTTGTTGATACTTTATATATATATATATTTTTTAATTACTGAAATAGGGCTCCATCCTTCAAAATTTTAACAACTGAATTGTAGTAAAGCATATACATGTGAAACATTTGTTCTAAAATTTAAAAACTGTAAAAATTCAATATAAATTATGAGGATGGAGTAATGCAGAGAAGAATCATGTGAACTTAATTTCTTTTGAGTGAGTGAAATCATGCATGGTGCTCATATATGCTCAGTTGATAAAACATCAGTTTACAAAATAGCATTCAAGTAGCCTGCATGGGCTATGTAAGAATAGACCTTTGAATTTGTGTCGGAATTCTTGTTGTACCTTTGCTAGCTGGCTACTAGAAAGCAAGACATTTTCCTCTCATGCCTCAGGTACTCTGCCTATTAAATCTGTGCCTCACAGAGCTGTCCTAAGAATTACAGGTAATACATACAAGGACCTGGAACATAATGAGAGCTTATAAAATGTAACTTACTATTTTTCACTTCACATCAAACTTCATTGATATTTATAAAAGCCAGTTTTCTAGATAATTTGCTGAATAGAACTAAGAGTAGTTATAAATGTTTATTATTTTTAAATGCTTTCTATTTATTATGGCCACTGATGATATATTACTAAACTCAAAGCTCTAGCACAAGCCAGGATATCTCACATAGCTTTGTTTCAGAGAAGTGTTTATCAGGCTTCCGCAGCACACAATATGTAGTTAGCTTTTTTTGTTTTTCAGCTCTTCCTCGGCCTGTGCTTTTCAGAAAAAATATTCTCTTTTGTATTTCCTGTTGGTTCCCTGAAGGGTGTAATTATTCTAATTATTGATTATTGATGGTTTAATTGGGGACTATTTTATTGTAACTCATAGGAATAAAACAACAACAAATGAGATGCAAGTGAAACATCTCAGAAATGTGTATCTAACAAAGAAAACATACATCTTCAAGTATGAACATGCATTTAGAGCCTGGCTGGCTGCCTGAGCTCCTAATAAGTTGTTCTGTGCTTCAACTTCCTATTATAATAGATCCTGCTAATGGAAGCTCTGGGTCCACAGCTAGAGGTAATAACACCCAATAGAGTTTTGTGTCTGGGAAGAAGTGGACTTCTTTGTGGTGAGCTTATTAAATATTTATTGGTTTGCCTTAAGCCAAGTACATGGTAAAAGACTAGTTTGTATTTTTGTTTTGTTTTCAAGCAGGCCACTTTGACCCTTATTTATCTTGCCTTAATCAGAGAGTTCATTGTTGAAAGCTTTAATCTGAAATACTTTCATTGTGTGTTGTTTGTTACCTAAAACAAATGAGCTAAAATTAGTTTTTAATTGAGCTGCGAGGACTTGTCAGTGCATAAATCACACAATATTGTATATTTCTATATATGCATAAAGAGGATATTTTAATCAGCATGGGTTCCTGTATTTAAAGGTTGAAAGAACTAGTCTACAGATCTAAGAATGTAGGTATTAAAAATGCTTTTTAATCATTATAAAGGGGACAATTTCAAAGTTATTTCTTTAATGTTGGGTAGAAGATTGTGATTCAATCAGTTTAAACAAGTATAAACATAGAGATGATCATTTAGGTTGAATTTTGGTTCAAAGAATGAATTCTTGGGATTTGGGGTATTGTACAATCTGTCCCATACAAAGGGAAAAATCACCTTGTGATTTTTGTTTATTTTTTGTCTTGAGGGCAGAATCCTGCTGGGAAGCTTACTTTATTCTCCTAGGTTTGCTTCCTTCTACTTTTTTTTCCCCCCTAACAATGATGACTGGTTTACAAACAGAAATCTGTATCAATTGACATAGTCCTTTTTCCTCTGCTGTCCTGAAATATAAAACACTCTATTGCTATATTTTGGTAAAACTAGTGCTCCCCAAAATGTAAGTGGATGAAAATGCCACAATCTATTATGGAAGCAAAAACATCTTCATATTTGCTTTACAAAATTTTCAAAGTAAAATACAGTCATGTTGGTATAATCACATAAAAATTCATTTTAGAATTCTTCACAATAAATTGAAGAAGGTAAAGCAATCTGCTTCTCATATTAAATAGTGAAGCAAAAAGCACGATTTAAAAAAACTCTTCCTGTTTTGTTAGGATACAAAAGTCTGTGACAGTTGCTGACTTCTTTAAGAAACCCTTCAGGAGAAACTTATGGTTGGCTATGAAATCTATTTTAAGATAAAATAAAATGATATTGGAATTACATACCTAATTGTGAAATATTTGAGCAAACTGACCATTTGAGTTTTAATTTTCAAAAGTATTTCCTGTGTACTCTTGACATCTGTACATCTGTTTAATTTCCAGTGAAAGCAAAACCCCGGAATTAGGCTCATTTGAGTATTAACTTGAGAAATGCATTCATGGTCTAGTAATTTTCTTTTATGTCCACATTATTTAAAATCACAGCATGAATTTGCCACTGTATTCTATGGCCAGAGCATGTTTATTGTGAATTATTTAACCCTTTTTATATTATAGCATATAGTATAGAATAATTGACATAATCAACTGTTTAAAAATCTTAATGCAGTGATAGAGCCTTGGCATTTATAGAATTACCCTATCAGTTACAAATCTTTCAGTTTCAGATATTTGTGAGAAATCTCCAAGGTGTGTAATACACTTTGAAATTTTTAAGGACAGTAATTTTTGCTCTGACTTCAGTTATTGGCAGCCAGTAAGTGAGTCCAGCTGACTACACAGTACCAACATTGCAGTGTGGTTGTCAGTTAATTAACACCTTATATTAACTTTTAAAAAGTAATAAAAACTTTGTTTCATAGCAGGAAGTGGTACCTAAAGAGAAGTTCAACTTCTAGTCATTAAAATTTTTTATGTATTATGAGATTTGTGATCCCAAGATATATCCCTCAAGAATGTTATGGTTTTACTGAAGTTAGAGACATTTCTTGTTCTGTGATCAGATTATTTCAGGAGTTAGTATGTAGCCCTCCATTAAATGAGAAATGTTGCAAATTAGAAATAGTTTGCAACTATAAGGCATTCAAATAATTATCATCTTTGATAAAAATCTTTTTTTTTTTTTTTTTTTTTTTTGCAGTTTAGGGTATCTGGATATGAGACCCAGGAATTGTCACTTAAGGAGAACTACACACACACACACACACACACACACACACACACACACACACATCATGCTTTCACATTTAAATTTAAATAACACGTCTATATTCTACAGTATCCAATTACATTTATGTTTAGTGAAGAGTAGGAAGAGTGTAATTCCTGACTAGCTAGGTTAGGGTAAGAAGAAACCAATATTTTGTGCAGTAACATTTCAGTGTTTCCACATGGCTTTTGTCCTTTTTGTCTTCACTGTTTGTTGACAGTTTTGTTTTAGATACTTCATGTGTATCACCTCATTGAATCTACTGCTATGAAGAGAAAACTATAACTAAATTTGGGACAATGTCAAAGTAAGGTCCAATTCTCAGTTATGTACAAGGCTATCCAAAAGTAGAATGGAAATTTCATTTAAGATAGCAGAATGTTTTTTTTTAATAAAAATATTTTGGGTTTCATATGCCAGATACATCGCTGGTACTACTTAATTTCTCTACCTGTCGATGAGAACCATCCCGGAGATACACTGCAGAATCTTTCTGCGGATGAAATCACTGAACCCCAGCAGTGAGTGCCATGGATTATTTATTTTAAATGACAACAGCCACATTTTTATGCACATATATCGATCGTGCCAAAAACATCCTGACTGGAAAGCTGAAGAGAAAAAAAGTACTCTCTTTTTCGTATGAAAACATTACTAGCAGCAGAAACTGGAAAATGATCTACCAAGAGTTTAGATATAATGTAGCTGGAGCCTGACTTAACAATGAGTGAACAGTTACTTCTCACAAATTTCAGTAACATTGTCTTGACAGTGGTTCTGGGTGCCTTCGTGTTGCTAGGCAACTCAAAAGGGGATGGGAAATTTACACTCAAATTTATATATGTTAGATTTTATACATATTATATTGCGAATATATTACACACATCATTACAGGCTAGTTGTACATTTCTGTTCTCTTTTGTGTGAGCTTTTCAGCATATACATGAAAGACACTCTTACCTGCATCCTTGCTCCCCCCTTTTTTTGAAAATTAACATAGCCCTAATATACACATTGTTAGGGTTGACTATTCTGGCTACATGAAAGAAAATATGTAGCTGTTTTGATGCAGAAATAATAGTTTTTTAAAAAACATAAACTTTACAATGTGTGTGTGTGTTCGTGCAGGGGTGGGGGGAGGCAGTGTTTTTTAAACAAGAAATCTCTGAAGGAAAGTAGTGTCTTTGTTCCACATGTTCCTCTCATTTAATTACTATGATTAATAGACTCAGAGAAAAATTAATAGAAAGTTTAAATCCAGTGAGATATTAAAGGTCCAAACTGTGGCTATTTTAATTAAGGACTAATCAGCTTGGGCTTTTTGAGCAATACTCTGTGGTGTTTAATAAACTGGTAGCCTAATTTCAAGTGGGAGTATTATACTTGAGAACTGGAGTGGCTTTGTGAATCAAATTTTAAGAGTTAATGCTATGTCAATGCTAAGGACCAGAGAATTAGATATTTATGACAGAAGAGCTTTAAGGAATGGTGCATAATGGATTGTGACATCTGAAACTGCTGAAAATTGATGGTCCAAATCAAAAGGATAGATTAGGAATCTCTGTCGTATGATTACACACCTGTAACTGTGAGAAGGACAGGTGAGAAAAGCAAGGAATACCAAGGATTTTTATTTCAAGGAAGACTCGCAGGATTTGGGGTATCCGTTATCTTATTAGTTTACTCAGTTTCCAACTAGCTGAATGGTCCAAATTTGTGAATGAAGATGTTTTTAGTGTATCACACCAAGGTTATGGAACCATTCCAGGACAGTAGGCCAGAGTTTATAATACCTATGCTAAAGGAATACTAAAGGGATGGAATCTGATCTATTTAGAGTCTGGTGCACTTTGAGTTTCTTATGGTAGTTTGAATCAATATTTAGCTGAGTGCTTTTTGTTTATTTATTTGTATTGTTACCATTTGATCGAACCTATGTAGTTTTATCTTTGAAACTGAAGATTAAATTGGGTGTAAGTTCCACTGTATGTTTTACCAAGATTACTTTTAAAAATAACACTTATTATACAAATCCTGATCACATATTTATTACAATCTTCTACCCCATAGAAGTTTAGAGATAGTTAAAAAGTATCCTCATGGGTATAGTTTTATGGGCAGAGAAAATAAAGAACATGTAAAAGTTTATCACATTGAATTATATATAGTCAATAGAAATTATTTTTTGAGTGAAAGTTCTCATAGATATTATGTCAGATAATATATGTATTTAACATAATTCTATTATACTTAGCATAATACTGTATTTACCTGGATAGTTAAAGAAGATTTATGTAGGATGAAGTTAAGAGGGTTGATAAGAACCTGATATTTGGTAGAGAAATCCCATGATTTGTTAGATTTGTGACTCATCAATGACATATTCAATTACTTAATATTTGTGAATTTCAGAATTTATTGTAAATATGATTTAGCATATCTTTGTTATTTCATAGTTTAAATCTGATTCTCTTATAGATGAATTTCTGGGTTCTATCTATATTTTTCATGCTACTTTAATTTTAATTTTCAAAAATTGAATTCAGATATCATTTTCCTTATTATATGCTATCAAACAACCCACTTGACTGGTTTTTCTTTTTTTTGATTAGTGAATTTTTATGTTATTACCAGTTTTTACATTAAAATACATTTATATGCCTTAATTTCTCTTAGTTATATTGACCAAAATAAGAGTATATTTAGTAGACTTGGTATACACTGATTTTTTTTTGTATAGATGGCTAAGTAAATATTGAACTTTTTTTTTACTGTTTTTCTTTATTTTTTCCTTTCTAAATCAATTTTTATTTGTTCATTTATTTTTCTTCCTTTATATTGAGATTTAATTGATATATAGTACTGTATAATTTTAAGGTGTACAGCATAATAATTTGACTCACATACATCATGAAATGATTATAACAATAAATTTAGTGAACATCCATCATCTCATATAAGTACAAAATTAAATTAATAGAAAAAAATTTTTGAGTGTGATGAGAACTATTAGGATTTGTTCTCTTAACAATGTTTGTGTTTAACATACGGCAGTGTTTATATTTATCATGATTTTACATTCCTAGTACTTATGTATCTTATAACTGGAACTTTTAGCACCTTTTGATGGTCTTCATCCAATTCCACCCCCCCTTTTTTTGTTTTTTTTTTTTTTTACTATTTTTAGATTTTTGACATGTATATAGTCAAACCCTACTCTCCTATTACTTCCCTTTTATTCATTCTATTAATTTGTGTATGAGTTTAATATTTGCTAATATGTAATATAAAAGTGGAAAAAACAGATAAGGGCGTTTGTCCTTATGGAGCTTATAAGTCTAATGCAGGCGATAGCCAGTAAGTAATTAAACAATATAACTATGTATACAGTTAGTTCTAAGAAGGAAATAAACAAGACAATGTAATAGAAAGTCATTGTGTCAAGTTATTTTAGATGAAATGGCCAGAGAAGACTGTATGTCGAGGTGACATTGCAGCTGAGAGAAGGATGAGAAAGAGGCTGGCAAGTCAAGAGTTGGGGAGATAAGCTCACAAGGCAGAATGATGAAAAAGTGGATAGGCATACTAGTAAGAAAGGGTTTGGTGGGTTCAAGAAATGGCCAGTGTGGCTAGGGTAAAGTAAGGGAGTCAAGGTTGGAACTGTAGGTACAAGCTGACTATTCAAGAGTTCATACCTGTGATAAGATGTTCAAATTATCCAGTGATTTTTAAGTAAAAGAATGAAGCAGCTTTCTTAAAAGAGAAATGGAGTTGAGGAGGTTTGTAATGCAGTGGTTTTAATGATGGATCATGGAGTCATTAAGCCTGGGAGGAGGGAATGATGGCAGGAAAGAGAGGACGGATAAGAGAAAGGACCATGACTTGTTGTAATGGGGTACAAGAGTAAGTGAGCTAAAAGGATGAGGTGGTGTGGTGAATTCCAGGTCTAGGGAGGAGCCCTGAGGGTGGGTACTGGAGATGGAGAGACATAAGAGAGGTTGATGAGGAAGTCAAGGACCTGAACACTGGGTGAGTCACATGTGTAGATTTTGCTGTTTACACAAGGAGAGGTGGGAAGGAAGATGAACCAGAAACCATGTCTTTAAAATGCCTGGAAGGTGGTTTTATGAAAGCAGTGGGGGATGTAGTAGGTGGTATAGCTTGATGATAGAAGCTTCAAATAAGCTGAGATTTCTGGAGGGAAAGAGAAAACTGATTTGGTAGTAGCAGCAAAGAGGAGCAAGGTGGACATGTAAACTACTGCTACGTCTTGAAACATTTTAGAAAAATAAGTTTCCAAATCAGAGGTAGGATGATGGTGGTTATTTTCAGTCAAATACAGTCATGTCTCAATACTCACTGATTTACACCCATACGTATTTCTGAACAATTTAGCAAGGATGTATTTCTGTGAGAGCAGGGATCATGTTTGTTTTGTGGACTGTTGAATCATCGGAGCCTAACATATTGTCCTCTTAGTAAATACAGTTTGACTGAAATTAATTGACTAAATTGTAAACTGAATTTCTTGTTTTTCTTACTTTGATTTTAATTTGCAAACTAAGAACTTATGTACTTATTTTCTGGCTTTATTTCTAATTCTTATATTCTATTATAGTATATGCTCATATTTTGACACTTTCTAATTATTGTCAAATTATAAACACAATATCTTTTTGACGCTTCATAATCTGTTATATGGAATTTAACACATTTCCCACTAAACTCATTTCAGGACATATTTATAGTTAGTGCTTGTTGACACAATTTTACCCTGGTTTCAATTTATGTGATCCAGATTTTCAAGTGAAACCTTAAGGAATTATCAGATTCCTCAGTAACATTCAAAACTTCTATAAAATATCTGCTGAGTTGTCAGAAATTTATTTTGGAAAGAAAAAATATACTGGGAAGAAAATTCTACTTTAATGTGTGTTATTTTGGATAAAAACGTCTATAAGTTATGATTTACTGTCCTTTTTGTGTAAAAATGCAAAGGTTTCTTTCCCAGAGTTTATTCTCAGTGTTTATGTTGGCCGCTGAGGTTAGGTTTGTGTAAGGCAGTGAGTTTAAGTTCTCCCTCATTTTTCTCTCCATCCCCCCTTCCTTCTTTCTTTGTTTTCTTCCTTCTTCATTAATTTTTATAGATAACACACCTCACATTTTTCTTGTAGGAGGAGGGGATTATTGCTCCATTCTTAGCCCACTCAAATATCTCAGCCTTGAAATAAAAAAAAAAAAGATTTACTAACGTTATCTATTGTGGGTTTTTTTGTTTTTTTTTTTTTTTAATGGCCATGACAGCAGCATTTTCCTGTCAGGCCTGATTTTTTTAAAAATTAATTAATTTATTTTTGGCTGCGTTGGGTCTTCGTTGCTGCGCCAGGGTTTCTCTAGTTGTGGCGAGCAGGGGCCATTCTTTCATTGCAGTGCTCGGGCTTCTTATTGCAGTGGCTTTCCTTGTTGCAGAGCATGGGCTCTAGATGCGCAGGTTTCAGTCGTTGCAGCCCATGGGCTAAGTAGTTGCGGCTCACGGGCTCTAGAGTGCAATCTCAGTAGTTGTGGTTCGTGGACTTAGTTGCTCCACGGCATGTGGGATCTTCCCAGACCAGGGTTCGAACCCGTGTCCCCTGCATTGGCAAGCGGATTCTTAACCACTGTGCCACCAGGGAAGCCCTATTGTGCTTTATATAATAAGATAATATAAAGAAAACTTGCTGTTTTAGCATTTTACTTTTAATTTTTTTATTAATTTTTATTGCCTTTACAATGTTGTGTTAGTTTCTTGCTGTACAGCAAAGTGAATCAGTCATAAGTATACATATATCCACTATTTTTTAGATTTCCTTTCCATTTAGGTCACTACAGAGCATTGAGTAGAGTTCCCTGTGCTATACAGTAGGTTCTCATTAGTTATCTATTTTATACATAGTAGTGTATATATGTCAGTCTCAATCTCCCAGTTCATCCCATTGCCCCCTTCCTCGCCTTGGTAACCGTAAGTTTGTTCTCTACATCTGTGACTCTGTTTCTGCTTTGCAAATAAGTTTATCTGTACCATTTTTCTAGATTACACATATAAGCGATATTGTACATTTGTTCTTCTCTTTTTGACTTACTTCACTCTGTATCTGCCCTCCAAAAGGAGGAACCGGTGAGGATTATGCTACCTGATGATTTTTTTTAGCATTTTAATTAATTAATTTTTAATATTTCTTTATTTGGCTTCACCAAGTCTTTTTTTTTTAACATCTTTATTGGAGTATAATTGCTTTACAATGGTGTGTTAGTTTCTGCTTTATAACAAAGTGAATCAGTTATACATATACATATGTTCTCATATCTCTTCCCTCTTGCATCTCCCTCCCTCCCACCCTCCCTATCTCACGCCTCTAGGTGGTCACAAACCACCGAGCTGATCTCCCTGTGCTATGCAACTGCTTCCCACTAGCTATCTATTTTATGTTTGATAGTGTATATATGTCCATGCCACTCTCTCACTTTGTCCCAGCTTACCCTTCCCCCTCCCCATATCCTCAAGTCCATTATCTAGTAGGTCTGTGTCTTTATTCCCATCTTGCCCCTAGGTTCTTCATGACCTTTTTTTTTTTTTCCTTAGGTTCCATATATATGTGTTAGCATACGGTATTTGTTTTTCTCTTTCTGACTTACTTCACTCTGTATGACAGACTCTAGGTCCATCCACCTCACTACAAATAACTCAATTTCGTTTCTTTTTATGGCTGAGTACTATTCCACTGTATATATGTGCCACATCTTCTTTATCCATTCATCTGTTGATGGATACTTAGATTGCTTCCATGTCCTGGCTATTTAGCATTTTAATACTGGTATTTTACTAAATTTTTGAGTAATTGATAACTTGTCGACTTCTCATTACTTTAAAATATTTCCAATAATTTAATAGTAATTGTACAATTTAAATTAATTCCAGTTCCTATGCTAAATACACAGAGACTAATAAATTGTTGTTGAAGGAATAATTACAATAGTTTCATTCTAGAAAAGTTTTCCAGTTATTCTATAGCTCTGTAGATTGATCCAAAGATGCCTCAACTCAAGGGAAAGACTATATCTATATTATATATAATTGTATATATATGTATAATTTTTGTGTTTCTGTCCCTTTTTATATTTATTTATCTACCTATTAGCTCCATATTTCTAGTTTTTGTTAGGGGAGATCCTATTTTCAAGTGTTTCCTATTCTTATGCTTTTTCTTCAGAACTATCTGTTTGAGATTTATTGTATTTTTAAAGAAAAGATATGTAAGTGTGATATAATTATTCTTATGTTTTGGTAAAAAAAAAAAAAAAAGAACCTAAGATTGAAAAGTGCCCATCAGTGTCTCTGATGGCAAAGCCTAATGTTAGGCATTTATCATAAATGCCTAACGATCAGTATTTAATGTCTATGATTAAATATATAATATTGGCAGCAGATATCACAGGCTAGGTAAGAACCAACTTGTAAAGTGTTTAAAATGTGATCTTCAATTATTGAAACCCAGAGACATGTCATTTGTGGTTGTGATCATATATAGGAAATTGTATTGTTCTCTGCATAACACTTTTGTAGAATTTTAATGTGAAATTTTAAAGTGCTTTTTGCTAAGAGTTTAGTGTCTTTTTACTACTTGTGTTAACAGATTTCTTTCAGGAAGAAATGGATGATAATCTTATTTTGTTTTAGCTGCCTTAAACATACTTGTTTTGATCATAGAGGCTGCACTAGTCATTGTGACCTCTCATTTCTTCCTCTATATTCCTGATCTTGATGAAGAGCCCCATTCACCCATTATCCACACCACAAGCCATACCATGGAGCCCGCTTTTACAGTTGCCATCCACTCGGCCACCAAGTGCTGTGGGTATTGCCTCTGACATCTTTCTAAAAGCCTTCTGCTTCTTTCCAGTCCTACAGCCATTACCTTCATTCAAAATCTAAATATTTCTTCCTTTGATTTCTGAACAGCTTCTTAAGTTAGTCAGTCATCTGCCACCCTTTCTTCCTTCTCCCATTCTCACATCTCTGTTGCTTAATATTCTCCTAAGGATGCCATGGTCTCCAATTTAAAGTTTATATGGGAACTTTCAGTAAGGCAGGCATCTCCTTTATAATCTGGTCCCTGTTCATCAGCCCAACTTAATCTTTGACACGCCTCGCATTGACACGCTGTGCTCTTGCCATGCTGAGTGCTTTGTGGTTATCGCACAGTGAACTTGCATACACTTTCTCAAAGGTTGCCCCTTCTGCCTCCCTTCTCCTAAACTTCCTATTATTTGCATGGGCAACATGTCCTCACCTTTTAAGAATTTCCTGAAATTATCCCCTGATGTCCTAATCTTTTAACAGTCACCACTCTGGGCTACAGAGGTCTTTGTGTTTATGTTATTTATCACATGATATTGCCACTGAAGGTTTGTGGCTGTTTCCCATCATGGGCTCAGGTAGCTCTGTGGAGAGCTCAGGGGAAGCAATCTTGGAAGGGGGCCAAGGAGACTTGTCTCTAAGATGCAGTGGCAGCGCAGTGTTTTACTTAGATTGTACTGATTCGAGATGGTTTTAGGGAAGCTCAGAGATATTACCAAGGAAAGGCGAAGGATGAGGGATGCTAAGCAACTCCTGGCGCCACCGCTGCAGTTTCCTCCACGATGGAGTGAACTCCTGGAAAACGGGGGCTATGTCTGTGATCTGTGTGTCCCCTGAGCACCACATGGTGTTTGGCAAACAGATTGTCTGCTGGTACATAGTAGGTTCTTAAATGTTAAGTGAACTGGGGATCCTAGATGCTATTCATGGAACCGTATTAAATTGCTTTCAAAAAATAATTTCTCTGTAGCATTGGAATCTATTTAAAATACATCCTTTTTTCCAAATGAAATGTCTGATCCATGCTATTTGATTAAGATATGTGGGCTCAAACAGGATTCCCAAAGTGTTGCCACGTGTATGTAAATCACACACGAATAGCTAGTCTAACATTCTATTCACTAAGGGAGATTTAGTGAAAGGAATCGCTTTGGCCAGTGCTTTTCTGATGGAGGAATACATCAGAAATATTAACAGCCAGCTTTCTCCATTTTAGGCTGCCATTTTTTCCTAAGAGCTGCTACACATCAAGTATACCCAAATTGCCTTTCTGAAATACGGGAACACAAGTGTACTGTCAGTAAAATGGTCTGTGTTGATTATTTTGTCTTTGGGGTACAGTTGACTCATCAGGTGATGGAGATGCTGCTGGCATTTCACGCAACCTGCCGTGGTGTGCTGGCTTTATTGGCTTCCTAGCAGCGACACTGACACAAATTGTCAGATTTTATGGGCAGTTTTAAACCTAATGAAATACATCCTCAAGAAACTTCCCTCACCATTTTAGTAGCTGTACAGTTTGAAAGAAAAGAACTAAGGTACACAACACATGATAGTTCAGGACTGAAATAATGGAAGACGGTGACAACATGCTTATTTTGTTCTCGCACATGGTGTCATTCCCTGCACGATGGGATACTGATGCTGTCTCAGAGGCTGGCATTAATCTTTGTGCCAAAGCTTGCAGAAACCCTGCATGCATTCACTGACGCAAGCGTTGCTGTCCATCTTTTTGATCTTAAGATTACTCCTTTGGGATATAAGGTAATACAAGGCTGCCAGACTTTAAAAAAAGAATTCAAAGTTAGTGAAGGTAAGACATGCTCATTTTCTTCCAGTACTGAAAATTAACTACAGAGCCACATAAGAATTTACATCCATCATCCTATTTCATCATAACACTGGGAGAGTGGAAATATAGTTAGTCCTATTATACCAATGAGAACTAAAAGTTTTGCTCGTATTTGGTCCCAGGTCTACAAGAATCCAAAGATGTAGCTTTAATTAGTACTGTATAGAGTCTCCTAACAAAGCAGTTGTTTTACTAAAGTCTTCCTGTTTGTTCAATCTAGATTCAAAAAAATTCTATCTCCACATGTAAAGGAATGCTGAGAAAAATATGCATTCAAAGATACCTTATCTTTTCATTTTTTCTACCTCTTAAAGTATTCCCTAAATAACGATAGAGTCAAGATCTGTATATTGCCAGGACCTTTGGTGGGGAAAGATGACTTTTTGGATAGAATCACTTGTAGGAATTTTCCAAATGATTCACACAGAATCAACTTAATCTTCTGGAAAACATTGTAGGGACCATAGATACATATTGTACCCAGGATGTAGAGTGCTTACTGCAGTGTGGTCTGTGATTTTTTTTTGGGGGCGGGTATGCATAACCCAAAGACCTAGATAGAAATGGCTAATTTTAGCACTTCTACTATGAAACAGTTTCCTACAAGAGAATATCTTCATTCATATTAAACATACCAGTATCTCTACCAACTACAATTAATTAAGAAAGACATGCCATTGAAATCTCACCTGGTGGTGATGAGGAAACAATCGTCTCCACTGGGTGTCTTTGGAGAGTATAGAAGTTAACTCTTTAGTAAAATACTCATTTAGTATAAAAATTGCCTATAATGCTTGAGCCAATGTAGAAATAAGTTAATTATCTTCCCACCCAGACCACAATCTCTCAACTATTAGGAATTCTCTCTCTTTTTGCTTCCAAGGACTTTGGAGTTACGGCTGAAATTTTTTAAAATACTAAAACTGGAATTTATTTCTCAAAATAAGGTATAAAAGGATTCTCCACTTGTCAGAAGGATTCATCTTACAGTTTCTTATTGATTTTTTTCCCACGAATATATTCAGAGCTTGTAATTTTATTTTCCCAACTTCCGTTCACACAGATTTTCAAGGGTACCACAACTGCAGAAGATAAAGCATGCTGCTGTTATTTATGTATCATAGATAGTAAAATTGAGTCACAGTGTCTTGCCAAGAATGACAAAAACTCAATACCAGAGTCAAGGTTGCGGCTCAGATTCTTTAAAAACTGTGTTGTGACTAGTTTTTCAGAAACCTCAAAATTTTGCCAAATATTCCACAACTTCTTCTAATTGGGATAGTTATTTTAAAAAAATCACAACGTGCTTAATCCAAAAATCCAGGCTGGAGACAGACATTAGAGTGAGTCTTCAGAAAAATGAAGAAATAAGTTTTTTGAAAAGCATAGAGTTATTAATTAAATATTTGACCTTTTGTGGCTTCTCAAATGTCCATTTTCAGAAAGAAGCAGTTAGAAGGAAAAGATATGATTGTAGATTCAGGGCCAGAGGACAAAAATAGTTTAAATTGCCTTGATATATGTTCACAGATTGCAAATGAGCACTTCTTAAAATTTAAACCCTTGAATGTGATATCTCAGGCACTGAGTTTTTTATGTATACAATGTGATTCTTACTGCCTTCCAGCTGTGTTCTGATTTCAGAAGATGACCTTCCCTATACGTTTTATATGTAACTCATAAAATGCATGACTCTGGAGAACAATTATCATGACAGGGAGTGTGCTTTCTTGATTATGCGGTGGGGTCCTGTTTCCCACCTCTGTTTTTGAAGGATATTAAAGGTAAGATTAAAAATGCTCCAGTCGTTCTGCTTGCTTGATTGTAACAGTGAAGGAGACAAAATTGATTCTAGCTTATGGCTCAGTGTTTCAATGTTATTCGGCAGCACCTGTTGGCCGGCAGCTGTTGGGGATTATTGCAGGTTTCTTTGTCAGGAACAATGTGGCAACAGTAATAAATCAGATTTAAACTGGTTACTGAATTGGTTTAAAAGGTTTAAAAGTCTTTTTATAATCAAAGATATTAATTCTAAGTGGTGAACCCAAATGAACCTGTATATATCTTGGGACCAAGTTATACTTTCTAAATCTGGCTAATGACCATACACATACTGAAGCCAGGACAATTTTCTCCCAGAAATACAGCAACATTGAAAGTATCCCTACCAAACATGCCTGAAAAGATGGGAAAGCTACAATATTCCTTTAATTTTTTTCCCTTTGGTTCAGGTGAAATGGAGGATACAGCTCTGATAATTAGAATTTCATATGGCAGGTGCTCACAGACATAGTGGATTTGAGGAAATCAATTTTCACGAATCTAGAAAATTCTCTTCTCAGGAGAGAAGGGATTTAAAAACTTTCATGATCTATTTAAATTCAACATATCTTTCTCCTATTCTGAATAAGGAAAAGTGACTCTAAGGTCATAATGTGGAATTGACTTCTCCCTTCCTAGTATATTATGACATTTCACATTAAGGCAAAATAGAGAGAAACATTCACGGGTGAAGAGGAAGGAGAGAAATGTAGTTGTTTACTTTATTAGTTTTCATGACAATGCATACTTTATACAGTCCATCATTCCTGATTGTCTAAATATGTGTTTTCCGTAAGGTAAAGTCTCAAAAATTTCAGAAGATATTTTAGGAGTTCTGTCAGAGAGGTGAATGGTCTAGAGCTAAAGCAAATGTAATATGACTTTTTATTTAATATATTTGTTTCCTATATCTATGCCTTTATCTATGCATACATCCATATACCAAAAATTCAAGTGTTCGTTTTTTCATATTCAAATTTTATTAGTGAGAAAAGCAGACTTCTACGTAATCTCATTTATTTATGTGGAGACTAGCCCACCTTGCTCATTTTACTTTGTAAACCCACTCATTATTCTTCTTACCCCTTCTCTTTCTTTTCATCCTTCACTAATAGAGCCTTCAGCTACTAAGGCAAGACATGCAGACCACTTTCCGAGAAGTAACTTAAACACATACATCATTTTGGTGGCAAACCTGACAGTCACAGTCTTTTATAAAATCAGGTCCCTGCTCTTTTGGTAACAGGGTTAAGAAATGCTACACCAGCTCCTTGTGTGGAGAAAAGAGATCTGCTGATTACTCTATTTGGAAGCCTTGAACCCACCTCCACGTCTTTGCACATTTATGAAATTACTGTGACTTGTCTTTTATATCTTTTTGAGCATT
Source organism: Phocoena sinus (assembly GCF_008692025.1). Taxonomy (NCBI): domain Eukaryota; kingdom Metazoa; phylum Chordata; class Mammalia; order Artiodactyla; family Phocoenidae; genus Phocoena; species Phocoena sinus. The sequence continues at coordinate 33,406,116 of NC_045774.1, read as the reverse complement.
TATGTAATTAGGTTAGGCTGTACCTAATGGAGAGGAGTTGCTCTTATTCTGTGCCTGGTGGTTCATCCATCTCTGAGTCTTTCCGAGCATGAAAGGTGGCAGTAGTGTGCCCGGCATCAAGACTGAGCAAAGAAAAGATCTTCAGAGATTTCTCTTGAAATCTGTTCTGAGAACACACGGTTTTCCTAGCGCTGTTTACTTCAGGACTTTCGGGGTCAGGAGGAAAGTTTTTCAGCAAATCTGGTTCCTTTTCAAAACTATTTTTGGTAGTTATTTTTACATGTGCCTGGTAATTCATTTTAAGTGGTAAAGGGAGGGAGATAATGAGTAGATAGAATTCTAAATGCACTAAGGCTCTTTTATGATCCTGTTTTTTTCATAAATTTTATCTGATAGCATACAAAAATTGTAAAAATGAGTAGGTTTAATGTTGTTGAATACAGAAAATTTATTGAAAGAGGGCAAATGTAGCGCTAGGTTCCTGGACCATGGCTTATATTCTCCCTTTGCTTCCTCCAACCCAGGGCCCAACTGTAGACTTTCAGGATTAATTTTAGTCATTTCACACAGTTCCATACTGTACCTTGTCTTTCTGCAAAGCAAAGGTAATGTTGTAGTTCAAAACTCAGCCATCCACGACCCTTAGGATATATGTTTTTATTATTTCTGGCAGGGACATTTAAAATTTCTTTACCTACATTTTGCACTTATTTGCATTCTTAAACACAGAATGTAGATGATAAATTTACTGATTTTTGTAACTCATTCACTATTACTATAATTATAGTTCTGATTTAAATGCAGTGATAACATTATACACTGTAAATTTATTTAGAACTGTTTATCTGCAAATAACCCCAGACTCCAGTACTGTTACCACCCTTAATTTGTTTCCTTAAAACGACTGTAATTTGGAATTAAAATTATTAAAGTTGTTATAATTATTTATGAAAAAAAGGATTTATCCATTCTCCTATGGATAAAATACACACTTATTTTGGATATTAAGAAGACTTTGTTCACTTTTGGAATACTTCCTTCTTCTTGGCTATTCACTGGAAATAGCCAGTTATCATTTTTACATGTCTCTCAAAATTATTGCAGTTTCATTAAAGATAATGGGGTTTTGTCCTACTGGAAAGATACTATGAAAATAATGCTCACTGAAGGACAAGAATAATACTGTATTGTTTTTCTGGTTCATCAAGGTGATGGTTCATAAAGAATAAATAAATGTTCCATTGACAATGTTAGTTATGTATTTTAGTTTATTAAATGAATTAAAGCACAATAAAAAGAAAATCATTTTCAAACCTGCTGCGCTTGGCCCAAAAACTGATTATGTTTTTGTCTATGGTATATACATCTTAAAGGCTTTATTTAGAGTCCGTGACAAATGTGCCATCTATATGTGATAAGATATAAAATGTTTACCTTAAATAGGAAGGTGCTGTAATGTCCCTTTCTCATTCAACATAATCATATTACAAATTCCCATCTCTTCTTGAAGTCTTATCTATGGCTATCAGACTACGATATGAAACTCACTTTTAAAAATAAAACAAGTATAGCCAGATATCATTAGTCTTTCAACTTTTTTGTATATTGATATTTATTAATTTTTTTTGAATAAATAGGCTAATATGATAACAAATAACCAAATAGTTATTAAGGTGGTCAGGGAAGACCTAGTAAAATAATCCAGAGTTGCACATTATAGGAACCAAAAGAATGCTGGTGTGACTGGAGCATAGAAGGTATGGGTTAGAGAAATAGAATGTTCCTATTCTAGAAAGGAATGTCAGAGCGGTAGACAGGGCCAGAACATGTAGGGCTTTGTAAGCCAGGAGAAACATTTGCATTTTACTCTAAATAGATTGTAAGTAGAGATGTGTATTACTTCTGACATATTAGAAAGATTTATGTGGCTACCATATGGAGAATTTATTATTGGGATGCAAGAGCTGAAGTAGGGAGATGAACTAAGAGGCTGTAGGAAACCAGGTGTGAGGGCAGCTTGTATAGGGTGGATTTCATGGAAATGAGAAAAAAGAAGATGTGTATGGGATTTTTTGGCAGGCGGAATAAATGCTACTTTCTGCTGAATTGGATGTAGGTGATAAGGGAAAAAGGAGAAAGTTTAATTAAGGTAGTTAGGAAAGGAAAATCAAGGATAGATCCTAGATTTTGGTCTTGAGCAATTACGTGGATGATGATGTCATTGAAAGTGCTGGAATAGATTAGGAGAGCAAGATTTTTAGGGAGGAAAGGCTGGGGAATAAAGAGTTTAATTTGAGACATCTTTTAGACATCAAAATAGAGCAAGGTCCTTGAGAAAGTGGGAGAGGTTGTAATACAGACTTTATAGAACACATGTGGAGAGCTTGGTCTTTGATAAGAGTGTCATTTCCTCTATAGCAACAGTGATGTGAACGTGAGAAGGTTTCTGTCTCATTGCTTCTAATTTCTTGAAGGGGTATATGAGACAAGACCAGCACTGGAAAATAAGGCAGAGGAGGATGGAGTCTAGTACACTTGAAGAGCAAGAAGATATGGGTACCTCAGCTCTGCCTTTTCTGAGCATCTTACATTTGGATCCTGTGTACTTTTTACATTGGTCTGGGCTACCTAGCAAAACCTGGAGCTGGGTGTGTCCCCTCTGCACTTTTACCACTTCAGTGGGCAGGTCTGGTTTTAGGTACTACATCTTACAGTCAATATTCATTCATGAACAAGTATTTATTGAGTTTCAACTTCTCGAGTACAAGATACTGCATTTAATCATTCCAACTTTAAGTTTTTCATCATTCCATCATCTAGATTTAAGCTGCATCAGAAGAATCCATATAAAACCTGCCTTCAGATGGCTCATTAGTTTTATAAAGATTCTCTAAAGTTGTGTTTTCTGAGTACAAAACAGAAGAAAAATACCATTCATCCTGTGCACACTTTCTAGATGTTTGACTATGGTGGAATTATTTAACCTACCATCTTTAAAATAAGGAATATAAAATCCAGCTAGCAGAGCAGAACGTAAATATGAACAAGTAAGGATATTAGGATTGTGAACTAATAAGTGTTCAATATTGTCATTAGACTCTAACCAAGCATGAGTATATCAGGTATTATATTCTGTCAGGGAGAATTATCAAGCCTTAATGCTTTGAAATAGAACTAAGGAATCTCTTCAAATAAGAAATTAAATAGAATTTACTCCAAGGTAACTAATTAACACTTTTCAAAATAGCTGGGAACACTCTTGTCTGAAATTGAACTCAATATAGATCACGTATCATTAAAAATGTAAACAGGGCTTCCCTGGTGGCGCAGTGGTTGAGAGTCCGCCTGCCGATGCAGGGGACCCGCGTTTGTGTCCCGGTCCGGGAAGATCCCACATGCCGCGGAGCGGCTGGGCCCGTGAGCCATGGCTGCCGAGCCTGTGCGTCCGGAGCCTGTGCTCCGCAACGGGAGAGGCCACAACAGTGAGAGGCCCGTGTACCGCAAAAAAAAAAAAAAAAAAAAAAATGTAAACATACTAACTAAATAATACCAATTTAGAGTTTAAAAACTGCTGTAATCTTATTTGGAGATACAAATCAAGAACGGATATTAAGGAGAAGTTATCTTAATTAATCATATCAAATCTCCAGGGTTTCCCCACTTCCCTTAAAAACACATGTATAAGTTTAGGCTGATTGTCTTTGCTGTGAGATCATCAAGGTCATGTGTTTAATTTAAGAAGCACTGGTGACAAATGAGAGCCAGAAAAGGGGGCCTTACTTGTGAACCCCTTAGGAAAAGGACATATGCAGCATCTCAACCACTTTTGCTTCTCCCTACAGTTTATCTGTATTATGGATTATAGAGGTATTTTTTAAAAATATTTTTCTTAGTGTAATAATATTCACAAATATTTCACCATAAAAAGCACTAAACATTTTAAGTATATAATATTAAATGCACCATCTTTGCTAATTATTTTTATTGACCTTATTCTTGTCAACTCTAACTTTATTAAGAAATTTAATACCCTAACACTCCAGAATTTTATACTTGTTCAAGTCTTTAAAGTTTTCTTATGACTGTCAAAGGAAGGTATTTCTTTCAATAAATATAGTGTTCCTCATTGTTCCTAATCAAAAGATCTCTTTTATGTAGTCTGCACAAGAAAATGGAAATGATGCACAAAAATACAGCTTTTTATCTTGCAAGTTGTTTATGCATCTTGGGTTTGCTTATTTTTGCAGTCGTGTGCATTTTAAAAGTGCCATTTGTATTTTGTATTCTATCTTTTGACTGTAGTGGAAATTTGGATTGAAGACAATAAGAACTGTGAGGTACAATATATAAGCTTGCATCCAACTGAGAAAAACCACCACTCTTGTCTGTGCTTCAATCAGCAGGAGATTTTCTTTCAGTTTGTTTAGAAGAACCAGGTCCTGTCATCTGCATAGAATACAGTATTTGACAGAAAGATTTTTCTTTTGCCCCTTGTGGCTTAAATGCTGAATGCCACAAAAACTTCTGTCTAGCTGAAGAACAGTTTAAGGTATCCTCTATGATGATGGGTAACAATAAAACCAAATAAAATTTTAAATTACTATGCATAGTAGACCAAGAACCATTATCTGAATACCAAACAGAGCCAAAAAATTCTCTAAGATCCAGATTAGACATAAAAACAGGTATACAGGTATGTCATATAAACCATTTTGGAAAACTCCTTGGCATTATTTACTGAAGTTAATAAATGCATACTCTGTGAAGCTGCAGTTCAACTAGTAGGCATGTATTCATGAGAAATGTGTGCACCAAACACACATCCAAAAATGCTTGTAACAGCACTATTAATAATATCCTAAAGCTGGAACTAACCTATGACATAAATATAAGCATGGATAAATATTTTTTGGCATAGTCATGTAAGAGATACTATAAAGCAGTAAAAATGAACCTATACCTGACAGCATGGGTAAATCCTCAAACATAATGTTGAGCAAAAGAAATTAGACATAAAAGGCTATCTACTGCATGATTCTATTTATACAACATTCAAGAATCGATACAACTGAACTATCGTGTTAGAATTTAGGAGAGTAGTTACATTTAAGGAGGGTGGATACAGGGATTGAGAGGGTAGATTCATGGGAAATATTGTCTTGACCTGGATAATTGTTATATAGGTTTTTACTTATGATAGTACATTGATAATATTAGTATAGGACATTAAGATTTTACATTTAAATTATGAAAAGATAATACATGTGTACATTTTTATATTGGTACATTTTTATATTGATATATATATAATACATGGCATTTATAATATATAATATGTTGGTATGTAGCATGCACCAATTTTAAAAATGCTTTAAAAGGAAGAAAAAAATTTCAGGATATAAAAAATACTTCATTTCCTTTTCGCTAGAGATAATTCAATTACGTACAAGTCGTGTATGCATATATATGTTAAAATATGCTAAATAAGCAATTCAGCAACTCCATTTAGGCTTCTAATGGGTCACAAAACAGAACTAAGTTTAGTTACATTTCATTTAGCCACTTAAAAAATTAAAGTGAAAACTGTTTTTCTTAACAATCTTCAAGTATTTTAACTCTGAGCAAACTTAACATGATTTAATGTTAAAGTTTTTGTAACTCAGAGTCTGTTGAATTCATCTTGATTTTCATCAAGTTCAATAATTCACTTCAATTTTAAGTTAAAACATTTTATTTTGCTCCTACTCTATGGGAAGCACTATGGTTTTTATATAATAAATGTTCCTATTGTGGCGTCCCAGTTAGAAAATTTTGTACATAAGAGTACTCTTGATTTCAGCAAGTGAGTACATATGCGAATCTCTGGATTAGTTATCGACTACTCAGAAAGTGCACTGTGAAAGGTAGAAGATCTGTGTAAACATGCCTGGCATCTGGCAGCTGAACTTGGTAATATAAAGTCTAGCAAAACTTTCTTATTCAGATATATAATGTATTACTTAAAAAAACTACTTTTCATAATCTCTTGGGCTGCATTATCTAAGAGGATGATAAAGGTGATACTAAGCTGCTGTTTCCCAGGCATATGTCATGTGCTGGGCACTTACGTCTATGGCCGATAATACAAATGATACCTATATTTCCAGAGAGAGTTAATTTAAACAAGGAATTTTTTTCTGCCTTAAAATTGGTGAAGTGATTTTCCTAAAATCATTATTTCACTTATACTATTGAAGAGAAAATAGACCATTTTTAAAGAAGAATGCCATCGTTTGATGGCTATCATCCAGTATACTTAAAGATTCTTTTAAAAAGTTAGCATCAAGGGAGGATAAAAGTGAATGCAGTTATCCTACCTTAGATCTTGTAGATCTAAATATATGCACAGAAATACCAATATCCTGAAACCAGCAGTTCTGTTACTGATGACATCTTTTTCCATTACATGATCTGAAAAATTTAAAGGGATTTTCCAGTCTACTTTGCATGGAAAAAAATAGAATGAGAATATTTCTTTTTCAAATCTAGTTGCCTTGGAACAAGAGTGAATGACTGTGTTGGATGTTGTAAAGTGTTTTTGCTATTCCAAGTTAGAATTGGTTGTGAAATAATAGCATGCTGAATAAAAGATTTTCTTTTAAGAAACAAAAATTAAGTATTTTAGAAAAGGATCTACGAAAAGAAAGGACATGATGATCTTTTATGTTGCTTTAAGAGGCACATGCAGTAACTCTAAGAGGGTTGAACATGTCAGGAAATTAATCTGAAGGCAAACTTGCATACATGAGAAAAATCAGAAGCGATGACTAGGGTCTTAAAAGGAAGAACTGATGGGATATGTTAAAAGTGATATACAATTCAAAAGAAAAGATTAATGAGATTTATTATTATAAAATTTTGAGTTTTTTAAAATAAAAAATATAAGTACAGGGCTTCCCTGATGGCGCAGTGGTTGAGGGTCCGCCTGTCAATGCAGGGGACACGGGTTCGTGCCCCGGTCCGGGAAGATCCCACATGCCGCGGAGCGGCTGGGCCCGTGAGCCATGGCCGCTGGGCCTGTGCGTCCGGAGCCTGTGCTCCGCAACGGGAGAGGCCACAACAGTGAGAGGCCCGCGTACCGCAAAAAAAAAAAAAAAAAAAAAAAAATATATATATATATATATATACACAAAAAAGTAATATTAACAAGCTTGAGAGAAAACAAAACACATTTATCCATCCCTCTCCAGTTATTTTACTCTTAGGTGTCTAAAGTTAACAATTTCTAGCAATTTCATCTCATATTTTTTGATAGACTTCTATTCATATTTCTCAATTTGTCAATTTTATATATTATCAATTGACATTCTGTTTTTATAAATCACAACTTAGCTTTCTTGCACACTATCTTTCTTGCCTGTCTTGAGAGTTATTTTTTATTTATTTTTCCTGGATTTCTAATTCTTCTTGTACTTCTTATACTATTTGCTATTATATTGTTTCCCCTCTCAAAAATGTTTCAGTACATTAGTTTTTTCTAACAGTCCAACTTTTCTTTAGATCTCTTTGCCCAAAGTCCTCTGTGTTTTGCCTGAACTTGGATTCATTGTTCCCTAGGTTTACTGTAACGTTTTCCTACATTGAATCCACCTTGTCTAGGAATGCACAGCTTCCTGTTTTTTGGTTTACTTTCTCATTTTACTGGAGTACATCCTCAAATAGTTTCTTAAGAAATGTTGCATGGACACTAAACTTTTTGAGTCCTTTTAATAAAATTTAAGTCATTGTATTATATAAAATTTTTTTCAAGTTTGGGTAATTTCTCTGTTTTTTTTTTAGTAGAAATTCTTCTATCTAGTTTCTCTATTTTATTTTTTGAAGCTCCTTTTCTTCAAATTTGGCCTTTTTCATCTTTCCTCTCCTATTTTTAATGTTTTCCTTTTGTTTCTCTTTTATAGTCAATGTCTTTAACTCTATCTTCAAAAGTTGTACTGAAACTTTATTATGGATAAATAATTGTAATATTACTTTTTCATGTTACTGTATTCTTTTTCTCTTCTCATATCTCTCCAGGAATATTAATTAGAAATTTCTTTCTTTCAAAAATGGTATTATCAGTCCTTTGTATAATCTTCTGTCTTCCAGTTTTTTTTTACTGTTTAATCTTGGTTCTTCTTTTCTATGAGGTACTCTTTACTAAAAAAAACTGCCTATCTTTATTCCCTATTAATATTGTGCTGTGAGGTCTTAAGATGATCTGCTTGAGGAGCTGATTGACAGGACTGAGGGCCCAGGGTGTGATTAGGCAGGGAGCTAGCTCTTCTGCGGAGGCAGCATCAAATGCAAGAATATGTTGTTTTTCCTCTGGGATCATATTTCTCTAGAGAGGTAACCTTCATTCTTTTTCCTGGGGGAGAAGTACCTACGAGTATTTGGGGCCACAGCTGTTCTTGGCCACAAGTAGAAGTGTTCACTTATAGAGAAAAGTTTCCATTACTTTTGTCAAATTATACCTCTTATAAGAATCACATCTTATGAATAACTCCCCCCCCCCACCCTGGGGAATTAACTCTTCAGTAGGCAGGTTAGTGCCCCAGTAAGATTTTTTTTTACCATCTTTATTGGAGTATAATTGCTTTACAATGGTGTGTTAGTTTCTACTTTATAACCAAGTGAATCAGCTATACATATACATATATCCCCGTATCTCCTCCCTCTTGCATCTCCCTCCCACTCTCCCTATCCCACCCCTCTAGGTGGTCACAAAGCACCGAGCTGATCTATCTGTGCTATGCGGCTGCTTCCCACTAGCTATCTGTTTTACATTTGGTAGTATATACAAGTCCATGCCACTCTCTCACTTCATCCCAGCTTACCTTTCCCTCTCCCCATGTCCTCAAGTCCATTCTCTTCGTCTGTGTCTTTATTCCTGCCCTGCCCCTAGGTTCTTCAGAACCATTTGTTTTTTGAGATTCTATGTATATGTGTTAGCATATGGTATTTGTTTTTCTGACTTACTTCACTCTGTATGACAGACTCTAGGTCCATCCACCTCACTACAAGTAACTCAATTTCGTTTCTTTTTATGGCTGAGTAATATTCCATCGTATATATGTGCCACATCTTCTTTATCCATTCATCTGTTGATGGACACTTGTTTCCATGTCCTGGCTATTGTAAATAGAGCTGCAATGAACACTGTGGTACCTTATGAATAACTTTTATTTCACATAACTGATTCGTTGAAGAAAACTTCGTAACTTTAATTCCCTAGTAACTCTTTGAAGTTTTTCCTTTTTGGATTTACATTTCAATGTATAGTAGGCTTAAATCTTAGTGTTTGAGAAAATCCCAGCTTTTGAATTATAGTCCACTTAATTATGTGGAGCCCTGGTTGCTAAATTATAGTATCTCATGCATCGAGCGAAATATTGAGTTGTTTAGCACATTGTATCACTTATTTATTCCAAAATATTTCATCTGTGAATTGACTGCTCTTTTATGTTGGCTTTTCTTTATATAAAAGTTAAAATAATGTTAGAAAGGCAAATTATTCAGATGCTGAAATTATGTTTTCCTCGATTTCAAGTAACTTATAAACTGGGAGAATTAGTATATGTTCTATGTAACATAGCTTATTTCTTAAAATTATACAGAAAATGCACATAATTCTGGAAATAAAAATGTTCAGCTGCTAAATAACTCTCCCTGTTACTTTGCTATTTTTCTTCCATTTGCTACACGCACATACACAGACTCACACATATATATAGTGTATTTAGTTCTGTAGCCACAAGAATTAGCAGCAGTTTTGGAGAGAAAATGTAGGAGCAAGAATGCCCTGAGCATCCCTTTGAATAGCTCAAGCAAGAACAGGTGTTATTATCCCAGGAGGAAACTGTAAGTGACTTTTTTGTAATTGGAAGTGTGTCCTGCCCTGATAAGAACTTGTGGATAAGGAAACAAGAGACTCATAAATAGCCAAAGGGAAGAAAGCCAGAAAAGCTTGCTGTGCTCCTCCACTTAAATATACGTCATTTCTTTAGGGACTACAGGTTTTACAGAAAGATGAGGACTAATTTGGGATGCTACTTACCTTTGTTTCCAAAAGAAAAAGACTCCTCTAGAATGTGATTTTAAGTAGGCCATGGACCAAAAATAGGCCATAAGGCCTGCCAGGCAGCTTTATGAACTTCAAGGTTCTAGGATACTTCATCCATTGGAGAGTTCCCCAGTGCTTTAAACAGTATTAGAAAGAAAACAGCAGCAAAAAATCAACCATGCTAGTAAAAATCTCTCCTGCAAGAAATGATTGGGTGGTAGAACCTAAGTAGTTTTGTTGCTGCTTTGTTGTTGTTTTGTTGACTGGATGGTTTGTTCTGGATATTTGCTTACTTCTTGGCTTGTTGATTTTCAGTATATAAATATAACTTTGCAATGACAAGAAAAGAAAAGAAAAAAGAAATCTTTCAGGAGTCTTTAAGATAATACCATACATTTTTGAGGTTTTTAAGACTGAGATTCAATTTTGCTTTACCTAGATGGAATGTTATAATGCTGCACATTTTTGCTTATTCTTGAAACTCAGAAGAAATTCTGCCCATTGACAAGCTCTCATTGTGCATTAATCACAACATGAAACCCTCACTTACTCTCAAATTAAGTGTTCAGTGCTATGCATGTTATAAATGCATTCTCAGTGGCAAAATTTTCTTGGGGCTTAAGAAATTGTACTTTAATCGCTTTTAGCCAAAAAAATTAGCAAAAATAGTACTTTGACATATAATGTCAGCATGTTCTTAGATTTTGATAAACATGGACAAAATCAATAGATAGATACGTGAGGAGTGCCCACATGAAATCATCATACTTCAAAAGCTTTTCCTAGGGTAACTCACAACTGTAGACTTTTCCTTTCAGTAACAAGAAGCACCAGTGTTGATAACTAGAAAGCATCTAGCCAGCTTTCTATTCAAAGAGGACTTTTTTGAAATAATAATAATAATTCAACAAAACAAACAGAATCACTAACTTCAATATACTCTCATACTTAAAAGTAATGTGAGTTTTAAAATTGTTTAGTGCTTCCAGTTTAGATATTTGGGAACTCTGTTTGCATCTACATGCCAACATTGATCGACTCCTTGAATTTGAATATTCCCCATAATCAGATCCCACTCCATCCATTTTTTCTTCACTCTCAGTTATACTTTTAATATACCACCCTATTATTTCTTTCCCTTCAGCATTTTGTTTGCTTTTATTCCCCTTTTTAAATGTGAAACGAAAAAATTTTATACGCTACCCCCTGCGTCCATGTCTATACCTGCTATCTCATATCCATCCACTCTTCGACTGGTGACAGTCTGCATTGTTTCCATCTCTCTAGATAGCAGTTCTCATTAAATTCATCAGTAAGCCCTTGATTTCTGAATCCAGTGAAGATTTATTTTTTTATCTTCCCTGAATTCTTTGTGGCATTTAACATGTCTGAGCACTCCCTCTTTCTTTGAGAACCCTCTTCCATTGACTTCTGAGATGACACTCTGTAGGTTCCTCTGCATAATGCTTATATACAGATGTTCTACATTTTTTCAGTTCCACAGAGTTTCTCTGTGTATCTGCACACATTTCCTTGGCATCCATTCCAAGTGTATATCGGAGACTTTCAGGTCTAGACCATCAACCGGATCTGTTGTTCTTTCTGTATACCATTGCAGGGTGCTAGCACAGAAACTTGGGGATCACCTGGGAGCCCTCCTTCTTTCCTACTCCTGCATTTAAGGAATTACCAATCTCACTGATTTTGCTTTCTTAATATCTCTTCAGTTGTTGCTTTTTTCTCAGTACCCTATTGTCAGTACCCTTCAGACAGGGTTATATCCCACCTGCATTGCTAGAATAGAACTCCAATTTGCTGTCTTGTATTGAGTCTTGCCAACCCCATTCAGTCCACTCCTCTCATCTACCTCTCTTTTAACATTTATCATGTCACATCAATTTTTATTATATATTTGATTTTACTTATTCACTTATAAGTCATGCTCTTTGTTAGCTCATTAGGTACCAATTCTATATATTTTTAAACATCTTTATTAGAGTATAATTGCTTTACATTGTTGTGTTAGTTGTTGCTGTATAACAAAGTGAATCAGCTATACGTATACATATATCCCCATATCCCCTCCCTCTTGCATCTCCCTCCCACCCTCCCTATCTCACCCCTCTAGGTGGTCACAAAGCACCGAGCTGATCTACCTGTGCTATGTGGCTGCTTCGCACTATTTATTTTACATTTGGTAGTGTACATATGTCCATGCCACTCTGTCACTTCGTCCCAGCTTACCTTTCCCCCTCCCTGTGTCCTCAAGTCCATTCTCTACATCTGCATCTTTATTCCTGTCCTGCTTATTCCTGACTTACTTCACTCTGTATGACAGACTCTAGGTCCATCCACCTCACTACAAATAACTCACTTTCATTTCTTTTTATGGCTGAGTAATATTCCATTGTATATATGTGCCACATCTTCTTTATCCATTCATCTGTTGATGGACACTTAGGTTTGCTTCCATGTCCTGGCTATTGTAAATAGTGCTGCAATGAACATATGTACCAATTCTATATTAATATTATTTTTGTCTTTGTCATTCATTCCATATCATAGTACTTGTTATAAGTACTTAATAACTGTTTTTTTGATAAATAGATATGTGAATAAATACAGTCTTACTGCTCCAAAGCCAGTTGATAATGACTGAGTGAGTAGTGGGGCATGGATAAGAGCTAGTCGCTGAAATTGGAAGCATCATTCAGCAGCTGTTTCAGCAACAGTCTGGGAGAAGTTTTCTGTTTCTTCCTTGCATTTGTGAAAGTTGACTGTATTAAAAGCAGGGTTATTCATACATTTAATGTAGAACTTAAATACAATTCAATGCTGAGTCTACTTAAGTATTTATTATATAGAGAGTACATGAGATAAATAAGTCAAATTATGTGAAAAAATTTAGGAAGTATGATAAACTTATTTTCTAATTTCTATGATAATATGCCCAAGGAATAGATTCAACCCAAATATTGTATAGTTGTAGATCTGTCTAATCCAATTCACGTTATGTTATGTTAATGGTATGTCCAAATATCTTTCCAGTTCTTGATTAGCCAGAAGTGTACTTAAGGTCAGTCAAAATAAAAGATCAAGTGCCACAAGAAATAATTTCTTTTAACTTTTGAAAATTGAAAAATTAATTTAGTGCTACATAGTTTTGGGGTTCACAGTGCATAGAAAATAATTTTGCAATGACAAAAATTACACATAGTAAATGTCCACATCTGCGTGAATTTATTGAGGAGTGTAATTTAGTTTGAGTCATTGGGAAAAGAGAGAACTGAGGTATTATAAAATGTGAAAAAATAAATGAAATGTATATTTCTGCTATTTTTGCATAAATTAGACCTTTTACTTCCAATTATGAAAAAAAAGTCTTTTTTGCCTCCCCTCTCTCTGGGTAGCTTGTTATCTGTAGCAAGTAAATTTCTAAGAAAAGTGCAAATATTCAAATACATTGTCTTAACATTTAAAAGAAAAGAATACATATTCAGACAATGCTACCATTAAAAAAAAATTAAAGCTTAAATCATGAATTTTGTTTTATTAAAGATTTTTTTAAAATAGTGATCTGACAACAGTTATTGCTCTTTTATAAAGGTAGAAATATCACATTTTGCTTTAGTATAGCCATGATTACTCTTTTCATCAGTAGCTTTGTTAGTAGGTCAAGGAGAAATCATACCTAAGAAGAAGGATCCGTGGAGAAAAAGATGAACCATATCAGAATTAAAATTAAATTGAAAAAATTTAAATCAAGGAAACCACTTTTACTTCTTTCAGTATGATGTGCAAATTCATGCATTTTAAATGGGAAATGGGAAATTTCATAGCTGCTGAACAGCAGTGATGTGAGCTCTGTGGTCAGAGGGGATGCAGGGTACAGTAAACCTGTGGCAGCTTTTGCTCATTTGAAGAAATTACATTTGAAATGTTCTGACTACATTATGGAGCCATAAGAAAATTTACAGTGATTTCTTTTTAGTGGAACAAAGTCCTTGCTCTTTTTCATCTCAGAATCATTTTCTAATTTTGCTACGCTTAAAGGGGAGTGCAAATTCAGTCATAGATGTACTTGCTGTGCACATACCTGCGCAAACGCTCACACGTGTCAAAGTTTACCAGCTGTCTATATATTTATTAGTGTGTGTCAAACTTAGCCATCACTAGAACTTATGTTTTAGTTAGAATATTAATTTATCTCATCAGTAAAATGCTCTTTACTTACTCTCTCTCTAGGCTGTTTTACCTTAGATGTATTTGTGATTTTTATTTAATATGCAGTAGAATGAAAAGTTGTGTGAAATTAAAATCACGGTAACAATTATCTTTCTATCATGCAGAAGGAAATAGGTACTTTGACTAGATATAAAAAGTATCTATGATAATTAAATACATTCGTACTGTAGGAACTGAATTTGTAGAATATTGATTTCTCTGTTAAGTTATATAACTTTTCACTGGGCTACTTGCAACTTGATAATACACTGTTTTAAAACAAATATATTAGCAAGTTGCAAGTAGCCCAGTGGCAAAATATTTTGCATTAAGACAGTCACATAAATGTGCACTAAAATTGAATCTAACAGCAAAGATGAAGGTAGTGGTGACAAATTTAGAAAGAAACTCCAAGAATAAAGCTGTTTAGAAGCCATTAGTATACATGTGCTTTGAGAGTAGGGATGCAGTAATTCTTTCAGACATAAGAATTCTATTTTCCAAGTAACTCCATTCATGTAAGCAATACACTTCATATAAGACAGGTTTCAGCTTCCAGCTGTTTTCTGATGTTGGAAAGTGAAACACTAGGGCTTGAAAGTGAAACACTGGAGCTTGAAAATGAAACACTAGAGTAGGGATGCAGTAATTCTTTCAAACATAAGAATTCTATTTCCCAAGTAACTCCATTCATGTAAGCAATACACTTCATATAAGACAGATTTCAGCTTCCAGCTATTTTCTGATGTTGGAAAGTGAAACACTAGGGCTTGAAATGGTTCTGGGGACACAGCCTTTCCTGTCAGGGATTCTAGCAGATGCTGATATAATTTAATATTCGTGGAAGACGGACCAAATATAGAATAGCATCAAATTGATTTTGCAGAGTTTTCAAGCCAGCTGTCCCTTGGTATTTACATGGAAGAAGTCTACAGTGTACCAAGTTGCATATTTTTGTGTGCAAGTTCTCAGCCATGGTATGTAGTCATTGGTGTTTTGACAGCCATCTGCTCAGGCCTTACTTTCTCTATTCAGCCATAGCTAAAACTGAACATTTTTCAAAGTGGAAAATTCCAGGTAGTTTTGACTATAAGAGAACATAAAACTAGCACTCAATATTAAAAATAAAAGCAATATTTTTTGCTTAGTAATAACCTGTATATTAAGGTGAATGTCTTCTAAATAGCTCTGAAAAATAAATAAGCTCCTTTAGAACGGAGACCGTATCTTCTTATTGATTGAGTTTCATTTAATTGTGTGTAAAGCTCTAGCTAGACACAGAGGGAGTTACAGAAATGAATAACTTGACAGTGACTTAGCCAAAGGCTGGCCTTGTCTTGTATACAGCAAGGCCTCCATAAATATTTGCTGAATGAATGAACAAGTTAGAATCCATATGTAATAACCTGTTTATTTGTAGAAATTTTCACCCAGAAACTTATAGGTTTTAATACACGGAGATACATGCACGCACACACCTATGTGTGTGTGTGTGATAAGTATGTTTATATACTGTAAGTGAATGAAAGAAAGTTTGATAAGAACTTTTGAGCACTGACTATGCACTTCCTCGTATGCTAGGCATTCTGGTGATTTAAACAAGTGTGTAACATTTTTTTTTTCTCATCTCATAAGTACATTTGCATTAAAAGAATAAAAGAACAATTTGTTTAAAATGATAAATTGTTTAATAAAGATTGATTTTTTAATGCAAAAGATTGGGAAAGGATGGATAATTTTTTTAATCAAGATTTTGAGGGAAATATTATATTTAGACCCATGGAGAATAATTCAGGTAGGGAAATTAACACAACATAGGTGAGGTGGGTAATGAGATAGTGTTTTCAGAATAAGATAAGGAAATGACTTGAGCATGGAATTTTAATTGAGAATAATAGAAGATAATTTTAGGGGAATTTAGGTAGGAAAGGTGGATTAGAGTGAGATTATGGAATACTTGAAATATCTAGATGAAACAGTTACAGTTAGAGTCAAGTGACATTATAGGATCTGCAGTGATGCAAGAACTTGAAGAAAGTGGACTTCTATGGAGCTTATTTTAACATTAATGCACAGGAATCTAACACATTATTATCATCTCTGCTTTTAACAAAAATGGGATTTAGGCTGCATCAGTACTGATGGAGGATAATGTAAATTTTGAGTATATTTTGAAAAATAAGTATAAGATTTGATGATTCAAAGATGAAAGAAGAATTTGTCTTAGATCACTTTAAAACAATGCAAACACAGACACACAGTCAAATTTAAATTGTAAATTATTTGTATTGTTCTCTGCAGTGTAATTCATATTGTAAACCAGCCTTTTATGTTGAATTCATGCATTACATGATTTATTTATCAAATATTTTTTGAATATTTTCTTGGGTCCAGCATTACATTAAGCAGATATTGGGGTGGCCAAAAAATTCGTTCAGGTTTTCCGTAAGAGCCCATGGAAAACCAAACGAACTCTTTGGCCAACCCAATATATTGTTAAACAAGTCTTCAATTTAGTTTAGAAGAATGGAGACAATATAAAAATATTATTATGAATGCCTAGAACTCTTAAGTCCCCAAATCCATCTGTCAGTTTCATGAGCATGATTTACAAGCCTGCTTCATTACTGACAAGGTAGACAAAATATATATCTCTAAAGAATAACATTTTCCTGGGCATGTTTGTTGTAGCCAAGCAAATATATAGCGTTCTGAAAGTGTTGTTTAAATCTCTTGTTTCAACATGCTTGGGACCAGTTAATGTTTAGTTTTGTGAGTGAATAAATCTATATACTGAAACATTTTGTTCAATAAGTTGACCTTCTTGAGTTTTGAATAAATTTTGGAGCCTTAAGTTTAATCTTCTATGTGTGTCTAAGTTTAATCTTTTTGTATTATCAACTCTTTATTGTTATTATTTTAACATTTTGAATAAAATAATTACCTTTTGGAATATTTTACTCTGACCAGTAACTTCTAGCCATAAGCCAATCTGGTAGCAATTGTGAGATTCAGTATCAACAAGAAAAAAATAACCAGCCCTTGGCTATCTTGACATGACTGAATCCACCAAATACACACACACACACACACACACACACACACACACACACACACACACACACACATATATCTCACTTCCAAAGTGATTCAGGGCATATTATCTAGAAATGATTTTAGATGATGTAGTATATTATTAAATTAACCAGTAGTGCAAAAATAGATTAAATATTATTAAAGATACAAGGAGAGAAGTTAGAGAAGTGGGCAGACAGAAATCATAAGTTTCTTATATAAAACTGAAGAGCAATTTACTTTGTAAGCAAAAATCTCATGACACTAAAACAAGATGACGAAGAAATTACACTGTGTGCAAGTGTGGAGAAAAAAATAGCTTGTGATACCATAGTGATCTGAGAGCTCATTATACATCAGCAATGAAAAGCTCTAACTACCATGCAATTAAAATACTAGAGAGTATAAATAAGAGTGTATCATGTGTGGTGGCATATAAAAATTTAGAAGTGGGTGGAATTTTAGTAGAGTGATACTCTTGAAAAAGGAGACTGATTAGGAATATTTAATTAGAGAACAGTTACACAGACAACTTCTGTAATATCTTTCAAGCAAGAATGTCTCATTTTGGATATCATACTTATAGTAAGAATGATACGCCAAAGATGCATCAACATCCTGTATGCTGATTGGAATGTTCTCTTTCACGACCAATAGTATATATCCTGTACTCCATTAACGTCCCTCTGTCAACTTGACTGCCAAGCAAGATTGAGAACTGAATAAGTTTCAATGCGGATAACTAGTAACCACCGCAGGTTATAGAGTCCTATTCGTCTCTTCTCGGTGTCCTAAACTCATTGATTCTAGTGATGATAAAACGCTTTTTGGACAGCTACATGTAAAAGAATGAAATTAGAACACTCCCTAACACCACACATAAAAATAAACTCAAAATGGATTAAAGACCTAAATGTAAGGCAAGACACTATCAAACTCTTAGAGAAAAATATAGGCAGAACATTCTATGACATAAATCACAGCAAGATCTTTTTGACCCACCTCCTAGAGAAATGGAAGTAAAAACAAAAATAAGCAAATGGGACCTAATGAAACTTAAAAGCTTTTGCACAGCAAAGGAAACCGTAAACAAGATGAAAAGACAATGCTCAGAATGGGAGAAATTATTTGAAAACCAAGCAGCTGACAAAGGATTAATCTCCAAAATTTACAAGCAGCTCATGCAGCTCAATATCAAAAAGACAAACAATCCAATCCAAAACTGGGCAGAAGACCTAAATAGACATTTCTCCAAAGAAGATATACAGACTGCCAACAAACACATGAAAGAATGCTGAACATTGTTAATCATTAGAGAAATGCAAATCAAAACTACAGTGAGATACCATCTCACACTGGTCAGAATGGCCATCATCAAAAAATCTACAAACAGTAAATGCTGGAGAGGGTGTGGAGAAAAGGGAACCCTCTTGCACTGTTGGTGGGAAGGTAAATTGATACAGCCACTATGGAGAACAGTATGGAGGTTCCTTAAGAAACTAAAAATAGAACTACCATATGACCCAGCAGTCCCACTACTGGGCATACACCCTGAGAAAACCATAATTCAAAAAGAGTCATGTACCAAAATGTTCACTGCAGCCCTATTTACAATAGCCAGGACATGGAAGCAACCTAAGTGTCCATTGACAGATGAATGGATAAAGAAGATGTGGCACATATATACAATGGAATATTACTCAGCCATAAAAAGAAACGAAATTGAGTTATCTGTAGTGAGGTGGATGGACCTAGAGTCTGTCATCCAGAGTGAAGTAAGTCAGAAAGAGAAAAATAAATACCGTATGCTAACATATATATATGGAATCTAAAAAAAAAAAAAAAAAAAAAGGTCATGAAGAACCAGGGACAAGATGGGAATAAAGACACAGACCTACTAGAGAATGGACTTGAGGATACGGGGCGGGGGAAGGGTAAGCTGGGACAAAGTGAGAGAGTGGCATGGACATATATACACTACCAAACGTAAAATAGATAGCTAGTGGGAAGCAGCCACATAGCACAGCGAGAGCAGCTCGATGCTTTGTGACCACCTAGAGGGGTGGGATAGGGAGGGTGGGAGGGAGGGAGAGTCAAGAGGGAAGAGATATGGGGACATATGTATATGTATAACTGATTCACTTTGTTACAAAGCAGAAACTAACACACCATTGTAAAGCAATTATACTCCAATAAAGATGTTTAAAAAAAAACAAAACGCTTTTTGAAGATCTTTGAAATACTTGCAGTGGTATTTATTTGCTAGGAGCTCTACAGAAAATTAGAACATTTAAAGTGACTGAAGTTATTAAAGAACATAAAGTTGGTGGTGATGAGTTATTATTTTAATGTCTATTAATAATTGGAGAAAAAAGACATGCTTCCCAATAATCATGAGAAAAACTAGGAAAAAGCCCCCACAAGACCAAAGGACATTTTTGAAAATGTTTTTAGCCTGCGATACTAAACTATTTTGGGTCACATTTTGACAGTAGTTTTTCAGAAATTTTCAAATTTCGAAAATCGTAAGTGGATTTTTTAGGAATGGCATGGTTGCTTTTTCCTCAGATCTCTAGGGCAACTAATTGTAGAGCCTTCTTGCCTTTACCCACTGCAAAGGCTACCTCTGCCTTTAGGTTAGAATACAGAGGTTTTCCCTTTGAAAGCAGCTGACTCAGAATCAGACGCCTTCTCAGAGATCCATAGCTATAATTTCTGCATCTCCAAACTTAGGTTTCAAGTCCTTGCCTAGGTATTTAAGGTGAATATTAGTTAAATCTGGTTTCTTTGGGTTTATGGCCATATTTACCTTAGGACACCCTCTGGGCTTGACCTCTGGCCAGACTTACTTTGAGTATCTTCGAAATTCTCTCCTTGCTGCCTGCTGTCACCCCCTAATTCCAGTCCTTCATTTATCGTTTCTAATACAATTTATGCAAAAATTCTATTATATAATTCTCTGGCACTAGTTTGAAGCTCTGTGAAGGTGGAAGGTTTGCCTGTGTTGTTCATTCTTGTATTAATTTGCTGCCTAGCTGAGTGTCTGGAGAGTTGGAGGAATTCAATGAATTTGTTACATGCAGTCGAAGAAAAACTGGGATTGGATTTGAAAAACACAAGTTCTATATTTAGGAAATGGTCTATCATTATTGAGATTCTATTATTTCATCTATATAATCGAGTGAATGATGCCTATACCATCTATCTTATAGTTTTGTTGTGAGAGTCAAGCGATAAATGAAAATCTTTGTAAAATTCAGTGCTACTCTTTTATTATGATCAATGAATTGCATTACTCAAACAAATGTTAACAGTACGTACCATGCGACAAAGGAAAGTTCATGGTTCTTGGTTTTGTTTTTGTTTGTTTTAGTTCAAACTATAACAAATATACTTACTCCAGAATTTTTAAAAAGAAGTTAGAACTGATGTGATGAAATCAATTCACCGAATCTCATTCACTTTTGATATTCATTAATATTATGAATATTAACTGAGCATCTATTTGATGTCAGTGACTCTAGTTGTCTCTGAGAATAAAAAGATTTATGAATTATGGTCTCTGCCCTCAAGGAACTTAGAGTTTAGTGGTCAAAGAATGTTGGTAAAAATGCAAAAGCAAAAGTGACAAAAACCTCATTATATATGAGAGTTTATATGTGCTTGGTAAATGAAAAGTATTATTAGCAACACTATGCTAAATGACTGTAAAATGCTGATTTTTTGCTTCAAGTATTTACAAGAGCAAACAGAATATTTGTGAGTTTTCTTGCATATTTATATGTGTGTTCAAACAGCTGCTGGAGAACAAAGTGTTTTGCTATAAACACTGTCAAATCTCACTTTGAAAAAAATTTGTCCATAAAACAAGTATTTCCATAGATATACTAAAGCTGCATAGAATTTGCTTTTAAAGCATAAACTAGAATTAGATGCTTGAGTCAGCTGTGAAGTATTTTTTCATACAACTCTCATTCTAATTCTTCAGCCTATGGATCAGGCTAAGACCTGGTACAATTTGAAAGGGATAATACAATATAAAGTTCCAGTGACGAGCATAACTTTAACATTGTATTTATTAGAACCATACATTTATATATTTATATCTTCCAAAATTTTTTTTTTGTAGAGGGGCTTTGGGATGAGGATGGACATAGACCAGGGTGTGGGGAAATACATCAATCAATAAATCTAACTTCTGATTTATCAACCAAACCAATCTAATCCCAGAGAGAATTCAAAGTTGCTCACATAAAACACAAAAGACAGTTTTATTTTCTAAGATAGAAGTTAAGAAACTACCCAGAGCTTAGGGACTTGGGTTTAAGAAGACAATTAACACAATAAACTTTAAGGAAATAATGGTTTTAGCCCTGGAGACTAACATTGTCTGTGTTGTCAAGTCACTAAAACAATGAAAGAGATGTATCAGTGGGGTCTTTTTGTGTGTGTTTGTTTTGTTTTGCTTTTTTCATGTTTTATTCTTTTATATTTTGACAAAAGGAAGTTTTCTACTTCTTCAGACTAGGCATACAATTATACCCTAAGTTCTAAGATTAATTTCTCCTTAGAGAATATTTTTGAGCACCTTTGTGTGTCCAGCCCTCGCTAGGCCCTGAGAATACAGTGGAACAAAGTAAATAAAATAAACATGGTTTCTTCCTTCATGGAGTTTCTGTTCCAGTATGGGAGATAGACCTTGGGTAAGTAATCATTAAATAAAATTACACATGGGCAAAGTATGGCATATTTAGGGATTAAAGTAGGGGATTGTTTAGAAAGGGTTAGGAAAGATCTCAGAGGAATTAAGGTATAAGGAAAAAAGATTTGTGAAAGAAAGGAAGGTATAAAGAGTGGAGGAAAGTTAAGAGGCAGGGATTTCTAGGCAAAATCCTGAGGAAAGAAAAAACAGAGCCTTGTTCTAGAAACTAACTAAAGGTAGTATTCTTTGAATGTGATGAGAGAATATTATATAAAATAGGATAATAATTTAAAATTTTAACCTAGGTGCACTTATACTCCCTTGAAAGATGTTAAGAGTGACTTGATCAGATTTGCATCTTAAGAAAATCCATTTTGTTAAAAATGGATTGAAGAAAGGCAAAGGGTAGTCAGAAGTCCATTTAAGAAGCTGTTGCAAAAATCCAGATGCTAAAAATGCCTGTGACTCGACCTTGGCACTGGGGAGAAGCGTATGGATCTGAAATTAATTTTGGACTTAGAATAGTTTTTGGTGATGGAATGCATCAACAATGACTCCTCGCTTTCTGTATGAGACACTGGGTGGGTAAAATAAAATGTGTTGAGCTAGAAATAACTCAGGAGTAGCTAATTCAGGGCGGTTGTGTGGGGACGGTGGTGGTGCCTGAGCACTGGAAATCACAAGCTCTGCTTTGTGTAGATTAAGGTTGAGATGCTGGTGAGACATCTAAGTGGATGTAGTATGGTATTTGGATAATTAAACCAGGAGCTTCAGAAAAAATATCTGGCCTGGAGATGTAACTCCACATTGACTACGCAGATGGTATGTAAATGGTTTAGAAGTAGACGAGATTATTGCGGATTATTTGGAGATTATTTGGGGATTATTTGGAGATTATTTGGGGATGCGAATGAAATAAGAAAAGGATCTAGGATCAAGCCCTGAGGAAGTCTAATACTTACTGATAAAAACAAATGAAAAAGATCATAGTAAATGAATGTGACTTTTCTTTTTCCTTTTGTCTAGATCTTTTAAGCCAGAGGAAGCACAGTGTAGGATAGCGTTTTTGGTTTTGTTTTAAAAAATATCTGTTTCATCATTAGAAATAAGAAATTGTCTAGCAGTCCTTAAAGAGCAGGACCCATGGGGAACAGCGTCTTTCCTGCTGCCATTATATGCACCAAAGCTTACTTGAGTCCCTTCTGATAGTTTTGTTTGAGGGCCGTAAATATAAGCTCATGCTCTTTGCAGAGCAATTAATTTAGAGCTTTCTTATATTTTTGTACTTTGGATTGTCAACAGCAGACACAGGCACAAAGTTTTTGTTTTGTTTTCTATATTACAAACACCTCTGTTGTGGGGTAATTGCCAATTTAAGGCTCTAAATTTCGTTTTCAGTGACTTAAAATTGTTTCACATTTCCTCTCCTTTGCCTTTTTTACTTCTCATTTTGAGTTTGCAGACAGACCTGCCAAAGAGACATCTAGTTTATAGGCTTGGTTTTGGAAGCCAGGCAGGAGAGAAGAGAGCAGATACTGAACATATGCTCTGCTGATATGGATGAAGTGAGATTGGAGGAAGCTGGGAAACAGTCTATTTCTCCCTAACTGCCACCCCCTCAATGAATATTTTGGGTACCCTTATGTTAGAATATTCTAAGTAAGTGCCCCAGCTATAATAATTATTTTTTATCATATGATTTTGAAAACTTCTAGGATGATTCACGATTGTTCTACAAATGGAACATTAAAAAAATTAAAATAAAAACAAAGCAGTTTGTAGATACTAATTTTAAATGGATAGTGGGTGAGATTTCCACGCAAATTGAAAGGAATGGAGATTTTGTGACCAGGGCAATGTCCACCAGGTCCTCAACAAATAATGGAAGTGAGAGTAGTGGGGATCTGTATTTTGGGGATATAAATTTGAAGTTTGAAAAAGAATCTATTCAATCTAGCCCTAGAGATGATATTTTGCTGAATTTTATTTATTTATTTATCCATCTCAAGAAGTCTTTATTGATCAGATATAGTGGGTCAAGTTCAATTTAATGAGCATACGGTAGTTAGAGAGTTGGTTTAAAATATATATATTTTGAGGAGTTTGAGGAACTTTGAGTACAAATGCCTTATTTTGAGTCACTGTCATAGGGATGTATTGTCATGTCCTTTCTGGTGTATCTGTTAGTGTTCTTACCAGAAATCCATGTCATAATGACAGTTATTTTCTTATATATATCATTTTAGGTTATTGAAAATCCATGATGTAATCCTGTCTTGATAAGATTAATAATATGCTTTGTCAGAAATTTAATAAAATCCTATAGCGCTTGGTTGGGTCAAGTGGCTAAGATGGCATTTGAGTTTATTATGGCCCTTGTAATCCTTATTTTAGTCAGAATATCTCTACATAGAGTTGATATTCCATAAGCAAAACTTGCTTAAGACCCTTTGGAATATGTGTGTTTGCATCTGGTTTATTTTGTGTCTGATAATAATAAAAATACTTAAATGTTCATCTTTGTTTAGAATAAACAAACTAAACAATTTTTAACATGTACTAAGTAGAAATTGTACTACTTTTTCTGATTAGAAAAGAAGAAAGGAGACCAAACCAACCCTTAAGCCTCCAAAAATATCCTTTTATTTTGGAAGCTGAAAAGAGCAGAACTGAGCAACAGTACAAGACATATTGGAAAGGCCTGTTAAGATGAGAATACATGCCCTCCTTTTGTTTTTCTTCTGAACAACTGGATTCAGCATTATTTTTTTCCAGCTTACAAACATGGTTGTGTCTGGATGGCTAGTAGTTCACATTGGACTGATTTTCTAGTTCTGTAAAACTCTTCATCTGCATCATGGATTAGGAGTATTAACTTACTTCCTGCAGTGCACAGCTGGAAATCATTCTCTTCGGCAACATGTTGTTTTGTCCCATTTTTGTTTTATACCAGTGTGTTCCTACACACCCACATAGCTCAGGATTTCAGACAAGTATCTCCTTTTCTTCCTTGACACGTCTTAGAACATTTTAAATTGGCATGTTCTCTTTTGTCTTTCAAATGCTGAATTACTTGCAAACAGCTCTGTTTGCCTGCATGAGAATTTTTAAAAATGCTCCACAGACCTACAGACTGAAATGGAAAGTCAGAGACATTCAAACAGACAGTTTCCTCTTATTCGTTTGAGAGGGGAGAGATGCTTGGCATAAGCGAGCAAGAGAAATATTGTGTATCAAGACTAGGATGACAGAAGGAGGCGGGGGGAGAAATGTGTATTGTATTACTGTAAAAAATATGTGATGATTTTTAAAAGTTATTAAAAAATTGAATATATTGGAGAGAATTCATTGACTGGATGACTTTCCCATAGCAAGTCTCCAAGTACTGTCTGTTATCAATTATGTTAACGATGGTCTTTGTGAGTTGGACTGTAGATGTTAACAAGAAACATTATTTGAGAAATTAAAATACATATACTGATATTTAACATGTCTATCAATATCTCTGAATGTTAATGAGAAAGTATTATAGTATGCTAGGCACAGGTAGTGAAGACAGCTACTTGACAATATTCATTTAGTTTAATATTTTAACTGATGAAAACAAGAAAATATATTTAGGAATTCTTTTTGCCAAATACATTAGGAAGATTTTCTTTTAAGATATGAGTTATATCACTGTCATTTTTTTTTTTTTTTTTTTTTTTTTTTTTTTTTTTTTTTTTTTGCCGTACGCGGGCCTCTCACTATTGTGGCCTCTCCCGTTGCGGAGCACAGGCTCCGGACGTGCAGGCTCAGCGGCCATGGCTCACGGGCCCAGCCGCTCCGCGGTATGTGGGATCTTCCCAGACCAGGGCACGAACCTGTGTCCCCTGCATCGGCAGGCAGACTCTCAACCACTGCGCCACCAGGGAAGCCCCTATCACTGTCATTTTAAAGTGGTGGTTCACCAAACGTCACACAGTTAAATATAATTAAGATAAAGAGCACGATGGAAACAAACAAATAAAATAAGCTAGAAGGAAACTTTCATCATGAAACATAATTAAAAAAAAATTTTTTAACATCTTTATTGGAGTATAATTGCTTTGCAATGGTGTGTTAGTTTCTGCTGTATAACAAAGTTCATGAATTTATTCTCATTCAATAAATTTAAATTTGAGTGCTATTATAGGCTAGCTAGTATTATCCCCGTACTCAATAATGTTATAGACTGGAGATCCACTGTAAAAGATATGAAAGTTTCAGTGTGATAAGGGTTATAATAAAATATAAACTAAGTACTATGTAGACACCAAGAAGGTAATAACCAATTCTGTGTTGCAAAGTCGAGGAAACATTTTTACAGAGATGTGGATATTTGAGCTGGGTCATGAAAGATGAGTAGATGACCATGTAAGCAAAAAAAGGAAAATGTTCTATGGACAAGATAATGTCATGACAAAGAATTTTCAAAGCACCTGATATATTTGTAAACAGTAAGATGTTAGTACTCTGGATGTGTAGGAAGGCATGAAAGAGGATGGAAACAGATAAGTTTAGAGAGGTAGACAGGGGCCTGATTATAAATGTTCAGATTACCAAGAAATTTGGCTGCTATGTTATAGGCAACAGACAACTCACAGAGGTTTTAAACAACAAAGTGATATGATCAGACTTAATTTTTAGGAAGGTAATTTCTCCAGCAGTTTGGAAGATGAATGGAAGTGGAGTCATGAAGGAAGACTAGTATGGGTGCTGTTGCATTAGATGTAGGATCAGATAGGATACGTTTACCTGAAAAGATAGATAGATAGATGGATAGATAGATAACATTAAGCTGCAGACAAAACAACTAATTGGAAGCAGAGATCTTA
Source organism: Phocoena sinus (assembly GCF_008692025.1). Classification (NCBI taxonomy): domain Eukaryota; kingdom Metazoa; phylum Chordata; class Mammalia; order Artiodactyla; family Phocoenidae; genus Phocoena; species Phocoena sinus. The sequence continues at coordinate 33,379,178 of NC_045774.1, read as the reverse complement.
GAATTAAGATTAGAAGTAAGACATATTTGTCCTTAAAGTACCTTTTTTTTTTTTTTAACATTTTCTGGTTTCTGTGGAGTAACATTTTATTAATGCTGGTTTATGTTCACCTATTTAGTAAGAATGACAGAGATTTGGGGGATGAAGATTACTGTGAATCAGTTACCAATATTTTTGTAGATGGTCTTCATGAAGTCAGTCAACGGAGGTGAGCACTTAGAAAGGTTGGGTGACTTGGAATTTTTAAGAAGTTATGAGTGCCAACGAGAGGAACTGATTTGTAAGTAGCATTTAGAAGCCAGAAGGAGGCTATTTTTCCTTTCCCAGTGCTTCTAGGGATCCACTGGGGAAATCTATGAAGTGTCATTGTCAGAGGAAATCAAAGCTTCAATTACAATAAGCAGGTTGAAGGAGTGCTTTCTTAAAAAGGAAAATTTGGTAATAAATTATAGGACTTGTAAAACTACGATGGAAGTTGGCCTGTGGGTGTGCATATAGAAGGGAAAAGGAGAACTAGATGACACAGAACTCAGGAATGATGTAGGAGGTGAGAAGGATTTTCATTTAGAGCAGGAAGAGGAGTGAGGCAGGGTGGATCTTTAATGATAAAATTAATTCTAATTTATTTGGGATTACAGTAATTGTATTTGAAAATCAGCTGTGCCATTTAGGTTCTGGGAGTTATTTTCCTCATTTGTAAAGCTCAAATTCGAAATAGTCTTGTTTTTCCTACTGGATAACAACCCGCTGGCTCTTCACCTAGAGAAACATTGCCTAAATCCTAAGGAACGAGTCTGAAGTGTGCCACACAGTAGATCACTTACTGATATGTAAAATGCATTTCTCTGTGACTCACTTGTAGTTATTCAAAAGAAAAACATGTATTAAATATGATGCTGTGTCAAAGTTCTTCATTTTTATAAAATAAAAGCTGGAAGAGCTGGAAAGCTGTACAGGAAAATAAATTCACCTGCTGTTTGCTGGCCAGCAGGTGTCTTGGAAAGACATTCAGCTGTTTTGCTAATTCAGGGTTTTCTTTCTCTCCGTTCTTCTGATTCTGAACAAGATTGAAAACAGTTTCCCTTTGTAGTATCTAACCAGTTTTTCCACATTTGATTTGACAAATGTCAAATTAAATTCTATTGTTACTGGTATTGATAATTTATAAAAGCCAAAGAATGACATGAATTATATATACATATATGTACATATATGTGTATGTGCATATATGTGTATGTATGGTTATACACACAGATATATACTTATATATATTTCTTTTTTTTTCTTTTTGGCTGCTTTGGGTCTTCGTTGCTGCGCGCGGGATTTCTCTAGTTACGGCGAGCGGGGGGCTACTCTTTGTTGTGGTGAGTGGGCTTCTCATTGTGCTGGCTTCTCTTGTTGCAGAGCACGGGCTCTAGGTACGTGGGCTTCAGTAGTTGTGGCATGCAGGCTCAGTAGTTGTGGCTCGCGGGCTCAGTAGTTGTGGCTCACGGGCTCAGTAGTTGTGGCTCGCAGGCTCTAGAGCACAGGCTCAGTAGTTGTGGCGCATGGGCTTAGCTCCTCCACGGCATGTGGAATCTTCCCGGACCAGGGGACGAACCCGTTTCCCTTGCATTGGCAGGTGGATTCTTAACCACTGCGCCACCAGGGAAGTCCTCCAATTTTTTTTTTACTGATCTCATGTAATATTTTTTATTCTAGATATTGCATTTTTCAGTTCCAGAATGTATATTTCATATTTTTTGTAGTTTCTATTCTCTATTTTTTAATATAAGCATTTTTGTGTGTGTGTCTTTCATCATAGTTATGAAAGCTGCTTAAAATTATTTGTGTACTAATTCCAACATCTGGTTGATATCGGTGTTTGTCTCCATTCACTGCTTTTCTTCTAAGTACTGGTGGCATTTTATTGTTTCCTTGTAAGTCTATCTAATATTTTTTTGTAAAATTGCATTCTGGATGTTGTGAACAATCCATGGTAGAAAACTTAGGATTCTGATATGTTCTGAAGAATAGTTATCGATCTTATAGTTTTGTGTTATACTGGTTAACTTATCTGGACTGAAACACTCTTGTCTTTCCTATGGAATGCAGCAACTATGATCACTGTTCTGTTCTTTTAGTCCAATCGGGGGTACTTGGAGTCTGCCTAGGGCATATGCATATCTGTTATTGATGAGAGATTTGGGAAGAATTTATACACATATTTTGAGGTTCCCTGTCTGTGGCTTTCTTTTTTCCAGTATTTCTTCCTCACTTTACAGCAGCTGTGATTGTTCTTGGTTCTGTTTTCTGATTCTTCAAGACAGTAAAGTAAAAAAAAAAAAAAAAAAAAAAAAAAGACAGTGAAATTGTGGGTTTCTACTTGAGTTTTAGCCACCTTGCATGGGCAGTCTGAGACACATCCATTATCTTCCTTCTAAGAATACACATCCTCCTGGTTTAACTGTTTTGAGTTGTTCTTCAATGTCTTCAAGTATTTGAGATTTTTAAAAATATATTTTATTTAGAATTCATAGCTGTTATCTGTGAGTGATTTGATTTAATAGGAGCTACTTCACAATTATTGAAAGTAGAACCTCCATATGCAGGTTTTATAGATGCTTCTGCCATTCAAAACCAAAATGTGGAGTTTTAAGGCAGATCATCAAAATCATGCAAAATTGTATGACTAGAGCACAGTATTTGAGTAAGCAAATATAGTCTAAAAACATTCAAATAAAAACAGTGACAATTTGGTGAATTTTTAAATGTTTGCCATATTGTAGCAAAATTTCTATTTTTCCCATGATGTAAATTTTTCTAGACTATTTACTAAATGTATATATTATAGAAAAGAATTTATTATATTATTCTCTATATAGTATACATATTCTAATCTCCAATAAAATATATAGTATAGGGAGAATAAATATTATTTGTTTTTTGTTTAGACTTTGTTCTTTAAGCCACAAATCCAACTAAATTTACTTAGTCTAGATACTATTCAGAAAAAAAAAATGTCAGACATAATTGTATTGGTAACGATGACTGGCTTTTATGTCATTAACATTACATGACCTCAAATTAAGAATTTAATTAAGAGGTTGTAAGTCAGTACTCTATAAAGGTTCACCATCTATTTGTAGTTCATTTACACTTGCAATGTTTATATAATCTTAACCAAGTAACCCATATTGAATATAGCAATAAATATTGCTCTGCTGCTTTTGAATGGGAATAAATAGGTACAGTCTAATAGATTTAACTTATAAGGAAAATGGGCTGCAATCTATATAATACAACCTGCTGAAAATTCAGTAGAAGCTCAGATATTGAATGACTCTTCAAATTGGTCGTTAGAAACTACTTGGGGAACTTCCCTGACCAATACACTTTACTGATTTTTTAAAATAAACAACAAAATTGCTAATAAAATTTCAAAAGGCACCTGTTCCCTGATCACAAAGCAAGGCAATTAAATTATGAAAAGGTTAATTTTGAGCACATGATCAATAAATGTAACAGAAACAAATCAATGGAAAGAACTGGAAGAAAATAAATGTAAATTATATTAATATCTTTAGTTTATGATTGGAAAACTCTATGAAACAACAAAGGGGTGGTGACTGGGTAAGTTATTTCTTTTATTAAGTATGTAAATTGATAAGCTCTGCCAAGGACCAGGTTTTTCTTCATGCCCTGATGAGAATTAGCCTTCTGAGTTAAAGAGCTGAGTTCAGATCTTAGTTATCGATCTTGGTAATTCATAACTTTGTGCATATTGTTTGTCTTCTCTGAGCTGCATTTTCTTCACTTGTAAAATGGGACTAATAAAATCTACATAATGGGGTTACTGGTGATTAAATCATATTAATGAACATGAAATAGCTTCTTAATGTTACTTCTATACCCATAATTCTTTTATAACCATGTCATTTTGCTCACATTTTATTCATTTAATGCTGTGGGTAATTTGGGATGTAATCCAATTCTATATTTTGGAACATACGACACGGAGGAAAATAATTTTCACCAGCCATCCTCCCATCTCGGCTCCCTCCCATGATTCCTCAGATCTGAGAAAGTCCAGGCCTACCCAGCTCCAATTAGGTCTCACAGGGCTGTACCAAAGCAGGGCATGGGGAGTCTCACCCATACCTACAAAACAGAACCCAAAGTCAGGGTCAAGGTCAAGACTAGGCAGAGGTGAGGGAGACAAAGATCACAGAGTAAAACTGACAATGTCCTGGGGCAGTTTTAGAGATATTGGCTCCTGCCCGAGAAGGCTTTTGTGTAAGTAAATTGGCTTTTGTTTGAAGAAGCTAGAAGGGGCTTAACTATCTAACTTCATCCTGCTGGCCAGCAAGGTGTTTTGACCTCTTAAGAACAGGATTCTCAGCATATTTCTTCCTACCTACTACCTACTTTTTTAATACTATAAATTATAATTTTAAAGACCTAGAAGAAAATCCCACTAAAATTACTGACAATGACAAACAGGTAATGGTTTGGGTTGATATACATGTGAACCATTGTGTATACTCTGTGTATAATCTGTAGGTAGCTATACTATATCTATATCTACATCCATATCTGCATCTATATATGATCACATAATCTAACAGGTTAGAACAGTTACAAATTCAGTCCTCTTGTCAGTCACTCAGCATCCATATAAGCTTTCAGAATAAAGTCCATACTCATATAATATTCCCTCTGCGTGGTATGTTTGTTTTTTTCTTCTTCATTTTCTATATCAAAAACATTTCTATTTCTCCTCCAAGATTCAGATCAGGATCACTTCCCACAATAAGCCCATCTTAATAGTATTTTCATTCCCAAACCCCCAAACCTTTTATGGTATCTGGCATAGTATGTGCTCAACATGTTTGTTTTTTTTTTAATCATCTTTATTGGAGTATAATTGCTTTACAATGGTGTGTTAGTTTTTGCTTTGTAACAAGATGAATCAGTTATACATACACATATGTCCCCATATCTCTTCCCTCTTGTGTCTCCCTCCCTCCTGCCCTCCCTTTCCCACCCCTCTAGGTGGTCACAAAGCACCCAACTGATCTCCCTGTGCTATGTGGCTGCTTCTCACTAGCCATCTATTTTACATTTGGTAGTGTATATGTGTTCATGCCACTCTCTCACTTTGTCCCAGCTTACCGTTCCCCCTCCCCATATCCTCAAGTCCATTCTCTAGTAGGTCTGCGTCTTTATTCCTGTCTTGCCCCTAGGTTCTTCGTGACCCTTTTTTTTTTCTTAGATTCCATATATATGTGTTAGCATACAGTATTTGTTTTTCTCTTTCTGACTTACTTCACTCTGTATGACAGACTCTAGGTCCATCCACCTCACTACAAATAACTCAATTTCGTTTCTTTTTATGGCTGAGTAATATTCCATTGTATATATGTGCCACATCTTCTTTATCCATTCATCTGTTGTTGGACACTTAGGTTGCTTCCATGTCCTGGCTATTGTAAATAGAGCTGCAATGAACATTGTGGTACATGACTCTTTTTGAATTATGGTTTTCTCAGGGTACATGCCCAGTAGTGGGATTGCTGGGTCATATGGTAGTTCTATTTTTAAGGAACCTCCATACTGTTCTCCATAGTGGCTGTATCAATTTACATTCCCACCAACAGTGCAAGAGTGTTCCCTTTTCTCCACACCCTCTCCAGCATTTATTGTTTCTAGATTTTTTGATGATGGCCATTCTGACCGGTGTGAGATGATATCTCATTGTAGTTTTGATTTGCATTTCTCTAATGATTAATGATGTTGAGCATTCTTTCATATGTTTGTTGGCAATCTATATCTTCTTTGGAGAAATGTCTATTTAGGTCTTCTGCCCATTTTTGGATTGGGTTGGCTCAACATGTATTTTATGAAATAATAATTGTATAGCTAAATGCAAAATAATGATGAATGACAGAAGAGAAACCTTATTTATTTAATAATAAATCATTTACCAACCTAGAGAATACAATGTCTAAAGGTAGAGAGGTAATGTTCTGGGGATGATTGAATTATTTTAAAATTTGTAACCTGACAAATTTCACAAAATGGCTGAAATGCAGAATGGAAGTTTCAGTAAGACTTGTGTCAATAACATGAAGATAACAGAAGACTTTTTTAAAAGTATGTTTTAGAGACAGGATTTTCTAATTATGTATTAGAGGTTAAAAATTAAGAAGATAGTTTTAGAATTCATATTTAAGACCCAGAAAGGAAAAAAAGTTTCGCTTGATAACACGTGCTACTTACGTAGTGTACTTACTTAAGTCAGATATTTAATTATAACTGATTATTCCATTTTCATTTAATTTAATGCTCTGGAAAACATCCTATCTTAATTTCATTTTAAAATGCAGCAAAATCATCCCACACACCTTCATTTGTTCATCTTTTTTAGGTTTATTCCCTGCTGTCCTGAATCTTGCTTCCAGTGCTCTCATCACCACAAATGCAACATGTGGAGAAAAAGGACCTGAAATGTATTGCAAATTGGTAGAGCACGTGCCTGGGCAGCCCGTGAGGAACCCTCAGTGTCGGATCTGCCATCAAAACAGCAGCAATCCACACCGTACGTATTTTAGGATGAATTTGTGTGGCACTGGGTAGGAGCTGTAATTGAGGATTTTGAGGTCAAAGTGCATTAAAGTCAAAGGATTTGTGGTCCCCCAAATTTCTAGAACTTTACTTCCACTGTGAACCTTACAGCCCCTCTCTGTCACTTAACAAACATTATTGGAATTCCTTATGTGTAGTGGGTGTGGTGCTTGAGGAGAGTTTTCTAGCTGAAGACTTGTGGCAGTCCTTAAGTTTATCACTTGCAGAAGATTATCTGAAGATGTGGTTATTAATTCATGTTTTAGTCATTCAACGGTCACTTATATGCCAGGTACTTTGCTGGGGATCCAACAGGAATAAGATGTGGACTCTGGCTCAGTTGAAGAAGTGGCAGAAAGCAGATTATTGCTGTGTAATGTGGTAGGTACCAAGGAAAGAATGAGCATACGGGCTTTAGGGAGAAAGGGGAGGGTTACAGATTTAGTCCTGGTATAGATGAAGGCTTGCCAGAAGTGACATCTAAACTGAGACCCAAGGACAAATATGAGCTGAGCAGGCAAAGGGGAGACAGAGGGAAGAGAAGGAATGCCGGGAGGAGGTTTCAGAGTAGGGCAGAAATCAGTACTTGCTCAGGGAACTAACAGGTAGTTAGGAACGGCTGCAACTGAAGGTGTCAGAGGGCAGAGGGTAGGGATGAGTCTGGTATAGGGCTGGAATCAGACTATACGGTCCTTAAACACCACAAGAAGAGCGTTTCAAGGAGAGGTGTCATACAAAGCCCTCTTGGGTGGCCTCTAGGAACCACACTGATATCTCAGACTCATTCATGTGTTTATTCAGCAAGCATTTGAACACCAGCTACTAGAAATGCATTCTACTGGAGCAGAGTGTTGAATCATACATAGTCCTTGACTTAAAGGACTTGGAGGGGGGAATAGGGGAAACAAAACTAAATTGAGTGCTAAGGGAACATCTAGAGGTTCCTGGGAGAAAGTGACCATGTACTGAGAAAATAAGGGTTAGTAAGATGAAAAGGGGAAAAGTATTATATATATTAAAAAGTACATAAATCTTGAAGGCATGAAATAGCATGATCTATTCAGAGAACTATAAGTAATTAGGTTTAATGAGTAAAGAATTTATATGGAGAAGGGGAGAATGGTGTGAGATAATTCTAGAGATGGGGGTTGATTTATAGATATATTGATACATTGGGAAATCACCAAATATTGGGGAGATTAATAAAGTGAATAATGTCAATGAGGTGCTTTATAATAAAGTTTCACAATTATACTATTTTAAAATTTACTTAGTTTTTCTTCTCTTTTAAAAAAAAGTTATAATGCTCATAAAACGAAGAAAGCTTTCTCTCACAGTTTATATTTTTTAATCCCAAAAGAAAGTCGGGAGGCACTGTGCATTCTTTCTTGGAGCTGGTTAAAGGGAAGAATGCATAGTCCCTTCTCTATTATACAATTTAGAGATACTGAAAACGTTAATATGTTTGGAGAACTGGGACTTTTATGAATACAATTGCTGGTCTTGTATATCACAGAATGTTAAACAGAAAGTTGAGAAACCAAAGATGGCAAGCATCAGAAACCTTCCTTGCCTGTTAAGTGACTCTGGTTGTTTTCTATGGTGTAGATTGTTATGGGTGTAGGAGTCGGGAATATTGGAACACATCCTATCTGTTTGCTGTTCTTGTACAAAACGTTTAGGGCAAAAGACCTAGGTCAGAGCCCTGGGGAAACATCAAAAGCAAGAAAATTGATGTAAATAAATGAAAATAAAATGAATTAAAAAATAAATGAATTGATGGACTATGAGCTTTAGGTTAGTTAGAGAAGAAGATGAAGCCTGATAGGGAGAAATTGACATTGTTGCAAGAATTGGTGACCTTGATGATTTCACAGAGAATGTGAGAAAGCCTGGAGGCATGGAATGGCTGGGAGGGAATGATGGGGGTGGTTGGGAGTGTGTATATGTGTGTTTAGGACGGGCTGGGCAGAGAAGGAGAGTTAGAGAAAGTACGAAAATTGTATATATGCATGTTTGTGTGCGTGTGTATATATGTATGGTTATCTATATATACATATGCATAAAATTGGATATAGAAGACAATTAAACAGATATTCTAAGCAGTAAGCTCAGGGCTATACCTTAGGGTACATGTTATCAATGATGTAGAATTTCTAAGAAGGAAAACATCAGTGGGAAATGAAGTAGCAAGAGAAAGTTCCACGAAGGGCTCTAAAAACCTGAATTACCCGAGATAAGAAGGAAAAGCATTCCAGGAAAGGAGAAAAAGCTGGAAATGTATAAATAGACAGGATGGAAGGAAGGTGCAGTGATTCAGGTAGAAAATAATTGAGTGGACACTCTTGGTAGCAAAATCAGTGAGATGTATTCACCAAATTAAGTCTACGAGTGACTGTCACTCCCTTCTTCAGAGTTCAATATTCAGTGTCTTTCAGTGGGAGACATCTGTATTTAGGCAATCCCACCCCATATTTTCACTTTGGGACAAAAAAGTGAATAAACTGTTTTAGTAAAGCAAGACACATATGAGGTATGTTTTGTATTTCCCATTTTATTTAGTTGTGGTAAGTTTTTAAAACTTATCACAGCCTACATTTACTTTGATTAATTTAATTTCAAATTGCCAGCTTCATTACATTTCAAAATCCTGTTTTGGAACCAGAAATTTAGAAAGAATAATACCCCACAAGAATAAAAAATCTAGCAATAATCCACATGGATATATTTTAGTAAAAGTTGAAGCAACAGATGACAAAATTCCACAGATTCACTGAACAGCTAGAATTAATCTGGAAGGTTGGTACTTAAGTACTATACAAAGAAAAGGAAATTTGCATCTCCTGACTGTTAATAGATTGTGCTTTCCAATTAAAATAGCAGTTTGAAAGATTTACTTCATCAGTGATTCCCTCGCCAATTTTCAGATGCAGTTAGCCTTTGGATTGACTTGAGTCACTATCCCTGTTGAGGATGTTATAAGTTTCTATCTCTTTTTAAATAAGGCAAGTATGCCAAAAATTAATCAGTATTTTCACACTAATTATGATTCAAGTTTCATAATGGGGATTATGGTTAATTGTTGATTCATCTCCCAGTCTTCCTTTTCATGACTAATTCTCATATCAATTTGACCTGAGGTGACAGATATCAAAATTTCCAATTAGATAGCTCCTCTCACAGCTACCTTATGAGCCACAAATATGATTTGGAAATGTGGTTGTGTGTGTGTTTTTCTATCACATTTTAAACCCACAATCTGTGAAGAAGATTCAGGAGGATGTTTAAGGAATGTTTGCTGTGATATTTATTTTTCTTCAGAAGCAGTGCCAGTAATATTTCATTTATGGTTCTGATTCCTAATGTGCCAATTTCAGCACCCACTCATACCACCAAGGACATTTATTTGATATTTAGTTAATGCTTCTTGTATTTGCTGATGTTATAAAGACCTAACACTTTCCCTAGCTTCAGCAGAACAAGTTAACTAGTGCTAATTATTAAATTTAGTCAGCAATTTTACTTTTCATTAATGAGATAAGGTGCCTCATCTAGTGGACTGCTAATGTGATAAGACTTGGTACAAAACAGAGCCCATCCAGATGTTCAGCTGAATTAAGTAATTTACCAACAAAAATAGATTATTTTTGTCCTGTCTTATATACTCATGTTACCATAAGTAAATCAAAGATATAAGCCTTTATATTTTCAGTTAAACAGGTTATAGCAGACTATGTTAATAAAATTAATATGTAATAAAAATGTTCACACTCTGAAAAAGGCAAATTAAATGAATATTCAGTTTTTGTAAATTTTTTGAAGATGATTTTAGTTTACTATCAGACTCCTATTGCATTGAGGACTTCTTTTTGCTTGGTTTTTATCTTCAAAAATTTTATTAAATGTAATTTGTCCCCAGTAAAGATTCAGAATCCTGCATATTTTGAACAGATGTATAATTAATTCTATGTATATGCATAATAATGGCTAGAATATTAATGGTTTTAATGTTCCTCTGGTAACCCTGTGAGTTGAGAATTCCCATCCAATTACTGGTCCATGGCAAAATGAGAAAATGAAAACAAAATTCCAAATTTTTTATGAAGATAAAATGAATACCTTTCAAAGAATTATCCTTCATTTTAATATTATGTTGTTTTAAAACTTTTGTTGTTTTTAAATATCCTCCATTTTATGAAGTAAGTGATATTTTAAATGATAGCAAGAGTAGGCTGAGCACTACTACTGAACGCTATTACTTTGAGAAGTAAAGAGCTAGAACTCCTGTATCAAGTCCACAAATCTCTTTCACATACATTTATTTATTTTTTTTTTTTTTTACTTTTTTCTGAGAGTTAAGATTCTGGGTACCTGTGCTATGAGTGGAGTTACGTTATCCTCACTTCAAGAATGACACAGAGTTTAAGTGACTTGCCCGTGGTCAGTTAAGTGCTGAATGGTGGGTGCAGATAGGCTGTCCAGCTGCTCCTACTCCAGCACTTCATGGTTCAAATCTTTGCTCTGTCATCACCATTATCATTAAAACACCTGGCTAGATTACATTACGTCCACAGATTGCAAGTAGTCCATGATTGTTCCTCATAGTGATATGGCTTGTTTATTATTTGAAATATTCCTTCAGTTTGCAAAAAAAGATTATGTTCTAATAAAGGGGTATTCTTAGGCCATTCATTTGAAACATCTTTCCAAGGAATTAGTGTTATAAAAGTTCTCACGACTGACACTCCAAAGCATAATTAATCAGAGTAGCAGGGGAGCTAACCTCCACTTTATTTACATTTCTGTGGGCAAATAGGCTGACGTCCAAGTGAGATGTTAGGAAGTTAAGAACTCTTACTGCAGCCCTAGGAATAGAAATAGGAACATCTCCAGCAAACTGCCCTCCTGCCGTCCTCACCCGTGCCTGAGCTGGGCCGGATCAGAGGAGGAACAAGTTCTGTTCCTCTTTACTTGGGAAATGAGAAGCACAGATGGCAGATAGGAACCAATGACTGCATCCAAAAAGGAACAAGAGCTTTGGCACTCCAGAGGTTATGGTTGCTGTTGTGAGATGCATGGAACTAAGTGGGAGGAGATGAAGAATGTGTGAGTTTTGAGGATTGTAAGAAGGAACTGTGGGGGGAGGTGGCAACGATCGTCCACACCTCCTGTTTTTTATTGCCAATCTCCTTTTTAATTTTCACAATACGTCCTGTTCTCACGTATCTGGAGTAAAGACAAGGGGAGATCCATGTTTAGTTAGTAGGATGGAGTTTCATGTGCCAAGCTCTCTTTGCTTGCTTTTATTGTCCATACCCCTCCACTGAGTTAGTGATTATGGGGACAGGCATCGCTGGATGGGAGATTTGGAGTATCTTTCATTATATTTTTAAATAGTGGTTTAAATAGAAAGTTGGCAGATTGAGGACTGACTGCAAAAAGCCTCATAGGATGGATTTGACAGCATTTTCTGTTAAAACCAGATACATATTGAATTGCCCAAGTCCTGGTAATAACGTATGTGTCAGAAGGGCAAATCTTCAAGTACCTTTCAACCACAATTCAGGATTGTATGTTTCTGTTCAAAAAGTTGATGTCATACTAGAGCTGCCTCAAACAGTAGAGTTTTTGCTTCTTTGAATGACTGACACACCAATTAGACTTCAGTATCATTTCTTCACACTTAATTTCTGTAGTTATCTTTAGAGTTGCCCGTTTTCGTTGATGGCCAGAGTGCTGCACAGCTTCTTCTCTTATAGTCTTTAACCATTTCACACTACCTTGCGGAGCGCTGTGAAAAAGTCGGCAGTAACCAAATTCTGTTAAAGATATGAATTGTTCTCTCCTTATGTTACTTTAATGTTTGATGATGATGGTTTTAACTTAGTTTTACTTTTTACTTTAAAAAAAAACTTAGTTTTACTTAGTTTAACTTAGTTTAAGTTAAACTAAGTTTAACTTAGTTTTACTTTTTACTTTAAAAAAAAACAGCTATAAATTCTTCATATGATCTTTTCTTCTTTCACATGCTGCTGCTGATTCAATAGTGAGACACCCGATTACAAATGCTATTGATGGAAAGAACACTTGGTGGCAGAGTCCCAGTATTAAGAATGGAATCGAATACCATTATGTGACAATTACACTGGATTTACAGCAGGTATTATGCCTTTTTTTTTACTTTTCATTTGATTTTTTATCATTTTCCACTTTGAAATTGGATCTTGGATTTGCTATTTGTGTAGTTAGCAGTTCTTGGGTGAAAGGATACTCTTTCTTATTACCCTCCATTGTTTTCTTGATAGAGTGAACAAGGGGGCTTATTCATTTAGTAAATTGCTAGTTAAAAGTATTTGGCATTTATTTCTAAAGCACAACTATTTGGGTTGGCCCAGAAGTTCATTCGGTTTTTTTCCATAACATCTTACGGAAAAACCCAAACTCACTTTTGGGCCAGCCCAATAAAATGAATTCGCGTGAGAAGTTTAGAACTGAATTAGGAGCTGACTCTGTTTTGACCAATGAGAGTTAATGATAAAAATGTTGATCAACGAAATCTTACATAAAGAAAATATAATAGTGCCATTTTAAAACTTTAAAATGCTCACGGTGGGTGTATGAAAAGGTTCTTGGATAACAGGACTCTTGAGTACATTGCCTCTCATTACTGGGAGTTGAGCAAGATATGACGGTTGATTCTTAAAGTTGGGCCGGTAATGAGGTAACAAGCCTTGTAGTTGGATAAAATTGATGTTGGAAGTTGTGAGCGTTTGTGGTACGTAGGTATAGGTGCCTTCTACCTTAATTTTTTTCTTCTTTCTGTTTACAGTATTCAGGTCAGGTGGAAAGTATTCATCAAGAATTATTTAGGCTTGCAAATAGGATGGAGTCTGGAAAAATGTTCCCGTATTTTACTGTTATTCCAAATACAAAAGTTTATTTGATTGACTGAAGGCTGAGACTGGAAATGTTGAACTTAGATGACTTTTTTAACTCAACCTGTTCCTCTCTCACTCTCGGGGATAGCATAGGAAAGGTACTTAGGCATTCCTCCCTGACCCGGTAGAGGCAGAGCAGCAAAGGGGCTTGGGGTTAGTGGAGAGGATATGGCTAAAATAGTTAATGACAGATACCATAACTGCAGAGCTTGTGTTTCCACATGTGATCACAGTGGAGGAAAGCACTAGCCAGTGGGGGTTTGTCACCTTCTCGGGAGGCCAGATAGGCACCAGGCATTTCCCTAATGGATGCTGTTTGTCATCAATAAGATACGAACTACCCACTTCAGGTTTGAGGCCCATTTTGGCCAGGGTGCACATATTCAGGAATTGCAAAGGGCCAGTTGGTGGGTCTCACAGCAGATACTCTTTCCACCCATTTGGGACTCCTCAGGACTTGAGCAACAGGGTAGCAGCAGGGACTCAGTGCTGCAGCTAAACTGCCAACTGGTATGTATTTATTTCTACCCATACCGGCAGCTGAATGTCAGCCTTGAGTTAACAGTATTTCTCAGGAAATCTCAGAGCACAATCGGGGAAGGCAGGCAAACTACTACATTGATCAATTATGCTTTAGTTCAATGAAGTCTTATGCATGAATTTCCTGAAAATCCTAGCCTCGAAATGGACTTTATCCCTCTCTGGATAAAGACAACTTGGTCCTTTGCCAGTCACAGCAGTTGTCCCCCATCATGTGGTCATTGTAATTTGCAATCCAACTTTCCAATCAGGAGTGAGTCTGCTGTCTATTACCTTGGGTCATCTCCTGGGATAGGGAATCAATAAATAGTGATGGTTCATTGCTCTGGTTTACTTTCTGCCTATTCTTTTAAATCACACATGGAGCAGGAGACTCAATTGTTAATATAATTTGCACAAGTCACTTATACTACCCTTTGAGCTCAACCACAATAGCATTGGGTTGGCCAAAATGTTCATTTGGGTTTTTCTGTAACATCTTATAGAAAAACCTGAACGAACTTTTTGGCCAACCCTATGTTAATAGGCACACCTCATTTTACTATGCTTTATTGTATTACGCTTTGCAGATATTACATTTTTTTTTTTTACAGATTGAAGGTTTGTTGCAACTCTGTGGCCAGCAAGTCTATTGGCACCATTTTTGCAACTGATTTGCTCACTTTGTGTGTCTCTGTATCACATTTTGGTAATTCTTGCAATATTTCAAACTTTTTCGTTATTTTATATTTGTTATGGTAATCTGTGATCAGTGAGCTTTGATGTTGCTATTATAATTGTTCTGGAGTTCACGAACCATGCCCATACAAGGTGAACTTAATAACTGTTGCATGTGTTCTCACTGCTCACCAACTGGTCATTTCCTCATCTCTCTCCCTCTCCTTGGGCCTCCCTATTCCCTGAGACACACAACATTGAAATTATTAACCCTACAATTAATAACCCTACAATGGCCTCTTAGTGTTCAAGTGAAAGGAAGAGTTGCACATCTCTCACTGTAAATCAAAAGCTAGAAATAATTAACCTTAGTGAGGAAGGCATGTCAAAAGCTGAGACAGGCGAAAAGCTAGGCCTCTTGCACCAGTTAGCCAAGTTGTGAATGCAAATGAAAAGTTCTTGAAGGAAGCTAAAAGTGTTGCTCCAATGAACACACAAATGATAAGAAACCAGAATAGCATTTTGCTGACATGGAGAAAGTTTTAGTGGTCTGGAAAGAAGATCAAACCAGCCACAACCTTCCCTTAAGGCAAAGCCTAATCCAGAGCTAGGCCCTAACTCTCTTCAATTTTACAAAGGCTGAGAGAGGTGAGGAAGCTACCGAAGAAAAGTTTGAAGCCAGCAGAGATTAGTTCATGAAGTTTAAGGAAAGAAGCTGTCTTCATAACATATAAATGCCAGGTAAAGCAGCAAGTACTGAGGCAGATCAGATGCAAGCTGCAGCAAGTTATCCAGAAGGTCTAACTAAGATAATTCATGAAGGTGGGGACACTAAACAACAGATTTTCGGTATAGATGAAACAGGCTTCTATTGGAAGAAGATGCCATCTAGTACTTTTATAGCTAGAGAGGAGAAGTCAATGCCTGGCTTCAAATCTTCAAAGGACAGGCTGACTTTCTTGTTAGGGGCTAATGCAGCTGGTGATTTGACGTTAAGGCCAATGCTCACTTACCATTCCCAAAATCCCAGGGCCCTTAAGAATTATGCTAAATTTATTCTGCCTGTGCTGTGGAACAGCAAAGCCTGGATGACAGCACATCTGTTTACAAGATGGTTTATTGAATATTTTAAGCCCACTGTTGAGAACTATTGCTCAAAAAAAAAAAGATTCCTTTCAAAATATTACTGCTCATTGACAGTGCACCTGGTCACCCAAGAGCTCTGATGGAGATGTACAAGGAGATTCATGTTGTTTTCATGCCTGCTAACACAAGATCCATTATGCAGTCCATGGATCAAGAAGTAATTTCAATTTCTAAGTGTTAGATAGTGATTCTTCTGATGGACCGGGGCAAAGTAAATTGAAAACCTTTTGGAAAGGATTCACCATTCTAGATGGCATTAGAAACATTCATGATTCATGGGAAGAGGTCAAAATATCAACATTAACGGGAGTTTGGAAGAAGTTGATTCCAACCCTAATGGATGATTTGGAGGGGTTCAAGACTTTAGTGGAGGAAGTAACTACAGATGAGGTGTAACTAGCAAAAGAACTGGAATTAGAATGGAGCCTGAAGATGTGACAGACTTGCTGCAATCTCATGATTAACCGATAGGGAGTTGCTTCTTATGGATGAGCAAAGAACGTGGTTCCCTGAGATGGAATCTAGTCCTGGTGACAGTGCTATAAAGACTGTTGAAGTGACAACAAAGGATTTAGAATATTACATAAACTTAGCTGACAAAGCAGCAGCAGGTTTGAAAAGATTGACTCCAATTTTGAAAGCATTTGGATAAAATGCTATTGAACAGTATTGCGTATTACAGAGAAATTGTTCATGAAAGGAAGAGTAAATCAATGCAGCAATGTTGTCTTATTTTAAGAGGTTGCCGTAGCCACCCCAACCTTCAGCAACCACCACCCTGATCATTCAGCAGCCATCAACGTCCAGGCAAGACCCTCCAGCAGCAAAACGATTTTGACTGGCTGAAGGCTCAGATGATGTTCAGCATTTTTTAGCAATAAAGTATTTTAAAAATTAAGATATGTACATGGGTTTTTTAGACACAATGTTGTTGCACACTTAATAGGCTATAGTATAGTATAAACAAAACTTTTATATGCACCGAGAAACCAAAAATATTCATGAGACTCACTTTATTGCGATATTTGCCTTATTGCAGTGGTCTGGAATCGAGCCTACAGTGTCTCTAAGGTATGCCTGCATTTGTTACTAAACATAGCAGCATTTTTTCCTCCTAATTTACAACTGGATGATACAATCACAGGTGTTTACTAAATCATTTTTACTCAACATACCTATCATTATTAATTCCACAGGTCAAAGAGTGCATCTGAAAACCCATTTTTCAGTGAAGCCATTTATATTTTCCCATTTGCTTTGCATCCCCACTCATCCATTCCCCATAGTATCTTTGTTTTCCTGTTCTCTCCTCTTCTCTTTTAGTTTAATGGCCTTCAGAGGTGTGAGTACTCAAGACATCTTTTATAGTTCAGTCTTCATAACAAGTGGCAGGAATCTGTTTATAAGATCAGTTTACCTGTCTCCAGAGTCTGGAGTACACCTCATGGAAGTGGCACAGATGTGTCCTCGTATGGCCTCATATCCCAGAATGGCACCCACCCATGCCCTTATTCACTTCAGCCCTCTCTTACCTCCTGTAACTCAACTCATCATGTGTTTAAGAGAAGCAGCACACAGCCTATAAAATAAAATAAATCCTTATTTCTACTTGTCTCAAGATTTTAATTTAGTCAATGATTTAATAATGTAAAAAGCTAAGCAGATTTTGTAATCAGATTTTCTAAGGGAATTCCACACACAGAAAGGGGATTTAGACCCCTTATTTAGCCTCAGGCTTTGCAGGAACAAACTGTGGAACAGGTTCTTAAACCTATTCAATTAAGGGGCAAAGCTGCAGGAAGGCATGTTACAATGCATTGGCAACAGAGAAAATGTGGACATCCTTATTATATCATTTACTTCTTACAATTAGCTGATAAGGCAGCTAGTACTATTACCCCTCTTTAATAGTTGAAGAACACTAAGACTTAGAAAAATGAAGTGACTTGGACTTCTTACTAAAGTCTATTATGGGCAGGGCTGGGATTTCATCCGGAGTTGTATGAATCCAGACGCCAAACTATGCCAGTATTTCCTAAACTGGGATTGGAAGACCTAACTTAGGGAGAATTTTTGGTATATAATTTCAAGGGGTCCATGCATTGTTTGGGTTTAAGGAATACTGAGTTATCTCCTGGCTTACACAAGAGAATATAGCCAAAGTCTGTTTTGTCATAAAACAAGGACTAGATCTCTCATTTTCTACTACACTTTAGCATATCTCTAAAACAGCATAACTTCAGTCTTTTTCACCTACAGCATGAAGGATTAATAGGCTTTTCATCATAATATGAGCTATTATTCAGCTGGGAGGCAAGGGCAGTAGTTTCATAACGAATAGGTAAATATCACTAAATTTTGTCATTCATTCAGCAAGAGGTTTGACCATTTATTAGTTCTCCTTTTTATTTTGAGATGCATGAATTTCAACAAGTGCCGGTTTTTTGTTGTTGATATATACTTGGCTCCTCTGTGGAATACTTTTAATAAGTTACTATTTTAAATAAAGTTCACCATTGGATTTCCTTGATTGAATCATTACAGATTACACTGGGAAATTTCTTTTACGTTTTATCATTCAAGATAAGCCCTAGAAAAATATAACACTTACTGAGAAGAAAATGGGTACTTATTTTATAGATTGTTTTTAGATTTTTATTACTGAGGGATTATTAACTTTTCCCAATACTACTATTTACTCACAGCATATCTTGAGCAAATAATTTAATCATGCTGTGCCCCAAGTTCTAGATTAGCAAAATAAATATTATAATATCATGGCAAGAAATTGAAATAACGATAATAGCAATACAACAACTAAATTAAATCTGACAATTACAGTTATCATAAAGACCTACTATCAGCATAATCTCAAAGAGAAGCTTAGCTGTTCCAATGATGTGTAGGCAAAACCCCAGTATAATGGTAAATAAAAATATACATAAATTTAAAAGACACTAATAGGAAATTGAAGGTTAATAGGATGTCCAAAATATTCCATTTTAGTCTTTCCAACTGGATTTTCATGACAATATATATTAATAATATATGATCTCATTTTATTACTTTTAAAAATCTGGTCATTTTTAGGGCTTCCCTGGTGGCGCAGTGGTTGAGAGTCCGCCTGCCGATGCAGGGGACCACGGGTTCGTGCCCCGGTCTGGGAAGATCCCACACGCCGCGGAGCGGCTGGGCCCGTGAGCCATGGCCGCTGAGCCTGTGCGTCCGGAGCCTGTGCTCCGCAACGGGAGAGGCCACAACAGTGAGAGGCCCGCGTACCGCAAAAAAAAAAAAAAAAAAATCTGGCCATTTTCTTAGGCTTTCCCTTTGATTTGTTTAGGAAGAAAGTTGATTGGCAAGTGGGTTAAAATACAGAGGGGCAGCTTTTTAATAGATCTTTAAAAAACGTACATTGAGTCATATTCATTCCTGGATAATCGAGGTACGCCATGGAATTAGTTATGCTCGTGTGTAGGAATCTCCTTTGTCTCAATACATAATTCCCTTCTCTTCCTGGTTTATCCCCCAAAACTAAAAATGCATTTATCAAGAAAAATTGTCTTACAGCTACAGAGGTCAAGTTCCACATGTTCTTGACCTAAATGTTTTATTCATTGACCTTATAGAGACATATCTAGTGAGATAGGTTAACAGTTTAAAGTGAGAGTTATGTTTTGGAGGAGGAGGAATTAATATTTCTATACAAATATTGCTATACTTTTGGAATGTGTGTGAATAGCATAAAACCATTTTTCCTTGAACTGTTAATGTAATAATTAATCCCTCATATAATAATAAAGCATGAAAAAAGTGAGATAGATACAATTAATTATTAAATATTCAACAGGTAGAAAGAAGTATAAATGACATTCCTACATTTAATATCCCATTATCTAAATAAGGAAGATACACGTGATATATTAAAAAGCAAAACAAGATTTACATAGCTCTGGTTGAATATGGTTCTGTTCAATACAGTCTATTTGATCTGTCTCCTGGAGACAGATCTCTATGAAGGATTTAGCCCATGGCATGGTGATTAGATGTATTCCCCTGTTGTCCTTCTGGATTGAGCACTCTTGAAGGCGGAGTTCTCAGACTGTTTCTACCCACCGTGGCACTCAGCATCTAGCAGGAACTCAGCAGATTTGATGAAAGAATGGTTCATGGTTGCTCTTCAAATCACTGAATTTTTTCTTGGTATTATTTGGGTCACTGCTAAATTGATGAATATAAAACTAACTATAGTGGAGATTATAATCTACACGTTCAAAATGTCCTACATGATACGTCTTGTTTAGTATAGCAGAATATAATTAAATATAATATAATATAATTAAATTCTTTACCTGCTTTAGTTTTTTTTTAAGATCATTGATTCAATGTCACAAGTAGGATCTGTGGTTAATTAGAAAGTGTAATCTCTCTCACTAAATGAATTTGTGCTGATCTTTTAATCACTAATAAAGGTGACTACCAGCTTTACTGTCTGTATTGTGCAGAGCATTAGTTTTAATTTTCTCCCCTTCAGTCTACTTTCAACACTGCACTCACATTGATTTTAGTACCAAATTGGATCAGATCACTCCTTCCACTAAAACCCTCTAATGGCACTCAGTGGAAAAAGCACAATTACCCACAAGAATTTACCTCACCCCCTTTCATCCCTGGCCTCAATCTCCCCTCTTCAGTTGCCCCAGTGGCTACTTCACTGAGTCTGGAAGTCCTTTGCACTTGCTGTTCCTTGTGTTGGAATTATTTTCCCTAATTTCCATACAGTCTGTTTCATTTCCTTTGGATTTTTATTCAAGTGTCATGTTCATAGCAAGGACCTCCTTGATAATCCTATTGAAAATTACAAATCACTCCTTATTTCCTAACCCATTTCCCTGCTTTATTTTTCTCCATAAAGTACATGGCTGTCTAACTTACTACATATATTTTACTACAGCTCTTCCTCGACTTATGATGGAATCGCATCCCAATAAACTGATTGCAAATTGAAAATATTGTAAGTTAAAAATGCATTTAATACACCAAACATCATAGCTCAGCCTAGCCTACCTTAAACATGCTCAGAACACTTATATTAGCCTACAATTGGGCAAAACCACCTAACACAGGCATACTGTATAATAAATTGTTAAATATTTCACCAGTAATTTATTGAATGCTGTACTAAAAATGAAAAACAGAATGGGTGTATGGGTACAAAGTGGTTGAAAGTGTATCAGTTGCTTACCTTACTGATCCCGTGGCTGACTGCGTCTTGCTGCTCACGGCCACTGCCCAGCATCACAAGAGAGCATCATACCACATATTGCTAGCCTGGAAAAGATACGAATTCAAAATCTGAAGTGAAGCATAGTAAGTCCAAGACCATCTGTATTTGTATTGAATGTTGTTTATCTCCCCATTTAAAATGCAATTTTCATGAGAGTGGAGACAGTTGTTTGATGTTTTTTTGAATTGCCGCATTCTAAGCACTTGGAATAATACACAGCATATAAGAGGTACTCTATAGATTTATATTAAATGAATAACTGATCGAATGAATAAACAATCAAAACACAAATTCATATGTAAGAATCATATTAAAGCTGAAAATTAAACAAAGGAAGAAATATTCTTACTGTATTTCTTATGATAAAATATGCTCTGCATTTTCAAATTTATGATTTCTCCTTTAAGTCTCTGGTTAAATATCATGAAGTAAATTTTCTCACTAATCCTTTTACTAAACATGTTCTAAACTTTGGTCATATTTGTCACTCTCTGTGAGACTTTACCACATTTATAGCTTTATTTGGGAAAAGCAGATTTTAATCAATTTAACTCTTCATTTGTAACAGAGAAGTCTAGGGCTGTAATTTTTTAATTGATATTTTAAAATTTCCCAGTTGAAAAAAGTCGAAGTATAAAAGGGGGAAAGTGCCACCAGAATGCTATTTAAACAAGATTCTAGACAAAAGATATTATGTATTTTGATATAAATAGCTAATAAACTAAATTCTAGCAATATCATGAAAATGTAAATGTTTTGGAGATGCAGATCCTATTTCAAATAGTGTCAAGATGACTACCCTGGAAAATGATTCTTGAAACCAGGGAATAAATTCATGAATTTTTAAAAAATAGAAATAATAATACATAATGAAAAGATCTGTTAAATATCTGTGGGAAAAGATCTGTTAAAAATTTTAAATCATACTGATTCTGTTATGCAAAGTCTGAAGAGGACTGACTAAAAGAGACTGAATGTGGGCAATTTTTCACAGCTGTCTGATGACTTTCACACATGAAACACAACTGTATTTCCTCATGTTGGTGGAATATTGTGTATTGTCCCATTTTATTCTTGAAGTCTAAGTTTTTACTTATTATATTTATATATGCATATATATATAATTATACTTATATATAGTTATATATCATATGCACATATAAATTAGAGTTTTTTCCTAGAAGTTGACTGTATATTTACGTTATGTGATAGCATGTGTGTTTTAATTTGTAGATAATACATGTTTTCAGTATGACCCTGAGTCTTAAAAATACTAAAATGGCAAGAAGGATGAACAAGAGGCTAAGGAGAAAGGAGGAGATATAATTTTGCCCACTTCCATTTCCTGACCTATCACTTATTAGCTCATTTACCTTAGGTAAATTGTCCTACTTTTATACTCCTCAATATGGTCATATGGAAAATGGAATCAATAGCACCACTTCTTTCTTAAGAAGATTGTTATAGGGTAAAGTGATGTAATATGGGCAAATAGCCAAGCACACTGCTACACAGTAGTTAATACTCAGTAAGTAATAGCTCCTGGCCTTCTACACTGATAATAATGCTGAGCAGAGAACAAATGGGCTAGAGTAGTAATGAGAGTGACTTGAAAAAGCAAAACAAGGGGACTTCCCTGGCAGTCCAGTGGTAAAGACTTCACCTTCCAATGCAGAGGGTATGGGTTCGATCCCAGGTCAGGGAGCTAAGATCCCGTATGCCTTGCAGCCAAAAACTAAAACATAAAACAGAAGTAGTACTGTAACAAAATCAATAAAGAGCTGCCTGGCTCGTGGCCTCCCGAGAGCAAGGTTCTTGGTGCTCTGACTGGGTGTCAGGCCTGAGCCTCTGAGGTGGGAGAGCCAACTTCAGGACATTGGACCAGCAGAGACCTCCTGGCCCCACATAATATCAATCAGCGAGACCTCTCCCAGAGATCTCTGGCTCAACACTAAGACCCAGCATCACTCAACGATGAGCAAGCTCCAGTGCCTGACACCCCATGTCAAACTACTAGCAAGACAGGAACACAACCCCACCCATTAGCAGAGAGGGTGCCTAAAATCATGCTAAGTTCACAGACACCCCAAAACATACCACCGGACTTGGACCTGCCCATCAGAAAGACATGATCCAGCCTCATCCACCAGAATACAGGCACGAGTCCCATCCACCAGGAAGCCTACACAACCCAGTGAACCAACCTTAGCCACTGGGGGCAGACACCAAAAACAATGAGAACTACAGACCTGCAGCCTGAGAAAAGGATTTGTCAAACACAGTAAATTAAGCAAAATGAGAAGACAGAGAAATACGCAGCAGATGAAGGAGCAAAGTAAAAACCCACCAGACCAAACAAATGAAGAGGAAATAGGCAGTCTACCTGAAAAAGAATTCAGAGTAATGCTAGTAAAGATGATCCAAAATCTTGAAAACAGCACGGAGAAAATGCAAGAAAAGTTTAACAAGGACCTAGCAGAACTAAAGAGAAAACAAACAATGATGAACAATACAATAAATGGAATTAAAAATTCGCTATAAGGAATCATGATGAACAACACAATAAATGAAATTAAAAATTCTCTATAAGGAATCAACAGCAGAATAACTGAGGCAGAAGAATGGATAAGTGACTTGGAAGATAAAATAATGGAAATAACTACCGCAGAGCAGAATAAAGGAAAAAGAATGAAAAGAATTGAGGACATTCTCAGAGACCTCTGGGACAACATTAAATGCACCAACATTCGAATTATAGGGGTCCCAGAAGAAGAAGAGAAAAAGAAAGGGACTGAGAAAATATTTGAAGAGATTATAGTTGAAAACTTCCCTAATATGGGAAAGGAAATAATCAATCAAGTCCAGGAAGCGCAGAGAGTCCAGAGAGTCTATACAGGATAAATCCAAGGAGAAACACACCAAGACACATAGTAATCAACCTATCAGAAATTATATACAAAGAAAAAATATTAAAAGCAGCAAGGGAAAAGCAACAAATAGCATACAAGGGAATCCTCATAAGGTTAACAGCTGATCTTTCAGCAGAAACTCTGCAAGCCAAAAGAGAGTGACAGGACATATTTAAGGTGATGAAAGGGAAAAACCTACCACCAAGATTACCCAGCAGGATCTCATTCAGGTTCGATGCAGAAATTAGAACCTTTACAGACAAGCAGAAGCTAAGAGAATTCAGCACCACCAAACCAGCTTTA
This sequence comes from Phocoena sinus, assembly GCF_008692025.1. NCBI lineage: Eukaryota > Metazoa > Chordata > Mammalia > Artiodactyla > Phocoenidae > Phocoena > Phocoena sinus. The sequence continues at coordinate 33,354,795 of NC_045774.1, read as the reverse complement.
CAACAGATGCCAAAGGAACATCTCTAGGCAGGAAACACAAGAGAAGGAAAAGACCTACAATAACAAACCCAAACAATTCAGAAAATGGTAATAGGAACATATATATCAATAATTACCTTAAATGTATTGGACTAAATGCTCCAACCAAAAGACATAGACTGGATGAATGGATACAGAAACAAGACCCATATATATGCTGTCTACAAGGGACACATACAGACTGAAAGTGAGGGGTTGGAAAAACATATTCCATGCAAATGGAAATCCAAAGAGAGCTGGAGTAGCAATTCTCATATCAGACAAAATAGACTTTAAAGACTATTACAAGAGACAAAAATGGACACTACAGAATGATCAAGGGATCAATCCAGGAAGAAGATAATAACAATTGTAAATATTTACGCACCCAACATAGGAGCACCTCAATACATAAGGTAAATGCTAACAGCCATAAAATGGGAAATCGACAGTAACACAATAAGAGTAGGGGACTTTAACACCTCACTTTCACCAATGGACAGATCATCCAAAATGGAAATAAATCAGGAAACACAAGCTTTAAATGACACATTAGACAAGATGGATGTAATTGATATTTATAGGACATTCCATCCAAAAACAACAGAATACACTTTCTTCTCAAGTGCTCATGGAACATTCTCCAGGATAGATGATATCTTGGGTCACAAATCAAGCCTTGGTAAATTTAAGAAAATTAAAATCATATCAAGTATCATTTCTGACCACAATGCTATGAGACTAGATATCAATTACTGGAAAAAAACTGTAAAAAATACAAACACATGGAGGATAAAAAATACGCTCCTAAATAACCAAGAGATCACAGACGAAATCAAAGAGGAAATCAAAAAATACCTAGAGACAAATGACAGTGAAAACATGACAACCCAAACCTATGGGATGCAGCAAAAGCAGTTCTAACAGGGAAGTTTATAGCATTACAATCCTACCTCAAGAAACAACAGATGTCTCAAATAAACAACCTAACCTTATACCTAAAGCAATTAGAGAGAGAAGAACAGAAAAACCCCAAAGTTAGCATTAGGAAAGAAATCATAAAGATCAGATCAGAAATAAATGAAAAAGAAATGAAGGAAACTTTAACAAAGATCAATAAAACTAAAAGCTGGTTCTTTGATAAGATAAACAAAATTTTTAAACCATTAGTCAGACTCATCAAGAAAAAAAGGAAGACTCAAACCAACAGACTTCGAAATGAAAAAGGAGTGGTAACAACTGACAATGCAGAAATACAAAGGATCATGAGAGATTACTACAAGCAACTATATGCCAATGAAATGGACAACCTGGAAGAGTTGGACAAATTCTTATAAAAGCACAACCTTCTGTGACTGAACCAGGAAGAAAGAGAACATATAAACGGACCAATCACAAGCACTGAAATTGAAACTGTGATTAAAAATCTTCCAACAAACAAAAACCCAGGACGAGGTGGCTTCACAGGCGAAGTCTGTCAAACATTTAGAGAAGAGCTAACACCTATCCTTCTCAAACTCTTCCACAATATAGCAGATGGAGGAACACTCCCAAAGCCATTCTACAAGGCCACCATCATCCTGATACCAAAACCAGGCAAAGATGTCACAAAGAAAGAAAACTACAGCCCAATATCACTGACGAATATAGATGCAAAAATCCTCAACAAAATACTAGCAAACAGAATCCAACAGCACATTAAAAGTATCATACACCATGATCAAGTGGGGCTTATCCCAGGAATGCAAGGATTCTTTAATATACACAAATCAATGTGATACACCGTATTAACAAATTGAAGGAGAAAAATCATATGATCATCTCAATGGATGCAGAAAAAGCTTTTGACAAAATTCAACACCAATTTATGTTAAAAACCCTCCAGAAAGTAGGCATAGAGGGAACTTTCCTCAACATAATAAAGGCCATATATGGCAAACCCACAGCCAACATAATAAAGGCCATATATGACAAACCCACAGCCAACATCCTCCTCAATGGTGAAAAACTGAAACCATTTCCACTAAGATCAGGAACAAGACAAGGTTGCCCACTCTCACCACTGTTATTCAACATAGTTCTGGAAGTTTTAGCCACAGCAATCAGAGAAGAAAAGGAAATAAAAGGAATCCAAATTGGAAAAGAAGAAGTAAAGTTGTCACTGTTTGCAGATGACATGATACTATACATAGAGAATCCTAAAGATGCTACCAGAAAATTACTAGAGCTAATCAGTGAATTTAGTAAAATAGCAGGATGCAAAATCAATGCACAGAAATCTCTTGCAGTCCTATACACTAAATGATGAAAAATCTGAAAGAGAAATTAAGGAAACACTCCCATTTACCACTGCAATAAAAAGAATAAAATACCTAGGAGTAAACCTACCTAAGAAGACAAAAGACCTATATGCAGAAAACTATAAGACACTGATGAAAGAAATTAAAGATGATAGAAAGAGATGGAGAGATATACCATGTTCTTGGATTGGAAGAATCAACATTGTGAAATTGACTATACTACCCAAAACAATCTACAGATTCAATGCAATCCCTGTCAAACTGCCAATGGCATTTGTCACAGAACTAGAACAAAAGATTTCACAATTTGTATGGAAACACAAAAGACCCTGAGTAGCCAAAGCAATCTTGAGAAAGAAAGGCAGAGCTGGGGGAATCAGGCTGCCTGACTTCAGACTATGCTACAAAGGTACAGTAATCAAGGCAGTATGGTACTGGCACAAAAACAGAAATGTAGATCAGTGTATCAGGATAGAAAGCCCAGAGATAAACCCACACATATGGTCACCTTATCTTTGATAAGGGAGGCAAGAGTATACAATGGAGAAAAGACATCCTCTTCAATAAGCGGTGCTAGGAAAACAGGACAGCTACATGTAAAAGAATGAAATTAGAACACTTCCTAACACCATACACAAGAGTAAACTCAAAATGGATTAAAGACCTAAATGTAAAGCCAGAAACTCTAAAACTCTTAGAGGAAAACATAGGCAGAACACTCTATGACATAAATCACAGCAAGATCCTTTTTGACCCAGCTCCTGGAGAAATGGAAATAAAAACAAAAATAAACAAATGGGAGCTAATGAAACTTCAAAGCTTTTGCACAGCAAAGGAAACCATAAACAAGATGAAAAGACAACCCTCAGAATGGGAGAAAATGTTTGCAAACAAAGCAACTGACAAAGGATTGATCTCCAAAATATACAAGCAGCTCATGCAGCTCAACAGCAAAAAAGCCAACAACCCAATCCAAAAATGGGCAGAAGACTTAAATAGACATTTCTCCTAAAAATATATACATATTGCCAACAAAGACATGAAAGAATGCTCAACATCACTAATCAGCAGAGAAATGCAAGTCAAAACTACAATGAGGTGTCACCTCACACCAGTCAGAATGGCCATCATCAAAAAATCTACAAACAATAAAGGCTGGAAAGGGTGTGGAAAAAGGGGATCCCTCTTGCACTGTTGGTGGGAATGTAAATTGATACAGCCACTATGGAGAACAGTATGGAGGTTCCTTAAAAAACTAAAAATAGAACTACATATGACCCAGCAATCCCACTACTGGGCATATACCCTGAGAAAACCATAATTCAAAGAGAGTCATGTACCACAATGTTCATTTCAGCTCTATTTACAATAGCCAGGACATGGAAGCAACCTAAGTGTCCATTGACAGATGAATGGGTAAAGAAGATGTGGCACATATATACGATGGAATATTACTCAGCCATAAAAAGAAATGACATTGAGTTATTTGTAGTCAGGTGGATGGACCTGGAGTCTGTCATACAGAGTGAATTAAGTCAGAAAGACTAAAGTATATACTGTATGCTAATACATATATATGGAATCTAAAAAAAAATATTTTTGAAGAACGTAGAGGTAGGACAGGAATAAAGACACAGACATAGAGATTGGACTTGAGGATATGGGGAGGGGGAAGGGTAAGCTGTGACAGTGAGAGAGTGGCATTGACATATATACACTACCAAATGTAAAATAGAAAGCTAGTGGGAAGCATCGCACAGCACAGGGAGATTAGCTCCGTGTTTGTGACCACCCAGAGGGGTGGGAAAGGGAATGTTGGAGGGAGACCTAAGAGGAATGGGATATGGCTATATATGTATATGTATAGCTGATTCACTTTGTTTTACTAACTTTCTGTTTTATAGCAGAAACACAACCTTGTAAAGCAGTTATACTCCAATAAAGATGTTAAAAAAACAAGTAAATAAAGAGTAAAAAAATGGTCCACGTCAAAAAAATCTCCGAAAAAGAAGCAAAACTAAAGCTGGTTTAATAGTTCTAAAACAGCTTAATTACTGACATATTTGAAGGTTACCTATAAGTTTCACTTGGCCTATAACTTAAAATATTGATTCAATATATATTCAATTTTTATGAAAATTAATATTTATATAGAGAAAGCCCCAAAAGGGTCATTTGGGCGACGAAACATTTTTTAACACCTTCTGTACTATTTTGTTGTTGTCCTTATATCCTCCTGATTACTTGAATTTTTAATCATTAAGAAGTAAACGTATTCATTACTAGTATGTTCTTAAAAACTTTTTCCTCCTGGTATTATTTCATTTACATCCCCTTTATTTTGTTATCATTTGCATGTTTATTTTTTTCTGTCTTTTTATTAATTTCAACTTTTTTGCCACTTTCCATTTGAAATGTTTCTTATAGACAGCATATAGCTGAATTTTGATGTTTTAACTAGACTGATAATGTTTTTATTTTAGAAGGAAATATTTATTTTCCATGTATATGTGTATTTCTAACATTTTTATTGAAGGGGAGCATGTGTATGAAAAAGTTGACAAATCATAAGTGAAAAGCTTGATGAATTTTCACAAATTGAACCTACCTAAGTAACCAATACCCAGATCAAGATAACCAGCCACCCAGAAACTAACCTAGGACCCTCTTGGAGCCTTTCTGTCCCTCTCCCTGTAAAGATGATCAGTATTCTAACTTCTTTTCAATGCTGAAAGCCTTTGGCCTCAGGCATTTTCTCTGTGGATAGAGTTTTAGTTATAGATCAATATCTATAATAAATGTGGGACTCTTCAGAGTTTTTATTTCTTATTTTGTCTGGTTAGTTGAGTCAGACTTTTCAAAAAATTCATCCATTTCCTCTCCATTTTCAAATATACTGGCATGAAGTTGTTAATGATATACCAGTATTAACTTTTTAATATATAAGTGATCTGTGGTGATGCCTCTTTTTTTTTTCATGCCAAATACTGTTTGTGCAACCTGTTTTTAAAGCTTTAACAGGTTTTTTAATAATTTTATTACTTTTTGAATAGTCAGTATTTGGCTTGGTTGTTTTTCTCTCTTTTTAGATTACTACATTGCATTGAATTCTGTGTTTATGTGTCTTGTTTCTTACTTCCTTTCTAATTTTTTAAATTTTAGTTTACTTTTTTTTTCTATCTTCTTGAATGGATACTTAAATTATTAATATTTCAGCCTTTCTTTTCTCCAAATGTATTTATTTAAGGGTACATATTTGTCTCTATACATGGCTTTAAGTGCATATTATAAATTTGAAATTTTGCATTATCATTTATTTAAAAGTATTTTCTAATTTCCATTATAATTCCCCATAATATATGGATTATTTGGAAGTGAAGTACTTCATTCCTGAACTGTTGAGTGTTTTTCTCATCTTTTTGCTGTTGTTATTTTTTCTTACTTAACTTCACTGTGATCATTATATTTTCAATTCTTTGAAATTCAAATTTTTGAAACTCATTTTCATTTAACATTTGGTCACTGACATTTGTGCACTTAGGAAGAATGTGGATTCTGTAGTCATTGGCTGCAGTTTTATGAATATATCAGTGAGTAAGTTTTTGTTTATATATATTGAAGCTATTTTATTAGGGCATACAAATTTAGGATTTGAGCTGTATTAACCCTTCTTTTTAATAGTACCATTGCTAGCAGTAATTCTATCTTTAAGATTTACTTTTGTAGCTTCACGAGCTTCCTTTTTGTTAGTGTTTACATAATATTGCCTTTTCTGTTTATTTTGGGGTCTTTATATTTAAGGAGTACCTGTTTTGAGCTGTATGTAGTTGAATTGTTTATTTAACCAGTCTGCTGATCTTTGTCTTTAAATTGGATATTTAATTATTTGTGTTTAATATCACTATTAATATTTGGGTTCAAAGTGACATATTCCCATTTGTTTTCTATTTGTCTTATTTTATATTTTTTCCTCTGACTTTAGTTCTTTTGGATATTAAAGATTTTTCCCCATTTAATTATTCTATTTCTCCTTTCATTAACATGTGTTCTGGGCAGTCTTTTATTACTTGTATTAATTATAATATTACAGCATAAATATTATAGCATGCATTTTTGAGTTCAGAACTTGCTATTAATTGGTACTTTCATCACTTCCCAGACAAGGCAAAAGACCTTATAACATTTTAACTCTACACTCTCCACCCACCCCCAGCTCTCCCCTGTCCCAGTCAGATTTTCACCCATAGTTCTGGTATGTTTAATTCTATGTATATATTAAGCTCCATAAGAAGTAACTATTACCATCATAAACAGGCCATATTCATTTAATTTTAAACACATGTTTTACTTTTTCTGTTGCTTTTTGTTTATTCTTTTATCAGTTACTTCCGTATAAGGTCATTTCCCTTCTGACTTATTTTTCAGTGACAGTTTGCTGGTGACAAATTCTCTCAATTTTTTCCTAAAAGTGTTTATTCTTCCTTTATTTTTTGACATATATTTCATTAGGAATAAAATTCTAATTTGGAAGTTTTTCCAACACTTTAACAATTTTATATCATTATTGCCTGGCTTTCATAATTTATGTGAGGTCAGTGAAAGACATTGCTTCTCCTTTAAAAGTAAGGTGTCTTTTTTGCCTTTGAAGATTTTATTTGTCTTTGGTGTTCAGAGACACCTGTGTCTAGGAGTGATTTTATTTGTATAAATACTGGTTGGGATTCAAAAGCTTCTGTATTCTATGGATTGATGTATTTCACTGGTTTTGGAAAATTCCCAGCCAGTATTTCCTCAAATGTTCCTATCTACATTCTCTCTTCTATTTATGGGATTCCAGTTACATATTTTATGCTTTTCCTTATTTTCTTTTTTTTTTCTCTCTCTCTCAAGGCTTCTTTAGTCTATACATTTTCAGGTGACCTATTTTTCAGTATATTAATGCTTTCTTTTGTTGGATCTAATCTTCTATTAAGCACATTTACTCAACTCTTAATTTCAGTAATTCTATTTTTAAGTTCTAGAATTTCCATTTGATTCTTTTAAAAAATAGATTCCAGACTACTTCTTTATTTAGTCATCTGGAACACATTAATCACAGTTTCTTTTAATTATATGCCTGATAACTAACATTTGAAACACCTATGAGTCTTTTTCTATTTTCTTTTTCCTCCTTCTTGGTTTACTGATTCATGGAAGGCTTGGTAGTTTTGTTTTTGTTTAATTAAATAATATACATTGTATCTGAAAATTTGTAAAAATTCTCTTAAATGAATTTATTTTCATTCTGGCAAGAGTTAGAGTAGGACCAGATTGCCTTGATTAAATCAGCTATTTAGATTTTTGTGGCTTGATCAGGGATTCTGATGGCTATTTCTGGTTTGCCTTTATTTCTAGGGGTAGACCTTCAGGGTTCATAATTGAAAGCCTTTTCTTTCTTTCTTGGCAGACTCTGAACTTTCAATTTTGTCTTCTCAGCTCTGTGAGACTTACGAAAGATCTGCTTAGCTTTTCACTTCTTATGAGTTAATTTTTGCATGCTGTTTATCTTCTGGCTCCTTCACCACTTAATTTGGCAAATCTCTTGAAGTCAAAAGCTGAGCAGAACGTAGGATTCATTTCTCTGTGGCTCATGGCCCTTCACATCCTAGCTGACTTCATAGCCATGAACTTCAGTGTTCATCGTCTCATCCTGAGAGAGTGATGAAATCTCTAGGATGTAGCTTCCTGTAAGAATACCCTGAGAGGAAAATGGCCAGCTCATCTTTATTTGTATCTCTTTAATCAAGTCTGGCTGCTTTGCTTGCTCTCTGATACCTTCAAACAGCTGTTTTTAGTATTTTATTCATCTTTTATAGTTCTTCTACTTGAAAGAAAATGTGTATTTGTTTTGTTTATAGTTAAAAAATGAGAATATTATCTGATAAGAATTTGGGGGGGTTCTTTTGGTGAATTTAAGGAACAGTTTCAATTATTGCTTCAATATTAAAATATACTAAATATTGGAATATTTTGATGGGTTATGAAGAAAGCAAGAAAGCATATTTAAAACTGGGATCATCCTGAAAAATCTGAGATGTATGAAATTGTCATCTAAAGCAATACTAATCAAAGTAGGGACACGATCCTCAGTAGGAAGCACCATGCCCCTTATGGTATATGCCCTGAATAAAACATAAAGAAAATCATTTAACAATAATACACTTGAAAAATATTTATTGAGTAACTACTACTTGATGGGCACTGTTCTAAGTCTGAAAGTCTGGCCAGGAAGGAGACAGAAGTCCTTGTTTTCCAAGATTTTACATTGTAATTGCAGGGATAGAGAGGGTTGCTACAGAGAGAGAAGGGACATGGAAAATCAAATAAATAATGTAAAATAGTGAAAATGTCATGAAAAAAACAAAACAGGATAATATGATAGAGAGTAATAAAAGGTGCTATTTTATTTGTATGGTTTATCTATGTTTTTAAAATATATTTATTTATTTATTTTTGGCTGTGTTGGGTCTTAGTTGTGGCATGCGGAATCTTTCACTGTGGTGCTTGGGCTCCTCCCTAGTTGCGGTGCATGGGCTTAGTTGCCCTACAGCATGTGGGATCTTAGTTGCCTGACCAGGGATTGAACCCGCATCCCATGCATTGGAAGGTGGATTCTTAACCACTGGACCACAAGGGAAGTCTCTATGTATTTTTAAGAAAGTGATATTTGGGCTGAGAATTGAATAACAGAAAGTGCCAATCATGAAAAATGCTAAGTAAATTTTATACCAGGCAGGAATAAACTTGGTACACTGAGGAATTAAAAGAAGGTCAATGTGGCTAGAGCATAGTGATGAAGAGCAAAGGTTTTATGAGATGTTGTCTGGGACATATCCAGGTCTACTTAGAGTAGGAGGGAGTTGTCAATCACCATAAGGAGCTAGATTTAATTCTGAGTGTAATGAGAGACCTACGGTGGGATTTAAGAAAGGAATAATGTGATTTCATTTATTTTGTTAGAAATTTTATTGTGCCTGCTAAATGGAGAATGATTGTAGTGAAACAAGAGTTAAAAACTAGGTGGCAGTTAGGAAACCATTGAAATACTCTAGCCAAGAGATGATGTTGACTTGGACTGTGGTGGTAGGAGCACAGATGGACAGAAGTGGTAGGTTGGGATTTACTGTGGAGGATGATGTGACTAGATCTGTTGGTGGAATGGAGAAAGAGAGTGAGGCAAAGATGTTGACTCCTAGGATTTTGGCCTGAAGAAATTTATTTTACTGAGACAGTTATAGACTCAAGAAAGACCAGGATGGGGATACTAGGTGGTAAATAAGGCCTCTGTTTTAACATGTTATGTTTGAAAAACACAGTAACCATCCAAGTGGAAGCATAAAAGATATGATTGGATTTTTGAACACTGTATTTAATACAAAGGCCCTGTTTAAGATCACCTAGAAAGAAAGTATAGAGTTGAAAGGAGGTCCTGAAATTGAATCCTAGGCACTTCAAATTTAGTGGTGAGTGGAGGAAGGAGAGAAAGTAAAATCAGAGAAGCCAAGATAGAATATATCAAGAAAGAGGGAACGATAAACTGTGGTAATGTAGCTGCTAAGAGGGACGAGTTAAACCACTCAGGTAGTGGAAATATCAGAATATAGAAAAAAAGCACCATATTAAATTTCAGTGAGTGACAATATTTATTTATTAGAGAAACTTTAATACAGGGTGAATGGCTCCAAACACCAAGATTTAATTTGGAAGCTTTCACCACAGCAACACCTATCAGTGTTCAGTTTATTTATTTAAACATGCACGTGTTGGTTGTATAATTTTCAAATTAAGGTGATAGCTAATAAAACAGTACAGAAAAAAAAATTGATTTTAGCATCCTTTACTTATTAGCCAGGTTGGGTCTACATATTAAAAGTAATATGTTTCCTGTCAAAATACTCAGTTCTGTTTGTTTTTACAAATATTTTAATGTGGTATTTCAGCCAGGTTTGCTGTTGAAGGTCATGGTAGATTAATCTCAAATTAGCTGAAACAATGAACTCAACTAAAAGAAAAATCAGCATCATAATATAGTGTAACCAAGGAAAGCAGCCCAAACCCTAATGAGCAGTTGCCTCTCTGCATTGGGTCATTATGATTATATTAATTTAACAAGCCAGGTTGGGAAGCACAGATGAATACTCTTGCAAATGCAGAGTAAATACTTAATTTAACAGTCTGCCATCGTAGTATTTACTATTTCTGTGATAAAATCTTGCAGCAGTGGGCTGGAATATGTTACCTTCTCAGTAATAATATTTAAATACAGTTTCCATGTTTGCTTCATTATTATCCTTACTGCCACCTCCCTCAATTAATTTGTTTCAAATGATAAGCTTTTCCATCCATCAGTGCTGAGAATAATTTCTTTAACTAATTAATGATTCTGGAAGTATGGCTTTGGTTGCTTCCATCTTTTGGCTATTACTAATAATGCTTATAAAACATAGATGTACAAAAATCTTTCTGAATTCCTGCTTTTGTTTATTTTTTGGGTATATACCCAGAAGTGGAATTGCTAGATCATACGCTAATTCTATTTTTAACTTTCTGGGGAGCTATCATAATTTTTTGTAGCAGCTACACCATTTTACATTCCCACCAACAGTGCATGAAGTTTCCCAGTTTGCATACCCTTGCCCACCCTTGTTATTTTCTGCATTTTTTTTTGGATAGTTGCCATCCTAATGGGTGTGAAGTGGTAGTGGTTCAGATTTTCTTTCACAGTTTTTAATCTTTCTTGAGATAACTTGGGATAAATCGTTCAGAGAGATATATAATAACTTTTAGACCATATGCTGTTGGAAAGAATAGCAGTAAAGAGTGCCCATGTAAAATGTGAGAAGCTTGAAACATGACAGATAAAAGAATTATATGAAAGGAAGTTAAATCCTGGGCAGTTTTGCTCAGCTTGCGGAAATGTGTCATCAAAAAGAGGCCTGTGATAACTTTGAGTCATCAAAGTGGAAATCAACCATTTTGCTTATCATAATTTATTTGTGTAAATTATGTTTTTTACAGTATAAATAATTTGATAATATAAATATAATATGTAGAGTACTTGTGTTGAGAAATACAGCAGAGGTACTTTTATCTCTAGGGAGTTTTAACTGGCACTTTTTGTAAACCTATTTTTTCCCAGACACGGGGCAAAATGTTTTACATGAATCATCTTATGGAGTTTTTTCAACTCTATTAGAAAGATGAGAGATTTAGCAACTTGATCAAAATTTCACAACTGGCAAGCAGTAGAGCCAGAGTCCAAACCCAGTTCTCTCTGATTTCACAGCCTGCCCTCTCTACTCCCAATAGACATTCATGCAATGTATAATTCCTTACTTGAATCTTAGAGTAATTAAGAGCATAGGACTTCTCTGTATACCATATACATTTGCATGTATAATGGCTTGTGTACATGCCAATAATTGTGATAATCTCACTAAAAACAAGAATAGATGAATATAAAAGAGTATTAAATTTTAAAACTCTACCTCAAATTTAAGATTTACCAGGAATACTACTAACCTCTAACATGTAATATATGTATAGATATAACTTGAAATATGCAGTTGGCTATTTAAGTGCATATCTGTGTCCTTGGTCTTTTCAAAATGCTTTGAAGACAGTTATTGCATTATTAAATGCTATTCATTGATCAGTTTAAGTACGTTTCTTTTAAGGAATCATGCAGAATTTGTGGGCCTATATAAGAAAATTCTTTGGGCAGTTACAATTGCAATAAACTAAACACTGTGCTAGAAGATTTGAGAAAAATTATCATTAATCCAATTTGGTTAAAATGATTTCCAGAAGTTTAAATCCTTATTTCTTCATTTTTAGTGTTATTCATTGATTTTCCTAAGGAAGGGCTTTTAAACTTCTCTCCAGTAATCACAATGAAAGCCTGCCTGAATATTTACATATCAACATAGCTTTTAAAGTTCTTAGTACTTATAGACATTAAATAGAGTTCCATACTCTAAATTTTACAAAAGAAGCATTTCTGAAGATATAGAAAAATAAGTAGAATTTTTTTAAACACAAAAAATTACATGCTTTTTAATATCATTGTCAAATGTAGAAAATGAAGGTTAAGGTGCTAAAACAACTTGATAGGAAACAATGATTTATTATAAACTTGCTGAATCTGTATGTCAAATAGCTGGGGTTTTTTAAAGTCATATATCTCAATCAAAATATTTCTAAAAACATGATACCTTTGACAAAATAATATTTTATACTTGAAATAAAATTCATACTGTATGATTGAATTAAAAGCTGTAATTTCATATGATACTATTTAGATGTAGAAATATGTAAGAGTTCTTGGTAATTCCTTTACAGATTTTCATTAGTTTTCTAGCATCAGTGGATTCTGGTGACTGACATAGTAGGTGCCCAATAAATAGCTGTTGAATAAATGGATAGCTTTGCTGAATCTTCTTGTCTCTGAACTTTCTTCTTTGTGTTGCTATGACATTACTTTCTAATTATATTATATCACTCCTTTATAATATGATTATATAAATTATTCCTTGCTCCAGAATAACATAAATTGCTAATCCAGTCTCTTAGTCTTAACACATTTTTTCAGTAATCTAAGTCTTTTAAACACCCAATAAAGTTAGGATATAATGTGACTTCTCTAGTAGATGCCTACTTTCAAGTTTCCAAAAGAGTTCAGTTTCAACAAGAAACACTTGTATCTATTGATTATGTAATGTGGGGGTTCTGTTTTGGGAACAAACTTGAAGTAGATGATACTGTAAATTGTAAAAAATAGGACTCATATACAGTCCTTTCTAATTTAGGCTATATTGTCAGTTTCCTAGGAATAATTTTTATCCCCTATCTGAATACTGACTGTATTGACTATCTTTAATTCTTTTGATTTTCATTAAAACTTTGAATTCCTAATTAATTTGCGAACTACATGCTCATATAAAAGTACACTTCATCAAACATCTTTTCCTTTATATCTTTAAAATCATTTCATTTTACTATTTCCAGTATATATATTTTTTATTTTTCTTGGAGTATAGTTGATTTACAATGTTGTGTTAGTTTCAGGTGTACAGCAAAGTGAATCAGTTATACATAGACATATATCTACTCTTTTTTAGATTCTTTTCCAGATAGGCCATTACAGAGTATTGAGTAGAATTCCCTGTGCTATACAGTAGGTTCTTTTTAGTTATATATTTTATATACAGTAGTGTGTATATGTCAGTCCCAATCTCCCAATCCGGTATGGTTTAAAATTAGTACTTTAAACTTTTATTCTTGAAACATTTTCTTTTTCCATGGGTACTTTCCTATTGATTGTTTCTCCCTTATACATCTTGGGATTTTTTTTACCTCGGTTTCATAGGAAGCATAGCTATATTTACAGATTTTTTTTCTCATGAACTAACTTTTTGATATATATTCTGCTTTATTGAATTATAAAAAGTTAGTTAATAGCAATAACATTTGGTTTTATTTTCTTTTACTTCTACACACACACACCAATGCATATGTGCACACACAAATACATATGAATTTTAAATTGGTAGCATACTGTACATAAAGTTTTATCTTCTTTTCAACTGTGTTTTGTCAAATGGATATTATATTATGAACATCTTCCTCATATAATTACGTAGTCTTTGAAATTTAGCTATTTAAAAATTAAATTGCAAATATATGGTCTCATAGACTATGTTCCTGCTTCCAGACCTCCTAGAAGTTGTGGACTCCCTGGAATGCAAGGGTGATGTAAGAGAGACAGAACACCTAGCCAGATCTTAGGAAAACCATAAACTTTATGCTACCTGCAATATCATTGGAGCAAATAATATGACCTTTCAAAACAAGTAATAAATCTCAATAATAAAATAAATTTTAAAATGTATTTTGCCATTGCATTATGTACAACCCCTTTTCTTCACTTTCTGTTCATTACAATAGTAAAACCAAAGCAAGACAAAACAAAACAGAAACAACCAAAACCCAAATGCCTATTGGCATGTGAATTACAAGGATAGATAGGAGTAAAGGCTAAGGTAGACTTGGCTTCCACTTCGAAGATATTTATTGACTAATCTAATTTCTCTTTGGCTCTGTGTCTCTGTCTCAGTTAAAAGTTTTAAAATAGATCTAGATTTTTTTTGCCAACTCTATATGCAAGTTTCTTTGCCTTTCAAGGTTATCTAAAAAGTATAACAATTTAGAGCCTATGTATCACCTAGGAAATGGATGAAAGCATTGCTAACTAATATTTAATGAGTGTATAATATGGGCTGGACAGTGCTGTAGCACTTTATGTGTATTATGTTTTATAATCCTCACAACTTTATGATGGAAATGTACTATTATTTCCATTGTCCAGATGGAAAAAAATGAGGCACTGAAAGGTTATGAAACTTTCCCAAGTGGCAATAGCCCATTTAACACTACCCTGCCTCTGTCTCTCAACCAGCAAATCCACTTGAATGTCTAATGAAGCATCACATATTTTATAGTTCAAAAGAGAGGTCCTGATGATTTACTTTATCCAAATATGTACCTTCTCAGTAATAGTACTACTCTTAATTCAGTTTTCCAGGCAAATAGATAAACACAAACAAAAACCTTGGGAATTATATTTGATTATTCTTTTCCCTTCATACCCCTTATCCAAGTTCTGAAAACTCGACGTACAAAATGTATCCTGAATTTGGCAACTTCTTATCTGCTCCATTACAACCCTAATCTAAGCCACCATCTCTCATCTAGATTACTAGCATAGCTCCCTGTCTAGTCTCTCCGATTTCCCATCCCCTATTCATAACCTACTCACCAAACAGCAGCCACAGTACTCTTTAAAAAATATATGTTGGATCTATCACCTCATTGCTCAAAATTCTACAATGATTTCCTAACATACAGAAGCCAAAATCCACACTTCTTGCCACATCCTGTAGAACCTGCAAGACCAGGCCCTTGTGTGCTTCTCCAAAATCATAGCTGACAGCAGTCTCTAGCTGCTGTTTTATTCTAGCCACATTGGCCTTCTTGAGATGAACCAAGTTCATTCCTACAACAGGCGCTTTACATTTGCTATTTCCTTTGACTTAAATGTTCTTTCCCCAGATCTTGACGTGGCTTCCTCTGTCATGTCACTGAAGTCTCTGCTCAAATAAAAATTCTTCCCTGATTACCATCTATTATAGAAACCCCTACCTAAAATTGCATTATTTATTCATTTGTCTTGTCTGTTGCAGTGGAGTCCTGACAGATGTTTAACAGTTGATTCTCTGGGGGTGAAAGAAAAGTCCTGATTTATAGTGTTAGCCAATTTCCGTGGTGTAAATATTCATATCAGGACTGATTTCAAGCTACCAACATGATGTCACTGAACAAGGAATTGGGAAGAGATAAACACAATTGGCTTTTTAAAAAATTGAAATATATTTGATATACAACATTGTATAAATTTGATATGTACATGTTAATTTGATACATTTATATAATGTAATATTATTGCCATTATAGCAATAATTAATACCTCTATCATATTAATAGCTATCATTTATTTTTAATGGTTGTAATAATTAGTTCTAGTCTCTTTGCAAGTTTTATGATTATAATACTATATTGTCTGCGTTCACTATACTGTGCATTAGATCTCTAGGTGGTATTTGCCACTCGTTGCAATTTTGTACCCTGAAACCACATCTGTCCTATTCCCTTCCTCCCCATCCCCTAGTAACCACCATTTTACTCTGTTGTAACCAGTTTGGCTTTTTTAGATTCTACATATAAGTGATATCATATCGTACTTGTCTTTCTCCGTATGACTTTTCTAACTTAGCATAATATATGTGCTCAAGGTCATCCATGTTGTTGCAAATGGCAGGACGTCCTTCTTTCTCATGGTGAAATAATATTCCATTGTATGTATGTATATATATATGGGCACTTAGGTTGTTTCTGTGTCTTGACTATTGTGAATAATTCTGCAATAAACATGGGAGAGTATATATCTCTTCGATATCCTATTTTCAGTTCCTTTGGGTGTACACCCAGAAGTGGAATTGCTAGATCTATTTTTAATTTTTTGAGGAACATCCATGTTGTGTTTCTTAATGGCTGTGCCAATTTACATTTCCACCAACAGAGTACAAGTATTCTCTTTTCTCCACATCCTTGCCAAAACTGGCTTTTGAAAGTCAGTGCAAGCTGGCTCCAGCAGACTACTGGTGTATTGTCTGTTTTTCTAGAATATAATCTCCATGAAAGAGCAATTTTATTATCCTCACTGCTATATTTCAACACTTAGGTTAAGGACTGGCACAATAAATAATCTGTTGTTCAACAATATTTGGAGAATAAATGAACTAATTAATATATTACTATGTGAGCCTTTAAAATATGTACGGAAGTACAGAATTTTAGAATCCATAATAGGAATCTTGGAACAAAAGGGTAAGAGTAACACTAGCTCAAGCGAACTTGACTGCAGGTATAACTGTCTTTCCCATCCTTCTTAATCAAGGAGTTGTTCCAATTCCCATTTGAATATATTCTTTTAAACCTCCCTAAATAGATTACCGAGAATATAGACATTTAAATTTATTCTGTTCATATTTAAATAATTTCATTTATGTTTAGTCTGGAAAAATGAATCTGAAGTTATTCCAGTATGTTGTGTTCTTTAAGCACTTGATATATGTCTAAAATGTTGTTCATGTCAAGAACATCTACAATTCAAATCATGACCTTCTTTTGGTTTGTACTATAATTTTAAAGTGACATAGACACAAAAAGGACTAGACTAAAAAACGTTAATAGTCATACGGCTATTCTTCACTTCTGTCTGTGATGATACTTGGTAATGTATTTTACTGAACAGGCAAGCAATGGAAAAAAGGTCTCCCTCACGCAAAATGTGGTAAAGTCTGCTTTCAGTAAGTGACTTTATTTACTACTTGCTTTTCATGGTCACTATTTGTAATACCATATTTATGCCCACTGCAGACATGAAGCCTGGAATAAGAAAAAGTTAAGCTTTCATCCTTCACACCTTTCATAGCGCTTTACTAATAGCTGCAGTTATTTTGCAACAATCCACCGTATGTTTAGGTTTAACAGAATCTTGGCTTAGTAATGAAGCACTTCATTAAAGTGTTGTTTATAGTGTTTCTATTCACAACTGTCCCTCCATATATGCTTATGGTAGAGTTGTGTGGATGTTCTGCTGTCATCCATTCTCTGCTGTTTAGACAGATTCAGTGTATAGTGTCGGATTTTACTCTTGATGATTTTGCAGCTTTATTATTTGATGTTGAGTAATAGTAGTCAATTAAACTGTTCAAGAAGCCCTATGGATTCTGTTTTATGCCTTGGGTATCATAAATGAGTTAGAGCTTGATTCCATATTGATGAAATACTACTTATGTTTCCCAAAGATATATTGTTCTTTACAATTTGTTTCTAGACATTGTGGTCAAGTGTTCTATTGGATAGCAATTTTAGAATCAGAGTACAATGACATTTTGTAATAATTTAAATGGAAATGTGTGTAGGGTTTTTCTAGTGAAGGCTTTTACATAAATTAATTATGTTCAGGGCTGATAGAATGTTCACAGCAGGACATGTAGTACTACAAAAAATGTCCAAAAACATTTATTTGCTCTTTTTCAGGACAACTATAACCATGACTTTTCATGACGTTCATAACCTGCTTAACTGGATGAATTTCAGTGTCAGAAAATTGTTTTCTAAGTCAATTTTTAAGCTTTTCTCCCGCTTTCCTGTGCTGAGTCCTAATTTGATTAGCCTTGATTTTCCTCTAAGGGTGAGGGTTTTAAAAAAAACTTTTGCTTTGGTACAACCAATTAATTAGTCCTGCATGGAAAGGTTTGGAAAATCCACGAGCAGTCAAACTTGCTGACAGAGTAAAACACAATTTTGTGAAGGCAGCATAAAGGAGACAGTAAAATTCCCTAAGTGTTATCTGTGTGCCATGGATCCTTTTGGAGCTTCAGAAATCCAGCTCAGCACTTCATAAATCATTTTTGACTTGACATCACCAAAGTTCTATGATGATTTGGTATGTTTTGAACTCATAAAAAAACCAGGAGAAATCTAGGCAGGATACAAAGAACAAAGAACTTGTAGGGTGGTTTTGTAAGAACTTTATCCTATGTCCTCTTGAAATGGTCACCTTTCAGGCATATTTGTCATAACTGTTGGTACTCAGTCTTTAGAAAATGTCTGTAGTTATATGAGTGCCATCTCCTATCCTTATTTTAAAATCTTAGCCAGAATGATATCAGGCTCTGCAGTTTTCTCATTTTTCATTTCACTTACACTCTTCACACTTCACTGGCAAGTGAAGTCACCTCTTTAAAATTTGGGGTAAAGGCCAGCTTGACAAACCTTGTCAGAATTCTCTTTTTTGCAGATTTTCATTTCAGAGGAAGAATATGTGACTTAGACGTATTTAAGATTGTTACCTTGGTAGAAATTCCCAGGGAAATTAGAAATGATGAGGGATGTGTCACCTGTATTTATTAATGTTGAATGGTGGCTAGGTAGGTTCACACTTTAGGTGCTTATAGAAATTACTTCTGAGGTTCCTTAAATTGTTTCAGAGGTGGCATTCCATTTTTGATCACCTGTTCCATTGAATTTTAAAAAATAATTGATAATTATGTGTAAGACATTAAAAAACATCTATAGAGTATTCTACAGTTTCTACTGCTAGTAACTTATATCAGTTTTGGTGGTAAAACCAGGGCAAAATTAATTTTTTACAAAGCAAAATTAAATTTTCTTAGAGATGTTCAGTTGTTAGTTTGAAATATAAAATGGGACGTGAGAATGTGGTTAGGTTAGAAATTGAGATATGGGACATATCTGTATAAAGAAGTTAGTTGAAATAGTCATAGACGTGGAAGGTATTACGCAGAGAGCAAAATTAAACAAAACTGGATCTATAGACTTGCTCCATAATTTACTAGTCATGTGAAGCGGAACAAGTTACCTAGTGTACTAGTTTTCCATTGCTATCGTAACAGATTACCACAGATTTAGTGGCTTAAAGCAACACAAATTTATTATCTTACATTTTATAGGTTAGAAGTCTGACATGAGCCTCAGTGGCCTAAATCCAGGTGTGGGCAAGGTTGCATTCCCTTCTGAAGTTTCTTGAGGGGAATTCATTTCCTTGATTTTTCCAACTTCTGGAGATTACCTGTGTTCCTTGGCTTGTGGCCTTTTCTTCCATCTTCAAAGCCAGAAATGGGTTGAAGCTTTCTTATGTTCCATCTCTCTGGCCTCCTCTTTTGCTTCCCTCTTCTATTTTTAAGGATCCGTGTGATTATATTGGACCCATTCATACAATCCAGGATTATCATTCCATCTCAAGGTCTTCAACTAAATCATATCTGCTAAATCCCTTTTGACATATAAGAGAATGTATTCAAAGGTTCCAAGGATTAAGATACAGACATTTTTGAGGAGCTGTTATTCTTTCTACCACACAAATTAGGGTAACTCTCTCATTTCAATTTCTAATCAGTTCCTACCTACCTATCTCATAGGGTTCTTGTTAACAGAAACAAACTTCTCATGCTGAAGTGCCTGGCAAAAACTAAGCACTAAATAAAATGCTGCTTTCCCCAAAAAAAGATTATTAGGACATAGAACATTGGGACACACCTTTGTTAAAGAAATTCGAATTAAAAAGACCCACAGCAGGCGTACCCCACACAGTGCTCTCTTCTGAATATTCCTTTTGTCTTCACTCCCTTCTCTCCTATTGTTTACCTTTCATTTTAGGTAAAAAGCCATATTAGGAAAACATGTTTCTCTTTTTTTAAAAAAATCCCTAAATTATAAATAAATATCATTTTTCCAAAGATAAAGAGAGTTTCAGATGGGGGCGGGGGGAACAGTATAGTCAAAAGCTGCGGAGATCTCAAAGAAGATGAGGATGGAGGAAAAACCCATGAATTTTCCAAATGGGTTGCTGTAACTCTTCTGAAAGTGATTCAGGTAGGGTGGTGAGTGTTGCATGGACTGCAGAGGGTTAAGTAGAGAGGAGGTATTAAGGAATAAACAAAAGAGAGTACAAACTACTCTTTTTTTTTTTTTTTTTTTTTTTTTACAAGCTACTCTTAAAGTCTCTAGAGAAGGACAAGGAAGTGGGGCAATATATAAGCATGAAAATAGCTGATGCTATTTCATTTGTAATGGCTAAAATTGAATAAGTGGCTCTGATCTGTTGAAAGAATTCATGAACCAAGATCAGAAAGTTTCATCTGTCTTTGATTTGTTATTTTCCACTGTTAACATTCTATTTCTAACTCTTCTCATCACTACAAATCTTTGCTATTATTCCCCAAATATTTTGAACTAGAGTGATTCATTCATGTCTGCAATGTCATAAATTTGAGAAGGTATAGGTTCTTCTTACCCTGATCACTATAGAAGCACAAAAACAAAGGCAATCCTGGGTATTTCTCAAGGGTGGATAATTTTTAGAACGCAAGCTTTAAACCGTCACATTTCTGATTGTCTGTGATTCACACCAATGTTGTCCTCTGTGATGGCTTCATTGAAAGGACTGTCATGTTCTATAGGGGACTCAGCCTACCTGCTCTTTTACCAGTAGCTGGTGTGAAAGCCATGCTGTGCCAATGGCTCATTCACAGGAAGCAGGTCAATGTTTTGAAAACATAGATTGTTTCAGATAAGAGAGAAATATGTGAGGAGAGAACAGATGTCAAGGGCAGTGCTAAAGAAAAGGAAAATGCTTGTCTGAATTTTACCTGCAGCTAACATTTTTAAAAATGATAGCAATTTAATGAAGCATAGAGTACTAAATGCATTAATAAGCTGAGGGAGGACCTTACTCATTGCATTTTGGATTCCATTTATTCGTGTTCCTAGTTTTCTTAAGATGGGACTAAAATTTTGGACAAGCAATGCCCTTTAGAGTTGATAATTAATTTGAAAGAATTAAGATATATTTCTTGAGCTCAGAATGCAGTGTCTTCGCAGCATGAAGCAGAGTTAACCGTGTATCAAGATAATAAAGAAAATGCATTAAATATTTGCTTTTTAAGAGCAAGCACTGAATTACCAATAGTGTTAAAATCATTATGTAGGGCTTCCCTGGTGGTGCAGTGGTTGAGAGTCCGCCTGCAGATGCAGGGGACACAGGTTCATGCCCCGGTCCGGGAGGATCCCACATGCCGCGGAGCGGCTGGTCCCGTGAGCCATGGCCGCTCTACCTGCGCGTCCGGAGCCTGTGCTCTGCAACGGGAGAGGCCACAGCGGTGAGAGGCCCGCGTACTGCAAAAAAAGAGAAAAAAAAAAAATCATTATGTAAAAGAGAATCATTTGTTTATC
Organism: Phocoena sinus; assembly: GCF_008692025.1. Taxonomy (NCBI): domain Eukaryota; kingdom Metazoa; phylum Chordata; class Mammalia; order Artiodactyla; family Phocoenidae; genus Phocoena; species Phocoena sinus. Next base: position 33,333,058 of record NC_045774.1, on the reverse strand, counting down.
AAAATGAGATATATTAGTAATCTTTCTAAAAATTCTCATTATGAAAATTTCCCAACATACACAGAAGTATGGAGAAGAATACCCTAGACCCACATGTAACCAACACCCGCCTGTAAGAATTAACTTGTGTCCCTTCTTGTTTCAATTCTACATTTATCATACCCCACCCCACCCACCAGATTATTTGAAGGCAAATTCCATGCATATTACTTCCTCCATAATTCAGTATGTATCTCTGAAGGATACAGCTCTTTTGTAAACAAAAGCATTGTCACACCTAAAAATTAATACTATTACTACTACTTCTTTAATACTAGCAAATATTCAGTCAGTATCAGAATTCATCACATTTACCTCCAAATTTTTTAAACAGCTGATTGAATTTTTTGAACAGCTGAAGTTACATACTGCATTTATTTGATATCTCTTAAGCTTTCTTAATCTATAACCTCATTATTTTTTATTTTCTTGCAATTTATTTTTGGAAGAAGCGATATGGTTTGTCTAGTAAAGGTTCTCACATTCTGGATTTTGCTAATTGTATTCCTGTGGTGCTGTTTTCATGCTCCTTGGATACCTCATTTCCTGTAAACTGATAGTTAAAAATGTAGAGATCCACTCTGATTTGGGTTCACTTTTCTGGCACGATTAATCGTAGATGGTGCTGTGTTTATAGATGGTGCTGTGTTCTCTCTTTTGGGGACGTTAGTGGCCATGATGACCATTAGTCCCACCACAGATCCATCATTTCAAAAAAGGCCCTCTTAGTAAACAGCAGCATCCAGTATAGCTGAATATTCTCTACGTTGATTATTTTTCATTTAATAATACATCTCTGCATCTGTTGTTCTTTCATTTCAGGTTCTCTTGGCTATTCTTTCTCATTAATTTTTCCAAATCAACTTTATAATCAACTTGTCCAGCTTTAGGGGGAAAATAAACCTAACAGTTTAATAAGAAATTAAATTGCTTTAGATTTGTGTATTAACTTAGAGAGAGCAGAAAAAGTAACTCTTGTTTCTTTTCAGAACTAGAAGTTGAGATTTTCTTCCTTGCGTAGTGAGGTGGAACAGTCCTTCAAATACTTTCCCATGAGTAGTTAGACATTGATAAAAACCCTTAAAAAAAACTTTCAACAAATAATTGAATATTTTATCTTCAAAGGATTATTAGTCATCCAGGTAGATTATTATTTCTTAGAAATTCTGGAGTGGTAGATTAATTCATTTTCAAATGTATAAACTTTACATGAGTTTAATGTGAGTATAAAAAATCTGTTTTAATTGAGGGCAGAGTGTTTCTGTTCCTCTGGCGACTCGGGAGCCACTTACCCTGAGGTGAAATGGCACATTTGCTTACCTGCAACTCACTAAATTCACGCTCAGCAGTTGTAGTATACACTTGGGGGGAGGAGAATAAATGGGCTGCACATTATAACTGAGTGACAATCTCAAATCATTTCCATCTTTGAAATCATTGTAAATGAATTTGTCTGAAAGCACAGGCAGGCAAGGAGCTATCCTTCTGGACCCGCCACCACATTATTCTAGGTTTATTGAAGTAAGTGTAAATTTACAAGGGACATAAAACTGACTCAAAAAGTAATGATTAGAGTTATTTGTAGGTTAATTTTTTTTAAGTTTAAAGCATTTAAAAGCTTCTGTTGTTGGAACTTGATCCAATAAGTCCAGTAATAATATTTTCAAAATCTGTATAATAAGTTTTAAGATTATAATGAGCCACTTGTTTTCTGTGATTGCTCAGAAATTTTTGCTGGGGAGTAAGAATTTGGTTACATGTGGTTGGGTGGGCGCATCTTTGAGTGAAGCCTCTATTAAACTCAGAATTTCGATGAATTTCCTACATTCAGCCCCGCTTCTCATCCCTGCTTCTGGTCAGACCTGCCTTTGTGAGTTTCTGCTGGACTTGACCCAGGGCAAGTACTGAGTACTTTAGGCCATGATCTCTGCTCTCCCTCCTCAGCTGACTCTCATTGACCTTCCAGAAAAATACTGAACCCTCCTCATGCTCTTATCTTTGTTGTTATTGGTTTCCTATTTATTTATTTATCCTCTTTTTAGGTCTCAGGTGAAAGATTAGGTAACACATGAACCCCATCTATCAACTCAAAACACCGAGACATGCACACATTTCTGTAAGGCTTCCCCGATTATTCTAGTGGGTACTAAGCTTGAAACTCATGATTCCAAGGATCCTTTCAGGTTCTGATATTGTATAACTCTCATTGCTTTCTGAAAGCCAACATACCTATATGAATAAATAAGAGTATTTGACAAACATATACTAGAACTAAGAATACACAGGAGTGTTCAAAACATATTAGAGATGACATCACAGCTTGTGGAAATGTTTAAATCCATAACATTGGCAAGAGCAGGTAGTAGAGTATTGCAAAGCCTCTTTCACAACTAAGCAATTTTGTTATGTGGACAACTGTTTGCTATAGGAAGTTCACAGACAGATAGCAACGGGGGGAGGGAGGCAGAACTTATCAGTGGGCAGAAGTTAGATGGCCATGTGTTTTTCTCTTGACAAACTTTCTCTATGAGAAAGTTGAAGTACCATCTTCCACAGAGAGTGGCTTTTATTAATAGTTTTATGGCTTTCATGGGGGATCAGCCTATAGGAAACGGAGGTCCTCTGTCCTTGTTACATCATTAAGGAGTCCTACTTTGGCCTGGCTCTCTTAACTGTGTGCCAGTGACGCTCAAAAGTCTCACTAAAATCTCCAAAACACAATACTCTTTGGTAGCATTTTCCTAGATCCATGATCCTTCTGAGGACAAAAGAACTGGGATAAAGTAGGTTCCTGAGAGTCATAGCAGAGAATATTTTTCAAAAATTCAGACTCAGCAATGCATGTGCTAGAAATTGGTTCTGGAGGTCAGACTTGCCCACATGGGTTACAGGTGAGCTAATGTATATCCTGTCCTAGGACAGTGGCCAAAGTTCCTAGGCTGTTCACTTCCGGCTGTGAGGTCTCCTCCTATAATGTGAAAAAGATGAGAAAGCATCAGTGCGTATGATGGTCGTTGCATGTTACTTGTTACTTTGGGACAAGGATTCTTCAGAAAGACTGTATTCTTCATTTCCACCCTAAATGAGATCGGGTTCTTAATACTCTAGGAACATCTAATTTAATGCTACATCAGTGACATATGATTATAATTACATGATATTTTATTAGGTGATGCACAAATGGAGTATGAAATAGAAAGTTCTCTTTGTTACAGTAAAATGTCAAACATTTGGTATTATTTCAAAAAATATTTGGGATTTTTTTTTAGTTACCAAGTTTGTAAAATGTGCCCTCCAAAAATGTGGGTATTGTGTATTGGTGTCTACGGTTTATAAAAGCCTAGCCATCATAGCATTTTTGTACTTATAATGAGGTGTTTGCTTTCCTTGTTGCACCCCATACAGATTGAGTTTTTTTCCATCTGGAAATAAGGTTTTATAACTACTGATTTTGAAGAGCCTTTATACTGAAAACACAGGACAGAGTTAATAAAAGTAGCATGAGTACGTTAGAGAATTATTCTATTCAAGTCATTAAAATTTTGGCATACTTAGAAAATCACTCTTAGAATTTTCACAGCCTTTGCCTGACGCCTTCAAAGAATACTTCTATTCATTGTGTTTTCCAATAATGCTGTCTACCACATTTTTAAAAGTTTATTCAAAATACTACATGCTAACTAATTTAATTAATTTTGCGTGAAATGTGAAAGAATCCATAGAAGATAAATGAAAGAAGGATATTATTTTGAAATGGGGTGACATATTCTCGAAGGCAATGACTGCTTTTCCATGTCACTTAATGTAGGCTGTTATGTTGAATTATAGAAGGAGTCTGTGTGGTTTCTAGTATAACTTCTTTTCATGGATTTCATCTATTATTCCAGAGCCAGCACAGAAGCTCCTAAGTCATAAATCCATGTTGTAGCTCCAAGACAATTTGGCCTTTTCCTATATTTGCTTGCTGAGTTGTTTCTAAACAAAGTACTTTACCCATACATCAGTGTATCTTTATTTTTCTTATTTGTACTTGTGATCTCTAATTATGCTTTGATATTTCTCTTTTGGTTTTCCACTAAGAGAATATCTGTGCATTCTTTTTTCTGGATAGAAATTTGCTAATTTACAATATTTATATAGATTGTTTTTTCCAAAGACCACGCAGTATTTGATATTCGTTATCTTTCCATGGTTTTGACTTTGGAAAAGAAACACTGGGAAACAGAGGGTAAAAGAGTTTAAGAAATTTGTTCAACTCATAGAGATGTAATAGGACGAACATTACAAGCAATGTATGCCTTAGTTCCTACAAGTGACAAAATATGCTGGTTGACTGAAATTCAGGCTCTAACAAACAGAAAAGAAAGTGTTAAGCTAGTAGAAGTAACATGGAAGCATGTTGCAATGATTTTGGTTATTCAGTTAAAACTAATAAATATTGAATGCACACTATTTCAAAAGAATTATAATAAGGTATAATAAGGATTGTAGCATCTCTGCCCTTTAGGAGCTCACAATTTATTTATTCATATTCTTTATCATTTTATAGACTTTGTCACGAATAATTTAGGATTACCAGAAATTAGGAACAGGGTATTTCAGATTTTTAATAGGATGAAATATCTCTCTGTTCTATCAGATTAATCAATAGGTTTGACCTTCAGTGAATTCCTTTTTAAAGAGGTTCCATGTGTATGAGTTATTGAATACAGAGTGTCTAAGAGAAATAATTCCTTATGAATAACACCTAAAAAATGCAGAAGTAGCAAATACTTTAGATTATGATTGCTAGAGTATATTCCATTTTACTCCTACTCTTGTCCTTTCTTCAATACTTTTAAAAATACTTCTTTATTTTAAAAATAATTCTATTAAAAACCAAGACATTTATATTAATGCAATTAATATAGCAGGTTATTAGATGAAATTTAAAAGTTCTTCTTATCTCTTTGACTCTTGATTGCCAAACTCCATTGGTCACAGCTTTAAGATGTCCATATCTACCCTTCCCCAAAATGTCTAAGTGTATTCCAATAATTATAGACACATACGGGCTTCCCGCGTGGCGCAGTGGTTGAGCGTCCGCCTGCCAATGCAGGGGACACGGGTTCGTGCCCCGGTGCGGGAGGATCCCGCATACCGCGGAGGGGCTAGGGCCCCTGAGCTCAGGGCCGCTGAGCCTGACCGTCCGGAGCCTGCGCTCCGCAACGGGAGAGGCCACGGCAGTGAGAGGCCCGCGTACCACAAAAAAACAAACAAACAAACAAACAAAAAATTATAGACACATAGGCATATATGTGTGTATATCTGCAATTACACTTATCTATATACCTTTGTAAATATAAATTCATAATATTTCCCACCTGGAGTGTTAGTCAATAAACTAGAATTGTTCAAAGCCCAGACTAATCAGAGACGATGTCTTGGCTATTCCTTGCTATCCCAAGGTTAACCAGATGATCTCAGGAGAGAGAAGGCATTTGGAAGGCTTGGGCATCAGTGATTTACCAACTACAGAAGTATTTCAGTATTTTAATTACCAGTATTTCCACAACTGTGCCTAAGATGCAAATACCATCCGTACTTTCAGTCATATGATGGCTCGTGATTCTCCCCTTAGTGCACACAGACAGAAATGCTCACATCCTACTAAAGATCTCAAAAGACCAGCATGAGAGCCACCTGTCTTATGTTTTTTTTTAAACATCTTTATTGGAATATAATTGCCTTACAATGGTGTGTTAGTTTCTGCTTTATAACAAAGTGATCAGCTATACATATACATATATCCCCATATCTCCTCCCTCTTGTATCTCCCTCCCACTCCCCCTATCTCACCCCTCTAGGTGGTCACAAGCAGTGACCTGATCTCCATGTGCTAGGTGGCTACTTCCCACTAGCTATCTATTTTACATTTGGTAGTATATATATGTCCATGCCACTCTCTCACTTCATTCCAGCTTACCCTTCCCCCTCCCTGTGTTCTCAAGTCCATTCTCTACGTCTGCAGTTTTATTTCTGTTCTGCCACTAGGTTCTTCATAACTATTTTTTTTTTTTTTAGATTCCGTATGGTATTTATTTTTCTCTTTCTGACTTACTTCACTCTGTATGACAGTCTCCAGGTCCATCCACCTCACTACAAATAACTCAATTTCATTTCTTTTTGTGACTGAGTAATATTCCACTGTATATATGTGCCACATCTTCTTTATCCATTCATCTGTCGATGGACACTTAGGTTGCTTCCATGTCCTGGCTATTGTAAATAGAGCTGCAATGAACATTGTGGTACATGACTCTTTTTGAATTATGGTTTTCTCAGGATATATGCCCAGTACTGGGATTACTGGGTCATATGGTAGTTCTATTTTTAGTTTTTTAAGGAACCTCCATACTGTTCTCCATAGTGGCTGTATCAATTTACATTCCCACCAACAGTGCAAGAGGGTTCCCTTTTCTCCACACCCTTTCCAGCCTTTATTGTTTGTAGATTTTTTGATGATGGCCATGATGACTGGTGTGAGGTGATACCTCCTTGTAGTTTTGATTTGCATTTCTCTAATGATTAGTGATGTTGAGCATTCTTTCATGTGTTTGTTGGCAGTCTGTATATCTTTTTTGGAGAAATGTCTATTTAGGTCTTCTGCCCATTTTTGGATTGGGTTGTTTGTTTTTTTGATATTGAGCTGCATGAGCTGCTTATAAATTTTTGAGATTAATCCTTTGTCAGTTGCTTCATTTGCAAATATTTTCTCCCATTCTGAGGGTTGTCTTTTTGTCTTGTTTATGGTGTCCTTTGCTGTGCAGAAGCTTTTAAATTTCATTAGGTCCCATTTGTTTATTTTTGTTTATTTCTGTTTCTCTAGGAGGTGGGTCAAAAAAGATCTTGCTGTGATTTATGTCATAGAATGTTCTGCCTATGTTTTCCTCTAATACTTTTATAGTATCTGGCCTTACATTTAGGTCTTTAATCCATTTTCAGTTTGCTTTTGTGTATGGTGTTAGGAAGTGTTCTAATTTCATTCTTCTACATGTAGCTGTCCAGTTTTCCCAGCACCACTTATTGAAGAGGCTGTCTTTTCTCCATTGTATCTTCTTGCCTCCTTCATCAAAAGTAAGGTGACCATATGTGTGTGGGTTTATCTCTGAGATTTCTATCCTGTTCCATTTATCTATATTTCTGTTTTTGTGCCAGTACCATACTGACTTGATTACTGTAGCTTTGTAGTATAGTCTGAAGTCTGGGAACCTGATTCCTCCAGCTCTATTTCTTCTCTGAAGATTTCTTTGGCTATTAGGGGCTTTTGTGTTTCCATACAAATTGTGAAATTTTTTGTTCTGGTTCTGTGAAAAATGCCATTGGTAGTTTGATAAGGATTGCATTGAATCTGTAGATTGCTTTGGGTAGTATAGTCATTTTCACAGTGTTGATTCTTCCAATCAAAGAACATGGTATATCTCTCCATCTCTTTCTATCATCTTTAATTACTTTCATCAGTGCCTTATAGTTTTGTGCATACAGGTCTTTTATCTCCTTAGGTAGGTTTATTCCTACGTATTTTATTCTTTGTGTTTCAGTGGTAAAATGAAGTGTTTCCTTAACTTCTCTTTCAGATTTTTTGTCATTAGTGAATAGGAATACAAGAGATTTCTGTGCATTAATTTTGTATCCTGCTACTTTACCAAATTCATTGATTAGCTCAAGTAGTTTTCTTGTAGCATCTTTAGGATTCTCTATGTGTAGTATCATGTCATCTGCAAACAGTGACAGCTTTAATTCTTCTTTTCTGATTTGGATTCCTTTTATTTCTTTTTCTTCTCTGAGTGCTGTGGCTAAAATTTCCAAAACTATGTTGAATAACAGTGGTGAAAGTGGACAACCTTGTTTTGTGCCTATCTTTGAGGAAATGGTTTCAGTTTTTCACCATTGAGAACGACGTTGGCTGTGGGTTTGTCATATGTGGCCTTTATTTTTTTGAGGTAAGTTCCCTCGATGCCTACTTTCTGCAGGTTTTTTTTTTTTTATCATAAATGGGTGTTGAATTTCGTCAAAAGCTTTTTCTGCATCTATTGAGATGATCATATGGTTTTTCTCCTTCAATTTATTAATATGATATATCACATTGATTGATTTGCGTATATTGAAGAATCCTTGCATTCCTGGGATAAACCCTACTTGATCGTGGGGTTTGATTCTTTTATTGTGCTGTTGGATTCTGTTTGCTAGTATTTTGTTGAGGATTTTTGCATCTATGATCATCAGTGATATTGGGGTGTAGTTTTCTTTCTTTGTGACATCTTTGCCTGGTTTTGGTATCAGGGAGATGGTGGCCTCATAGAATGAGTTTGGGAGTGTTTCTTCCTCTGCTATATTTTGGAAGTGTTTCAGATAGGTGGGTGTTAGCTCTTCTCTAAATGTTTGATAGAATTCACCTGTGAAGCCATCTGGTCCTGGGCTTTTGTTTCTGGGAAGATTTTTAATCACAGTGTCAATTTCAGTGTTTGTGATTGGTCTGTTGATATTTTCTATTTCTTCCTGGTTCAGTTTTGGAAGGTTGTTCTTTTCTAAGAATTTGTCCATTTGTTCCAGGTTGTCCATTTTATTGGCATATAGTTGCTTGTAGTAATTTCTCATGATCCTTTGTATTTCTGCAGTGTCAGTTGTTACTTCTTTTTTATTTCTAATTCTATTGATTTGAGTGTTGAATTCTATTGTTTTAAGTTTGTTTTTGTAGGTCTTTTTCTTTTCTTGTGCTTTCCTGCCTAGAGTCGTTCCTTTAGCATTGGTTATAATGCTGGTTTGGTGGTACTGAATTCTCTTAGGTTTTTCCTGTCTGTAAAGGTTTTAATTTCTCTGTCGAATCTGAATGAGATCCTTGCTGGGTAGAGTAATCTTGGGTGTAGGCTTTTCCCTTTCATCGCTTTAAATATGTCCTGCCACTCCCTTCTGGCTTGCAGAGTTTCTGTTGAACGATCAGCTGTTAACCTTATGGGGATTCCATTGTATGTTATTTGTTGCTTTTCCCTTGCTGCTTTTAATATTTTTTCTTTGTATTTAGTTTTTAATAGGTTGATTACTATGTGTATTGGCTTGTTTCTCCTTGGATTTATCCTGTATGGGGTCTCTGTGCTTCCTGGACTTGATTGACTATTTCCTTTTCCATATTAGGGATGTTTTCAACTACAGTCTCTTCAGATATTTTCTCAATCCCTTTCTTTTTCTCTTCTTCTTCTGGGACCCCTATAATTCGAATGTTGGTGGGTTTAGTGTTGTCCCAGAGGTCTCTACCACTGTCCCAATTCTTTTCATTCTTTTTGCTTTATTCTGCTCTGCAGTAGTTAGTTCCACTATTTTGTCTTCCAGGTCACTTATCTGTTCTTCTCCCTCAGTTATTCTGCTATTGATTCCTCCTAGAGCATTTTTAATTTCATTTATTATGTTGTCCATCATTGTTTGTTTGCTCTTTAGTTCTTCTAGATCCTTGTTAAACGTTTCTTGTATTTTCTCCATTCTATTTCCAATATTTTGGATCATGTTTACTATCATTATTCTGAATTCTTTTTCAGGTAGACTGCCTATTTCCTTTTCATTAGTTTGGTCTGGTGGGTTTTTACCTTGCTCCTTCTTCTGTTTGTTTCTCTGTCTTCTCATTTTGCTTAACTTACTATGTTTGATGTCTCCTTTTTGCAGGATGCAGGTCTGTAGTTCCCACTGTTTTTGGTGTCTGCCCCCAGTGGCTAAGGTTGGTTCAGTGGGTATGTAGCCTTCCTAGTAGAGGGGACTAGTGCCTTTGTTCTTGTGGGTGAGGCTGTGTCTTGTCTTTCTGGTGGGCAGGACCGCGCCCGGTGTTGTGTTTTGGGGTGTTTGTGATCTTATTATGATTTTAGCAGCCTCTCTGCCAATGGGTGGGGTTGTGTTCCTGCCTTTCTAGTTGTTTGGCATAGGGTGTCCAGCACTGTCACTTACGGGTCATTGAGTGGAACTGGGTCTTTTTTTTAAATTTTATTTATTTTTGGCTACATTGGGTCTTCATTGCTATGTTCGGGCTTTCTCTAGTTGTGGAGAGCGGGGGCTACTCTTCATTGTAGTGCGCGATCTTCTCATTGTGGTGGCTTCTCTTGTAGCAGAGCATCGGCTCTAGGCACACGGGCTCCAGTAGTTTTGGCATGCAGGCTCAGTAGTTGTGGCTTGCGGGCTCTAGAGCACAGGCTCATTAGTTGTGGCACATCGGCTTAGTTGCTCCTCAGCTTGGGGGATCTTCCCGGACCAGATCTCGAACCCGTGTCCCCTGCATTGGCAGGCGGATTCTTAACCACTGCACCACCAGGGAAGCCCAGAGCTGGGTCTTAGCATTGAGATGGAGATCTCTGGGGGTGCTTTTGCTGTTTGATATTACATGGAGCTGGGAGGTCTCAGGTGGGCTCATGTCCTAAGCTCAGCTGTCCCACCTCAGAGGCACATGCGTGACACCTGGCCGGGGCACCAGGACCCTGAGAGCCACATGACACAGAAGAAAAGGGAGAAGAAAGAAAGAAAGAAAGAGAGAGAGAGAGAGAGAGAGAGAGATGGAGGGAAGGAAGGAGGAAGGAAGGCAGGAAGGGAGAAAATAAAAGAAAAAGAAATAAAAGAATTTTTTTAATCATTAAAAATTAAAAAAATTAAAATTTAATTAAAAGAAAGAAAGAAGAGAGCAACCAAACCAAAAAGCAAATCCACCAATGATAGCAAGCACTAAAAACTATACTAAAAAAAACAAAACAAAACAAAAAAAAGGACAGGCAGAACCCTAGGACAAATGGTAAAAGCAAATTATACAGACAAAATCACACAAAGAAGCATACACATACACATTCGCAAAAAGAGAAAAAGGAAAATATATATAAATATATATATCTATACATTAAAAAACAAAAGGAAGAGAGCAACCAAATCAATAAACAAATCTACCAGTGATAATAAATTCTAAATACTAAACTAAGATAAACATAAAACCAGAAACCAGTCTGTCGCATATAGCAAGCCCCAAGTCTACAGTTACTCTCAAAGGCAACTGCCTCAATTTTGGGATGATTCATTGTCTGTTCAGGTATTCCACAGTTGCAGGGTACATCAAGTTGATTGTGGAGATTTAATCAGCTGCTCCTGAGGCTGCTGGGAGAAATTTCCCTTTCTCTTCTTTGTTTGCACAGCTCCTGGGGTTCAGCTTTGGATTTGACCCCACCTCTGCATGTAGGTCACCTGAGGGCATCTATTTCCGCCCAGACAGGAGGGGGTTAAAAGAGCAGCTGATTCGGGGGCTCTAGCTCACTCAGGCTGGGGGGAGGGAAGGGTGCAGAGTGCGGGGCGAGCCTACGGTAGCAGATGTCGGCATGACGTTGCAACAGCATGAGGCGCGCCGTGTGGTCTCCCGGGGAAGTTGTCCCGGGACCCTGGCAGGGGTGGGCTGCACAGGCTCCCAGGAGGGGAGTTGTGGATGGTGACTTGTACTTGCACACAGGCTTCTTGGTGGCTGCAGCAGCAGCCTTAGCATTTCATTCCCAGCTCTGGTGTCTGTGCTGATAGCCGTGGCTTGCGCCCGTCTCGAGCTCGTTTTGGCGGTACTCTCAATCCAGTCTCCTCGTGCACCCCGAAACAGTGGTCTCTTAGGCAGTTCCAGACTTTTTCCTGGACTCTCTCCCAGCTAGCTGTGGCGCACTAGCCCCCTTCAGGCTGTGTTCACGCAGCCAACCCCAGTCCTCTCCTGGGATCTGACCTCCGAAGCCCGAGCCTCAGCTCCCACACCCCATCCATTCTGGCGGGTGAGCAGACGAGCCTCTCAGGCTGGTGAGTGCTGGCCGCCACTGATCCTCTGTGCGGGAATCTCTCCGCTTTGCCCTCTGCACCCCTGTAGCTGCGCTCTCCATTGTGGCTCCAAAGCTACCCACCCCGCCCCGCCACCCACTGTCTCTGCCAGTGAAGGGGTTTCCTAGTGTGTGGAAACTTTTCCTCCTTCACAGCTCCCTCCCCGAGGTTCAGGTCCCATCTCTATTCTTTTGTCTCTTTTTTTTTCTTTTCTCTTTTGCCCTACCCAGGTACATGGAGAGTTTCTTGCCTTTTGGGAAGTCTGAGGTCTTCTGCCAGCATTCAGTAGGTGTTCTGTAGGAGTTGTTCCACATGTAGATGTATTTCTGATGTATCTGTGGGGGGGAAGGTGATCTCCACGTCTTACTCCTCTGCCATCTTGAAGGTCTCCTGTCTTACGTCTTATATATCAACCTTTCATATTTTTAAATTAAGTCCCTTAGAGTGTACCATAGACAGTGTAGATGTATTCCTGAAAGTCTCATGTCAAAACTATGTAGCAAGTAAGGTTTATTTTCAGAACATTCCTTTCAAGCTCCCTTCTAAGCAGACCCTTAATCACATTTTAGCGGATTTGTCCTCCAGTTGTATCCTTTCAATGACCCCAGTCACCCAGAGCTTAGGGTTGACAAGCTCCTTGTACCTCACTGAATTTACTAAAAAGAAGATATACCACTGCTTTATTATTAGTGTACTCATTATATATCTCATTATTACAATATATTATCAATTCATAGATGGTGGGACAATAACTTAAACTACTTTGTATCTACCTTTCTACCCAGGACATTGCAAATAAATGTCATTCGGTAATGTTTGTGCATTGTTCTTTTGGATTGAATTGGTAAAGACACATATGGACCATCGCAAAATATCCAGAATATTTATTTTTTACCTCTTCAAATATTATGTAGTTTTGAACATAGAGGATTGCTATATTTCCCTCAATTGTCACTCTGTTGATTTACAGTCACTTGATGCCCTTATTTTCCTTTTCTTTAACACATGTTTACCTCTTATACAGAAGGTACAGAAACCCTTCATTGAATATGTTCCAGTTTCAAACAGTTGTCTGCATGTACTAGAATTTCCTCCCCGTTATTTTCTATTTGGGGATGTAAAGGAAATGACATTTATTGAGTATTTATAGCCAAGCCTTTTGCTAGGTATTTTTGCATACATTATCTCATTTAATCTAAATTGCCTCTCAGTAGTGTACTTAATGTACTTATTATTGACCCTAATTTGCAGATAAGGGAGCTAGGAGTTGACAAAGTAAAATAATCTGCCCGAGGTCACAGAAATGCTGGGACCACAATTTGAATACAAGATTGTGCCTCTGAATCACTATGTTGTTTTTGCTGTACCACAGTAACGGATGGTACTTGTCTGAGGATTAGGTGACATAAGTAACTGTTTTCTAATCTATCAAGCACTATCCACACATGGAATTTCTAACTCATGTATTATAATTTCCAGCAGAGTAAGGTGAGTAAATTGGTATGTAATAAATGTTTTAACTGATTGTGATTATAATAGAATTTCAAAAATTACGTGAAATGATGTTAATGAGTTATTAGAGAACTAAAATCCACAAAATGGAACATCTCATCTTAGCCAAAAGGTATGAATATGTAACAGTAAAAATATTTTTAGAGAATATCATAGGGTTATGGAATAATATCTGAATAAAATCTATTGTAGCCTTAGGTAGGCCTTATATTTGATATGTAACAGTGAGAACACTTTGGAATTCAGAGTTACATGTTGTTGTTGTCACTCTTCCCCAGGTGTTCCAGATTGCGTATGTGATTGTGAAAGCAGCTAATTCCCCTCGGCCTGGAAACTGGATTTTGGAACGCTCACTTGATGATGTGGATTATAAGCCCTGGCAGTATCATGCTGTGACGGACACAGAGTGCCTAACACTCTACAATATTTATCCCCGCACTGGACCACCGTCATACGCCAAAGACGATGAGGTCATCTGCACTTCATTTTATTCCAAGATACACCCCTTAGAAAATGGAGAGGTAAGATGAGAAAACTCACCCTCAGTACATTTAAGGTGGCAAAATAGGGCTATCATAAAAACTAGAATATATCAGTCATAATGTCAGGGAGATTTTAAAATAGGATTTAGCAGAAGTACATTTTAAATAACTTATTAAATAAAAGAGAAAAACTGAAAGTGATTAGAATTTTAACTGCCTTCCTCTAGTATGTTATCTCCCACTTCCAGTAAAGATCAGAGAAGAGGGAATGGGCTTAAGTTGGAAAGTCAGTGATTAATTTTACATATAAAGAGACTTTAATTTTAAATATAAAGATACTTTTCTAACACTGTGGCTTGCTAATAATTGGAGGAGGATTGAGACCTTAAAAGAGGGCCTAGATCTGTGTGTACTCTGGTCTGAAGATGGGGACAAAAGAGGTAAATTTGGGAAGAAATAATAATTCACCTGAAGGACCTAAAGAGAAGGAAATTTTGTCAGTTTTGGTATGTCTTTCTGCTGTCACCACATAGTGCTGCAGTGGGGTTTCTTTCCTTTGTTCAGGCTTTGCTTATTATATGCTTAATTCAGAAGCGTTCAATTTCTCCGTAGCATTTTTTTTGTATGGGTAAGATTTTAGATTCATTCATTGCTTTTCAGCCACAGAGTCAAACCATGACTTCACCTCTACCAGCTGTGTGATCTTGAATCAGTGACTTAAATTCTCTGTGCCTTAGTTTCATCTCCCATAAATTGGAAACAATAACAATAGTTCTTATGATTATCAAGGAGATTAAAGGAATTATTATGTTTAAAACATTAGAACAGTGCTGACAGACATATACACTATTGCTTTGTAAGCATTAGCTATTTTTGTTGCTCTTGTTATAATAATAATAACAACAACAACTATTGAGATTATTGTTTGTGTTGGTAGTCGTAGTCATAGTATTAGCCTCCTCTCAAATACCCAAACCTAGACTTAGTGACTTTTTTGGATTCTCTAGTTATATTTCCCTAATCAGACTCCCTTCAGTATATACGGCCTAGCTCTTTTTTTCCTACCTGTTTGTATACATCTCTATTTATATTCATGTCTGATATTCTCTCCTCACCAGTTCACACACCTAAAGCTGGTATCATTTTTTATATTCACAGTTTCAGAAAATCCATATTCATACACTATCATGCCCACCTCCACCAATCTAGGGTTATCTCTTTAAACACTTCTGGGGGCAAGTTAGAGTTTTGACATAAATCTATCACACTCTCTTTTGGCACTATTATTCTATGAATGTATACCAGTGCCTCACTATATTTCAATTTCATGTTCAAAAATATCAGTTTTGGGCGAAAAGAAATCCAAATGGTGCTCTCAGCAGAGATTCCAATCTGCCAAATGACAAGGAGTCAAAAGCAGTGAGTCAAACAGCTGTTCAACCTGCTTTGTGCCCAGAGGCATCCAAAGTCCTGGCCAGATTGGCCTGAGGATATGGGAGTACGGAGGAGTGCAGAGAGACTATATTTGAGTTGAATTTGTATTATTTTTCTCCTGGATCCAGTGTTTACCCAGAACCAATAATTATCTAATATTTATAAAGCTGTTCTTTACCTTTAAAAAAATGGTCTAATTCGGAAATTTGTTGAACAATGTAAAATGTACCCAGATAGATATGTAACATACAAGTTACATGTATATCCCTGAAGCATGCTCTCCCTATAATGATGGTGGTTCTCCATCCTTTAGACGGTGTCAACTTGACAACATGGAACAAACAGACATTCTATTTGTTTGTGTTTAACTGGCTATGCTGTATTAGACATTCACTAAAAAGTAATCATTGATGGTGACTTTTAAGAACAACTTATTCAACTTTCTCTGTGACATGCTTTTGTAAGTCTATTTTTCTCTCATTGGAAAGTGGATGAGGTGAGGAACAGAAAGTAAATTCAAAATATTTGATGTAGAATGATAGTATTTAAGAATATGAATTAAATTCAGACCTCTCCTAGAATACCTGCTTCATTTTATATTTTATGCTGTGAAACGTATTACTTTTTGGAATGAACAGGTCCAGCAAAGGTAGGTGATAATCTCCCAAGACTCCCAGATCCACTGGTGACAAAGCTGAGATAAGAATCCAGGTCCCCTGACTCCTAGGTTAGTGTTTCTTTCAGACTGAAGACTGGAAGTCGATTTTTTTAAAAAAGTTGGTAATAGCTAAACTCAAATAATGGTTTAGAAGAGATATAGAGATAGATATGCTGGATCCATTAAAGTAGAAAGATTCTTAATCCTGAGATATCGTGATATAGAAGAATGTACATGGGACTGGAAGACTGGGCTCTGCTTCTGGCTCTAGTTTTTGTGGGATGTTGGGCAGGTCACTTAATCTCTGAGTTTGAATTTCTTTAATACATGAATTAGTTTTATATATAAATTGTCCTAAGGCATCTTTCAGTTCTAAAGTAATAGTTTTGGATATCAACTACAATATAACATGTGGGAATAATTTTGGGATGCTTGTCTCCAATATTTCCCAGACAAGTGACTATGAAATAAATCCTACTATCATTAAATTTCAGTTTTAAAATGATTCACTTTTGAGTACCATCTGAAATCTAATTACTAGGTGCTTATGTTCAGAACTTCCCAGAGAAGTGACATTCAAATAAAAACCAAATATGTAAACCAGTAAATGCAAAATGATAGTATAAATGCCACAGAAGAAGTGTGTACAGAAAATGGTAACGTCCCTCTGGGTGAGCCAAAGGAGCCACATTGAGAAGATGAATTCTCAGAGTACAGGGAAACAGAAACAAAAGTTTCTTAGTATCTCAAAAGTTTCAAAGGCAATATGCAAATTCCAATATGCCCTATGACTTAAACTAGGCATATAACAAGACTTCACCTCCATTGTTGAAGGATATTTTTATATCCTTATTTTTTATAAGGATATTTTTATTGGGTATAGAATTGTAGGATTCTTATTGTTTTTTGGCATATTTTATTGTCTTCTGGTTTCCATTGTTTATGTGGAAAAGGTAACTATTTAATAGTTGTCCTTTGTAAAGTCTTTTATTTCTTTAAAGATTTTTATCTTTGTTTTTCACTAGTTTTACTGTGATGCTCCAGATCTGCACTGCCCAATACAATCTTTATTAGACATATGTGGTTATTAAATTTATATTTCAATTAATTCAAATGAAATTAAAATTCAGTTTCTCAGTTGCACAGCCACACTTCAAGTGCTCAATAGCCACATGTGACTAGCAGCTACCGCACTGGATTGCACAGAATAGATCATTTCTATCATTGCCTAAAGTTCTATTGGGCAGTGTTGCTATAGATGATAGCTTTCTGTTTTCTAGATAGGGATTTATTTGGTTGGTATATCTGCAGAGTGATGTCTTTCATCAGTTCAAGAACGAATTCAGCCACTAACTCTCCAAATATTGCTTCTTCCCCATTATCTCTCTTCTATAAATATGATTTAGAATAATTTAGAACTTCTCACAGTATACACTATGCATCTTACACTCTCTTTTATTTATAGTCATCCTTTTGGCTTTCTTCCTTCATTCTAGATATTTTCTTCTTGCTTACTTTGAGTTCACAATATCTCTCTTCAGCTATGTAAAAACTACTATTGAAACCAATCATAAAATTCTTAATTTCATGTATTATATTTTTCAGTTCTAGAATTTCTCTTTGGTTCATTTAAAATAGTTTGGTATCTAGTTTTATATCAAATTTTTATATACCTATTGAATTTTTAATAAAATTATATTCAAATTTTCAATATTCTATTTTTATCTCCTTGAGCATAAAGTAACAATTATTTGAGTTCTCATTTTATAATTCTAATATCTGACCTTTGTGAATATATTTTATTTCTGTTTCATTTGCCGATTCTTTCTTATGCTGTATTGTATCCTCACATTCTTGATTATTTTTGCATATCAGAAGTTGTATTTGAAAAACTGTGTGTAGAAATAATTTAGGCCTAAGAAATTATCTTTACCTTATGAGGATTTTCTGATGCTTCTGCTAGGCAATGGCAATATGGATCATCTTAATCCAATTTCTGGGATACTTAGATGCCTCAAAGCTGTGCTGAACTCCCATGACAGCTGATTTAATTCTAGTTTATCCCCATTCTAGGCTTCCTGTCTTTGAAGTCCAAACTAAAGAGTGTGGAATTTACCTAAGTCTCACCCAAAAGTTCCGGAATCCAACTTTTGTCCTCCTAGTACAGCAAGACTGTCAAAGCACTGCTCAGTCTCTGAGCCATGTCTTCTGAACAGGGAAATGTCCACAGGACAAAAGCTGTCACAATACACTAATTATCTCTATAGACATCAGTCTTCTCCTTGATATTGAGAAGTTGATTCTTTATCTTCCTGATAGCTGTCATATGGCTTTACATAAATGTTTTTATATATTTTGTCCAGTTGATCTAGTTGTTATCAATGACAGTGTTAGCACTAACGATATAATTTACTATAAACAGAAGCATAGTCTCATATGCACTGTTTAAAGCCTTTTTATTCTGGAATCATTTTATATTTACATAAATGTAAGAAGAGGACAGAGAATTTGCATGTCCCTTTTACCCAGCTCCCACTAAGGATAATATCTTACATAATTACCATTCATTTGTCAAAATAAGAAATTAATAATTGATACTCTATTACCTAAACCACAGACTTATTCAGATTTAATTCATGTTATCATTAATGTCTTCTTTTTTTTCTCTTCTGGGATCCAAGTTGGGATACTACACTGCATTTATTGCATCATTGTGTCCCCTTAGTCTCTTCTAATCCATGACAGTTTCTTAATCGTCTCTTGTTTTCCTTGGCCTTAATCACTTTTAAGAGTACTGGTCAAGTTTTTTGTAACATGTGAGTCATTTTGAGTCATGATTAGACTGGGCTACTGGGTTTGGGGGAAGAATACCACAGAGGTGAAACAACTTTCTTATTGCATCACTCATATTTATTTTTATATGCACATCTCCTATGTCCTCCTTATTGGTTTATAAGTTTTCCTGTCTTCTAGATAGGATTTTATTTTAGACAACAATATCTAAATATTCACCATGATTTGAAATGTATATTTTTGACTAAGCATTGAATGATCATTTGCTTCCAGATCTTCACAATACCCTTTAAATATAAATTTAAGTCAGAGAATAAGAAAAATAAGAGCAGAGTATTTTTAAGACTCACCTGTGCAGCAAGGCATTATGAAATAAACATGTCTCAATTATAACACACTAAGTAATAATGTTTATGTTATAGGTATAGAACATTAATAGAAAATAGTCTTCTGTGACTAACATCAAATCTATTGAGTCCAAGGTTTATTACATTGTTACTTGTCTGTAGAGTTTTAGAGACATGTGCCATAACTTTTGGAACCTTCCAAGATATCATATTTCAGGTGAAAAGTACATCATTTTAGAGCTGAAAGATACCTTAGGTGAATACCTTAGGAATTCAAGGATATCATAGCCTTGACTTTGACATCTATATCCAAACTTCAGCGCTCTCCTCTGTCCATATTATCACTGGAGACCATTTAGCCTTTCCTTCTGACCTCTTGGGTCTTAACAGCATCATCTCTGCTTATTTCTTCAGTTTTATTTGTTGCTACAGACACCGCCACTTTTTGGCCTCCACCCTCTAGCTTGGTCCATTCTCTGTCCTCCACCTCACATTGCCTGCAAGAGATCAACAAATGTTAGTCATGTGGATTCACCAGAAGGGCACATACCCAGTCCCCTAGATGACTGGGTTCAACTGCATCCAAGAAGGAGAGTAGTCCTGCAGGCTAGCATCCTGGGCTTGCACCCAAAGGGAGAAGAGAAATTTACTGAGCTATGAGATAATCAAGTCTCAGGACTGGCAGAGGAAAAATAATAGAGGGCAATGGAGGCAATGGTCATAATAGTATGGCCTAGTATGTTGTTATCCAGTGTGTAAACAGAAGGAGACTTGGAGCAAAACTTTCCAAGAGTTTCATTTTAGAAAGGTGATTTTGCATCAGCAGTGCCAAGAGAGGGCTCAGCAGGAACCCTGCTTGCCTTGCCTTGAGAGAATGATCCTAAGCTCCAGAATAGTTGTGTAGTATGTAGTAACAGACCGCAGGGGGCCTCCATTACTTTGAGGGCAGCCAAAGACAAAATCTTTGGTGGGTACAGCTGCAAAGATGTACTTCTCCAGCAGTGCCACGGGGAGCCAATTCCAACCACAGCTGCTATCAGCCCAAGTGCTGCCTCTGCTGAAAGCACTTGCCCCTGGATGCTATTTAGAACTGCTAACAAGAACCACCACTTGGAGGCACCACTGTGAACTATGATTGCAGCCATGGCTCCTCCCAAACTTGGCTTTACTTGGCAATCACTGGGAACATTTGAAAGATAGCTATTTCTGGGGCCAGGGTTTTTAATTCAGTAGGTTTGGGAAAGGCTCAGGAAGCTCTATGTATATGTTAAACAAGTACTCCTGGTGATTTTGATACCCCTCCTTTTGGCTCATTGTTCAGATATTTCCAGCTTTCCCAAACCCTGGAGAAGAACAGATCATTAGTCATTTAGGGAAAGCGTATCAGACATTCTAACTCCTTCTAACTGAAGAAAGAGACTTACTTTTCTGACAGAAAACATGTTTGGCTTTGGTGGACCGAATCTGTGGGTGAGTTTGAGTTTAGTAAATAAACTTTGAGCTGTCACTAAGTTATAGATGGTTAAAGGAGGGGCTGGGAGAGGAGAATCACACTGATAATATTGACAAGAATGGGGCTGTATGGATGGCACTGCTTTAGGGTTCCTAGAATTAAAATTGTAGTAAATGTGTTTCTGTTATATGAGACTCTCCCCTTTCTGTGACTGGGATTATTGCTTTAAATTTCTTTGGATTGTCACTAGACTGCTAAATAATATTCATAGTTACCATATTAATTTTTGCTTCAGTTTCCTCATACAGAGACCTTTAAGTTATTCACATATGATTTCCTCTTTTTTTTACTACAACACTTCCCAGCTCTTCAGGACTGCAACTCAGTTGGAACTTAGATTCACTTTGATTCTGCTTTTGAAACATGGCAGGCTTGTATAAATTCCCTGGAGCAGCCATCATTAATTCTTGAAGACACCTTTTTTTCCTTTAAACTGTGTGTGGAGCTTTGATATTATTTTCGTTTCCTATGTGACAGAATTTTACATATACAGACAGAATTTTTTCTCCCTCTTTGTATCACCTGACATTATGGTTGGTGATCCTTAGAATTGCAAATACTGGAAAATGAAGAAACAAACCCAACACTGTGTAAAAAAAACTGTTTCTGAGAACCTTCTTTGATGTGATATTGTTCACGGTATGGCATGATTGCATGTGTGAGTTTGTGTGGAAATGCAGGGATGGAAATGAGGAGCGAGCCTTTCTCAATTACCCTTGGAGTTGCTCCCTTAAGGAGAAGCATCAGGGTATCACTAATATGTATTGGTTTTGAATAGAGATTTAGGGAAATAATTTACGGGAGTTTCAGATATCCTTCCTCTAAAAATAGTTCTTGCATTGACCAACATGGAGCCAGTTAGTACCTGGAGCAACAAGGTGAAAGTGCCTCAAAACAATGAGGTTTATGTGGCTTCCTCCAAAAAAAACCCCCCGCTTATTTCAACTCCAGTTGGAATATACAGAGCACTTGAAATGTATTGGAATTACACACACATAAAATCCATAATTCACTTTTTTCCTCATTTGGATCACATTTTTTAACATCTTTATTGGAGTGTAATTGTTTTACAATGGTGTGTTAGGTTCTGCTTTATAACAAAGTGAATCAGCTATACATATACATATATCCCCATATCTCCCCCCTCTTGCGTCTCCCTCCCACCCTCTCTATCCCACCCCTCTAGGTGGTCACAAAGCACCGAGCTGATCTCCCTGTGCCATGCAACCGCTTCTCATTAGCTATCTATTTTAAATTCGGCAGTGTATACATGTCAGTGCTACTCTCTTACTTAGTCCCAGCTTCCCCTTGCCCACCCCGTATCCTCAAGTCCATTCTCTATATCTGCGTCTTTATTCCTGTCCTGCCCCTGGGTTCATCAGAACCTTTTTTTTCTTTTTTAGATTCCATATGTATGTGTTAGCATACAGTATTTGTTTTTCTCTTTCTGACTTACTTCACTCTGGATGACAGACTCTAGGTCCATCCACCTCACTACAGATAACTCAATTTCTTTTCATTTTATGGCTGAGTAATATTCCATTGTATATATGTGCCATATCTTCTTCATCCATTCATCTGTCAATGGACACGGAGGTTGTTTCCATGTCCTGGCTATTGTAAATAGAGCTGCAGTGAACATTGTGATACATGACTCTTTTTGAATCATGGTTGTCTCAGGGTGTATGCCCAGTAGTGGGATTGCTGGGTCATATGATCGTTCTATTTTTAGTTTTTTAAAGACCCTCCATACTGTTCTCCATAGTGGCTGTATCAATTTACATTCCCACCAACAGTGCAAGAGGGTTCCCTTTTCTCCACACCCTCTCCAGCATTTATTGTTTGTAGATTTTTTGATGATGGCCATTCTGACCTGTGTGAGGCGATACCTCATTGTAGTTTTGATTTGCCTTTCTCTAATGATTAGTGATGTTGAGCATCCTTTCATGTGTTTGTTGGCAATCTGTGTATCTTCTTTGGAGAAATGTCTCTTTAGGTCTTCTGCCCATTTCTGGATTGGGTTGTTTGTTTTTTTGAAGTTGAGCTGCATGAGCTGCTTGTATGTTTTGGAGATTAATCCTTTGACAGTTGCTCCGTTTGCAAATATTTTCTCCCATTCTGAGGGTTGTCTTTTCGTCTTGTTTATAGTTTCCTTTGCTGTGCAAAAGCTTTTAGGTTCCATTAGGTCCCATTTGTTAATTTTTGTTTTTATTTCCATTTCCCTAGGATGTGGGTCAGAAAGGATCTTGCTGTGATTTATGTCAGAGTGTTCTGCCTAGGTTTTCCTCTACGAGTTTTATAGTGCCTGGTCTTACATTTAGGTCTTTAATCCATTTTGAGTTTATTTTTGTGTATGGTGTTAGGGAGTGTTCTGATTTCATTCTTTTACATGTAGCTATCCAGTTTTCCCAGCACCACTTATTGAAGAGGCTGTCTTTTCTCCACTGTATATTCTTGCCTCCCATATCAAAGGTAAGGTTACGATATGTGCCTAGGTTTATCTCTGGGCTTTCTATCTGTTCCATTGATCTATATTTCTGTTTTTATGCCAGTACCATACTGTCTTGCTTACTGTAGTTTTGTAGAATAGTTGGAAGTCAGGGAGCCTGATTACTCCAGCTCCATTTCTCAAGATTGATTTGGCTTTAAGGGGTCTTTTGTTTTTCCATACAAATTGTAAAATTTTTGTTCCAGTTCTGTAAAAACTGCCATTGGTAGTTTGATAGGGATTGCATTGAATCTGTAGATTGCTTTGGGTAGTATAATCATTTTCACAATGTTGATTCTTCCAATCCAAGTACATGGTATATCTCTCCATCTGTTTCTGTCATCTTTAATTTCTTTCATCAGTATCTTATAGTTTTCTGCATACAGGTCTTTTGTCTCCTTAAGTAGGTTTTTTCCTAGGACTTTTATTCTTTGTGTTGCAATGATAAATGGGAGTGTTTCCTTAATTTCTCTTTCAGACTTTTCATCATTAGTGTATAGAAATGCAAGAGATTTCTGTGCATGAATTTTGTATCCTGCTACTTTACCAAATTCATTGATTATCTCAAGTAGTTTTCTGGTAGCATCTTTAGGAATCTCTATGTATAATATCATGTCATCAGGAAACAGTGACAGCTTTACTTCTTTTCTGATATGGATTTCTTTTATTTCTTTTTCTTCTCTGATTGCTGTGGCTAAAACTTACAAAACTATGTTGAATAATAGTGATGAGAGTGGACAACCTTGTCTTGTGCCTGATCTTAAAGGAAATAGTTTCAGTTTTTAAGCATTGAGAACGATGTTGGCTATGGGCATGTCATATATGGCCTTTATTATGTTGAGGTAAGTTCCCTCTAGCCTACTTTCTGGAGGATTTTTATTATAAATGGGTGTTGAATTTTGTCAAAAGCTTTTTCTGCATCTATTGAGATGATCATATGGTTTTTCTCCTTCAGTTTGTTTATATGGTGTATCACATTGATTTGCATATGTTGAAGAATCCTTGCATTCCTGGGATAAACGCCACTTGATTATGGTGTATGATCCTTTTAATGTGCTGTTGGAGTCTGTTTGCTAGTATTTTGTTGAGGGTTTTTGCATCTGTGTTCATCAGTGATATTGGCCTGTAGCTTCCTTTCTTTGTGACATCTTTGCCTGGTTTTGGTATCAGGGTGATGGTAGCCTCATAGAATGAGTTTGGGAGTGTTCCTCCCTTTGCTATATTTTGGACGAGTTTGAGAAGGACAGGTGTTAGCTCTTCTCTAAATGTTTAATAGAATTTGGCTGTGAAGCCAAGTGGTCCTGGACTTTTGTTTCTTGCAAGATTTTTAATCACAGGTTCACTTTCAGTGCTTGTGATTGGTTTGTTTATATTTTCTATTTCTTCCTGGTTCAGTCGCAGAAGGTTGTGCATTTCTAGGAATTTGTCCATTTCTTCCAGGTTGTCCATTTTATTGGCACATAGTTGCTTACAGTAATCTCTCATGATCCTTTGTATTTCTGCAGTGTCAGTTGTTACTTCTCCTTTTTCCTTTCAAAGTCTGTTGATTTCAGTCTTTTCCCTTTTTTTCTTGATGAGTCTGGCTAATGGGTTATCAATTTTGTTTATCTTCTCAAAGATCCAGCTTTTAGTTTTGTTGATCTTTGCTATTATTTCCTTTATTTCTTTTTCATTTATTTCTGATCTGATCTTTATGATTTCTTTCCTTCTGCTAACTTTGGGTATTTTTTTCCCTTCTTTCTCTAATTGCTTTTGGTGTAATGTTAGGTTGTTTGTTTGAGATGTTCCTTGTTTCTTCAGGTAGGACTGTATTGCTGTAAACTTCCCTCTTAGAACTGCTCTTGCTGCCTCCCATAGGTTTTGGGCCATCGTGTTTTCACTGTGTTTTGTTTCTAGGTGTTTTTTGATTTCTTTGATTTCTTCCGTGATCTCTTGGTTATTCAGTAGAGCATTGTTTAGCCTCCATGTGTTCACAGTTTTTACAGTTTTTTTCCTGTAATCGATATCTAATCTCATAGCGTTGTGATCAGAAAAGATACTTGATACGATTTCAATTTTCTTAAATACTGAGGCTTGATTTGTGACCCAAGATATTGTCTATCCTAGGGAATGTTCCATGAGTACTTGAGAGGAAAGTGTATTCTTTTGTTTTTGGATGGAATGTCCTATAAATATCAGTTACATCCATCTTGTTTCATGTGTCATTTAAAGCTTGTGCTTCCTTATTTATTTCTGTTTTGGTTGAGCTGTCCATTGGTGAAAGTGGGGTGTTAAAGTCCCGTACTATTATTGTGTTACTGTTGATTTCCCCTTTTATGGCTGTTAGCGTTTGCCTTATGTGTTGACGTGCTCCTATGTTGGGTGCATAAATATTTACAATTGTTATATATTCTTGGATTGATCCCTTGATCATTATGTAGTGTCCTTCTTTATGTCTTATAATAGTCTTTATTTTAAAGTCTATTTTGTCTGATATAAGAATTGCTACTGCAGCTTTCTTTTTTTTTTTTTTTTTTTTTTTGTTATTGTTTTTGCGGTACGTGGGCCTCTCACTGTCGTGGCCTCTCCCGTTGTGGAGCACAGGCTCCGGACGCGCAGGCTCAGCGGCCATGGCTCCCGGGCCCAGCCGCTCCGTGGCATGTGGGATCTTCCCGGACCGGGGCACGAACCCGTGTCCCCTGCATCGGCAGGCACACTCTCAACCACTGCACCACCAGGGAAGCCCTGCAGCTTTCTTTTGATTTCCATTTGCATGGAATTTCTTTTTCCATACCCTCACTTTCAATCTGTATGTGTCCCGAGGTCTGAAGTGGGTCTCTTGTAGACAACATGTGTATGCATCTTGTTTTTGTATCCCTTCAGCCAGCCTGTGTCTTTTGGTTGGAGCATTTAATCCATTTACATTTAAGGTAATTATCGATACGTGTGTTCCTATTACCATTTTCTGAATTGTTTTGGGTTTGTTATTGTAGGTCTTTTCCTTCTCTTGTGTTTCCTGCCTAGAGAAGTTCTTTTAGCATTTGTTGTAAAGCTGGTTTGGTGGTGTTGAAATCTCTTAACTTCTGCGTATCTGTAAAGGTTTTAATTTCTCTGTCAGATGTGAATGAGATCCTTGCCAGATAGAGTAACCTTTCATCTTTTTAAAAATGTCCTGCCACTCTTCTTGCTTGCAGAATTTCTGCTGAAAGATCAGCTGTTAACCTTATGGGGATTCTGTTGTATGTTGTTTGTTGCTTTGTTGGGGTTGTGGTAGAGGGCACAAAGGCACAGCTTACTCTCTTTTAGGGTGTTTGCTAGATATGGCTCTCACGTATAGCTCTGTCACTGATTAACCATGGGGCTTGGACGGATGAGTAACAACCCAATTCATGCCCCAGCCAATTCACATAAATATAATAAAGATCAAATTAAGTCATTTATGGTAATGCTTCCTTGTAACCTATATAATAGGATAGTAAATACTCTAGTTTAGTAGGTAACATTGGCTTAAGCTCCCCGCTAAATGTGAGATGACTGGTCAGTGCTAGCCTCACTATTATATAGGGAAATTTGCAAAAGATAAAATAAGATTTAATATTATATATGCAGTCTTTAGCTTATACATCCAATAATGCTGTTCTTCCATATAAATATTGTAGAGACAAGTACACAGCTTTAAGTTATGCGAGCACCTTGTAGAGGAATTTCAAGAAAGCTGGGTAAACCAAGTTCCATTTGTTGTACTCATTGCAACTTGTAATAGAAAAACTTATGTTAAAATTCTCTGAAAGTGTTGTCAGTATTTTGAGACCCAACTCTAAAGCGTGTTGAAATTAGAAAATTATGAAACAGAATTGTATTTGTTGTGTATAGAAAGAGGAAAAAAAGAACTATTAAATGCACTGGACATTATAAGAAGCATTTGAGACCATTGAAACTCACCTTGTGGCTTTTAAAATCAAGTCTGAAGTCCTGAGCAAACATTCCATGAGAGAATGGCAGGTCATACTATACTTAATGGTGTCAGCATTTTTTTTTTTCATGTTACCAAAGTAGGGACTAAGTCTTCAGTTAAAATGTAAATCCCATGGGAAGGAAGAGGATTTGTTGGTATTGTTGTTATTGTTATCAATAATGTTGGCAATTTGGATATAGTGCTTCACTGATTACAAATCACTTGTCATACACTCTTCCGTCTGATCTTTATCAAAGCCTTGGAGACACTTGAAACCAAAATATTTATCATTCTCATTTTACTGATGGAGGTTAAATAACTTGTTTGTGGTCACATAATGGTAAGTTTTCAACATGAATCTCTGGTTCAGGTCCAGTTCAAATCTTCTGATGGCAAATCTCATAATATTTCTACTTCATAAACTGAACCCTTAGGTCCAATCAGCCATCGTCTAAATGTGCGTTTACCATTGGTCACAAGGGCTGTGTGACACTGTGTGGTATTTAAATGCCATCCACTATCTCTCATGGGAAAAACCTGAGGACCTGAGGGTGTGTCAGTTAATCAATCTCACAGAGGGAAGATAATGTACTATTATCTTTATTGCAGAAGTATACTTGAAAATACAACAAAGGATCTTGAAACTATTAAAATAAGCTTCTGATCCTTGGGGAAACTATTTCAATACTAGAGCTGTCATCAAAAGTCCTTGAGACAAGTAACTCAGGAGTGGAATAGTTATGATTATACTTTACAGGCAAACTTAAAAAGATACCAGGAGCTGCTTTACCAGGTCTCCTGCTATGAAATAAAAACTGGAGAAAAATCTACTGCAAAGCATTCTAGCCTGAGGATGTGTACTAGTTTGCACTGTGGCAGACTGACTGCAGCCAAATATTTTCATTGAAGATACCTAAATGAGTAGCTGCTGAATTCTGCTACCTGGGAATCATATGAGACATACAATTTAAATTCTAATCATAGGTAGCAAAAATCCCATGATACTCATTTTGCAAAGGAGAATGGCAACCTGGCAAGATTACAAGTTAGAAGAAAATTATATTGCCCTTGGGTAAATTTGTTCTTCAGCTTCATTCAGTAATAAGAATTATTTATTTTCTTACTCGGCAGATAAGTGCCTTCTAAAACCAAGCTTACTCTTAGGTTGAGCCATATGAAATTGCCAATATTTGACTATTTTTAGACAATAAATATGCAGTTTCATGTGGTTTTAACTAATATATGCCAAAGCATGAATAGAAACATTTGCAGAAATTTAAATTGTCCTCAGCATAACCTCACTTGTACACATTATTTTAGCAAAAGCATTAAAAGGAAATCAAGTCCCTTCACTGAAACGATAATTTATAAGTATAATAATTTATAATAGTGAAGTTTTTTTTAACTGTTAGTTATATGGTAAATATTAAGCTAAAATGAGTTGTATTGCATTTGTTTCTTAATTTTTGGTCGATGGGAGAATAGCAAATAGCATTTTCATATGAATAATCATGCATTACATCGGGTACCATGGAGAACCACGTGGGAGTTGAAGGTGTATTGGTTACTGGGAATAAGTTTGGGAGCTGAGTAGGTTTGGTTCATAGAATGTAAAGCATATCTGTGTTTTTACACACACACATTCCAGGGCCAATAAATGTGCAGCATAATCATGTAAATAGATGTTAGTTGTATCAGGAGTGACGGCTGCCACCTTCTTAGAGGCATTTCAAATATTTAAAAAACTGGCACCCATCTTATAGTAGTTATCCACTCTTCAGTATGAATTACCTTATTGTAAGATTATTGGTGAAAATTCTTGAAGATTATGTTAAAGGGAAAAGAAACACTTTGTTTTTAAAGGGAAAAAAATCATAGCAATGTTTCCGTTTTGCTTTCTTATCTCTACACTTGTTCTTTTTATCAGCAGACGAAAAAACATTTTGTTCTTCCTTTTTATAATTTGTTATGTTGCATCCATTAATCTTATAACAAGATAAAATTTGGTGTTGAATTAGCTGCAGTAGAGAAGTTCACACATTATTCACTACAAAGCCAATCCATTACCAAAAAAGATAGGACAAAAAAATATGGCCAGGATACAGTTTCATTTCAACCACCAAATGATTTGATATTATGAATAAATGTTATGGGTTTATGTAGCCAGTGAGTAGTCCTCAACATTTAGCTATTTTTTTCCATTAACAAATGCTGATCACCATCTATGTTGCAAACACTCTCTTAGGTGCAGGGGATAAAGGACATTATATTTTGGGTGAGGGTAAGATAAGACATTCAGTAAATCAGGGAAAACACCTTGGAGGCTTGGACAAGGTGGTAAAGGCATACGTAGCACAGAAAAGTCTTGGTTACAGAGAGAGACAGAGAGAGAGAGAGAGAATGAGAGAGAGAATGAATAGCAGTGACCTGTCTAGGGAACTGAATAGTGCCACGTAGAAAATGTGGGAGGGGATAATGGGAGACAGGCTGTGCTCATAGCAGTTGCTTTGACGCACTGTGATTATTTCAGCTACTGCATATCTGAATAAATTCAATAGGAAGGCTGCCTATATTGAGCTGTAAAACAGTTTCAGAATGAAAAAATTCGATTTTAAGCCCACACCCAGAAAAAAACCAAACACCCGCCTTGCCGAAACATATCACAGAAACGGATTTTAGGGGAGCAGAATTCTTCCCTGTACAATAATTATGGCTAAGTGCTTGCTAAATTACAAAAAAATAAGGATGCTATCAGCCTAAGGAATGAAAGCATTTGACTTTTTTGCTTTAGTTTATGAAATGTATCCTGTTTTGTAATTCTTTTCCAGTAAGGCTCATGTAATGTGGGGTTCGCCCTTTAGCGTGAGGGACCTTTTACTAGAGTTGCAATATTTTAGTCCTTCATTTTTTCTCAGTGTTCTGATCAGCCTTTCCATCGGGAGGTAACTTTTTAATAATTTCCTGAAACAAGCACAGAGTAATGTTTAACCTCTAACTTACCGTCACAGATGAAGCAGTCCAGTTGGTAGCATATGGATGTACTCATCGTTAGCAGGGCTCCACACTAAGGAACGTGTCTACATGTTTCTTGAGACAATGGCTAGCTGAAAGCATCAGAGAACTGATAGAAAGATAGAACTAATACAACTGTAGGGAAAAAAGCCAAAAGCAAAGTACTATAATTGGCACTGCATATCCATGGGTTCTGACTGGGCTGTGCCATTTTATAGAAGGAAGTTGAGCATCTGCTGATTTTGGTATCAGGGATGGGGTTGGTCCTGGAACCAATGCCCTGCAGATATGAGGGACCACTGTAACACATTTTGTCAGCACTTACATCTTACATTGTGTTGTCTGGGTGCTGTGACATAGTCTCTTCTAGTTAATTCCATTAGGCCTCTGATGTTTACTGAATACTAACACAGATGATGTTAAATGTAGGCAAACAAACAAACAAAAACACACCTCTTTATATGGTCACAACTCTCTGTGACCATATAGAGTATTGAAACTTGGACTGAGGATTGCAAACGGTGTTCTCAGGAAA
This sequence comes from Phocoena sinus, assembly GCF_008692025.1. Taxonomy (NCBI): domain Eukaryota; kingdom Metazoa; phylum Chordata; class Mammalia; order Artiodactyla; family Phocoenidae; genus Phocoena; species Phocoena sinus. The sequence continues at coordinate 33,302,467 of NC_045774.1, read as the reverse complement.
CCAAATCATTAGGGCAGTAGCAAAATGAGGGGAAATGGTATCCAGGGCATATAATGTGTTTATACCCATCTTCTTACCCTCAGAGCCACTCTGCTGAAGTTTGCCAAGGCTCTCTAGTGTCTTCAAGGCTCCCCAGGGAGAGGAGTCCAGGATATCAGTCACCCTCAGCCTTGCCCTGGCTAAGGCTCCACATTGGTACTGAGAGGAGAGATCGTTTGGGGCATTTTATCTCTATCACTGGAAAAACAGCACAGCTGGTGCCTAACTTTCATTTCTGAAAATAGCACAGGTGACTTTTCAGCCAAATGAGATTTTTATCAAAAGAGGAAACAAAGGCAGAATATGGAGAGAAGCTGATATCAGCTTAGAATATACAAAGATTTGTTTTAAAATAATAAAAGAAACAGTATCTCCAGGCACTTTAGACTCTAAAATTGGAACCAGATCAAATAATGACAAATAGGATATTCATCCATTAAAAAGAGGGGACTTGTAAAGCATAAGATAAATGCAAATCAAGGTTGAAAAGATATAAAATAAGTCAAGAGCAATCAGTAAAATATATGCCAACCAAAGAATACTTTGATATTCTGGTCTGGAATGAGGATTTGGGGTTATTTTGAAAAACAACGTCACTACAACTCTGTCCAGAACTCACAGCTGCAGAAACAGAAGTAAACAAGTCATCTTATTAGAAGACTGGAAGGTAAAAGAACAACCAAAGACTCAAAACTCAACAAAATTCTTCTTAATTCTCAGTGATATGGTTACCCCGTATACAATTCCCTAAAGGAAAACTACAAAAGGATCTTTCTAGAGATAGGAATACAAATATCATTTGCTCATCTGTTTGTTTTTAAGTCAGATAACAAGAATGAAGATGAGGTAAAAAATGTTTTCTGTATTTGCTTTTAAAAAGTATCTCTGTATTTTATATCTGATCATTTAACATAAAATATTTTCCCACTGTCATAGATCATTAAGTAGTTGAAAGATACTGCTGTTTTCTGAGCATTGCTAAAAGCTATTGGATTCCATGAGAGAGAGGAATATGACTTATCCCTTTTTGCATTTTCCCACTCCACGTTTTACATCATGTAGACATATGTGTAAGGTCTTCCATACCAACAGCCAAATTGGATCATTCTTGCCTGGGAGTAGAAAGTGGGACTTGACTTATCTAGTTTGACTGTCTTGACCAGTGAACCACATAACTTTCAAAAGTGTGGCAGGAAAGTAACACCCTAGAATTTTGTAGTATTTGCGTGTGTCATTCTTTTATGTGCTAGAGCAACATCAAACTCCCAGGAAAATCAAGAACAAAAAGATAATCAATTAGTCTTGATTCAAATTTAAACATTCACATAGGAATATTAATAGGTAAAATATATTTGTATGACAATTTTTATTTTGTGTATCGTTTCTCTTGGGGGTACCTAAGAGAGAACTATACTTTTTCAATCCAAAAGTAACACATAAGCAAAATGCTACAGAGGCCCCAGAATGTTATCTTGAAGACTGTGCATTAATTACTCAAGTCAGTAAACTTAATTTTGCAACCCTATTCCATCATTTAAGAGAGTAATTTCTAAAAAGCAGAGAAATAACCAGTCTCCTGTAACTTAGCACAAAACCAAATTGGTGTCTCCACTTTGATTTCTTTTTTGAAATTAATTTCCACTTCGGTTTTCTTTTGCCTCTGGTGCTCTGGATGATCATTTTGTAGCATCTGGATAATTTTATGTTAACATCTGGAATTGAGGGTCTTTTTTTTTTATCTTGTCTGATGCATATAGAATACTTCTGTAAGAAATGTATTTTCCCAGCTGCTGTTTATTCATTCCAGAAAGACATGGTTAAGTGAGTGTAACAGCCTCTGAAATTCCTGAGGAAACACAAAGCATGTTTAATACAAAGTCCTGACAGTTGACTGTCTCTCCTACCAGCTTTTCCCATGGGAGAAATGGTTGAGATCTGTATAGAAGGAAGAGTTTTGAATGGTAACAGGTGGTGTCCTTGAGCACATGGGATTTGAAATCAGGCCTGGTTTGGAAGCTTGGTCTTGCAGCCAAGAGCTATGTATCCTTGGGCAACTCTTTGAAGTTCAGTTCCTTATCTCAAAATGGAGAAGTATAAATACATGTCTTCTAATACTGGTTGTATTAAATGAGACAATTTATATAGAGTATCTGGCCCAAGCTGGGGACTCAATAAATGGGAACTGTTATTACCATTTATTTGTGTGTATACAGAATGTAAGTTAGAATTTCTTCTTTTTCTGACCTCCTAGGGCTTTTATGTATATAATCAGCAGTTTGGCAGTTTGTACAGGTTTTTGAGAACTGTGACGAAATCTTTTCAAGTTGCTCTTTTGAGTGGAAAGAAAAGGACAGAATCAAGCTAGCTAAAGGCATTATTGAGGAAACCAGAGAACATTTCCTTTCTGAGCTTCTGTGGCACAGGCTAT